>NW_027526204.1:131405100-132125100 GCF_048455015.1 Haemaphysalis longicornis | reverse complement strand
CATCCATCCATCCATCCATCCATCCATCCATCCATCCATCCATCCATCCATCCATCCATCCATCCATCCATCCATCCATCCATCCATCCATCCATCCATCCATCCATCCATCCATCCATCCATCCATCCATCCATCCATCCATCCATCCATCCATCCATCCATCCATCCATCCATCCATCCATCCATCCATCCATCCATCCATCCATCCATCCATCCATCCATCCATCCATCCATCCATCCATCCATCCATCCATCCATCCATCCATCCATCCATCCATCCATCCATCCATCCATCCATCCATCCATCCATCCATCCATCCATCCATCCATCCATCCATCCATCCATCCATCCATCCATCCATCCATCCATCCATCCATCCATCCATCCATCCATCCATCCATCCATCCATCCATCCATCCATCCATCCATCCATCCATCCATCCATCCATCCATCCATCCATCCATCCATCCATCCATCCATCCATCCATCCATCCATCCATCCATCCATCCATCCATCCATCCATCCATCCATCCATCCATCCATCCATCCATCCATCCATCCATCCATCCATCCATCCATCCATCCATCCATCCATCCATCCATCCATCCATCCATCCATCCATCCATCCATCCATCCATCCATCCATCCATCCATCCATCATCCATCCATCCATCCATCCATCCATCCATCCATCCATCCATCCATCCATCCATCCATCCATCCATCCATCCATCCATCCATCCATCCATCCATCCATCCATCCATCCATCCATCCATCCATCCATCCATCCATCCATCCATCCATCCATCCATCCATCCATCCATCCATCCATCCATCCATCCATCCATCCATCCATCCATCCATCCATCCATCCATCCATCCATCCATCCATCCATCCATCCATCCATCCATCCATCCATCCATCCATCCATCCATCCATCCATCCATCCATCCATCCATCCATCCATCCATCCATCCATCCATCCATCCATCCATCCATCCATCCATCCATCCATCCATCCATCCATCCATCCATCCATCCATCCATCCATCCATCCATCCATCCATCCATCCATCCATCCATCCATCCATCCATCCATCCATCCATCCATCCATCCATCCATCCATCCATCCATCTCCATCCATCCATCCATCCATCCATCCATCCATCCATCCATCCATCCATCCATCCATCCATCCATCCATCCATCCATCCATCCATCCATCCATCCATCCATCCATCCATCCATCCATCCATCCATCCATCCATCCATCCATCCATCCATCCATCCATCCATCCATCCATCCATCCATCCATCCATCCATCCATCCATCCATCCATCCATCCATCCATCCATCCATCCATCCATCCATCCATCCATCCATCCATCCATCCATCCATCCATCCATCCATCCATCCATCCATCCATCCATCCATCCATCCATCCATCCATCCATCCATCCATCCATCCATCCATCCATCCATCCATCCATCCATCCATCCATCCATCCATCCATCCATCCATCCATCCATCCATCCATCCATCCATCCATCCATCCATCCATCCATCCATCCATCCATCCATCCATCCATCCATCCATCCATCCATCCATCCATCCATCCATCCATCCATCCATCCATCCATCCATCCATCAAAGCGTGCGTCCGTCCGTCTGTCTGTCTACCCAATTTTCTTTGTTAGATTTTAGCCTCCAAAGGCGTTACTTTCAGCCCCTTATAGGAATATTAAAGCATTCCATCTTTCTCAAACCTCTAGCTAAAACGCAAAGGGACAAAATCAAACCGCAACAAAGTTCAGATCGGACTAACTTGAAGGGAAACACGTTGGCTGGGCCATGGGACCATTTTTTCCTAGATGGCCACTGGGACCATTTTTTCCGGGACCATTTTTTCCGGGACCATTTTTTCCGTTTCCGCGCGCCGCGGCTGGCGCAGCACAGCGCGCAGCCGCGGGGTGGGAGATAGCTTGCTAGCGGGGGGAAACGAGAAGACAAAGACTGATTAGTCTCTCTCGTCGCCGGTTTTGCTATTGCAGGGAAAAGTAAACCAATCTACTTTAACCCCTCTATAACCCCACATCTGGCGCATCAACGTGGGGCTGGCTCTCGTAACATGGATCATGTCTTTGTTCGGTGTGAGAAAAGTTCTTTGTCCGAACCTGACAAGTGTTACTGCTAGCGTGAATCAGATCGCTAGCGGAGGCAGGCATACTTTCTTGAGAGCGGAGTGAACGTTGCTACATCGTGCTAGAAAATGTGAGCGCCGAGTTTTCTCAGTGCGTCATTTAGGCGGGACGTTTCTGCCGCGGCAAATTGAGGCACTGAAATTTTGATGTCCAGCACCCATGACGCGCTAGGGCATAAGGTCCGCGCTGTAATTGCAAGCCCGAAGTGAGCGAGTACGGAAGCTGAGTTGTTTGTCCGATTTTCTTTTCTCTGCTGTCTCTTTTATCGACTCCGGAAGTCGGGCTCTGGGAGCCGTGTGGCCAGGGGCCACGGGTGCCGTAAGGGCTGTCTGGTATTGCGGCTCAGCACCGGGTGTTCCGACATCGCAAGACGCGATGGGCGCCGCCGCTCATTAAGCTGTTTGTATTGCAGCGAGCGGGTAGGGCCAACGACAAAGCCGATGTCTCCTTCACGGCTGTGCGAAAGGGGCAGTAGAGCAAGCCTCTGGGTTTCCGGTCGTTGTCAAAGATGCGTGTTGCCCGAAGGCTTTTCGGAGCCGGCACCGCGTGGGAGAGGGCACGACCGAGGAAGACGTGGCTCGGTAGCAGACGGACGGGAAACGGCCCCTCTTCTCGGAATGCTTGTTTTAAGTGGTTCTGCACGTAGCGGGGAAAAAATCTTCGCCTCGAGAAAGTGACTTTTTGAGCTCTGTCGGAAACCGTCTTTTGACAGCCGCAATTGTTTAGCGCCGTGCCACGCGGCCGATGCTGAGGAATAGCATTTCTTCCTTGCCTGTGTTCAGGGCTTGCGGGAATGCTTGATGTGACACGCAATGCGAGTTGAGTCACCCAGGCTTGCTTGCTACGCGATGTCTTTGCTGCCACCTGCTGCTCCGGGTCTACGAGCGTTCCAGAGCTGGGGACCACTCGCGGCTGTCCTGGCGTGGCGGCTACTTGGAGAAGGCCTGGCAGCGGCTCCGTGGGAGCTCCCTACGGCTGCTGTTTACCTCCATGAGGGAGGGCGTGTTGGTGCGGGCGGCGCCGTCGTGTGCTTCATCGCTTGGCGTCACTTCGGTGCTGGGTCGCACTTTGCGGTCGGGAGGCTCCTGGGCCTGCTGATACGTCCTCGGCGCAGAGCAGCGGCTGTACGGCGGTCATATGTAAGCGCCGTCGCTGCACTTGCTTGGGCTGGCTTCAGCCCAACCTTGACCTGCTGTCTTCGGCCAGGGCCGGACGGGACCTGCTGATCATCACCACCGACTGACAAGAGCGCCAGTGCGAGCAACGATGCTCGTGTTGGCCTGAGCTGTGCTGCGCTACGTCGAACCTATGGCGGAGAACTCTGCGGCCCCCGTTGCATTGGGCCAGCTGATGCCTTCTCAGCGGGTCTTGACGAAAGCAGCCGTGGGCACAGCTGTCTACTACGAAACTGCATCTGTGCTTGGCACGCCTATTCGAGCCAACGTGTGCACCGTCACCTGAGAGGTGTTACCTGCGACACCTGAGCGTTAGATTGTGCATGGGCGTAAGATTGTGCATGCGGCTGACGATGCCTGTTTGACGACGGCGAGTGCGAGGACAGCTACTGCGCGGGGCGAACCTTCATGCTTTGTTTAATGTGATGAACATTGCGTTTACATGTCCCCGTGTGCTATTCTTTCCACCGTACGGAAACGTTTAAGGTTGGAGGGATGTGGGAAAGCGACCTTAGCGCGTTACCTTTGGTTCGGCTTCGCCACGCCGCTTGCTCCTCGCGGGAACTTGCTCGGCGAGACGTCGGCGAGGGGGATCTACCTCCTCGCCGAACAAGTGTCTTGGGAGCCGGCGAGCACGCGCGGGAGGCAAGCTGCGCGGGGGGAGTTGGAGCTCGGGAAGCGAGGCGAGAGGACGTGCCTAGCGACCTCTTTCCTTCGAGGATCGGGCAAAAAGGAGGGCGACAATGGCTGACATCGGCGTCCCAGCGAGGCAAACGCGAGCGCGATGAGGCGCCCCCGGAGATCACTGTTGTCGCGGTGAGTCGAACCTCTCGATTCCCTTAAATTGCCCTGGCGAGGAACTAGATCCTCGCCGTCAACCAGCTAGCCTGCATGCTCTTTGAATGTTTATTATCCTGTAATAAATGTCAATGAGCGAAAACACTTGTCGCTTCCTTTGTTCCGTCGAGCCACGGCCCGCCGCGGCTGGCGCGGCACAGCGCGCAGCCGCGGGGTGGGAGATAGCTTGGTAGCGGGGCGAAACGAGAAGACAAAGACTAATTAGTCTCTCTCGTCGCAGGTTTTGCTATTGCAGGGAAAAGTAAACCAACCTATTTTCACCCCTCTAGAACCCCACAAGTTATAGTTGTTCCGGCGAAGCAGAAGATGACGGAATCTGTCCCTGGAGTCGTCGTCGTGGTCGTCGTCATCGTCATCGTTGTTGTAGTTGTAGTTGTAGTTGTAGTCGTTGTTCGTGTTGTTATTGTTGTAGTTGTTGTAGTCGTTGTCGATGTAGTTGTAGTAGTAGTAGTAGTAGTTGTGGGAGTTGGCGTCGACGGAGTGCTACCCGTGCTAGTATTTGGAGGACGATGGCTACCTGGTTCAACCGTCACTTTCGTGTTGGGGACGTTGGTGTAGCTTGCCGTCGCCTTCGTGCCATATTTCGACGTCACTGGTGTTCCTATTCCACCCATGGTCTTGCGCGTCTTTGCAGTCGTGCTTACTTTCTCTTTTGACGTTACCACGAACGCCATGAGTAGCACCAGAGCCAGCAAAATCAGACAAAAACGGGCGGCAACGGCGGTCACTTGAGGCCGGGTGTTGCTCTCCGCCTGCACCTGCTTCTCGGCGGTTTCGGCCTCGGTTGTTCCCGAGACTGAGGACGGTCCGTTCGTTGTTCCTGCGGACGATGATCCTAGCGTCGAGGCTATCTCTCTGCGGTTATCAGAGACGTTTTGCGGCGAACCGCTGGCTCGAAGGATGCGACGACCCGACGAAGCTCTAGCTGCGTCCAGCCACTGCCGCTGGGTCGCGGGGACGTCTCGGTCCGGGGCCCGACTATCACCTTCCATTCACCCAAGGAACAGGGGCGAGCTCAGGCTGTGTGGCTGCCGGTCAGAGCATGAAAGGGGATCCAGTCAATGCGTACGTGATAGCCTTATGCTTGGAGTGCAGTGATTTGATAAGTTACGCAGTGGTGCGGTTGTTCCTTCAGTACCATTGCCGTTATCCTTATCTGATTACGTCGTTCTATTTTCTATGCATTACCATACCTCAGAGGATTGGACCATCGCACATTGAGCAACAGATACATGCTATTAGGGTACATGTTTATCGCGGTTTTTGTGATAAGCATGCCTAGCTAACCCATGTATAGACCTGGTGTGGTCATATTGTGTACGCCTACTATCCCCTTTACGATCCTTTTTTTTTCCTTTTGTGTCGTTTCCTCATCTCTAGCTGTCAACATGGCTGAAAGACTTGGCCAGTCGCCTTCGTTAGTCGAACAAATACTCTCTTAGCGTAAACCCCGTTTGGTACTTTTGAAATTCCATGCCCAAAATACTCCTATAGGCCTCCGCTGCAGGATTGTGACCTCTGGCTACCATCGTCATGTTCTTTTTTTCTCTTTGCGTCGTTTTTGTTGTTCAGTACTTTTCTTCTTTTTCTCCTTCGGGCTATTTGCGGATAGCCACAGTGTGGGATTGTTTACTTCTACTAATTTATTGCCTTTTCGGCCTTGTAAACTCTGTACATTCGCTATTTGCGTAAACGAGTTTTGCACGTTTTGTAATTACGGGGCGTTCAAACTTTTCCATTATTGGCTCCCTACATGTCTCTAACCAACGTTAGAAGCCTTAACGTATATTCTGGATCCAACTTTTGTTTTCTAAAGTGAAGACTGGGCTATGGTCGTTGTGGTGGAGTCGAGGCGGATAAGCGGGGAATACTAAAACCATAGAGTTTCCTACTAATATATACTAGAGGGAAATCTGGCGCCATTGGAGCCCCGCTTCAGCGAGCCCCGTTTCTGGAGCCCCGCTTCAGCGAGCGTGCCCTCATGTACCGAGCAGGCACGTTTCACTTGTCCTTGGCATGGCTCACGAACAGGCTGAAAAGTTGGCTTTGGCTGCAAAAATGCAACAATATTACTCCAGAAAGTTAATCGAATTTGTTCTGTTATTATAAAACTAAAGCTCCAGAAAGATTTATTTGTCAGGGATTATTTAGAAGCTTCATGGAAGATGAACAAAAAAACAATGTTACCCCTTTTTGGCTTCAAGACGAAAAAGAAGCGATGTGGCTAACCAAGCAAAGTCGGCGAGGAACGTCGCTAGCTGCAATGGCGCCGCCCATGGCGGCCCGCGAATGCAGTGCCAGCTTTCCCTCTAGTATATATTAGTATGAAACTCTATGACTAAAACGGATCATGTCCCTGCCAATTCCAACTGGCTACAAGAACTTTTTCTTCCGGTTTCGCACTGGAGTTTCCGGTTCCGCACTGGAAGGAGGAACGTGGCTTCTTTCCGCCGCGTGGTGTAGGATGCTCCTTGTATGGGAGGCCGCAGTCGGCGGAGCTCGTGCTGCACGTGGATGCAACGCCGCAGTCATACCTCTGCGACGAGCTGCAATGTTTTCTCGGCCCCCGCTGGGCATTAGACTGCCCTGGGCTGCGCTACGTCGGCGTCCCGAGAGAACACTTTGTGTTCTACGAATGTGTGCTCACTCTAGACCTGCACCCCCTATTGCGCGCCCTGGATGCGGTGGAGTGGGCTTCCACACCCAAGCCGGCCTGGCGGCAGTTTGTACAGATGATCGAATGGACTTTGAGCACGCTGGAGGCAACGGACGCCTACACTGTACTGTGCCAGGCCCCCGCGCGCTGCTGACATGCCACGGCTGCCTTCAAAACAAAGAAATTATGATGATTTAGTGTAGGGTTTAACGCGCCGACGCAACGCAGGCGATGAGGCGCGCTGTAGTGGAGGGCTCCGGATTAATTTCGACCACCTGGGGATCTTTAACGTGCGCCGAAATCTCGTACACACGGGCGTTTTTGCTTTTCACCTCCATCAGAAAAGTGGCCGCCGCGGCCGGGAATCGAACCCGCGACCTTGTGCTCAGAAGCGCAACGCCTTAGCCACTGAGCCACCGCGGCGGGTTCAAAGCAAAGGAAGCAGAACGCTTTAGGTGCGTATTAAAGTATTGACCAGGTTTGTGTCTCGGACGCTTCGCCTTTGCAAAACCGAGACGCTTTCTTTGAGTAATTTGGATGTGTGAGTTCTGAAATACTGCAGGAGTTCCACGTTGTTCTCCCCACCTGAATCTGTGTATAAGCAACAGAGTGCATTCAAACGTAGATTCAGCTGACCTTTAATTGTGTACTGGATACTTATTATGCGAATAAACCTCTTGTTGGTGAAAACAAGCTTGGCGGGGTTGCAGGGGATGCGTGTTGAATTCGCATTCCGTATTTTCCGGTTTCGAGTCCCACACTCGTCTGATTTTCCTTTCTCTGCTATTATTCAGGTTGTACATCCGGTCGTTTTTTTTACCATCCCTGGGTCGCGGCCACGCCGGACGCCGCCTTTTCCTCTACGGTGAATTTCATGCTTTCGCGTAAAAAAAAACCAAAGCCCATTTATTAAAAGGAAAGTGGTTAATACGCGGTGTTGCATCGATGGTGTCAGAGCGGCTCAATTGGATATACGCCCCGTTCATAGCGCGAAGAACCCTGGTTCACTACCGACCACGGGAAGCTTTTTTTTTTTTTTTTTTTTTGCAGAGGCGCTTCATGTGCCTTCGCTTATCATCACCATCGTTTTCTGTTTTCTTAAAGTGATTGTGTAGTCAGCTTTCCGGTAGTGCCTTTCGCACGTACTAACGACGCCATCAGTAAGGCATAGAATGCTTCGCTTTAATAGCGTATTCGTATTTAACGAAAGCATGACGCGCAAGCGTTACAGTGAGACAGACGGTTTTTCTCGTGAAGTCCACATAAAAATGTTTCCTAGTTTAGCTGAATACGTATAGACACACGCAGGAACATAAAACAGCCGAACGATATCCCATTTAGCTCCCTTTAGTGGCTCCATGTGTCGCCAAACGCTTTGCGCATATTTTCAAATCCTCCGCTCCAAGGCTATCTTTCGCTATCCTTTATATATATATATATATATATATATATATATATATATATATATATATATATATATATATATATATATATATATATATATATATATATATATATATATATATATATATATATATATATATATATATATATATATATATATATATATATATATATGCCTTCATGCCGCGTAGAACTACTTAACTACTTGACGTTTATAAATTCCGATGTGTTTTCTGTGGCAAATATGCTCTGTGCATAGCGCTGCCTCATGCGGAGACAATTTTACCCGAGTCGTTTGCGCGCGTTCCCATTTGAACGTGCCTGCCCTTTGAGCATGCCGAGTGCGCCGCTGACAGCAACTAACCAATTTTGTCGCCGCGCGTTTCAGTAGAGCAAATGTCGAAAGAATATTTCGAAAGCGACCTTTCCTAACGGCGAAAGTTGTGTCGTGTGCGGCGCACGTTTAACGCTAATGGAGTGCTCAGCCAACTTCATCCGCTTTTCAGCGTGTCTGTCCCAGCCAACTAAATCTCTTTCGCTGAGCCCAGATGTTAATAGCCAGACGAAAATATATTTAGGAATTTTTACTCATGTCTCATGCAGCGGAAACGGGGACAGTATGGATTACTCAACCACGCAGATGTCTGGGAGAATGACAGGAGACGGTAAGAGAGGAGAGGAAGGGGGTTTCGTGAATTAAATTGAGTTCATAAATACAAATATATCACGCAAGTGGCTTTAATACCACTGAGATCGGATATCCCGCCGCATACCGCATAAATTTGGAAGATCGCTCCGAGATATCTACACACGGATACGCCATCATGCGTTAAGAGCGCACGCGTGTGGTAGCACACCTATTTTAGTAGCGACACTTGTGTGGTAGCAGTTCTTAGGTAGTCCTACTTTAAATAGAGGTAGAATAGTGGCTACCTCCAGTGGTAAAAGGGGGGGGGGGAGGTAATATCGCGCATTACATATACCTTAACCAAGGAAACAATCTTAACTTGTTTTGCGTAGATAATGATCCCCGGAAGGTCACTGCTGGGTCAGTTTTTTTTTGCTTTACTTTACCTTATTGCCAGCGGTTGTCAGTTTGTCTCCCGACATGGCTAGACCAAGTCCATTTCCTTCACACGTGGTTGTACTAAATCAGATTTTGCAACAAGGCCGCCAGATTTTTGGGATTTTCTTTTCTCACTTTCCTATTGTGAACGCCTCGTGCTGCCTGATTTATGTGCGCCTGTATCGAATATTCGCAGGTTTACGTGATTTGTAGCGTCGGGTGCGGAAAGGCGGGGAGGAAGAAGGGGGGGAGGGGTTGGAACAGAACAAGTCCTGCCGAGTCTGAAGGGTGCACAGTGTTTCGCACGCATATCAGCCGCAAGAAAATAGGTACAGGGCCCTTTCGTTTATGTCAAAGCGAACGGTCGCTCTTGGTTCTTTAAATCCGGCAGTGCTCTCACAAAGAGTAATTATGTTTTAGACTATTTACGGTGCTACAGTAGAGACACAGATTGCCAGAACGGACGTGCTGATAGCCTGTACTTGTTCTGAAGAACTAGGAGAGTTGTTCGAGGACGTGCCGATAAGTTTGGGTCCTTTCGTTGACCTCTGGCTCTTCTTCAACAGGTTAAATTGAAACGAAGGTACACAAGCTAAACATGGCCTCGTATCCGAACAGATACATTCAGACGGTCTGTAATGAGGATTAAGCTTTGTGGCGCAAAAGACACAGGGATACAGACTACACGATGCAAATATCTGGGTGTCTTCTCCCTAGGCTCTGCTCTGTGCGTGGGCAACACTGTGCTCCTTGACCCATAAAGCAATCACAAGCAGCCTGATGGGATAACCATGGCGGCGGTTTTGTTCCTTGATTACCCATGCTCTCAGAATAGCGCATACTGAGGTAGGGCGTGGGGGCTCCGGCACTTCCGTCTTTCAGTCCCGCTATCTCCCCTCTTTTTCGGTGATTCAGCTAATTGCACATTATTCCAACGCCGCTTCTTGGCGCCATTCGGGACTAAACGATAGCGTGGGGGGCATTAGGGAGAGCATGCTCGTTCTAATCGTTTTAATTTCTTTCCTTAAGCGACATAAAAACGCCCATCTCACCGAACAGCAGTAACCGCACAAATGTAAGTGTCGTTTCATTTTGGCGGTGCTTCTTTTATATGGCACTCGAAAACGAATACGGTAACATACAAATATTGGCTTCATGCATGTGGAATACGATCGAGCCCTTTTGACAGGTTATTTCTGAACACTGCACAGGAAAGTGTCCAAACTTCGCTCTTGTTGGCACTTGCAAGATAAACGACATGATCTCCCTTCTTTGACGTGGTATTCAGAATCGCGATACTGAAACGTAAAGTTACAAGGCCAGAAATTATTTCTGTGGAACCGCTTTTCTGGTAAGCGCATCGTAGGTAGCAATAGAAGGTTTTAACATAGCGGCGAGCGTGAGCTAGAATAGCGGCGTCATGCACCAGGACCTGTCTACGCATGCGCGTGGGCACGACGTGAAATACCGCCCGTCCACCGAAAGAATGCCTATAAACGCATTCGTTCCGGCACGGGTGGAGCGTTTCCGGGACGAATGCGCGTACCGAGTTTGGTCCCGGTATGCGCCGTTGTTAGCGTAGCGTGCGCTAGCGCTCTAAACTCTCTAATGACAGGACATAGCAATCCATCTCAATACAACTGAATTACAGTAATGGCATAAAGAGTTGGCGGTAAGTCCGCACTGCTCGGACGGGGGAACGGAATCGGCATTGCCACTGGCACAGCATCAGAGGTGGGAGACAAGGTCACCTTCTTGTGAAGCGTTTGGGAAATTCGTGGCGAAGAAATTAAGAGCTTGATTACTTACTGAGAGCCTTCAGGCGTGCCGGAGAAAATTAGGCTGTGGAAGAATTCAAATTGAGCTGCTCATGCTGCCAACAAGACAAACTCACCTGCTCTTTTCATGAATTGTTTTCGTTTTCGTGAAGCCGTCTCGCCCATGTCTAATAGCTTTTCTGCAAAAGAATCATTGTATTTTTTTTTATTTATTACATACTGCAGGCCTAGTTTAGGGCCAATCAGGAGGAGCGATACAGCGCATACAACACACGCAAATAAACAGCACAAAAATATAGCCGCACATTATGGCAAACAAAATATCAAACATGGAAACAACAATACATAAAGAACAATTCACTACACATATCAAGCAACCGCTAGTTAAGAAAAGAAACTGTATACGTAAAAACAGTTCACTATACAAATCAAGCAACCGCTAGTAAAAACAAAACTACTACATTAGATCTATGCTATGAGTAGACTGTAATGATTACAAAGGCAAGCTGTTCCAATCCGTTATCGTATGGGGAAAGAAGCAGTTTTTAAAAAGATTAGTTCTGCCATTATAAGGTTTTAACGATTTTTCATGTCGATGTCTTTATTCGTGTCACCAAAGGTTGTAGGAATGGCTCAGGATTCAATGAAAGCTGCGTGTTATACAGCTTAAAAAGAAACTTAAGTCTGACAAATTTTCTCCGCTTTTCAAGGAATTCAATGCGAAGTGCCGTCATTAAATTTGTGGTCGAGTCACTGTTACGATATTTAGAAGTGACAAAACGTATTGCTTTCCGCTGGATCCTTTCCAATGCCTGAATATTTAGTTAAGTATGAGGGTCTGAAACTCTGCATGCACATTCAAGTCGGTGTCTGATGATGGAAGTATATGCTAGAAGTTTAGTATCTGACGGTGTCATTTAGTATCATTTTTAAAAGTCAACTGTAATAAAGTTTTCACAGAAATGCTGCATCAAGTTCAGTGTTTCAATTCAGTATCAGACAAATCCAACTTGATCATCCTACTATTGCTCGACTTAACCGCACAATTTTAAATTACTTCTGGCCATAAATGTCCCCTAGCTGACATGTAAAACATATCACGTAATAGCTTTGACAGCATTTCAAATATGTCGGTAACAAACACGCTTTTTTCTCAAATTCACATTTTGTGGATTTCGCTCATTTAAAAAAAAAAAGCTCCTCCTATTAACAGCGCCCCGACATCTTGACTGAGTGGGTAATTAGTCGCCGTGAAAGGTGTTGCAGGATGTGTGTGCACCGGGTCACAGCGAAGGCGATATTTGTATAGGTATTCGCATCATTAAACCTTTCCGAGCATTTCAAACAATTTTTTTGGTAACATGGTTAAAATAGGAATCTTTAGTAAGTCTACTCCCAAAATTTTACATATTGTCACGTGGATAGTTATCAAGCAGCGATCCCCTGCTTGCGGTATGCGTGATCGCCGTGCAGTGTTAGTGTACAGTCCCCAGCGAGTGTGACGTTCCCTCTGCTTGCCAGCCAGGTGTTCGAAGACGACGACGCAAGTGTGTGGGTTCACCCCTCGCGGGCAGAACGATTCAGCCTTCTTCGCTGAGAGAGAGAGAGAAAGACTCGCCGTGCTGCCTCTACTCTTCGGTGTAGCGCTACGCCTAATAAATAGGTACATCTCCATCCTGCTGTCTACACCTCCGTCTACTAAGACGCAACAATATTGTTAACTACCAGCTTGGTCAGCTGAATAGTAGGCACAACCGTTCCGGCAGACTCTACGTAAAAAAGGATGCGGGTTACTTTCAATCTCCTTGGATTTACAACAGCCTATTTTAATTTATACTTATACTATTACACACTCTTCCTTGCGTTTTTGTGGCCCTGTACCATGAACTTACGGCCACTAAACGTTTCAATCCAAGCCAACAATGAAACTAAAGCGAGTGTGCGGATAAATGGCGGCCCATGGCGACAAGGACGGGCTTGATGTGAGCTGCATAGATGCTAGAGCCAGATTCCTGTCTAGTGTAGTCGTATATTGTAAGAAGCTCTGTGCTTGCAGGTACGTCGTCTGGTGATGTGACTAAAGTTTAAAAACACGTCAGAAGACGTCATTGTGTCGATACCTCTAATGAGATGCATCTATAGCCAATCATAAGTCGGGGATAAGGTATTGGGCGCTAATACTCCGGCCTCCTTATCAAGGTGGCGTTTATCCAGCGTAAAAGAAGACATGCCCAGGTATGAGGCGTTCAACGAAGCGAGGCAAGCTTTTATGGGGCATAAAACGACCGCAAATAAATAGCGGCTGGCGAAGCAACGGTTTATAGGCTGAGACAGCACAGAGCCATAAAACTGATGTCGCATTTAAAATCCTGGTTTTTAGGAGAACTCTCGCGTAGCACCTTACTTTATTTGTTGCTGCTATTTAGGTCACCGAGAAGCATAGTGAAATAGTGGACGTCTATCCGTTACAGCGAATTCTGTAGAGCTTTGGTACATGTCCAAGAGTCAGAAACGCGCATTGCATCTTTTGGAACTGTCTGAGCATAGGGGGCGCCTAATTATCCCCTTGAAAAAACGTTGCTTTTCAACAAGGCTCCAGCTTAGTGTTTACGGAAGTGAATTAACGTAGAGCGTTGTTATAATCGTCGCACGATACGCGACTCACTGATGAGAAAGGCCCGGCACACTGGCGGCAAATTTTTACCTAGCAAAGCAAATCCATTTTACGCTCATTAGAATATTGGATCTGAGTATGTTATTTATACTAGCACATGAGCAAAGCTTCCCTATTGTACAGCGTATTATAGCTTTATTTTTCCCTTTAATTGCCGAAAGGAAAGAAAGTCATGAAAATATTTCAGAATAAACTGATGTTCACCAAGGTTTCCGACATAACTCCGAAAGCTGCATTTATTCGCTGTAGTGATCGTTTAGTGGTGGCCAAACGTCAATTATATCTCTAAAACGTCGCTAAAATGTCTCTGAATACTGACATGATATATCTTCCGTGAACTTCAATCAAAGCTCCGCCTTCGTAAGCACTTCCCCAAGCCAGTCAACCAAGCGAATGGGCATTATTTATTACAAAGGCGCTATGTTGTTTCGGGTGAAGGTGGAGCCGCCCCTGACGTGTCCCGTCTGCACATGGGGCACGTTCAGTTTCTGCGCAATGACTTGTTGACACACGCGGCGTGGTATTCATGGTTGCATGGCAGAACACGGATGATCTCTCTGCTCTCCATGTTCGACATGCACACTCCGTAGTACATAAAGTCAAGCTTAGATCTCCGGATTGAAGCGGCATGTCCAGAGTTTGTAAATTTCAGCTCGAAAAAACCCGCGGCGCATGACTCTTGGAAGCATGTCCTGGAAGCTATCAAAAGTGTGGCGCTCGGCGGCTTCTGGTGGCTCAAAGCTTGCCATATCGGTTGGATATGGCGGAAACAAGCGCCCCGCCCATGGTGTAGGGAGCAACTCCCCATTAACGTGGGCGGTGGATGACGAGAAGATGGCCATCGGAGAGCGGGGCCGGCTGGAGGCAGGATTAAGCTCGGTGTAGTTGGCACGGGAGATGGCGAGGGTAGCCTAAGGCCATATTGGGGCGCAGAAAAATTACGCCATCCCCGTACGTCGAGTCTGGTATGACATAGAGGCGTCACCTCGTAGTTAGATGATGTCGAAAGCAAGTAAAAGCCCATGCAGTTCCGCTAGTTGGCTGGGAAGGCGAGGCAAGCCGTGAGAGGAGCCTTCATTTGGATGCAGATCTTGAAGCAGTTCTGTTTCGTACGAAACTTGTGAGTCTTGCCGAAGCACGCCTTGCTGAGTTGCAGCCGGATGGGCTAATGGTGATGTTGCGGTGTCGGTCAGCGTGCGCTGGCTGTGTGTAAGGGACGACTGCTGAAGCTGATCATTGCGGAAGTAGCCGTCAGAGGGTCGCTTTCGGGGGCCGCCACGTGCAACGCAAAAGGTGGAGCTGGTCGCGGCAATCTCCTGTACATCTTGAGTAACATTGGGTCTCACGTGTGGAGGATGGTCCACAGGGCTGCTATGGAGGAACGATCGTGGAAGCAGCGAGTTACAGCCAAACAGGCTGCCTTCACTGGGATCCAAGCCCCCACCATCACGGCTTGCTAACTCAGCCCTTATGGTCACGTCTAGTCTGTCAACCCAAGTTGTCATGTGGAGACTTGCAAGCTTATGGGAGTTCTTGCCCGCGGAACTTGCGTAACAACGCTCCTAAGTGCAGCTACGTAAATCCTGGGACAGTGTGTTTGCGTTGGGCATATTCCATCGAACTTGTTCGAGGTGGCGTACAGAGTCGAAGGTATGGGTTGTCCGGTCTGGGGGAGTGTCGGTGCGCGGCTGGTGGGCGGCTGCGGGTTACCGATGAGCACCGCCGAGCCCGATGCGAAAGCCTTGATCCCTCAAACAGCTCGATGAAGAAACCGGCATGTATGGCGGAGCATTCATCTTCGAGGCTCTCGCTGAGAGCTGTTTCTTTTGAAAGGGGCTCGGACTGTGCACATCACCAGCGTTATAAGGCGCGGTACCGGGCGACAAAGGAGGGGAACTTCTCGCCTTCAGGCTACCGCGCGTTTCCCATAGATGGTGACCTGAAGTGCTGGAGGGTGGGAGCGTCTGAAGTCGGGCTGGGGTGGCCAAGCATAGACGCATAGCCCGCTGCTGATGGCGGAGATGCAGGCGTCAATAGTGTGCCGCCCTTGCTATAGTTGGCGAATTCCCGATGCTTTGGCGGGCAACTCCACTTACGTGCACAGTGTTGCGTTGACGGTCCTGCTCGGAGCAGTTCGCTCGAAACGCTGAGAGTCAGACACCACCGCTAATTGCGCCGTGAAACACATGAGTCACCCGTCGCCACTCGGGCAGAGCGAGCGTCTCGCGCACTTCTTTTTTTCACGTCTGTCTGCGTGTCACGAGCTGATGATTAATATCTTTATGAGGTTTCTTTTTCTTTCCTTTCACAATTTTCCTGCATAAAAATATTAAATACATTATACTATCAAATAAAATTACCCTGCAATCACTCCGCTTTAAGTTTCTTCATTTGATCTTGCATCGTGCAACCTACCAGGCGTGTAGACACATCTGGTTTCTGATGGCCGTATATGGCAAGTTGTATATTAGTCACATATGGCAAGAACAACCTCCCAGCCTAAGATATAGGAAAATGGTCTTGTATCGAGGTGGTCGGTGTAGGATGAGGTGATGACCATGCGGTGGCGAAGCCAAGAGGCAGGCTTAAGCGCGATCTGCCCAACACTAAGGATGTTGATGGTATCCTGGTGCCCGGTTGTTGCGCACCAAAATGATACTGTCCGTGCCTTTCAAGTCTGGGATACGCCAACGTCGTCAAGAGGTGGTGAGATGATATGGAATGCAAGCAGTCGTCAAATGCTACTTGTTTGCTCGGACAGTGAGGCAATCCTTCGAATGCGCCTCCGTTTGGACGCAGCTGTGAAAGCAGTTCTCTTTCCGACGAAACTTTGCTGTGTGTCCACAGCGTGGCATGTTGAGTTGCGGCATGACGGGGAAAAGGTAAGACTGAATCGTTAATTGGTGACGCCAGCTGCCTATAAGGCACGTCCCCTAAATCTGGCGATAGAGGAAGTAGCCGCTGAAGGCTGAAATTTGGGGGCCGCCATGCACATTGCGGATGTTGCAGCTGAGCGCGAGAATCTGCTCGGCATCTCGGTCGGCATTGCTTCTCATGTGCCCGGGGTGGCGTTCAGAGCTGCGACGGAGTAACAAATTCTAAGTGAGCGATTTGCAGCGGAACAGGCTGCCTTCAGTGGGGCCCAAGCACACGCCATCGAGTTCACGCCGCCAGTACTCGTGGACATGCAGATTCCGTCAACCGAAATTGTCAGGTTGACGGTACGCACTGCCGGCTGTCGATATTCATTGCCGCTCCGTTGTGAGAGCATTGATCAAAAGAGAAAGGTGGCGCAGCCGAAATGACCGGCGGGTTTTTACCTGAGAGGCCCTGAGAGGGAGCTGGTGTTTTTCTAAGCGGGTGCTCGCAACGCACTCATCACCAGCGTCTTTAAGCAAGACACCCTGCAGTAAGCGGGGGCCACTACTCGCCTGCAGGCTACCTGGCACGTCTTCCACAGAAGGTGATTTCAAGTTTTTGAGCACTCGACTGTTGTATGTCTGCCTGGGGTGTGCAAGCATCGACATGTCGCCCACTTCCACTGCCGATGGCGCAGAGCCAGGTGTACGCCTTAAAGGGACACTGAAGTGATATGTAAACATTGCGGGATTACTAGCGCAAATTGTAGTCCGGAGTCCCCAGGCCATGTTTCGACCACTCTAGGCGCGTTTACGCGATTTTATTTAGTAGAAAAACTAATTCGAAAACGCTGTCCTCCTCTCTTTACGCTCGCCCATTTTCTGTGGCGTTTTCGTGTGACGTCAGGAG
Organism: Haemaphysalis longicornis; assembly: GCF_048455015.1. Lineage (NCBI taxonomy): Eukaryota > Metazoa > Arthropoda > Arachnida > Ixodida > Ixodidae > Haemaphysalis > Haemaphysalis longicornis. The sequence continues at coordinate 132,107,508 of NW_027526204.1, read as the reverse complement.
GGGATGAGCTGGCAATTGGCTGCGCCACGGCTGCGCTACTGGGCTACTGCACGGCTCCCCGGCCGACAGAGTCAGTCGGCCCAGCGTTTCGTCCGCCGGCCGCCGGCGGGTCGTCGCAATCAAGGAGGTTAAAAAAAATAGCTTGGTCGCAATACGTTCGCTTAGTTGAAACGAAGGCAGGACACGTTTGTGAATGGAAGAATGTGCCTTTCTTTACTTGGTTTGTTTGTACACTGTATATAGCTCCAAGTCAAGGTCGCTTCACACAAGCGCTGCACATGCGAGGCTTCGCTGACTGGTACGCCAGTAGGAAAATATAAGGCCTCTTGAAGGCGGGAGAAGAGTCAGCGAAGTCAATATAGGTACTAAGGAAATAAAATCAACTGATATTTTTACCGTACAGCGTAAAACTAGGGCGCGGGAAGCACTTTTTTGCGCTGGGCGAACAAGCACCGCGGTCAGCAGCACGACTACGCATCTGCGAACGCTTTTCCGTCTACGAAATGCAAGTGCTAGACGTGAGCTACTGTGGAAACTCGGGCGACGCTTACTGCACGATCGCAGTACAACAAATAGTCACCTAAGCGGCTTGAAATGCCGAAACTAAATAAAAGTGTAAACCGGTTGTACAATATATACCCTATATTAGCAAGGCATTCGCGTCCCGCACCGTGGCCTAGCAGTCTGGGGCGCTAGAAAATCATCGCAAATGTTTTGCGAGTCACGAGTTCGAATCCCCGCGGGTACGTGTTTTTTTTTTTGTAAGTTAACTGTTTTGTTTTCCGCCGATGTTTTCTATATTGAGTTCACCTTTTTTGGGGTCGCAACGTTCATGGCTACACGAACTAGTTCACAAAACGCGCGCAGGCTGGCACTGGCGCGCTAGCGAGTTCTCGTTGGCGTGCTGTTGCCATAAGCACCGACTGCTTGCAGGCAGTGGGCACAGGCCAGAATGAACAGACCCTTGACCTGGTGCGAACACGCTTTTTACGATACAGGCTCGAGGGAGGCCAGCTCCAAATATGGGGGAAAAGCGCATGACATTTGGGCGTCTGCGGGTACGCGGAGGGCGTTCATGCACTGCGTAGGTCTCGGCTAGTGAATGCTACGACTACAAGCCGTCCTGGGAGGCTTATCTTGTGCATTTTACAGCCGACAACATGGCAGAAGTGCGGTACGATGATTACTGAGATATTGAGAATGCCCATCCAACAAAGCCATTGGTTATGTTTTACAGAACCGAAACCGAAACTTGTGTGATTGCTAACCTTGGGCATCGTCCAATCACGGCGCCCCTCCTCTCAACGTCACAGCCTTAGTTGGTGCGGCCGCCGCAAACCGCGCATGGTAGTTTTTCTTCTTTCGCGCTTTGTAAAATAATTACCGATTTGTCAACCGGATAAACGATGAAAAGTGTGCTAATTTGAGCCAGTCTACGCAGTGCAAGCAAAAACGGGAGCTTGACAAATTCACTTCAGTGTCCCTTTAAGTGCGCAGGTTGGGGAACTCAGTTGTCGAATCCCAGGAGCTCTTGAAGGCAGGTCCATTTGCGTACAGTCTTGCGTTGAGAGCCCTACACGGAACAGTTGGCTGAAACGCTAAGAGGAATAACACAGCGGCTAATGCCACCCCGGCATTGTGGAACCAGCTGTCGTCGTCATTTTTACTAAGCAAGCGTATCGCGTTCTTCTTTTTTAAATTTGTTTTTGCATCATGAGACGATGATTAAGGTCAAAGTCAAAGTTAAAGCTTATCTAGCTTAAAGGTACATCAAAGGGGCAAGAACAAAAATTCCGGGCCATCTCCAGTAATGTGAAGCCTGGGAAGCACTGAAGCTTGCCGTGTATAAGTGTATTCTTGGCGCCTTGTCGTTTTTGCCCACGGACATGAAGCCGCTGTGGGGCAGAGGTATATATCTTTGCTTCAGTCTCGTTTCTTTGATGCACGAAGCATTCTAGCGTGGGCGTTTGAAAACGAGTGTCTGAGTGTGTTCTTTTAGTACGCGTTTTTCCCACGGAGACTAAACGTTCAAGCGCGAGACGTTGGAAAACGAGTGTCCCGGTGTTTTAGTACCGTGACTACATGATACTACGACGAAATGAGAGGCCATACAGAACACTACAAACACACTCAACAAAGGATGGCTGACCGCAACAAGCACCACCGAAGAGCAAAGGCAACTGGCGGCGTACATCAGGCAGCGGCTTGAAGACGTCGCCAGATGTCCTCTGGAATGTGAGGACTATGCAGGCCTGCGTGCATATATTTATTTAAAGCTTTTCTCTCTCTCTCTCTCTCTCTGCTTACATTCAATGGGGAGAAGTGTTCGGCCACTTCCTCCATCACCTGGAGACGACCGGCCTCACGCAGCTTGGAGTGACGGCTATTGACTGACGTCCGCGGACTGACTAATGTGCTAGCCTGACTTCGCCCCTTCTTTATTCCTTCCTCTCTATTTCTTGATCACTTTATGTGGGCCGTGAGACTGCCCGCAGAGGCTGCAGCTACGTCTTTGTCGAAAGTTCGTACCACATCTCTCCTTTGCACTGCTCTCTTCGTATGTATGTATGTATGTATGTATGTATGTATGTATGTATGTATGTATGTATGTATGTATGTATGTATGTATGTATGTATGTATGTATGTATGTATGTATGTATGTATGTATGTATGTATGTATGTATGTATGTATGTATGTATGTATGTATGTATGTATGTATGTATGTATGTATGTATGTATGTATGTATGTATGTATGTATGTATGTATGTATGTATGTATGTATGTATGTATGTATGTATGTATGTATGTATGTATGTATGTATGTATGTATGTATGTATGTATCCGGCGGGCATTTTTTCACCACTTTCTTTTTGACTAAAAAAAATTCTTCATCTCTTTCTATAACCCACCACAACCTCCCCTTTGCTTTCCGAGGTTTTCTTGACTGCCAACCCTTATTTTCTGTCTTATTTCACGGAGCCCCTCATTTCCCATTTTCTGATTCGCTACATGCTTAGCGAGGGCCTCTGTTCTGGTAGTCTTGGTGCCAAAGGGAGCTTAAGAGGGTTCAACGCTGGTCGACCACTCTCGACATGTCGTAGACACTCGAGGCACGGCCCGGGGGTTAAAAAGAAGGTCCCCTTCACCCCGAGTAGTCCGAGTGGCGCTGGCTACCACCCCCAAGTGCAGGAAACAAAAAATACCTTAACATAAATACCCGAGAAAGTGCTGGGGAAACAGCCCCGCTGGTAGCGTAGTGGTTATCGCACCAGACCGGTATTCTGGAGGTCGTGCGTTCGTATCCCACCCGGCGGGCATTTTTTCACCACTTTCTTTTCGACTAAAAAAATTCTTCATTTCTTTCTATAACCCACCACAACCTCCCCTTTGCTTTCCGAGGTTTTCTTGACTGCCAACCCTTATTTTCTGTTGTATGTATGTATGTATGTATGTATGTATGTATGTATGTATGTATGTGTGTGTATGTATGTATGTGTGTGTATTTATTTATTTATTTATTTATTTATTTATTTATTTATTTATTTATTCTCAAGGCAATGCATTACAGAGAGGAGTGGTGAAAACGTTTTACAAACAACAGAACAAAACGGAGCAACATCAAAACGGGTACCCGTAACTTTGAAGTGGTGATCGCTGCGGGATGAAATGTAGGATGGCGGCTAAAATAGCGAGTTACTTAGCGAAGGCATAGGATAAATCTTGTGGAAGGGGCACAGGCGTGAAATTTTGCAGCGATGTGATAAGCTGGGTAGATTCAAAGTTGATTTCATGGGAGTTACGCTTGTCATACGGGAGTGATTTGACAAAATGAAGCGTGTGGCGCGATTTTGAATGGATTCTAAGCTGATGATATGAATGTTAACCTGTGGATCCCATACAGATGATGAATATTTGAGCTTAGTCCCCACTAACGTTTTATAAAGAAGAAGTTTTAACTGCATCGGTGCGAGAGAGAAGTTACGTCGTATATAGCCGAGTGTAGGGTAGCATTATTTTTAATATTGTCAATGTGAGTCTGCCAGAAAAGGTCGTCAGAAATTGTAACACCAAGATATTTGTAAGAGGTAACTTTGCTGATTGAAGAATTATTCAGTACATAGTCAAAAGAAATATCGCAGGTTCGACGTGAAACTCTCGTAATCTTACATTTAGAAGTGTTCAGGTTCATTAGCCAAGTATTACACCAAGAAGAAACGTTATCATGATGAAACTGGAGAGTAAATTGGTCAGCAGGGTTTTTAATTTTTAATTAAACGTGACTTGTACGTGACAATTTTCACAGATTTTTCAGCATTGCTAAGAAAACCGAACCTAGCGGATGGGCGGTGTGGAGGTACCCTGCCTGGTTTGCTCGCCGCGGACCCGTTCGATATTTTCATGGGTGAGCATGAATCAGGCATTGCTAGGATCGGTTGGTGGTAAACGCGCGATTCCTGAATTCGTACGGTCACAAAGTTACAATTTATTCATTTCATTTCCTTATTAGCGTCTCCATTTAACTAAAAGGTGGCTGGTGTAAAAACAGCTAGACGACGGCTTGGAGCTTCAGTTTAATATTTTTCAAATAAATTGTTCACCTTTTTGAGAAGTTCTTCTGAGGGCCTATTTAACGTCCAAGCCTACCTGCCTGGAGTGCTTCTTGCTACCGGAAAAAAACATGCTTCGACCAAGGAGATTCCACGGATTTCATAGGTGTATTTCTCGGAACTTTGTGCGGTGAAGCCACTACACCACACTGATTTGATTTTGATTGTTTGTGGGGTTTAAGGCGCTGACTCTACACAGGCGATGAGATGCACCTTAGTGGATTGCTCCGGATTAATATTGACCACTTGAGGGATCTTTAACTTCCGCCGAAATCTCGCGCTCATGGGCGTTTTTGTTTTTCACCTCCATTGTAGGAGATTCCCAGCCATAATGGCTGGGAATCTCCTACACCGGCGTTTGACAGAACCCGACAAGAGGAGCTGTATGAAGACTTTCAATAATTTTGGTTTGTGTTGGATAGCCTTTATGAATAAATCCACTCACACTCTCCGTCGTCCCTCCAGTCGCTCGGTGTGTCGTCTGTAACTGCATGTTACGAGTGAGCTAAGTATGAGCGTTTAAATGGGCGAATATACACAGATGTATCTCAAAGATACTGGCGGCGAGAGTTCGAACTTGCTCAGGATGATACTGGCAACCCCTTCGTTGCAGTAGCGGCGAAACGCCGGACCAGACAAAACCTTACACGGCGGAACGGCCGAGTCATTATCTCGTATGGTGAGTGTGCCCAAAATGCAAAAAAAGAAAATAAAATCCGCGAAACCTAAGTCTGATTGCACGCTTTGAAGGCGAAAGCTTACCGATTATAACGATTTCTTTAATGATACATGTCTTTTACGTATGTTTGTTCACCTTAGTTTCTTCGCGTTATGACGGGAGTTACTTCGGCAGGCACACTGGCCAGCCCTCCCACAATCCATACCGCTGTCCCTCCTTTCCCTTTCAATTCCCGTATCCCCAAACCAATGCATATATGAGGTACCCAACCGGACAGTTCCCAGGTTAATTTTCCGGCCATTCCAGTACTGTTCCTTTCCTCCTTTCCTCCTTCCCTCCTTCTCTCCCTCCTTCCCTCCTTCTCTCCCTCCTTCCTTCCTTCCTTCCTTCCTTCCTTCCTTCCTTCCTTCCTTCCTTCCTTCCTTCCTTCCTTCCTTCCTTTTCTACTCCCAAGCCGTCACGTACACCTGCCCCGGAACGCACCAGACTAAATCTTGTTTGACGTCTGGCACGGTTCAGAGTTAGAGCAGCGATAACGCACCAGGATCGGGCTTTGAAGACAGGGGCTAAAGTCTCACACGAACCCAAATGTCCTGTTGTTTATTTACTCTTTACAGTGGCGGCCATTTTGGCACCATTCGTGTTGACTCCAACGACGCCGACGATAACGGTCACTTTTCATGCGTTTGATGATACATCTAAAGCTTCCGCCTTTAAAAGGGAGATCACAAAGGTCCACGGCCTCTCCTAATCCTTTCTTTCGTCCCCTAACTTCACGGCGCTATGCATTACGCACAGGTGATGTGGATGCATGGAAGGGTCAACGTACTCCCATTGCACGATGTGAGGCGACGCCATACACAACACCGCAGTATATAATTCGCAGTACATGTTTTGAAGCAATTAAAAAGTGCGCGGTACGCTGCCAGTGAAGTGGGGCGAGTTCTTAAAAAACAGCCTTGGATTCTCTGTACTACCTGACCTGCGAAACCGCATGAACCCCCCTCCAGATTAATTTACCGACCTGCCGTTCTTCGACGAGCAGGAAGCGTCAGCTGCACGCGTAGCCTCTTCGTACTTGTCCTTCAACTTATGTGCAGCCACCGCCACCCGGAAATGAAGCCTGGACAACGTGCTCAATGGGCATTGAACTAACCAACAAAGAGTGTCCGAGCACATGGACGATAGCATAATCCGTGAGGCAGAGTCCGCTCACATCACGCGTTTTCGTTTCACTGGTTTTAAGCTTTTTCCTTTACTTTGCTATGTTTTCTAGATGTAACCAGTATTGCTACGTTTCTAAAAGACGGAATGTTGTCCACCATCGGAGGGGAGAAGGGATGGGGGAGATCATTCGCTTTTCTGGAAACCATTGAACTACTACAACAGCTAGTATTTAGAAGTAATTTGTAAAAAAATGAATTTTGTATACCTTCTTCGGGGTTGTTATGTTATATAACGCCCCTTAGGACGCATGCCGTTAAAGAAATCTTGTTCTTCCCCGGTCGCATGTTGTGAGTAAACCAAAGTTTTTTCCACCGGATGTCGTCTTTCGTTTGTGGAGCGACCCCCGCCGTCATTCCCGTAAAAACGCGTCTCGCCGAGGAGCTAAAAATCGGGGATGACGTTCACAGCGCGAGGAAACCGAACTCCGACAAAGAAAGAAACAATCATCAAGGCGCTACCTGCCAATAAGCTTGGATGGAGAAGACACATGCTTAAATATAGAATCAAACAAAACCTCGCGTTCGGTCAGAGGGCTACTTCGCAACACCTAGCAAGGAAGTTAAGTGAATGAAGACAGCTGTCAGGTAGGCGGCATAAATGCACGCGGCCCATCAAGAGCAAAGCAGCAACGTTTTGCAAAGTTATCCTACGTTAAATAAAGGCAGGAAACATAGCGCGGCAGAAGAAACACCGGAAAGTCTTTTTAGGGGCAGAACAGGAAATAAAGTCTATAATATAAAGGAATGGTAAGACCTAGAAGGGAAGTAAATGGCCCTAAACGCTGGTATTGGCTTGGCTTGGCTTAGCACACTTTATTCGAAGCGCTGACATTCCGTCGCTCGGTTAGCTAGAAACACAATGGGACTGCGAGTGCCTTATCCCGTCCCCCTTATTTAAACTTACTTGCTCCCTAGTTCATGCCGCTTTAGTACGGCTCAACAAAAGGAAAGATGCGTGCTCGCCAAATTTCAATTTTCGGCGGCTTTGCGGGAACGAACATGGTCGGTTGGTCAAGACAACTTGTCTTTATTAGTATAGATAATCGCTTGAGACAATTAAGGGGGAGGGGAGAGACCGATAATTCACACTCACTTGCATTATGGGAGGTATACGGAGTTTCATAGTTCACTAGATGATGCATCCAAGAAGTACCAATGAATGTACAGTCCACGGGAAGATTTGAAATCGTTTCCGTGGTAAGTTCAAACGCTAAAGCTTTACGTCCATCCCAAAACGTCTGTGCGCTACATATAGCTATTGTACAACCATACCAGCTGATATTTCTTTCGCGTCTCAGGAATAAAGGAAACAGTGTTGCTTTTGGGCGCGTGGCAGTTATCCGTTCCTGTGCGTTCCGAAACTCTGCCTCTACGGGAATACCTCGGCGATCGTCGTCAGCGCATTATTCGACTTTCCACGTACACTTCTTCCGATTCCGACTGTGTCCACTTTATTCTTATTATGCCATTCTAGCCAGATTTAGAAAAGAAAAGCAGCTCACTATATTTGTTATCTGAACCCAAACTGCGGGAGGTTGTTAAGGGGACGTGCTTGTTGAGTTCCGCAACGCCTTTGCGCACATGACGAGAGCAGCACACGGGAGCCTAATGAATAGTTCAGCACGGCACCGACAAGGCGCGCCCGAAACCGTGTTCATGCAAACCGTGTACCTGCGCATATATAAATCGTTACGCACTATTTTCGCGTAGCATCGAGTGTCATCAAAGAGTTGTCAGTGGCTCAATTCATATTTGACGAGTCCGCAGGAAACATCTAACAAACGCTGATGTGCTGCCTCCGGCGACCGAATTCCCGTAATTCAGCGTCGATTTGTGGCTTTTTTATTTATTATCCAGTCTCGCGTCTTTCAGCCTCGTACTCTATTCACCCAAGCTAGCGACGTATAAAAGCTGATATCAGTCTTGTCATGTCTATTTGTATTCACAAAGGCAAATATGGCCAAATCAGCATTTCAAACCACAAAATTTGTTTTCTAATCTGGCGAACAGACTAACTCTGTCAGTCGTTTCTAAGGCAATTACGGATCGTGTGAGTCGCCACCACATCGGAGACCAACACTCGCCAGCGGATGCCACAATGAATTGAAGGTTGCTCATGGACGGAATGCGAGCTTGTTGAGGCGCAAGCACTCTAGGGAAAGAGGGCATTTACTTCCATTGTGGTCACATCTGATGGATGCCTTAGAGCGCCCAAATGCCGAAATACGACAATGAAAAAAATAAAACCAGCAAACCACCGGTGTCGCCGAAAGAGCTGCTTGTGCGTTTTGAATGTAGCGATACTAATTTTACGTGACAGTGTTTATTTTACGGCATGAATTTGTTATGCACACGTGCGAAAGATGGGGCTAACAACTAGTTTTTTGGGGAATCGTAAAAGAACAAACGCTCTCGGAAACATTTCGTGGGAATAGCGGGATAAATGCGCAAGCCGCTCTGCTAGCTATCCACTGATACTCAGAAATTGGCTTCACAGCGGCACACACGTGCATTGCTAAAAAGATGGTTTTTAGACACCTTGTAGGTAGCTTGATAACAATGTAGGAATGCTCTATGAGCACTTTATTGAATACGGCCACGAAATCCCATGTAAAGCTATCTCTTTTGATGGAGAGAGAAAGAAGGAAATTTAAGGGCACTGTTGAGTTCAGCGTGCCAAAGGCTCCTAGCTTGCTAGACCAGAAGTGTAAAGAGAAACGAAATTGATGAAGTAATAATGATGACTATGATGACAATGATGCGACCACTAATGAAGCCTCGTTTAGAGAGTCTGATCAAGTCTTGTACTTCGCAGGAAAGTCAATAGCACTTTCGTCGCCCGGGGAGCTCTAATAGAGTTAGACCAACACGTCACTTAACGTTAGTTCTCTGTTAAGAGGCTGGCTCAGGGATACTAGGAGCGCGCCCTAGATACCATATACCGCGCACAACAAGATATTACGCGGTTCAACTGTTTGCGCATGTCACAGAGAGTGCCGAGGGGGGGAGTGACTTGTTTCAGCTTGAAGCGAAAATGACGTGTAAGTGAGATTTAGCCGCACGCGGTGAAGAACCGCTTCTTCATGCTTGGACAGTACGTGAGGAATCCTAATGCTCCCGTGCGGTTATACAGAGCGAAGCGGTGCGTGATTTTGTAGCGCAGCAGCCTACGTAGATCGCTCAATACTTCAGGCAACCTTGGACGTAAGGACATGAGCATATCGTCTCGAGAACGGTATAGGTAACACTGGCCAATGCAGATCGTGCGCGATCGGTGCCGCAGTGTCCGCCCTGACGTTCCCAGTTATACCGCAGTGGGAAAAAATCCACTGAAGCTCTACATGATGATGTGCCCTTAAAGCTTGTAAGTGCAAGGCATTAATTAAAAAAAAAACCTGATCTTTAGGTTACGATGTTAAGCATTGAAGCGCCGCCTGAGAACTCGCGATGATTTTCCACTGACATGCTGGATGCTCATTGATGCAGGCGAAAGCTGCCTACAGAGTAGCAAGATCGGTAGCCGTGGATGTTGTCCTGTGGCGAGCGTTACGTTGAAGGCGGTACGAGAGGAGCGAAGCCAGATTCCTACAGCAGATGCAAGGCTGTCACAGATACATCTATGTACATATGAAGGTGGGCCCTGTATTTTGGGTACATGAGTTTTAAGGCAAAGAAGCTAATGACAGGGGCTGGGATCACCTCAACTACTGTTTTGCTGGGTAATTCCGTATTTTGAAGTCCGATATAAGTGCATGTATGCAACAAGGGCCTTTTTTTCAGTAAGCCCATAACACCCCTGTATCCGTACGAAAGGATACACACCGAGCGACGTTAAGGTGGGCTTCACTGCGAAACACGAATTCATTGCTTGAGCGATATCTTGCAGACTTACATGAAAATGTATGCAGACTTACATGAAAATATGATGGCCCTGATGTCTATTATTAATCATATTTTTGTACGCGGCGAAATAGGGACACATCAAACGTTACAAAACAGAAAGACGTTAAGTTAAGTATGTTAAGTCCACATAGCAATAATTAACATAGCAATAATTAACCATTGAAAAGCTGGACGAGCAAACAAAAGCGAATATTATCCGCAAACTCGCACGCAACTACATCTACGCATGCATTGTTTTTTCGAAGCGCCCCATGCTGAATACACGCAACCTGTCGTTCCATCTTGTACCAGCCCGAAACCAAAACAGGTCAGCAACTTCTTTTTTGTTTATTCACGTTTACGCCCTTCGCTGACACACCAATGTTGGTAAGGCACAGTTGGCAGATAAACCAGACGCATTTCAATGAGGTTCGTCAAGCGGTGGAAGGGCGCTTGGAATAAACAATGTTACGCTTCATCAACACCTTATGCTGCATGAGCAAAACACACTTCGTTGGTTGGCGCCTTCGTTCAAGGAAGTAAAAGCTCCACAAGGTTGCCAGAGGACGGGACAGTTTGCGCTCACTCCAACATTGTAGGACGTGCCTTGCTTGCGAATACGTTTCGATGAGGGATGACTTCGCATCAAGATGACGGTGACCTTCACCGTGGCTACTGCTTTTCAGTGTTTTTTGCCATGCCAGCAGTTAACAAGGCGCCGCCACAGAGACGTTTGTTGCACCGACCACTGATCGAGACGCAGCCGGTTGGTTCATTTGCAGCTGATACGCTACCACAAAGGAGTGCGTCGGATGCTGCCGCCCATAACAGTCAGCGATGCACAGCTCGTTGTCTCTGGTTGCCCTCATTTGCTCAAAAAATGTGTGAACAGCACAAGAAAATCGAGTACTAGGGAAAAAGCAACACCTCTTAGATAGAAACGCTCTGCATGAAACGAGAAAATATGAAATCCACTGTTCTGAATGATTGAACCAAAAATGCCTGGCTACTAGAACGCTACAGTGGTCAGTAGACTGCCGATGCAGAAAGGGGCGAACGAGGACTGTGTTTTATGCGATAGGGCGGATGGGCTTTGTCCGCTGCAAGATGGGACCATGGAAGCTTGTGTGACTTGTTTATCCCTTTCCTAGTCTATTCACTATATTATTGGCCCCAGACGTTTTCCGCAGTCGCAAAGGTTTTCTTTCGTTGTTTCGGCCGTTTGTCTTTCGCGCCTTTGAAGGAGCTGGGCAACCCACCTGTGGCAACCCGCCTTGGCAGAACACCAAACCTGCCGCGCGTTTTTTTTATTACGGGTCACAAAAACACTTGCGAGAGACCTTTCTTTTTACCAGCAGAGCTGCTGTTGCTGGCGGGAATGTGAGCGGCTTCATCAGACAAGCCGGAGGCAAGGGTGCTCCTGCCGTTTACTACGCTCGTAAGCACGCGCCTCACTATAGGAGCGCCTGGAGTCGTCCAGGCTCGCGGGATAGACGACAACTTCGCGAAGCCAGTTACCGCCGGTTCTAGCGCGTGCTGACACATTCCACTTTTGGAGAAATGTGAAAATGTGAAAGCCTGCGGACAAAACGATCACGGCCCGCCAGTCATGCATGAGAAAGACGACGATATAGATGGATATTACGATGATCACCGTGAAAAGTGACGACGGAGCGTGCAAATAAACAATTTCAAACGTAATGCAATGCGAGGTGGCGTGTGTGCTTCCGGGCTTACATAGTTAGAAATCCCCCAGCTTCGCTCTGGTTCAATCAAGCCTTGCGTGACTTAGTCCAAGCTTCGCCAGTTTTTTTCTATTTTTCATGTTTTTAGGGCTCGGTGCGTTTAGTGGTGCGTCATGAGGGGCGTCCCGATTTACAGTGGTAGATCCGTCAGTGTTCGCAAGACGTTCATGCTGCGGGCATAATTTTTGCCTCGAGTGCGAAACAACAAGGAGTAAGTAGGTAATCGCTCCTCAGAATCGTGCGCTGTATACAACACCGTGAGAATGTAGTTGTTATCATCGTCGCATCACCGGCTGTCGTCCACAGTTTGCATCCGAAGGAGAAATAATCAAAAATAAAAGTTTCAACTTAAATTAACGCCTTGCCAATGATTGATGAGGACCGGCTCGAAGGGGTTAAAAAGAATTCCCACTCTTTGATCTTGTAGAAAGAAGGAAAAACCAGCAATCTGAGCATTTAAAAACGCACAGGGGAAGTAGTTTGAGCTTAACTTATTTCAGAAGTAGGATGACCATATCTGAAATGTCAGGCACGGGAGTCTTTACCAACCCTTCCCAAAGAAAGTAAAGAGAAGCCCGAAAGCTTTCACACGTAAAAACTGTGCCAAAATAGCGCCGAATACTTCGTTAAGAGTACGTTAAACCTTCGCTGAAAGTCAGTCCAATCGATCGCTACACCTTCAAAGACACAAATCGCCAACGCAGGACAAACTCACGGGACGATTTTTTGCGCAATCATTAAACGAATCTACGAACGATCTGAATGTACAATGATGCGTGTTTTATGAGATAAAGGTATACTGTTGCACTCCTTCATAACCGATGCGTGTATTGACTTATCGAGAACCGTTGCTTTTTCGCGATTTTCAGGTAACCGTTTTGGCCCAACGGAAGCCTGGTTTCACGCGTGCGCTGTGTGTCCAGAGATCACAGAGCATTTCGGTCGACCAACCAGTCTATGGGGAAATGCATTAATGTTTTTACAGGGCGCCTTCTGTCCCACTAAAAAAGCTTTCGCTTTAAAAACACATGCTCCGCGTAGAATCCACAACCTTTTGATTACGCATCCGATATGCCTGACTAATATGTCAACAATCCCTAGACACACAGACGCATCATCGCTTGTTGAATGTAGGAACACAGCCCACTCGTGCGACACGTGTTGCCAATCACGTTTTGTCAATCTCGCCACGTTTTGCTAATCTTGCGACGCGACGTTCGCGCGTCGCAAGTAGGAAAACACCTAAGCGTTGCGTGGGACAACTCCTGCGATATTTATTTCTGAGCTGCGGTACAGAAATAATTCTCGCGGATTGGTCTTACGCAACGAAACACGCACGAGAGACCGAGTCCACGCTTGATTGGGCCACTAGGCGTGCACAGATTGTGGCTCTTGGGAAAGAGCAGCCGCTATACCTCACCGCCGTTGTCCTGCCGTTCGCTGTGCTTCTAATTACTGGCCGCACACTAATTGCGCCATCTAGGGGCGATAAGTCAGTCCTGCGAACAAAGAAAATCTGCTCTCAGAGGATATAGGAATTGCTTTGCGAGGTCGGACGAAAAAAAAACGCGCAAGAAAGAGCGAAGAAAAAATGAAATGCCCTCTTTTCTTTTGCGAACAAGACCCAACACAGGGTTCACAATACGCTAATACGACTGAAGCAAGGACAGGGAAGAACCGTCCCTCAATTACCATCTTCGCAAGCCCTTGTTTCCGGATTATTTTGTTTTATTTTGCGTTGCTCGTATTGTGTTTCCTGAAGGCCGTCGTGAATGCAATCACATCAAGCAAGCTCAATTAAAGACCACTTGATACTTTTCGCAGCATGGTATCAAAGCCGAGTTGATAATGATGAGGATGTTTAGATTTTAATGGCGCAAGGCCAACTAAGGGCAAAGAGCGCCAGACAAAAGTGATTTCATGAGAGCTCAAAGCAGAGTTATCTCCCACACGAAATGTATACTATTCAAACATGAAGACACCTTCCTCGCCTTTGTGATCGCAAAAAAAAAAAAACACATGATTTAGAAATAATTGCCGGGGAAAAGCGTGATTCGCGGTTTGCTGAACGCCCACACCACAGAAAACATTTTTGGGTCCTGGAAGATTAAAATATTCGCGCGATGCGAGCCAGCACTAGGCAAGGCTCGTTGCCGACGAACACGGTGTTGAAGGTCCGAACGGATCCTCAGGTCGTTTCGGTCGCCAAATGTCAACGTGCAGTGGGGCCCACTGTTAAAGGGAAACGGCGAGCGCGCGCCGGCGCCGAAAAGTGGCGAGACTCGGAGACATTCGGAACATGCGCACTGACTGCATGAGGCTGCATAAGCCGCTCTGTCGTCTGCTACGGCGCTCCGCTTCAGCGCTCACATCATTTGAGTGCGAAATGCCGAGGGATTTTGCCTGGTGTGGTCACAGCGCATGTTCCGAATGTCTCCTATTCTCGCCACTTCTCGGCGCCGGTGCTTCGCGGAGCGCAGCATGCACGCGCTCGCCATTTTCCTTTAACCGTGGACCATGGACCTGAATGAATGAATGAATGTATGGTTTAACGCGCCGACGCAACGCAGGCGATGAGGCGCGCCGTAGTGGAGGGCTCCGGATTAATTTGGACCCCCTGGGGATCTTTAACTTGCGCCGAAATCTCGTACACACGGGCGTTTTTGCTTTTCGCCTCCATCAGAAAAGCGGCCGCCGCGGCCGGGAATCGAACCCGCGACCTCGTGCTCACCAGCGCAACGCCCTAGCCACTGAGCCACAGCGACGGGTGGACCGTGGACCTGTACGTTGGCCGCAAGATGAGGCAAACTTAGTGAGAAATTACCGCGTGAGTCGCTATCGCAGACAGTACGGGCCTCGATTGAGAGTGCTTAGGTAGAGGTAAATCGCGAATTAGTAGACCCAGTATACCACCCTACTGAGAAGTGGAATTAACAGTGGGAGCTTCTAGACGCCGTTCCTAATGTGGGATATTACGCAGGAACACAGTTTTGTTCTTCGCTACAGTCTTGTCAGATAAGGAGTGCTTTGTTTCGACAGTAAGCGCGTCATTGGTGCACTCAATTTCAAATTATGAGCAATGCATGAGGAGCACGATTTCCATAAGCCTTCAAGGGACCCTGCAACACTTTCCATAAGCGCTTTCACTCTTTCCTTCACGTCTGGAACCACTGCGAAAGCTATTGTTATCGCCAGCACGGAGCGGCACTGCGTGATTTGCTCGTCGCGCCAGATACGCCTCCCATTTCTACTTTGTTTTTGTGGCATTATGTTTAACGTTGCTATCGAAAGGCGTTCATTGCTGCAACCAAAGGAAAACCGGCCAACAGCCGCTACATGGCCTTAATGACGTAATTCGAGCGCTCAAAAACCGTCAAGACCGGGAAAGAGAGAAAATTATTTTGAGCAAGTTTCTAAGTTATCTGGTGGTAATAGAGCAGTAATTTCTGGCTGAGGTACTTTGCGGCCCCCTTATCTAAGTACTGGGTGTGTTCGGTAACAACGTTCTGCAAGCATTTATTATTTCAAGAAACGTTGAAAAAAGTGTTGCAGGGTCCCTTAAAAAGCCTACGAAGACAAAATACAAGTTTGATTCTTTAAAAAGGCTGCTGTGATAGTTATGGTACCAATTTTGCCGTAAGTTTCAAGCAAATACTCGAGGTATTAAAGAATGAAGCACTGGAGACTTCCCAGCCATTTATCTCAGATTCCTCTGTTTCGTCACGGAACCTTGTGCGTCCGATTGGCTACCGCCGAATAAGCCATCGGCGAAAAACGCAACTGAATAAAGATGCTTGTTGTCTCCCTCTATCGGCCTCTCGATCATACAGTAATTAAGATGTATTAACCAAACTCTGCTTAACGTTTGAATAGCAGGAACAAAGGCACTAGTTTGAAGAGGAAAAGGAAGCGGAAGATGAGGGGTCGAGAGACAAAAACACTCAGTGAAATTGGAAAGTGAAGTGGGTTCATGTGGATGATAAGCCAATAAGAAATATAACGGCACAGATGACGGAAGCATGTGTGGGCTGTAAGAAATGTATAGAGGGTTGGCTGATTCTTTCACTCAGTTAATGAGGGACGAGTCGATGGGGAATAGATGGATCGATGTGTGCCGTAATAGAGTTGTTTACGTTCTCCCACCTTCTTTCTCTGATTAGCTTTTTCCGTTTCTTTTTTCATTTTTTTGACCCTGCAAAAAGCAGAGTCGACCGGCCAAAGTGCGTTGCCGGAGCATAAGCCCCTTCAAGTGCACGGTCAATAGGAGGACCAAGTCGCACGAAAAACAAGTAAGGAGAACCAGAAGTCCTCCCAAACGGCCCAAGCCACATGGGAGGCGACACGTGCCAAGGAGATCAGTGGACCTTCGAGGGATCAGATCAAACAAAATCAGCTTCGGGAAAGGAAACCAGGCGTAAGAGAGCGCCACTCCAATCCTATCCTTCTGCTACTAGTGGTTTGGTGGGACAGTTTCGACGCACGGAAATGACTCTGGTATGCACTAATCTCCGACTCAGCGCTCTCTCTCATTACGATGTGTTCCCAAGAACGAACGTTTCAGGTAGAGCTTCCAACAGGATCCGCTCCGAAACCGTGTCCACGCTACATCGCTGACAAAAACAAACCAATGCATAACGCGCGTCAATGCGCGACACGAAAGTATTAACGGTGAGCTGAGACGGTTGCCAAGCTACCGTTGAGTGCGTGGCCTACGTTGATGTAATCCGTTAGTTGACGGAAGAACAGGCAGTTGACCTTTCCCTCTCGAGGTCAGCGAGTGAATATAAATGACGCTCATTAACCATCAGTGCTGAGCAAGCCAGGTACAACGATGCAAGAAGTCAAGCAAGTTAGGAAGCAAGCGAGCAAACGAAGTTTCTCCTTTAAACGCAAAGTTAACGTTTAGATATATATTATTCCCCTCCTTCAAATACGCAGGGTGATCAAAATTAGGTCGGCAGGTATTTTTTTAAATACGGCGTTTAGATTGACGTGAAGACCACCTCTACAGTTATCTTATGCGTCCAGGGAGATACTTAATTAGGTGGCAATTATTGATGTCGGTGGTTTAATTATCTAAAATTGAATCAAGGCGGAAATTTGGGCGAGTCGGAATACGTTCAGCTTTCACAGCGTAAAAAACACGGGACATAAGTAAGAAATAGACACCACAACCGCTGTGGTGTCTATTGGTGTCTATGTGGTGTCTATTTTAGCGGTTGTGGTGTCTATTTCTTACTTATGTCCCGTGTTTTTTACGCTGTGAAAGATGAACGTAAAATTGAATAATGAACTTTTTTGTGGCTGCAGTAAGCAGGCATGTGTATTGAAGAGTTGAAGGCAATCATGTTTCGACGCAGTTTCATTTGGCAGAATTTTTCTAGCGCATCCGTACTCTGAGATATAGAACTGTGAAGTTTTATTGCCGTTCGCATGATTACGCTTGCGAGACAGCGAAGAACGGCGCAAAGCTCCTCCATTTTGTTCAGTATTTCAATAGCGGTTCAGAAAACTGCAGCTTGCGATAACGCGGGCCAAGGCTGAAAGGGCGCCAGTTATCACTTTTGCCTATGCCTCCACCCCGTTCTCAAACGGAACACGGTACACAGAAGGCTCGTCACAAATGGAGGAGCTCTGCGACGGTCTTCGCTGTCTGGCATGCGTAATCATGTGAACGGCAATTGAACTTCACAGTCCATATCTCGGAGTACGGATGCGCTAGAAAAATTCTGCCAAATGAAACTGCGTCGAAACATGATTGCCTTCAACTCTTCAATACACACGCCTGCTTAGTGCAGCCACTAAAAAGTTCATTAATCAATTTTAGTTAATTAAGCCACCGACATCAATAATTGCGACCTAATTATGTGCCCCCCTCGGTGCATAACCTCACTGTAGAGCTGGTTTTTACTCAAATCTCAGCGGTAAATTCTAAAAAAAAAACATTTCGTCTTAATTTGATCACTCTAGACATTTTCAGTGATTATCGCAACCTAATAAATGTCCTTGGCCAGAAAAAAAGAAGTGAGAGAAGAAGTTGCCCGGTGTTTAGAATTTTCGTGTAGGAAAAAGGGGGGCGAGGGCTGCATGTTGAGTAGTGATAAGTACCATTCATATCTGCGATCTTTACTATATCTAAAACTGCATGGGCAGTATTCAGAAGAAGGGTTCGATATCGTGAAATGCCTTTCGCAATTAATATGCAGCCTTTTTGAGCTGAGAATCGAGCCCGGCCACTCTTTCCAACGCCATTTCTGTAAGCCATGTGGGTTGGTGAGGTACGTAGTGTGGCAGAATCAGCCCATGGGAAACAACGATGGCACCCCAATTTCAGCTTTTGTTTGAAACAATACTGTTCACTTTCGCATGGAACCGTAACGAAGGAGAGTTTAACCTAACGCAAGTTTTTTTGTGCCTGCAGTGATACAGCAGTAAAGCTAACATGCGAGGCCTCTATATAATTACACCTCGAGACCACGGGGTTGGCGGACACAAATGATTGAGTTGATTATCCGGTCTTACAAAGCACAAAGCGTCGCCCAAGACTCCCCGGTGCATTTAGAGTTGAAGAGACATTTAAACTTGTGTGGTTTAGGATGTAAGCAGGAAAGCGTAATTATCATAATTTTCCCTTTGTGCCTTTTCCTTCTTTGCGTTGGTATGAGCCAGCCGTACTGGCCATTGTTTAAGCTTAACATTTTACATCCATAACGTGACGTTTGACGACCTGTAAAGCAACGTCAAACTCCCTGCACGTGAAGCTTTGCTGGCCGTTTGACGACCTTGGGGCTTAAAGCGAAACTTCACGGCTAACGACCAGCCTGCACCAACCCTCGCTCTCCCTCCTTCTCGCTGCGGCACCAGTTGTTCGGGTGGCTCCTCAACAACGGTGACATTTGATTTGTAAATGCAGAAGGTCAGGTAGAACGGCTTCGGCACTAAAACGCACCAGTAACAAGGCCTTTATGTGCAGAGCCTCTCCGCGGTAAACAAAACCCTGGAAATATGGCATCATCGCAACTTCTCAGAATAACGTTATAAACTGCCACCGGCCTGCACCGAGAGGGTCATTTATCTCGCCTCGGAAGTGAAAACAACCCACAGCGAACACAAAAAGAAACCTCGAAACTGAAAAAAGAGAAGGAACAGACGAGAAAACAATGGAATGTTGTAAAAGTGCGGAGGGATTCTCAAATAAATACACGATGTTTACATAAAGTTCTTACACTAGTCAGCGGTTGCTTCTACGAGAAACGGCCTTCCAGTCTTAGCAACGCCTCTGCAAGCTGCGCCCATTTCTGCTAATCTGGTTTCGTTTGTTTTGTTTCGCCAGACCCGCGTTTGCTACCTCGGCGCAAAATACATTTCGCCATCGCCTCGAATGAATTGATCGGTGTTCGAGTGGTGGAAAAACAGGAGCCGTACGGAGGCGCTGATTCTTTGTTGATAGTACTTCAACTTTTCTTCTAAACATCATCGAAATAGAGCTCGAGTCTCTCGGGCTTTGTTTTTGCCGCCTCAACAACAGATCGTGTCGTGGTGTCTTGTAGAGTAATCTTCTTATTCCCTGTTATTATTTTTAATTAGGACGAGTCGCACAAGGAGATACAAAACCATCGGGTGAGATTATTGCAATTCTTAAGAATATTTTAGTTGTAAGTTGAGATAGGCAAGGCATCGAGACATATTTTTATTTCCGGGGTTCTCATAAACAGAACAAAAAAAATCCAGGGCCGTCTCCACTAACGTGAAAACTAGGGCAGGTGAAGTATGCAGTGAATAAGTGTATTCAAAGATTTTAAGTCTCTCTCCTGCCACACGGCGCTCGCTGATTGGACGCCGGTGAAGCACCAGTGGGAGGAGCAATCGCGCGCTTGCTGAGGCGGTGGCGCCCTCTCTTACACTGAACCGGATTTAAGCAATTAAATGCGACACAGAATGGCTGTATATAGTCTTCGTATCTCACTCCGCAGCATGCTAATAGGTACGCTTTACAGGGAAAAGCCTTGCACATGAAACCAATTTAGAGACATAAATTAACAAATTTCTTTTTTAATGCAATTGAATTCTGAATATTGGTGCATTTTTAATTTGTTTAGATTGTGTTGATTTATTTTCAACCGGGTTTATTCACCTTACACTTGCTTTCTAAGCATCGTTTGAGAAATTGATTCACCGTTGCGACATGACACGACGACAGGAGATGCCGACAGCCCGAGCCCCTCAGCTGCTTCGCCCCTTAAAGTCTAAGAAGTAAGATGCAAAGCAGCCAGTTATGCAGTGCCTCGCAGTCTGAACGTGAAACTACAGGACAGATTTCTTGGAGTGTTGCAATACATCTGAATTCATGGGCGCTTACGCACCTAGTATACTCGCACGCTCAGATAAAGGCAATCAAATATGTTTTTCTAAATTAACGGGTAATGGTAAAAGCGTTCTCAGTCGCGATCTGTTACCGTGTCCGGAAGTATATCAAATTTCTCAAATTATTGGAATGAACGAAACAGGCTGTCCTATAAGATCTAGAAACACAACACTTGCGAACAGGAAATTAAAAATAGCTGTGCTTATCGAGAGCGACTGCGGCTGAGCGATAATGACGATGAATGCAACCAGGAGGAGTGCGGCATTTCATTGCAGTTCCGGAGGATTTGAACAAGGCGATTGATTAATCTTTCAGTCTTTCGAAGTAGGCGTGTTCTTTTCCTGTATTTTATAAATTGAGAAATCCACATTGACAGGCCTTAGAGAAAGTTGCCACGTGTAAAATTTGCAATTCAAAGGTATCCCGCACGTTCATTTGCAAAGCAAAAAGAGTATCAGATCCCCACTATTTCCCAGGTAAACAATGCGAAAGGATAAAGTCAGTTGCGGGCAAAAACAAGCTACATATATCTGCCCCTTTGCCGCGTGAAAAACTATTTCATTATTCGGTATTTAAACGTAGTTATTTCTGTTCACACCTCCATCTTGGAGTAACAGCACCAACAAAACATTCGTAATGAACAGGTCAGAATTCTTCATGAAAACTTCCCCTGGAGTCCAGATTCGTTATCCTCTTCCACGTACGTACACGTACACGTACACACACACATACACACACGCACACACACACACGCACACACACACGCGCACACACGCGCACACACGCGCACACACGCACGCACGCACACACACACGCGCACACACGCACACCCACAAACGCACGCATGCACGCACGCACACCCACACAAACGCACGCACGCCCACATACACACACACATGCACAGTAATAAAAGTCATTACTGGAAATTCCTTCGGTTCTCTGTGAGGCGGACTGCGATTGAATAGACTGATGAAATAAGAAATATTAGGGATGAAGTACGGATTCAGGTAATTAAGTACAGGAAGCAATCTTTTATAATCGCTAATGCGCACTGCGCGTGCAGATTCCTTTATTTTAGCGCTGTAACGCATCCCCACCGCTACTCCTCAAGAGTACAACAGCTGACGTCACCCGTGTGGTAGCCGAGTTCCACATCTCGCGTGCACGGGTCGTTAACGCTATTTCATTGTAAGGAGCACAACGCAACGAAACACATAACGATAAAAAAATTACAAATATCTCTGTTCTAATTATGTTATCGTAGGGAGTTATCAATCCCACCTTTTGGAAGAGCTTCTTAGTGGCGATAGCGTACCTGCACTTCTGTGCATCCATGCGTCGGTGCTACATCGCGCACTTTTCTAACAGGAAGCCTAGATCGACGCTACCTACATAGTATCCTTTCCAACATCGAATGACGGAAAGCCAAAGCTGTTAGGAGAGGTTGCTTTGAGGGGACTCTGCAACACTTACAAGCGCTTTCACTGGTTCTTTCGCGTCTGGAAGCACTGCAAAAGCTATAATTGTCGCCAGAATGGAGCGGCACTGTTTGATTTTTGATCGTCTAGCATATACGGCTTTCGCTTCTGCTGTGATTTGTGGCTTTCCTTTTAAAGTGGCTATCGAATGTGTTCATTGCTGCACCTAAAAGAAAGCCGGCGAATAGCCGCTACACCGCTGTAATGACGTAAATTCAGCTCTCGAAGAACGCCGAGATCGGGAAAGAGAGCAAGTCTCTAAATTATGTGATGGGCATACAGTCGTAATTTTTGTCTGAGGTTCTTTGCGACCCCCTAAACAAAGCACGGGGTGTCTTCGTTGACTACATTCTGCAAGCAGTTAAGATTTCGAAAGAAACTGAAAAAAGTGTTGCAGAGTTCCTTTAAGCATAATTCGGTTTTACAAGTATATATAGAAGGGCCTGGAACACTCGACACCACGTCTTTCTTGCAGCTGTTCATTCCGATGAGAATCGCGAAACACCGGGAGATACGACGGAGCCTTGAGCCTTGTCCGTGCAGCCCGTGCGTACCGAGAAAAAGTGTTTCCGCAGGCAAATGGGTGGTTGTTAGCAGTTCCTCGCACGCTCATACAATATGGATTCTGCGCCTGACTGCATTCTAATGACAGCCTCGATTCAGAGTGGAGAGCATTCGAAGAATTGCATCTGGTTGAGCTCTCGCAAGGAGGAAACAGCTTGGGAGGTTGCGCGCAGGTAATGCTGTTTGCACTCCATTTCAGGGCGCAGCTAGTCGCGGCCGCGCTGAAGTTTCTATTGTTGCCTCAAGTACGCATCTCGTTAGGCGCGCGAGAGTGCCGTTCCGAGTCATCTGGACCAGGAACCGATTCGCGACCTATTTAACTTTCTTCGCGCTGAAAATGCCGCGTTTACTACGGCGCTTTTTTTATAGCGCTTGGAGGCAGAGTAATCAAGACTTGAGTCAAGTTCGCACGTTATTAAGCAACACCCGCGGATTTTCTGCTGCATACTTTCCCAGGCCACCTTCTCTCTCTCAGACATATAGTGGGCGGCTGCGATAAGTCTACCCTAGACCCCCCCTAACATCCACCTTTCCACTGAGCTTTGGGAGAGAGCCTTGGCCAGCTACGTCCTCGAAGATTAGCTGCGCCTGATCGAAAGGGCTGTCGACGCGGCCCGAGCCCAGGCATCCTGGAATGAGGACGCCTCTCTGAAGCATTTTCCGGATTTAATTAAAGGTTATTCTCTCTATAACTCTCGCCGGCGTGATGTATTCAGCCATTTCATCATCTTATTCATCATCATCATCAGCAGCAGCAGCACCAGCAGCAACACCAGCCTGGTTGTGTCCACTGCAGAACGAAAGCCTCTGCCAAATATCTCCAACCGCGCCTATCGAGCCCGAGTTGAGTCCATGTTTTCCTTCCGAATTTTTGCAACTCGTCTCGTCGTCATGTCCTCGGCCGTTTATTGCCGTTTAAAACTCGTGTTGGGACGTGGTGCGCGCAGATACGCGTGCATACGCAAAAACGCGCGTGTGCGAACACCCTTTCACCAACTTTCCGGCACACCCCACATGCTCACCCACTGCGTTACCAATGTTGTTACCTTCACTACCGTTGTGCGAAGTTCTCGGGGTGAAGATGTCCAATCTCGTACTGAATAAGCACATCTACTAATATTAATTACTGAGCGGTGATTTCTTGAGGTGCAGTGTTATGTCTTTATTCACTTCCGTTCGCACAGTATGACGAAACATTCCTCTATGCGGGCAAATTATTCAAATTTGGGCGGTTGGTTGATGAGTCGTATTTTACCTCCTTCGCCAAAACGCCCACAAGCAGACACAAATGCACATGTGTTAGCCATGATATTTAAAGCGGTCTTTTCGGGCAGGCCTGAATGTATCAACGTTGAAGCTAGTACCTCGATGTTATGCGAACGTGCTTCGTAAGCGACTCCAAATCAAATACAAATACAATCAAATACAACTCCAGTTGTACTTGTTTGAAGATCGGGCGGTTCGTTAGCGTTACGTCAAAGGGAACTTATATCGGAAGGTTTCAGGTAAACGACGACTTGAAAGGTTCCCACTTATGGCAGTGTTGAGCTATAAAGGCGGCGTTTAAACTGAGTGCTTGGAAAACGTACGGTACTATGAAGTGCCCTATTTGAAAACACCGCCACCCATTAACGTAACTCGCAGTCCTGCTAGCCGAGGCCAAGCCAAGGTTACAACCACTGACCGTTTCCGTCGAGTCTCAGGTTGCGGCGCCGGACGGGAGCATCCGCGTACGTGTCTAAGGATTTTTTCTGTCACCTATTTCGAAACCCGTTCATCTGTGCCGTATTCGCAAGTACAACACAATTTTCATTTGGCCGTGTCTAGAGTGCCGTCCGACGGTATTATAAGCACTCCACTATATCGACGTCCACCGGCGTTTTATAACAAAATGGCCGCGTGTGGCAGTACATCGCTCTAGATAACGTAAAGCTAGGCAACCTAACCTAAACATACCATAAGATAACCTAACGCACACAAAGAAATAATTTAAAACAGCAAAACTAACCTAAGGCATAAAAAATGCACTTTAATGAAATAATGAAAAAAAAAAAAAACCGAGGCTAGAGCCGGTCTCGAACTAATGACTTTACGGTCAAGAAGCTAAGACGGATCTCTACACCACAACGACAGACTGCTTGGCCGCTGCTAGCCTAGTGTTAAATATTCGAATGTCGTCGGACGGCACTCCAGACAGTGCGTTTTCATTTTAATACAAGGCGCACAGACAGCGTTTTCTAAAATTGGTAAGGCATTTTATGTTTAACACATTATTTCTTTGTGGTGAAAGACAAGCATGGAGAAACAAGAACGAACGAAGTAGTAATAAAGGGAATGTTCCGTGCCAATAAATCCCAAGGAACGGAGGCCTTTTGCTTACAGAAATACCGTTGTGGTACGTTCAGAATGCCAATACGCGCTATCGCCACGCAGAAACTCCCCCAAAAGGTGTGGTCTTAAACTACCTACGATAGTACTAAGAACGTAGAAATTTTTAATTCTTCTGATCAGTATATCTTTCATTGCTTTGTGCTGTTTCTAGGTGAAATAGATTATGCCGATCAGATCATTTCTTAAAAGAAAAACTAAGAGGGGTGAGAACACAAGTGTGAGGCAAATGTCAACACCAGACGAATTGATTGATTGATTGATTGATTGATTGATTGATTGATTGATTGATTGATTGATCGACTGATTGATTGATCGACTGATTGAATGGCTGACTTATTCACTGATCGATTGATCGATTCATTAATTGATTGATTGATTGATCGACAGTTTGACTGATCCACTGGTCGATTGACTGATCGAGTGATACATTGATTGATTTTGTGAATGCTAAAGAATTAGTGTTGAATTGTTGAATATATATACCGGGTCTTTTCTCCGTTGCCATATAGCGCAGCTGTTGTCGACGTAGATGGCTCAGAGTCGATCGCCGCATACAACAAACCGATGCGATTTCTTCATGAAGTGTCACGAGGAAGGCAGCGCATTTATTGTGTGCACGGAAGTACGTGGTACCTACAGTGTCACGTGGTCATGGGTCCTTCTACATTACCATCATACTTGTCTCGTTGTATTACCCAACCCTCCCACTACCTGGCTGGAGGTGACCGGGAGCTCGTCGCCCGAGCTACAGCTCCTGACCGCCACTAGGGCTCAGGATTACCTGGCGCGACCCCTCACCTCAGGAACACTAGCTAGGACTGAGCCTCGCCAGAAATAAAGTTATTCTCTCTCTCTCTCTCTCTCTCTCTCTCTCTCTCTCTCTCTCTCTCTCTCTCTCTCTCTCTCTCTCTCTCTTTGTAACGTTTACTTCCTCTTTAGATTACTGTGCGTCAGAGGGATTACGGTGCATGAGAGGGAAAAGGACTGAGGGAAAAATTCCAGAGCTTTGTTGTCTGTCTCTCACTCCATGATTAGTCGACGAATGTTGGGCATTCATTCTTCCTAGATAGGCGATGTCTTGCATCTCATATTTCGATTTCTGTGAAATATTGCATCGATGTTATTGAAGAAGATTAGAATCCTATGCTCTTACAGGTTTTTTTTTCGCGAGCAGAAGAGAGAGCTGTATCCAATATTTTTTTATTAATCATATTTATTCTCTGCTTTATTCACATAAAACAGAACTCACCGAGTTTCGGATTTGTAATGCCATTCCGCCCTCGGAACGTTTAGGGCCAAATGTTTTGCAGAATGCGAATGGTGAGAGGTTATGAGCACTTCAAAGGCGAATTCGCAATACCAAATCGCAACATTTAAGTTATCATTCTTTGTGATTGAAGCAAAGCCACTTGGATTCAAATTTTCGACCTTAGCTTTGCGCTACCCCGTTTCCAAGCGACAACACCGGGAAAGTCACCCTCACCGTAACTAAAAGTTGGCAACTGCGACGCGAAAGACAAAACGCTCCGCAGCAACCATGGCGACGTGCTACGCAGGCGAAAGCGCTAGGAGCTTTTTCGTAAAAAGATGTAATGCCGTCCTACAAGGTTCTCACTAGCGGTTCTCACTTACGCGTGTACGCGTGCGTCTGTGCGAATTTGCGGTCTCCGTGAATTTTTTTTTTATGCCCACAATCTTTCGCCGTTCCTACACGCTGCCCAAAATTTCCAGAACTACGTGGGGCAACAATGGAATCCCCCTTATGCTGAAGAAAGAAAGAAAGAAAGAAAAGAAAAGAAAGAAAGAAAGAAAGAAAGAAAGAAAGAAAGAAAGAAAGAGAAGAAAAGAAAGAGAGAGAGAGAGAGAGAGAGAAATAAAGAAAGAAAGAAAGAAAGGAAGAAAGTAAGAAAGAAAAAAAGAAAAAGAAAGGAAGAAAGAAAGAGAAAGAAAGAAAGAAAGAAAGAAAGAAAGAGAGAAAGAAAGAGAAGAAAAGAAAGAAAGAAAGAAAGAGAGAGAGAGAGAGAGAGAGAGAGAGAGAGAGAGAGAGAGAGAGAGAGAGAGAGAAAGGGAGAAAGAAAGAAAGAAAGAAAGAAAGAAAGAAAGAAAGAAAGAAAGAAAGAAAGAAAAAAAGAAAAAGAAAGGAAGACAGAAAGAGAAAGAAAGAAAGAAAGAAAGAAAGAAAGAAAGAAATAAAGAAAGAAAAAACACATGAACCCTGTTCTACGAACTAATGCAGAGGCGATAAATTCAAGCCGGCACTGTGCTGGCGACATATGTGGCCCCGCTGTACTGGTATGCCCGTAGATCCCACTTTGCGAAAGCTCTGACAAAGGAGATAGTTTGGAGACACACAGTAATGATGCTTCAGGCCGCACTCTATGGGCGTCATATCCCGCGATCGCTACATATAGCGGTGTCACACGCCGCCTGATAATGACCCAGACGGAAACCATCACCGGGGGACATGAGACACCCGCGGCTGATATAGAAGACTAAAAGTGGCGCAAAGCAAGACAACAACGACGCTTAGGGGAATCGATTGGACGCGCCTTTTGCTTCCTTCCGGTGGGATGGGGTTTGGAGGTATCTTGGCCTGCTGTGATGCTGCGCTGTCATTGTTGGAAGTTCTTGTTCGTAGTAGTGATATTTTATCACCAATGTGCAGGCCCATGTTGGATACTTAATGACGGTACGGACGTTACTCTGACGAGTTGAATGTCCATTTGATGCGGCGTCGTGCAGAGAGATGTTTGAAAATAAAGGTCACTGATATTTCGCGCATCAATGCCCTCCCATGTGATAAAACCGTTAAACACTACAAACTTGAAGGACAGTCTGTTAATTATCGTCATCTTTATCATCATCCCAATCCTGCTAGCTTCCACTGCAGGAAGACGGCCTCGCCCATGTTCCTAAAACCGTTCACAGCGTGCGAAGAGCTGGTACTTTCTATGCTTCCAAATTCAGGGATTTCCTTCCTCCATCAATTTAATGGTCTTTTTTATGTTTCTAGTTCAATAAATCTGTAGCCACTCTGTGACCCTAGCGCAGCCCTCGCTTTCAGTTTTCCGCTTTACATGCCAAGCGCACGTTCAGTTGGTCCTCATTAACTATGATGTCGTTCCCTCCAACATTCTGTGCTCTGATGCAAGGTGCCCGTTTCCTGTAACGCTATCTGTTACTCCACAGGTCCGTCGATAGTGCTAGCAAATGGCAGAAGCGTGTGTCGACCCGCTGTGCTTGTATGCTCTCTGGCGCCGCCATCGGCAGCCGTCTCATTTACGTGCACCGAGCTAAGTGTGGCCTTCAGTTATACCGAGTTTAGGTTTTATACCTTGTGCTGCCTTCTATAGGCAAGCAATCTCAAATAATGAAGTGTAAGTTACCTCTGCCACTCAAAAGAAAAATCTACAGCCAGTGCATACTGCCGGTGATGACATACGGAGATGATACTTAGCGCCTTACGTAATAACTAGAAAGCAAACTGAGTTTGGCTCAGCGGGCCATGGAACGAATAATGTTAGGAAAAACACTCATGGACAAGAAACCAGCTGCCTGGATCAGAGAACAAACTAGATTTCACTATATCATAGTTCAAATACAGAAAAAGAAATTGACTTTGGCTGGATATGTAGTGAGACGAACCGGCGACGCGTGGGCTATTATAGCATACCAGGAGATGGGTGTAGAAGAAGGGGGCGGCCAGTAATTCGTTGGAGGCATTAAATAAGGAAATTCGGGAGTAAACTGTGGACTCGAGTGGCGCAGCGCTGGAGCTGTTGGAGGTGAATGGGAGAGGCCTTCATACTGCAGTCTTTTTGAGCTAGCTGAGGATGATGGTGGGGATTATGATGATGATGATGATGACGACGACGATGACTTCTAGCGGAGGCCCAGATGCTTTCAGAAAGCTCCGAATATTTCACAAATTCACAATTACCAGTCACTAACCTCAAAATCTCTCCATGAAGTAACGACAGAGAAGGAAACGTCGAAAAGATATCTGCGACATGATCTCCAATCACCGTGCCTCTCAGTTAGATGACTTTTTCATCTCTTTTGTAGTTACAAGTGACAAAACCATGGTTTGGAAGACGCCTGCCGTTCTATACTTAACCTGTTCGAGCCCCGCCATCTGCGTGCACTTCAATTGGAAGAGGGCCACTAATTGCACTGCGTCGGGTCATACTGTATTAACTTTCCATGAGCGCGAGTGCTAAAAATGCGAGCTTCTTTCTGAAACTGACGGCTTATACAAAAATGGTGGTTAAAGGGGCTCGATTGCTTGACGAACGGGCCGTCAAGCGAACGTCTGTACGGCATGTTGGCTAAACGAACCGTAAAGAGGTGTGCTGTCCCCTTGGTTGGCAGAAGGCAACTCGAACACGTTTTGATAAAATACTGTTTCTGATTTTAATTCCGCCATGTTATAACCCTTGTGCCCCCGGTTATGACAACCAATTTCGATAAGTATCGCTGAACTTAATGAACCGCAGCGAGCGAGGTAAAGGACCTAGAATCGCCAGAATCTCGGGGACAAAACCGTACAATTGTAATATTAAGAACGGCACAAGAAAATGTAGCGAACAGCAAGAAAAAAATGCTGTAATCATTTGTGCATGTAGATGCCCGACCTAAAAATCAATTCGGTGCGTCATTTCGTGCGCTTCAAGTTGTATCATTATTTTAGATTTGAATGGGAACATCGACGGAACCCTGTCTGGTTGGGTCAAACTGGATGGATAGGAAAACACACCAACCAAGGGCGTTTATTGAAGGCAGTCTCAACGTTTCGGAGCATACTCGGCTCCTTCATCAGGGGTGACTGTGTAAAACGAGAAGCAGCAGTTATATAACTTGTCACCTTTTCTTTTTTTCTATTAGCTGCATCTTGCCCTCGCGCGTCGGGGGCCGTGGGCGTAGATGGCGGGAAGGGCTCATAGGAATCTGTTGAGTCCTCTTCAAGACCCCCCCCCCCCCCTTCACACCCATGAGCAACCACACTGACCAGTCAAATAATGTCGTATAAGCATTTTATAAACGAGTCTTGGTCAACAACTTCGGCGAAACTCACAATGTGCGCGGGTAATTATTTTTTTTCTTTCGAACCCTGCCATTTACGTCTGCAGTGGGGTGCCGTACTGATGACCGGCCGCTAATGTTTTCTTATCAACGGAGCGCTGCTCGTGAAAGGGACGACGGGAGACAGGAAACGTCTACGCGTTGACGAAGCTAGGAACGACGCCTGGCAACACCTGCCGTCAGCGCAAGCGTCGTACATCATGCATGATGGGCGAGGTAGACGACCAACGACAGCGATAGGACGCGCACTGCACCTAATGTAGTGTACACAGGGACGGCCAGAGACCAGATCGTTACAGCAGAAACAGTCCAACGTGCACGCTCCTGTAGGGATCAGGGGCTAGAAACATTAGCGACACTGGCACTCGATGTAATCACCGATGCTACTCGGCTCCCCCTGTGCCTTAGCAATGCTACATAGATGGGAGAACGGCCTCAGTCACCGCACTGAAGCCGCACAAGCTACCGGCTTGCAACCCCCCTGTTGTTTACATTTTAATATTTCAGAAATTTCAAATTCCAGTTCTTGCGCGCCGAACCTGCACCTTGGCTGTGACATATGAGCCGTAATAAAATGCTACGGAAGAATTCCCCGGGCACTTCAATCTGTTTATATGATTTTAATGCCGAAGCCAGCGGCGATCAAAGCCTTCTCCCCTGCTGCATCGTGTTTGCGTCTCTCTCTCTCTCTCTCTCTCTCTCTCTCTCTCTCTCTCTCTCTCTCTCTCTCTCTCTCTCTCTCTCTCTCTCTCTCTCTCTCTCTCTCTCTCTCTCTCTCTCTCTCTCTCTCTCTCTCTCTCTCTCTCTCTCTCTCTCTCTCTCTCTCTCTCTCTCTCTCTCTCTCTCTCAGGCGGCAGCAGCTTCCCCCTAGTCGGAGCTCCCCTCCATGCGCACCTGTCATGTTCACATACCGTTACGTTCACCTGTAACGTGGCACGCGCCAGGCTAGCTCTATTTCTATCCTGGCACTGTGTTGTGTGAGAGCTGTGGCCAGCGCAGTTGGCTGCTGCTATAGCGACCCGGGTTCAACTACCCCACGGGCCCCAGAGAGAGAGAGAGAGAGAGAGAGAGAGAGAGAGAGAGAGAGAGAGAGAGAGAGAGAGAGAGAGAGAGAGAGAGAGAGAGAGAGAGAGAGAGAGAGATACTTCATTTAGCCAAGCTCTGTTACGGGAGCCTGGTGGCCACTGGCTTTATCCTGGCCGCGACAATGGCAGCCCGATTCGTCACAGAGGATTGAACCTCCAGACCGGAGCTGCCCAGCACCCTCTCCCGGTGCTGGTCACGGGTTATAGAGGGAAAGGGATCATTGGAACAAGCCCACAAAGTGCGAGGTAATGTGGCAAGAATACCACAAGATGGGCAGTTCGGGGTGGTGGGGGCGAAATACATTGGGGTTAATGCTATGGAGCAGCGCGCGACAGGGAAGGAGACCTTTCTGCGGTAGGCGCTACGTGCGTTCTTGCACGTTGTCGATACTAACGTGCGCAAGGGGGATATACGCGGCGGGCGAGGCGGAAATGTGTCGCTATGTCGTGACAGCTGAGTAGGCTATCTCTAGCTGACCTGGCACCGTGCGATTGGGACGATGCTCTGGCCGGCTGTGAAAGGGAACTCTCGAGCAGCACAATGGGCCGCCTCATAACCCCCATCCCCGTAAGAGCAGGGGTGAACAACCACGTGCTTTGCGCGAAAAAAGCAGCATATAAAGAAGGAACGGGGCAAGCGTTTTTGCACGCTTGCCCTTTTCCCGTTCTTCCTGTATGTACTGTCTTTTTCGCGCGAAGTTCGTGTTTGTTCACGGAGGATGCACCAACTCGCACAACAAGTTCTTCTAAGAGCAGGGGTACACATCAGTTATAAGGCCGAGGGGGATTTTGAGAGAATTCTGAGTGTCTGTGGGGATAAGAGCCCCCTCACGAAATTTTGAATCGACTTTTTTGAATCGGTGATCACTACTGTACGAGTCGGCCGGTGCGGTAAATCAAGCGCTATTGCCGCCTCCTCCGCCGTTGCAGGGTTGATGGTGCGGACAGAAATGGAGTCAACTGGCGGGGTATTAGGGCGGTCAATGATTGCTACCGCATATGCTTCATGGTGGCGGCAGTCGACCATGTGTTTTTATCCATTTAGTTTCTGTTTCGCGGCGATTTCCGTTCCATTGGAATTGACATGGTCTAAACCGTAAATTCCGGCAGTCCCAAGTCGTAACGTTAGGGTCTAATTGTCTTCGTACAAACTAACAATGGCGTTAACAACGGTCACTGCCGGAACCGAACGCACCAAGCGTAGACGGCGGAGGAGAAATTATTACGCCCATTGTCCCGCGGGCGAGGGAACCGTAATGTGATGCGACGCATAGGGGGGGAGGGGGTTCAATTGGCGTTTCCATTGGGTTGATTCTCTAAATCACGTGAAACGTGTTGTGGACGGGTATGATGCATTCCATCACATGCGGGTGTTCTCATACGCGGGAAGATGGGGCAAAGTCAAGCGCAGTCAAGCGAACGCATTTGACTGAACCGGCGCAGCGCGCTCACCGCTTTATATTCAGCACTTGAAGGAGAGGAGACGAACGGAGGAGAGTTGCGCATGGGCAGCGAGAGCAAATGCGAGAGAGAAGCGTCAACGAAGCGCGCAGCTGTTATGGTAATCAGACAGAGAGAGTGCGTTGCACACAGCTGTTGGCGAGAAGAATGGAGGAGAGTTTGCACATGCGCAGGTGGTGTGCGGACAACGCCGCGACAACGACGACGACGCAGGGGGGACAAGCCCGAGAGCAAGAGATGCGTCGCATCTAATAAGTCCGCGTGAACTGGACAAACTAGATAGAAGTAATCGCACGTTAAGGCGAAAGCCGGATACGCCGCAAATTTCGACCGAGAAGCGGTGGCGAGGGCCGGGAGGTGGGTGCAATTTCAGGAAAAAGGGGTAGGAAATGCAAATCTGCGGTAATGGCACCGAGTCACGTAAGGTAAGAATAAAATGTCAGTTTTTAACTCCGGCGCTAGTTCCGATGCCAGGGTAAAAGGTCTATTTTTATCCATTGAGTGTGATGTTGCCACTTCGTGGCACAATGACAACTTGTCGTTATAACTTGAAGCGTGGGTTAACGGTAATGTTTTAACTCAGTAACTGTGCATGCTCTGCAACGGAGCAGAGGTAGAAGCACGCTTCAGCGCGTTCAAGTGTGCTTTCTTGCAAGACAAAGATTTACCAAATCATGTCTTGGTCATGCGTTGTGAGGCTATGATACCTACTGTGAAAAAGATGGGTAACAAAAAATTGGCGGATCCTACGTTCAGGTGAGGGTAGACGAAAAGAGAAGCTTTCATCGTGGCATACACTTTGGTTGAAATGGACTTGCGTGTGATATTTCTTAAAATGGTATTGTGCTGAGCATAGTTACGGATGTTTCTGAAGATTGAGCAGTGGCAAAAACCCGAAGAAATGCTAGACGTAACGAGAGGCGTTCAACGTTTCGAACTCCTCGGTGAAGTCCCCACAAGGGTCACGCACAGTGAACGCGATACACGCGCGAACTTAAGATTCCCTCAAAGCCCTCCCCCTCATTCCTTATGTCGCTTCCCAGGCGCGCCTCTCCGTTATGGTACGGTTATACGGTGTTACCTGTTGTAACTTCTTATCCACTGTGATACCAGTGTTATCTGGTGTAACCATTAACCGAATGAAACGCCTCTCCCGAGGTTAGTGTACCTTGTCCGTACCCACGAAACTTGACCTCGTGTCATCCGTTATCACCACGCCAAGCAACAACGGTTCACACAAGGAAACTACCGGTGGGCATGTGTGCGTCCATACCAACCTTTCGGGATGCCTGCAACTCCGGATAATGACATCCGGGCGTGACGCCAGACACGAAAGGAACAAGGAAAGGTAGAGGGTGAATCGGCTAACAGCGATTTTCATACAACCCGTGGACGCATGACGAGGCATAGCGTACTGATCCGGTAATTTGGCCAAGGGATCCGTCCATTCATCTCACGCACGCTAGGCTCTGCCGATCAATGGACAGCCAACCGTATTCGAATGTTCGACACAGGGCACAATGCGATCGCAGGATCAGCTGGATACTGAACCCTCACGTGAGGAGGTACGCGAAATTGGATGCCGTCTGTTCTTGGCGGATTTCATCTCCAGCTTGGGGTCAAGCGTGGAGGACAGATTGCATGAGGGGGTTAAAGGGAGTCCGGTCTTGCTCGTGCAGTTACTAAAGTGGAATTGAGGGGTGACGCAAGCTCCAACGCTCGCTCAGCCACAAGGAAACTAGAATAGCTGGGCGGCAATATTCCGCGATGAGATGTTATGAACTGAAGGATGTTGTCTCACCGTGCTGTGGTCCCAGCGTAGATTCAATTATTAGGGGCGAAGCACCTTAGGGGCTGGGGCTATCGGCGTCTCTTGTCGTCGTCGCCTCATGTCGTCACGGTAAATCAAGCTGTCAAACGATGGTAATAAAACAAGTGTATAATTGATAAACCCGGTTCAAAATAGACTAACATGATTTCAACTAATTCAAAATACGGAAATGATCAGGATTTAATTGCAATATAACTGAAATTTGTTAAATTCCGTCTCTAAATTGGTTTCCAACCACAGGGTAAGCATACTTTACATTATGCAACGTGTGGCAAGAAGACAACTTACAGCCAGTCTGTCTCTCATTTAACTGCTTAAGGGCGACACAGCAGTTAACATTCCTATGGGACTTACTAATTCAATACCCACGGTCTTAAAAACCATCGTCCACGCGAATACGAAAGATACGTTCATATGTCGACAACGGCCTGGTTTGCTTATTTTAAACATATTTCACATCTGTTCTAAAATTTAAAAAAATAAAACTGTCGCATGGAAGACCGGTACCGCCATCTATTGAAAACTAGATAAACTAAAATGCATTTCTTGTTTATTTTTTTATTTTGGTAAAGAAGGGCTATGTTTTTAAAGGAAACGCACCAGGTCGAAAGTAACCTTTAGAGAGATTTTCAAAATTTTTGCAATGGCGCACGACGCGTTTTAAGTCCGTTGACCATGGATTAGTAAGTACCATAGGAACGTGATCAGGTGAGTCCCCCTTAAATACGGTTCAACTCAAGAGAGGGCGCCACCACCTCAGCAAGCGCGCGATTGCTCCATCTACCGGCGCTTCTCCGGCGCCCAATCAGCGCGCGTCGTGAGGCAAGGGTGAGACTTACAATATTTGAATATGCTATACTTTGCACGCTTCGCCCCTCCCCATGTTTCACGATAGTGGAGATGGACCGGCATTTTTTTTTTTACTTTAATCGCATGATGGACCTGGTCATTCGAGAAACTCGCGGGCTTGGTTACGCTGATTGGCTGCTCTGGGGCATTGTGGTGAAGCCCACCCACGGCAATTTCTGAGAGTGTATGAATAACATGGTTCAGTAATTAACACTTCATCGCGGACTGTAGCGGCCCAGCTATCTCAGTTTCATTGTTTGCCCAGCTATTTCAGTTTTATTAGGGTGTATAAGACATACAGTTAGCTGGGAATATATCCTGATTGGCTACGTCTGCATAGGTAAGTGATTCTAAATAACAGTTTGTGCAGAGATCTTTCTTTTTTTCAAATAAAATTACTGGCTGTTCCTTTATGACCTAACTTTACGCAAACTAAGCTAAGGGCTCTCGTCAGCGATGCAAGAGCTCGCGTGTAAAGTGCTCTACGCATGCCGACGGCTCGTGAATGTGTCGAGGCCCCGGAACCCATGTCTCTGCTAAGCCTCCATCAGTTATTAAGAACGAAGCGGGCTTCCTTTTTCGGAAGTCCTGGTCACAGTTTGGGTATCGGCACGACCGCCACATTCCATAAGCATGTCAGGAGCCGGAAAAGGTAGAACAAGACGACTATGCGGCGCGCTCTAAGGTGACCGCATGAAGCCATGAAAATGGCGCCGGGGGGGGGGGGGGGGGGGGGAGGGGCGGGGGTGTAAAACATTTTTCTACGACTGGCTCCCCGTTTACATGTATCTTGTCAAATTACGAAGGTGTTAGTCTCGTTGCTCGGGATTTTCGTGGCATCCTTTTAATGAACTGGGTGAAAGCGGAAAGAGGGTAGGAGTGAGGCTAAGCAAGGGAGCCAGAAAACAAACAAAAAGAAATTAGCTGGCCTTCCGGGAGAAGACAGTACATGCGAACACCTGAACATTGAAGCTTTCGTGTGGCTGTGGCTGTGCCCGTGTTCGGGGTGTAGCATCCTACGCCCCGAACACGTACACAGATCCACGCCGGCCACATGGACACCACAGGCCGGGACGATGCAGCAACTGCAGCACGAGGAAGCCACGGGAGACGGAGGGTACAGAACGAGCAGCTTGGTACCTCACAGCTTAACTTAAATTCCACTTCCTAAACAGGGTGGCACCTTATTTTGTTTCCTCAGGGAACCTGAAACGATGCCGTGATCAAAAAGGTCACCATTCAAACGGGGCTGAACAAGTACGGGTCTCGCTTGTCTAACTTAAACAAAGCGTTGCTCTTACAGAAAGGTTTTGGCTGATCACTACATTTGTGACACTATGATCCACATCGCTCACTGGTCCACCGGTTACGTGATAACATTATTTCGCTATAATTATAATGATTTATCGTAGTTTATGATTACTTGAGTGAATTATTATAGTTCCTGCCCCAGAAGGCGAAAACTGCAAAACAACATCCACGCTGAATACTGAATAATCACGTTACACTGGCCAGGCCTAAAATGAAACGTCTTGAAAGAACTGGAGCGATATAAGCGAGAGTATGGGAAATATCCTGGGGAGGCTGCGTGCTGCAGTAATACGTACTATTTGTCAAAAACCCCATAATAATCAAACAGGCATACAGTTTTAAGCACGCTGAAAGTGTATTTTCTCTGCTTTTTGTTACAATCACTGACCAATAAACCCGGGGAGAAACGAAGAAATGCTTTTAAAGGTATTCATTGCGGCGTTCCTAGGCTCGTTCAGACCGCAGAATAAAAATATTCAACAAAGTTTTATTGTACTTTCAATTTATATCATCCACCCCAAACTCACAAACAAAAGTAACAGTGAAATAGGTAGGAAACAAGCTCAACTCGAAATGAATCGTCTAGCAATAAACATATAAAGTATTCTGTTCCGGGACATTGCTGCAATAATAAAAATTCAAGGCACGTCAAGCTTGGCATAGTAATATTGTCACGCTTGGAAGAAGAAGGGAGCTGTGGGCACAACACCTGGGAGAAGAAGGAAAGCCAGCTGTGCGTGCTCTCTCCTGGGCGACATCGTGTACATAGTGTAAATACATCACTCGCATCTTCAATGGTTCATTTCCCTGCCCTGCCACCACGCAACAATATTAACAAATTCTTCGCGTGTAGAAAATTGGTAGACGACGTGGCGGGATACGAAACCCTAATCAGTATATTGAAAAAAAAATGAAAGGTTTACGTTCACGTACACGAGAAACATGAGGAGAGATTTCCATCGCTTCCCTCCTTTTGTGCCGCCTGTGGTGCACGCAGCTTTATCATGTTGTCGGTCTTCGTTAACGAGCTTATACATACCGATAGCGGGCATTAGAACCAGGCTGTCTTCTATTTTATTTTTTCTGAAATAAGCGATCACCCCAAAGTTATCAGCCCCAAAGTTCTGTCATGGCAACAGACGACTGTGTGCTTTTTGTTAGAAAACTTAGCGGGTATAGCTAAACGATTTTTCTTCAAAATTAAAAACGATAAGCACAGGTGACGATCAGGGCCGTATTTTAGAGACACTTATTTTCAATGTGTAAATTCGGGGACTTAATTTTGCAGACCACGCGAGCGCGTGGCCAAAGCCACCGATGCGCGCTCTGGAGGCCTGGCGCCTGTTGTCGAGACCGGCGCGGCGCGCATGCGCGTCCTGTTTTACTCGCAGGCACGCCGATTTACTCGCTTCCTGCAGCGGTGCTGCAATGGTCACTCAAGCACCGCATAGTGACGCCTTTGTAGCATTCATTTCTTCTCGATGGCACATTTGGGGCCTAACGTGAACATTGCGAGGGCTTTGGCGCAAGTGCTCCTCGCGTCCTGATAAACACTTCCGCGTAATGTTTTGTTTGTTTGTTTTGTGCTTTAGCGTTTACAGAGGATGAGACTAGCGGCTTGCGAACGGCGTCCCCGAATGAAGCGTGCACAAAGCGCAGTCTCACGGTACCACGCTACCGACGACGAAATGCCAGCTATATGAATAGCGAACCTTTATTCCCCTTGTTTATTGTGTAAGTTGGCCACTGAACATATATTCCAGCTCGGTTGTCCTTCCGCTCCGCTGGGCATCTGCAAGCTGGCCCTTTTCTGATGGAGGCGAAAATGCTCAAGTGTGTTCGGGATTTCGGCGCATGTTACACATTCCCAGGTAATCAAAATTAATCCGGAGCTTTCAACGATGGCGCGGCTTATCGGCTGCGTAGCATCGGCGCGTTAAAACCGCATAATCAATCGATGCAAGCCGACCTTGAAGAATTGCTCCGGCCTTGCAGCAATTAATTTCCGTAGGCATGAATTCCTCGGCTAACAGCATCTCTTGGCCGGAAAATGTAAGCCGGAAAATGTCCCTTTGAAAAACAGCTTCTCAAAAGTAGCGAATAATTTTACGGCATTCAATGGGAGCCCGAGGTGCCATTTTTACGAATGCGACGGCCAGATCGAAAAGACAATTTATGTGATCTATCATTTTTAAGTAATGAAGTAGCAGCGAAAACGCCGAAATAATTTCTTTTATCAAACTTGCAAATCGCCTACTTTATGGGCAGCGGAGAGCGAGCTGGATTATATGTTCAGTGGCCAAATTACACAATAAACTAGGGGAATAAAGTTTCGCTATTCATATAGCTGGCATTTCGTCGTCGGTAGCGTGGTACCGTGAGACTGTGCTTCGTACGCGCTTCATTCGGGGAAGCCGTTTGCAAGCCGCTAGTGTCATCGTCAATAAACGATAAAGCACAAAACGAACAAACAAAACATTACGCGCAAGTGTTTATCAGGACGCGAGGAGCACTTGCGCCAAAGCCCTCGCAATCGTCACGTTAGGACCCAAATGTGCCATCGAGAAGAAATGAATGCTACAAAGGCGTCACTATGCGGTGCTTGAGTGACCATTGCAGCACCGCTGCAAGAAGCGAGAAAATCGGCGTGCCTGCGAGTAAAACAGGACGCGCATGCGCGCCGCGCCGGTCTCGACAACAGGCGCCGGGCCTCCAGAGCGCGCATCGGTGGCTTTTGCCACGCGCTCGCGTAGTCTGCAAAATTAAGTCCCCGACTGTACATAAACGACATCCACGCGTCATTCCTAAAACCTTAACTTTCGCTAAATTGTTACGCAGACGACACCAGTCTCTTAGTTGAAACAATATCCAACAGCAGCAAATATCCGATCTTAAATTGGGCAAAACAAACTGCCTTAAGAACTAACCTAGCAAAAACGAAAGCAATTGTTTCTCACAGAAAAAATAAAATTGTCACCTCGGCTGAAAAAACACTTGGTACTGAACAAATTGAGGTAGTGGATTCCCCTAAAATCTTTGGGGCTCATCTTTCAAGTAATGTGAGTTGAGATAAGCATATTGAGATAAGCATGCCGCAGCAGTAAGTAAAAAGGTTTAGTAGAGTATGGGCATAATAAACAAACATAAGTTTGTCTTATCTGAATGCGTAAAACTATTTTTAATACAATTTTTATGCCACCCCATATAACATATGCCAGTTTGGCCTGGGCAAGAACTACTACGAAAAATTTTAACATGTTTTGTTATACGAAATAGTTGTGCGAATCATGGCATACGTGCCATTTTTGCCTCCTTCAGCGCAATTATTTCGCCAGTATCGTATTATTAAAGTGGATACTTTTTATGACGACCATTTAGCGAGTTCATTTTGCCTAGCAGTGAAGAATAATGACCTCCATTAGGCTGGTCTCTTTAAGATAAAGAATAAAACGGGTTTGCAGAATGCGCGCATTACGGAGTCATTGTGTATTGATACCACACATTAATTATGAATGTGAAGGAAAGTTTACATTTACGTTTACCTCGACCAGATTTCCCCTAAATCTGGTCGATTAACATTAATTATGACGTGCAATCACTATTTTACGTGCTTCCGCAATTATTGAACCCGTTTCAAGCGCAAAACATTCACACTGCTCTTTTATAAAAAGAAACATCTTCACATTCTTTCTTTGGTACGCTTTCATATTTGTTTTTTTTTTCGACAAATTCTCACAAACTTACAAGACGGTGTGGCACAGAGGGGATTCTTTTCTTTCCTTTTCACTTCTTTTCTTTTGCTATCTGGAATAGGCAGATCACAGGTATCTTTTTATTTTCGTGTGGGCGAGTTCAATTGTTTTCCTTGTTTTTAAAGTGTGTGGTGTAATAGGTTACACGAATGAAAATTGCCGTGTGTGATTATGTATAACATCACTTTTCGGCTCCAATGTTCCAATGTTCGCCGGTCATTGCTGCCAGCGCTGGGCCTGCCACGAAGCTGTTTAAAACAGTAGCTTTTCGTAATTGGTCAATTCTTTGTAACAAAAGAAAATAAAGATTTCATTTGATTTGATTTGATTTGACATAATGGTTTTGTAACTTCAGCATACCCTTTCTACTAATTAATTCCAGTGGAGTAGTCAAGCACACGAAATAGAACTCTCAACATATACCTATCAGTATTGTAGCATGCAATGGCATGCACCGTCTTTTAAGTGCGAATGCACTTTATAAGCGACCCTGAATTCCGGTGACCGCCGTCCGTCCACATAGCAACAGCTGCGGGTGCGCGCGCTCCTCGTCTTCCTTGGCAACGGGGGGAGATGGGCGCGCGCTGCCTGGCCGCTGACATGGCACATACCCACGTGGGGGATTGGCCAGGAATCTCCTCGTCTTCCTTGGCAACGGGGGGAGATGGGCGCGCGCTGCCTGGCCGCTGACATGGCACATACCCACGTGGGGAATTGGCCAGGAATCGGGCGTGAGAAGGGCTAATGCACCCGCTTAAAGGAGTACTGACACGAAATTTCAAAGCTGAGATCCGCTCTAGCAATCAAGTACAACGACAACACAAATAGGTGTCTGTGAATAAATGCATCTTTCTTTCTTTGTAGTTGTGCGTGTGTGTGTGTGTGTGATCTCTCTTTCGCGAACATTACCGAACCGTGCAAATTCAACTCCTGCATTCGCACTTTCACATTCTTCCCCTCGGGGAAATGCGGGGAACTTTTTTCCTTCAGAAAACGCAAGTGATCCCTAAGGCGCTTCTTGCATGGTGGTGGTGGCAACACGCATTTATTTTATGTACAAGGGATACAAACACGCGATGCTACGCTTTAGCGAATTTTGGTGTCTAGGGGAGAGGGATTAGGAAATGGGAGTTGGGGAAAAAGTATGAAACATCCAATGGTGTATGTAATTAAAGGAAATGGTGAAGGCCCGAGTTCTCGACGAAGTTTCGTAGAGCGGTGAGCAGGCGCCGTTCTTCGCTCGGATTGGAACAACTTGGATAAAGCCAATCATTAAGGCTGGGTGGGCTTGCCAATCCTACGTTTTTGAAGGCTTGTTGTCGACAATCGGCAAAGCGAGGGCAGTCCCACAGGATGCGAGCAATGTCCTTATTGGCTGAGCACT
The DNA here is from genome assembly GCF_048455015.1 of Haemaphysalis longicornis. Taxonomy (NCBI): domain Eukaryota; kingdom Metazoa; phylum Arthropoda; class Arachnida; order Ixodida; family Ixodidae; genus Haemaphysalis; species Haemaphysalis longicornis. The sequence goes on along the minus strand of NW_027526204.1, from coordinate 132,065,812 downwards.
GCGAACACTAGGGATCACCTAGACAGCCGTATCTTGAAGCGCGAAAGTGTGGTGTTCTTGCCGACCCAGTTCTAATTCTGTGAATGAGTGTGCCATTTCCTGGGCCAATGCTGAGGAATGTTTGGACCATGGTTCTCAGTGCTAACTTGGTGGAAGCTTTCTTCTGAAGATCACTTCGTCCAAGAGCTTCAGCGGCTTTTCTTCAAATCACAAGCATATCGGAGTACCAAAGGCACTTCTATAGTCCATTTTATTGTTTTCTTTCGCGCTGGTTTTCCTTTTAAACATTTCGAATAAGCAGGAAAATAGCAAGAAATGATCGGGGTGGAAAAACAGGGTTGACGCTGACTTGCTGTCATTGTTTTTCCACGTGGCGGTTTCTGTCATCAAGTTCTCAGTTGTGCTGGTGTCTTCCTGTGGGCAAAAAACGCACCTCGGAGAGTGTGCCACCAAATCGTTTCATCTAATGATGGTGATACCTGCCTGAGGCAATATACGTTTGTACACAAAAGTCCAGATAAACTATGACTTGTCCTCACTATAGGACAGAACTTTTCGGGACTTGGCTTCCGGTAGCAGCTGCATCACCACTGGCCGAAGTCGTGAGGGCAATACGCTTTGATTGAGGAAGGGTTTCGGGGTCGCAGGAGTCACAATGGGAAGAGTTAACGTCCAGATGCAAACGATGTCGTATTCAGCTACAGAACTGAATGTACAAATAGCGCTTGAAATGTGACGACAAAACAACAAAAAACACATGATTTGAACACGCAATACGCATCGCGTTTGATAGTGATGCTGCAAACTATACAAGCTTTGTTGGCACAGAAAGAAAAACATCTTCGGTAAGGGCTGCGACCGAAACGACGTCGTGCTGACAGAAAAAGGCACTTAGGGGCCCATTGTCTTTGAGGCCTGAAAGGACGCCCAAAGAGGCGCAAGAAGCCTGGGTGTGAGGGGAAATGTGGGAGGAGGGGAGTATATTTATGACGAGCCGAGAAAACGGAAGAGAAAGCTCTTAACGCCCTAGTCGTGCTGTTTCTCATACTTCCTAAAAGCCTGAAGTGGCAGAAAAAGTTTCTTTTTCTTCCAACGGGATTCGAGGGTAGGGATGCTCCAAGATCGTTATCTGGCCCTAGGGCATTCCTTCGGTTGCTCCTTTTTTTGAACGAATTAAAAAAACGTAGCGTTCAAAACAATGTAGTCAACGCCCAACTCCCTTTACGAAGTTTATTGTTTTCTACACTCCGTACGTCTGGACTAAACAACAACGAATGCACCAAAAGCTGTCCTTATTTGGTGCGTAGATCAAACTTAAAGCAAAACTGCTGTTTAAAAGTGCAAGGTCATAATTCATGCTAGATATTGTTATTCCATAAATGTCTGTTTCTTCACCAGATTGCTTGTTCATTAGTCTTTGCATGGAATTTTGCTTGTAGAAAACACTGAATAGTCATAAATGAGCGCCACAGCTAAAAGTTTCAGCTTTAACATTTGCTTACAACGTGCACGAACCGTTATCACTCAGAGCTAACCGTGTTCATGTTATCCTGGCTCTTAAAGGGACACTGAAGTGAATTTGTCAAGCTTCTGCTTTTGCTTGCGTTGCTTTGACTGCCTCAAATAAAGTCAGTTTTCATCGTTTGTATGGTCGATAAGGCGATATTCATTTTATAAAGCCTAAAATAATAAAAATCTACCGTGCGCGGTCGGCGGCGGCCGGAACTACTAAACCAGTGACATCCATACAAGAAGCAATGTGATTGGACGATGTCCAATATTAGAACTCAAAAACAGTTTTAGTTTTGCTTGTGTGAAACAACATGCTTTGCATCCAACGTTATTGCTGGCTGGGCATCCTCGATATCTTAGTAATCGGACTTCTGCCATGTTGTCGGCTCTAAAATTCATCAGACAAGCCTGCCAGCACAGCTTCGAGTCGTAACAATCACCAGCCGAGGCGTACTCAGTGGATGAACGTCCTCCGCATCACCGGAGACGCTCAACTACGATGCGCTTTTCCCTCACCTTTGGAGCTCGCCTGGTTCGTGCCTGCATTGTAAGAGGCCGGCTCGCATCATTCCAAGGGTCGGGTAATTCGGGACTGTGCCCGCAAACAGTCGGGGCTTAAGGCAGCACCACGCCAACTAGAAATCGCCAGTGCGTCATTGTCAGTCCGCACGCTTTCTGCAAACTCACTCGGGAAGCAATGAATGTGACAGAGCAAAAATGGTGAATTCAGTATAGAAAACATTGTCCAAGAACAAATAAATGAACTTCAATAAAAAACCATACGCTGCCGGGGATTTGAACTTGCGTTTTGCCAAACAACGGACCTAAAGCTCCAGACTACCCGGCCATGAGCCAGCGCTGCCAGAAAAAGAAATATAAAGCATATATTGTATAGCCTGTTTACATTTTTGTTTAATTTTAGCTTTCCAAGCAGCCTAGATAACTATTGATTGAATAGCGCCCATGCAGTAAGCGTCCCCCAAATTCCCACAGATATCTCATCTGTAGCGACTGCATTTCTTAGGCAGAAAAGCGACTCGCAAATGTGTGATCGTGCCTCTGGCGGCCGTGTTAGTCCACCCAGAGCAAAAAGGGCTCCCCACAACTTGGTTTTACGCTGTACGATAAAAGTTGCGGTGGAGGTTCATTTCTTAGTACCTATATTAACTTTGCTGACTGCTCCCGCCTTCAATTTGCCCGAAAGTTTTTTCTAGCGTACCTGTCATCGGAGCGACTTGGACTTAGAGCTTGATACAGCCTACAAACTAACCAACTAAAGGCACACTTTTAAAGACGGCACAAACGTGTTGTGGCTTTGTTTCAACAGAGCGAACGAATTGCGACGACCCGCCGGCGGCTGGCCGACTACACGCTGGTCTGACTGCCGTCGGAGGGTCGGCGAGCTGTGCAGTAGCGAAGTAAAGCCAATCCATCTTGTTTTGACGTTATACGAGACGCCATGGGAAATCGGCAAGGAGGTTGCAAAAAGGAGGACAGCACTTCCGAAATTTTTCTACTAAATAAATTCGCGTAAACAAAGCGAGAGTGGTGGAAAGATGGTCTGGAGACTCTAGACTGCAATTTGCTCTAGCAATCCCGCAATGTTTACAACTCCCTTCACTGTCCCTTTAAAACCCTCACGTTGCTGTCTACCATTACTACCCATACTCTTAAATGTTTGCTTAATAGCTTGATAGCTGGAAAAAAATGGGCATGTTTTACGCTCTCACTTAGAGGTAGAACTAAAAATATTCCGTTTTTATTAAAATTAAAACTCGAGAACTTTCTGAGCGCACAGTGCCACAACAACACACATTTGGGCCGGCGCATCAGGAGGTTGTCAGCCACGATATATTTCAGTTCCGGCGAGTAACAAACGTAGTAAAATACTCGGTAACTACATTATTTTATGATTTTGGGCGGAATTTGGGCTTACACTCTGCAACTCTATCGCGTTCCGAATCTTGAACCGTGTCGTCGAATGCTTTGTCTGTTTCGCCCCCACCAGAAATAAATTTATAAATTACACCATACGCAGCCGGCAACCAAACACGTGACCCCGAGCTCTTAGCAACAGGAGGTGTTAAGAACTGACCCACCAAGCCCTTTGCCCGGGAACATTTGAATTTCTTCATTCCTCATGGTTCCCCGTTTACACCGTTCTTCGCCCCAAGGAGTTTGTCAAATATTTCCCGCTAAAGCTGCCCCGTTATGATTCGACGCGAAAGTAAGGTTGTCGCATAAATTTAATCGAAAAACGCTCAACGATGGGTCAGTAAAGGTGGGGGATATATGCGAAAAGCCTGAAGCACTACACTCGGACACCAACTGCAGGTACAAACAGAACCCACACGCATACAGCAAAAGAAGTGAACACCGAAGGCTGTGTGAAATAAATTTTCAGGCTTAAGCTTCGTCAAATTGAAGAGCCACGTTTACGGCCTAGATTTGGAGCCACGAATCCAATCCGCGCCGATGCAGGCGGGTGTCATTCGGGCTGTCAACCTATCACGTGCCGGTCGGCGGCAGTTTTCAAATCCCGATGCGCGGAAAGATTTCGTCGCACCGACGGACTGGGAGAGAATGTAAGCCCACACCGTCAACACGAACAGGCCTCTAGAAAGGATGAATACCCCCATACGTTTAGCCAGAAATCATTCATGATGGTTTGTTCGAGACCAGGCAGTGTCGCAAGTGGAGGCCGGATGGGGAATCAATATCGGTGTGCGAGCAGTTTAGTGGGAGGGGGTGTGCAGGGCATTGTTTACTGGGTGATGTTAGCTTGTGGCGCTGCAGCTTTTAACGAAAAGAGGCGGAAAGAGATGAAGAACGACTTTAAGCACCCAGGCTATCCGAAGAGGGTATGTGGACGAGGGTGAAGTCGCCCTGTTTACGCGCCGTTCTAGAGCTGCTCGGATGTTTATATACGTCTTAGGGAAAGCCGTGCGCTGACTGGCAGAGGAGTCTGCCGGCGTTTAGACACTGGGAACTCTACAATTTTTTCTGTCCCGTCGCCTTCATTTTTTGGCGTCATTCTTGTTTTTCTTTTTTTTTTCGAAGTGTCGGCCTCAGCGAAGAGAGTCTCACTCAGAGAGCACGGATTTGCGGACATTTCAAGGAAGCTTCGAAGTTTGACGTGTACCAAAGCGATTGTTTAAAACGCTCCTTCAGAAAGCGTTTTTGATTATGTAATTTATGTGGAACTGTGTGTCAAAAAATGAAGTGATGTGTTCATAAACTCTGAGAACAATACAATTGCCCACACGTGCTGTATCCTCTAAAACTTCGTGGAAACAGATTAATGTTATTCATTCATTTGAGCCGCCCGAACCGTGGCGGCACTACCTGCTGTAGAAGATTGAAAATGTATGGCGCGACCATATACATTGCAATATACATGCATACATGCATGAACAAAAACTAAAGATGACGGTAGGGACTCCGAGTTTCAGTCCAACAACTTCGGATGGATGATTCTGATAATTCGATTCAGTTACCGCTGGTGGCGGTGGGGAGGGGGGAGGAGGAGGAGGAGGAGGAATAAACTTTATTTCAATATTAGTCTTTGTAGTAGTGGCAATGGGGGGTCTTCTCAGTCCAGAAGTCCCTGGGCGGTCGCTGCCAGGCGGGCCCTTTCAACCAGCCGAAGCTGATCGCCGGGGTCCGGGCTGGCTAGCATGCCTTCCCACTGCTCATGGTTGGGGGAGGGAGTAGGGGGGAGGGATGGTGTGTGGGAGCACGCCCAAATCATATGATACAGTGTGCAGGGTTGGGGACAGTACTTGCAGGTGGCGGAGTAGGAGGTGGGATGAATGGCGTGGAGGAGGGTGCCGTGCGGGTAGGTGTTGGTTTGAAGGCGGCGATACATGGTGGCTTCTTCCTTAGTCAACTTGTCGTGGGGTGGGGGAAAGATGCGGCGTTCGAGGCGGTAATGTTCGAGGATGTCGTTGAATTTTTGAGGCACAGAATGGTGGACTTCCGACGGTGATGCTGGAGTGTTGGAGGGGAACGCCCGGTAGATATGCGCGCGGGCGGCAGCATGAGCCGCCTCATTCCCCTCCAGAGACTCATGTCCCGGGGTCCAGAGAATGTAGAGGTAAGGAGGGTTAGGGATGGACTGTAGAATGCGGAGGGCTAAGGGAGCTATGTGACCGGCGGCGTAATGGCGACAGGCAGCTTGCGAATCTGTGACGATGGTGATAATGTCTTGAGATGTAGTGGCGGCGAGGGCTATTGCGATTTCTTCTGCAGTTGTGGAGTCATTGCCAATTACTGTTGCGGAAGCCAATTCAATTCCTCGGTGGTCTACTGTTGAAATTGCGAAGGCTGGAGGACATTTTTTTCTGTTATTTCCATACATACATGCATACAAGCATGCATGCACACATACATACATACATACATACATACATACATACATACATACATACATATATGCATGCATACATATATACATGCATGCATACATACATACATACATACATACATACATATACATACATAAATACATAAATACATATATGCATGCATGCATACGCGCATACATACATACATACATAAATACATATATGCATGCATGCATACGCGCATACATACATACATACATACATACATACATACATACATACATACACACATGCATACATACATACATCCATGCATACATACATGCATAAATGCATACATACACATACATGCATACATGCATGCATACATACATAAATTCACGCAGACTTAGGTTTAGTGTTCAGAAGTAGGGCACATTCAATCGGAAAACTGCAAGTCAGAACACTTGCACCGATCCTTAAACCTAGGAACAGGCTTGTGCTCCCAGTTTTCTCCCCTCCGCTGTTTCCGTTGTCGAAACAGGCATTCTATTATTGTCAGTAGATAAGATCTCAAAGGACCGTCCCTTTGGGGCGCCAGTCATCAACGGCGACCATTTCTGTGTTTATCAGTGTTGCAAGATGGCCGCTACTATGGCCTCTCCACTAACTTCGACCGGGTCGTTAGCTAACAACACTGCCCGAGGGGGCAGAGAAACGGCATCTTCTGACGCACTTCTGCTGCTGAAATGCTGCGACGCGCGATATATTTGTTTCGCGTTCGGAACTACGTCCTCATGCGCAACCGCAGAGCAGGGAAGACAAGCTGAGCCTACCAGAGTTTACCGACTAAAATGCCTAAATAACAAAATGGCGGCTCCCATAAATATTTGCAGTGCAAACAAATGTCTCATGATGCGAACTTCCCAATGATCATGGCGGCGGCACGGAACAATAGGAGAAAAGAGTGTCCATACTCTGTAACCTTGTCTAGTGACACTACATTCTATATTGCTGCTTATAATCTCCTGAGCAACGTCCCCTATTCTGTCAGAACAATATGCCCTTTTCGCGTACTTCACACACATGCACCATTTTCCGGCAGCGTGACAGCACTTTCTGAGTCCTGGCCAAACACGTTCGCGCTTACCCTGCTATCCGGCGTGAAGGAACCGGTTACTATTCCGACAGAACGACAGGGTTCCGACCTGCTTTCGTGGACTCAATATTTATCATAACATCGAACAGTGCTCAACCAGACCAATACCACGGGGCTGCACTCTTATTACTCAATCTCCGGGCGCAGTCTGCCCTTCACAGCGCAAGCAGCACACACTCCGCTGGCAATATCCCCTCGTCACGCTTCAGGGCCAACTGCAGGTGGATGATGAGACCATTCTCAAACGTGAGGAGCGCGCAAGTTCGCATGTTCTTTACCCGTCCACAATGCCACCCGCTACCGGAGAAACACTTCGTTGTGTGTCTTGCAGCCCTGTCCCATATGCGTTGACTAAGGTCACCCCCTTGTCCCTTCCAGATTAACTTACCGGGCGCATACTGGCAATCATATTTCCAGTAATGTTCTCTTTGCGCAGAAGGCGCTGGCGTACTATACCCTCACTACTGAGTTTATATAACCACGTTTACCTTGTTCCTCGTGCGCTCCAAGCGGAACGTAGAACTCATCCAGTTGAACCTTTCGTCACTGTTGCCATTTGATTTCTTAAAATGCCGCCAAAAGCTATAGTAGCGGTGGCTGCAGCAGGCGATGGAGGGAATTTTTTTGGAGTGGATGTTGAATTTGCTATCGCAAAAATCAAGCATCCATGAATTTTTCTACAAAGAAACACTACAAATATCACTTATGTGTTGACTTTTTGCCTCATATTTGCGTAATCTATTGTTCTTGTTCAGCAATGTTGACAAGTATGAAAATTGCCACCGGTCTTAGACGTTTAGATTTGGCTGTGGGTGTATGAACCTACTGTGCAGCTTCTATTTCACTTTCGCCATCTGGCTGAATCGAATCACAGACAGACAGACAGACAGACAGACAGATATACAGAGCAAAATTTTGGCGTTTAAGTAGCCCATGAAAGACTTGCGTCTTCAAAAATCCCTAACGGTTTCCAACGGCGATCGTAGCCCCGAACGCTGCACAACTTTCCGGTAGAAAATTACCAGCGTGCAAAGTTTATTGCGCCACCTTAAGCTCCGCCACAAGCAGTTAAGCCGGTATCCCCACTAGAAACAAGAAAAAAAAAGTGCAAGCGACTTAGCTCAGCTAACTATGGATATGCAAAGCAATAGCTTCTCTTAGTCTGGTTGAGTCTTGTGTTCGCTTGGGTAACCTTTGAAGTAGCTGTATTGCCGACCACGGCTCAAAGCCGTTCGATCCCATGCAACGCTCACAGAAGGAGGCGGGGCCTCACTTTTATTCTCGGCGAAAGCGGCGTTTCTCTGTCACGGCGAACGCGGCTCAAGATGAATCACATCGCCCGAGACGCCGTAGAGGCGCATGCGTGGAAGGCTACGGGTTTGGTCGGCTGTCGATCAGCTGAGTGGCCGCTCCGTCACCACCGCGACGGTAGCGGCAGCGATGTGAGCAGAACAAATTAAAATGGGGCCTTGTGCGTAGCGCTGAGAGCGGACCCGGCGAATCACGCGATGCGCTTCGAGGGGTGTGTCGCCGGGGGGGTGTCTCCGGTCAAAAGGTTAACTTGTGCCTCCTCCGCGATACCGGCGAACGAAAGTAGTAAAGAGAGAGGATAAACATCTTTAATTTGGAGCTTAATGGTGCAGGATGGTGAGAGCATCACCGGTGGGGGGCGTCCGCTAGTCCGGGATGCCCTGGTCCTTGCTGGCTGCTCGTGCCCTCTCTATCAGCACGCGCTGGGTCGAGAGGTCCGAGCTGGACAGCCGGTCCACCCACTGCTCGTACGTGGGACGGGGATTGGGTGTGAGGGATGGGGATTGTTGGCACTCCCAGACCAGATGGTACAGGGTGCCTGCTTGGGGGCAAAAGTTGCAGGCACAATAATACTGGGTGGGGTAGATATGGTGGAGGAGGGTACAGTGCGGGTAGGAGTTGGTCTGTAGCCGGCGGAGTGTGGTCGCTTCGGCTCTGGAAAGGTGGGAGTTGGGTGGAGAGAACTGCTGGCGCTCGTGTCTGAAGTGAGCGAGAATGTCCGCGTAGCCATTCAGTGTGTGGGGGGCCTTCTCCGTGTCTTGTCTCTCTTCGGAAATGGCCCGGAGGGTGTGTACGCGGGCAGCGGCGTGTGCCGCCTCATTTCCGTCGAGAGACTCGTGTCCAGGGGCCCAAACGATATGAATGTCGGGTAGCTGCAGGATGGCATTCAGGATCTTGAGGGCGAAGGGTGATATGCGGCCGAGCTGGTAGTTGCGGCATGCTACTTGCGAGTCCGTAATGAAAGCTTTGCTTTAAAAATAAAGGTGAACAACGACGCAATTCTGATAACAATCATTTTTCCCCCCGGCTTTGACACCACCACTCCCATCGACCTGATCACACTAGACGAACACACTATCATTCGCCTCCCCCACTCCCGCCAATCTCCAGCACCTAATTTGGCACTGCCCGAAGTTCGCGCGCTACAGAACCTTCAAGCCTCCTCCAAATACAACCTCTCTTTACATCGACCCTCGTACACTGGAACCCTCCATGCTGGCTTTAACTGCACACTTTTCCCTAAAAAGCGGTCTAGCGCGAGCAGTCTAGAGTCGTGAGCCTGGTCTTCTCACCCCACGCGGCCTCTTCAGCATTCTTATGGAGCCCACCTGTTTTGGGTCGAACTGTACGCATTTAAGATGTCCCAAGTTACAACCCCCCCCCCCCCCTTCTACTTCCCCTTCCCCCACTTGACGTAGAGTCTTCCTGCCACAATAAATGCTACCTCCTCATTCAAAATGCACAATTCGGAGTCATGACCGCCTGAACACGAGTGGCATAGTGCTGGTCTACTACAAAGCGGATTACGTTCTTCAAGACCACTCAGTAGTCGCTTCACAGTTCTCAGTACTGATGAACTGCAATCTTCATTTGCATTTCTCCCTATCTACAACTACCCTTCGTAGGCCTAGTGCCTGCCTTTGGTTAATAAAAGCAGGGGCGTAGCCAGTGGGGTGTTCCGGTGCCAGAACACTTCCGAAGTTTCCCGAACACTGCAGCCTCTTCCTTTCAAGCTCTTTAATGTCGCGCATTCTAGATACACGCCGCCTCCAGCTTCTAAAATATATAAACGAAAGTAAGAAGGCGTAATTTTATTAAGACAGGAAACTGACTAATATAATGTTTATGCGCCAGCTCTTTTCCTTCTTATTTTTTTACATGCGCCGTATAACAACCCCCCCCCCCTTCCCCCGGAAAAATATTTCTGGTTACTACCCTAGACAAAGGTTTACAACCGCAGCAACAGCAGCATTTTGCAGCTGCCGCACAACGAGCCAAAGTAAGAGTGCATGCTAGAAACTGCTCAACGATTTCTTCATGCCTTTAAATTGATCGCCATTACTCCCGAAAGAAAAAAGCTTTTGAGGAAAATGAATAGAAAAACCACATAGATTTTAAGTAATTAAGGCCCCTGGGGCAATTATTTTCGCTGCCCTGGTAATTTCCGGGTTGCATTTTTTTTTTCGTCGAACTTCCTTTGACATTTCCTTAAACATTCTGTTCGTTGCCCTTTTACTGAAACTCTTCACATGTGTTTCGGCGCTGGTGGCGGCCGGAGGTTGTGTAAACCCAGCCTTTTATCTGTGCTGCGGTTATTGTTGAATCGATCCCCGCAGGAATCTTCAATTACCGGGTACTGAGTCGGGATTACTCCATCTCTCTCGTCCTCTATCCACACTCTTTCCTCCACTTTCCCTTCCCACACACAGAATAGCTGGCCAGATATACTACCGTCAGGCCGACCTTTCTGTGTTTATTTCATTTCAATAAAATTCCTCTCTCTCTACTCCAAACTCCCATGCGCGGCCCAGTGGAGCGCAGCACACTTACTCTAAAATAGGAAATTTCTCAACCTCGTTGAGAATTGAATAGAGGTCAGTATATGCATGCATTGGGAAAACGCCTCTGGAAAATATTCTCGACGATTAATTAACGTGCCACAGCGTGTCATGTGGTGCGCTGATATACAGAAGTATAGCCCCGTGAAATTACCCTACGCAAGACTACACAGTGTATAAAGTTCATGTGAGTATGAACTTACATAGCACTGCGTTGAAAGCTTGAAAAGTGTCATAAGCCGGCTGTATTGAGCTCTATTTCGTATATCACCAGTAGGCATGAATGAGCGGACGACCTTAACAGTCCCTCGTCTCTACGAACAGAGTGGTCGAGTTTGTCAGCACAGCCATAGCGATAGAGATTTAGTAATATTGCCAACAAATCTAGATATGGCGTGTAGGAGAAGATAAAAAAACTGTTTGTTTCGGCCGATAATAAAGAAAAGAGAAGGGAATAAAAGAAAAACGGGTGACATCTTCTCATTCTAGAGAGCCGCGGCCTAACGTTGCTGCTTCGGTCGGTTTGACCAGGACACTCTGGTCCCAAAGCCGGGCGACGGTCATCCCGCTCTCCTACTGTTTGGGGAAGGGTATAGTACAGCATGTTAGATTCGGGAAAGGCGTCACCAAACTAGGCTCCGTCGCCCCGTCATGTAGTGGTAACGTAGTGGCGAGCGGGAAACAGAAGCAGCTGCCTTGGTGCTGACGACAAAAAGCCGAAGGCGAAACCTAACTGATTTACTGCATAGCGAGAGATGATTAGCGACGATACACGAACATCACGTTTCCAGACGACCTTTCAGCAAGACTCGAACAGAGCCACGGCGGGACCCGATTTTCTCAATCTAATGCGTTGTGCGGTCGGAGGAACCGCCTATGTATCCCCGAAGCGCTAACGGACAACATCTTTCCAAGTGCTTTGCACGTGGCACGAAAATAGTACAGACGCACACAAGCACTATTTCCCGTCTCCGTGAGAGCCGGCAAGTAGCGGTGCACGTTGAGCTTTGGAGAGGGAGAGAGGTGATCTCGGCTACGGCGTACGCTTCGCAGGTGCAAGTCTCAACACAAAAAACAGTTTGTTTTGCATATTGCAGCCGCCGAGCTCGAGTCAACGACAGCGAGGCGCCACGCGGCGGCTGTTTTCCGGCGTGTCGTAGCCTGCCCGAGGAAGGCGGGCTTTCTTACACAGCACCGGAGCACTACACAAACTTGCAGCACGCGCGAACAGGGTAGCGGCGCGCAGAATCGTAGCACCTTCTTCCCCGGGGGGTCCGATATCCCGATGGACAAAGGTCAGCAACTATTGTTCGGAGGAATGGTCTTGGAGAGGTGTGCTCGATAGGCGCCCGACTCTTGGCCTGGACCGAATGACGCTGTGCTGGAGCTCCACCAGCTCGGATATTGGGCGAAGTGTTGTCCCTCAGGAACGTCTCTGGGTGACTTTCTCCGGCATGCGACAGAACAACACTGAAAACTCAACCACATCGCCGGCAAGAGTGAAGACAATCCAAACTGAAGCTGTGCCATACTTGTAGTTGAGACAAATACTCACAATAATTGACTACAGTCATTCTATTTTATCCCATCAGTACTTTAGCCAAGCTTACAAGTCCGAAAAGGTGACATTTCGCGTAAATGGAAAGGTTGGACCCAAATAATCCCGGACTATCTCTATTAACGTGAAACCTGGAAAGGGTCAAAGCATGCAGTGTAAGTGCATTCTTAGGGCCTTGGCACTTTTGCCCACGGAGGTAAAACCATTGGGGTGTAGAGCTATACAGTTAAACCTGGATATAACGAAACTGAAAAAAATTCGCAATTCTTGTTACATGCAGGTTTTTGTTACATGCAGGTTTCCAGTTAAGGTTCGCGTAACTGAAGCAGAAACAAAACCAAGGTGCTAGACATCAGTGACCGTGAACTCCCGATTCAGCGATTTATTCCACAGGGAAAACTATGTGATTTGAGCCCGCTGCTTTCCCACAAACTTGGTCACTACACGGCACTCCAAAGAAGCAAAGTCACTTACCCCCGTATTTGCAAACGTAACTTCGATATCCCTTATGCATATTGACACTTTTCGGTGCCTTATCTCATTTCAAGAACCAAATTTATGCCGAAAGGACACCTTTTCACGAACTTGATGCTCTTTTCCGGCTCAAAATTGTTAACAGGATGCTAGCTAGGATACTGTACCCGGCGGCAACGTTGCGACGGCGGAGGCGGCATTTAAAGTTGCAAGCTTGTGTTGAAAAGAAGCACTTTTCTTTCGTTTTCTGGCAGCAGAACTCATCACCAACGAACCGGCATCACAGATAGCAGTGGAGGCCCGCGCATACACGCCGACAGGCAGGCCTACAGCTAGCCAACTGCGCATCGAAACTGGAAACGCACAGTAGTTTGTGGTGCGGGCGAAGTTCGCTAAATTAGTGCATTTCTCCGGCCGATTTTTCAGAAAAAGTGAAAACAAAAACAATGGCTGATCAGCGTAGCGAATTCGTTACATACAGGTTAACCGTCGCAATACCTTCGTTACGTAGAGGTGGCAAATATATGGGTTTCGATGAGGCTGGTAATTCGGAATAAAAAAACTTCGTTAAATCCAGGAATTCGTTTCATCGAGGTTCGTTACATCCAAATTGAACTGTACAGCTTTGCTGTTCTAGCGCGAGGCGTTGGAAAATGAGTGTCCTGGTGTGTTTTTTAGTACGAGTTGCTTTGTAGCGCGAGGCGTTGGAAAAACGAGTGTCCCGGCGCTTTAATACCGTGACGATAAGATGCTACGATTACATAACACGACGACAAGATGAGACGACACAAACATTAGACGGCGACTAAATTATGCGCCGACAGCCCGAGCCTCTAGATCTGTGAGACCCCTATTGGTAGTTTTGGGAACCGGCTTTTGCAAGGTCAACGACGGGTCTGGGAACCGGCTCCTACCTCTACGTGACACGCGACCGTCAGCAGACGGACGAAAAGGCTCGGCCTACAGCAGCTCCGTTATTAATATCCCGGGTCTCACTAAAGCCCTAACACGCCGAAAGACCATCGTTGGGAAAGTGCAAGGTGAGCAGTAAACGTTAGTCCATTGCGGAGAGTTGCGAAACCTTCCCTTTTGCGAAAACAATTTCGTCTACTCGCGCCAAGAGTATTGGTGTCGCAAGACTTCCTGGTAACACCCTAATCTGACAGGCACCCTTGACGCCGAGCTTTGTTTTGTCAACACCAGGTAGAAAACCATTCTAGCAAAGCTCATCCGCCACACTCACCCGCGTTTTCCTGACAGGGCTTTTGCGTCATGTTTACGCACTCTGTGCAGCCTCCAGCCATTCTCTGACACGGGTATCCCATGAGGCGTATTTTTTTCAGTGTTCATAATATCAGATTTGGAGCGCCATATCATGTCCCTTAGGTTGCTGCTGTAGTTTTAAAGACGATAGTCCTTCTTGGACTACTTCAATGGGAAAATTGGTCTGTCTGTCTGTATGTCTGTCTGTCTGTCATTCGATTCAGCCACCCGGTTAAAGTGAAACAGATGCTGCGCAATAGTCTTATATACCCACAGGCAAATCTAAACGTCGAATTCCGGAAGCAGTGTTCATCCTTGCGAACATTGTTGAACAAAAAAACACCACGCAAATATGAGGCAAAAATAAATGCACAAGGGATATTTGCAGTGTAACCTTTATGGATGCTTGATTTTTGCAATAACAACTGAAATATAATGTCCACTGCAAATAAAAAAAAATCACTCCATCGCCTGCTGTCTCCCGTGCCACTGTAACCTCTGGCGGCATTTTACGAATTCAAAACGCAACAGTTACGAAAGGTTCCACTGGCTAAGTTCCCCGTTCCGCTTGGGACACATGTGAAATAAGGAAATGTGGTTCTATAAAAGTTGAAGTAGGGCGCCACGATTCACGCGCATCTCCGCCGTATGGCAGTGCTGGAATAGACGCACCCAGCCTGCACCAGTAGGACGCGGTAAATTTAAATTGACTTGAGCAAACGTCTGCGTGTTTATCTTGGGAGGAGTGTGACGGGAGAGGAACGGCTTGAGAGGTGATCGAGAAAGCGAAGGGAGGCATTTACTTAACAAATGTCAACGAAAGACTCCCGTTTTTCCTCGTCATTTGCAACGAAAGGAGCAGATACGCGGCCATTTTTTTACTTTGCCGTCACTGCAAGTGCGGATGGTGAATAGATGTTGTGAATAGTTCGATCGCATTGCCCAATGTGGAACTTGCTGCACCTTAAACGTATGATGTCCACCGTAAACATGCCCCTGTATACGGTCAGCTTTTCAACGTCTGTTAGAACAAATTATTGGAAACTCAGCTGGTTTAAGAAGAATAACTTCCATTTCTCGGCCGAAGGTAGATAAGCAAGTGCATCATGACATTTCGTTTTGTATTTTATTGCACCACCGCAAGTTCTCCGAACACGGGCTAAAGTAAGAAGGGGATATCGGATCAGTTCAATCTTTTCTACAGTGCAACTGTTACTAAAGGGTTATTTGCACTCTTGTTCTGCCTGTGAAAACTCCCGTTCTGAGTCTGTGGCAAGGTTGCTTGATTCTATGCAAAAAAAAAATCCCGCCATCTTCACGAAGTGAATGATGATGAGAGGGGCGAAGCTAAAATGCTTATCGGTAAAACTGTGAAACATTCGCCCACACATCATGTAAAGACTCGACACGTCAAGCTTTCCACCGGTCCGTTGACAAGCCCGTCGACGACGTCGATGTTTGTGGTGGTTATGTAGGGGATGTTTTGGACGATGAGAATCTCCATGGGTAAGTTGGCGAATTCAGTGTGTGACATTTTAGCTACCTTGGCCGTCACCTTCTGCAGAGCGTCTTGTGTCGTGTACCCCCGGCACGTGTCTTGAGCTCGTAGGCGACGAGCGACAACCTATTCTTCTTCCTCTTCTCCTTGTTGGGTAGCAAGGAACGCGTTGAACGTTTTGAAGTCTTCGGCCAATCTTTAGTTGGCCAATCCCTAGGGAGATCCTGCCTCAATCATCATTAATGTGCCGTGCCGTATACAGCAGCAACGAGGGACGGGACAGTGCCCGAGCAAGAGGAGCTTCGCCCCTAAAAATATTGTATGAAAGACTGAAGCAGAAAGGCTGGGCAATCTAGGGCACTGAATGAGCCAGTCGTCCCTGTACTTAATATGGGTATTATACATTTATTTATTTATAGTTTCGGTCTTCACCTAGTCGCTCTCATTTAAAGTAATGAAGAAGTTTTACAGGAGCTAGTTCACGGCGTGGTGGTAAAATGTCCACGTCATGTCCTCTAAAAGAAAGCATCAATGGATAGAGTGGGAAAGCGAGTATAACACTTATTTTGTTAACCTGTGTCTCTGTTTTTTCTTGTTTTTATACAGCATGATGGTAGTTATAACTTATTTTTAATGTTTCAAGCATCAGCAGGATGCACATGTTAGAGAATGCGAGCTTTTCCCCCGCAAGTGCAATTGAACACCACCACGGTCCCCACATTAGAAGCAAGATGGGAATCGCCTTTTAAAATGCTGCTGCTTAATTAAGACGTGCGGAGCATTAGCAATGCCATTGTCACTAAATACGTCCTACGTCTTACCTCATGCAGTAGATGGAGCATCTTGTAGCAGGATGTAAAGCTTGCCAGTTCTTTTGCAGGGCAGAAACCAATGTAAGCCTCTTTTTCACAGACCACCAGCGATTAACGCGAACACTGCGACCATTGCGTGGGGAGAGTATAGTACATCGGCACTTTCTACCAAAAGGAACATTAGCGGAAAGATGGTTGCCTCCATGTGCACGGGAAGTTAATATGCGACATGGGTTACGACACAGTGGAGCTGCCCTGCAAAGCACGCAACGAAATGTGTCACCGGTAGCGGACGGTTAGTGCGGAGAACATGTGGGCGGCTGGCGCTTGAAGGCGATGTTATTTCTTCCCTGCTGTTGTCATCGGTGTGCGACAGGGAGTTATTGCCAGTGGAGGGAGTGCTGCCAGCTGTGTACTGTGGAGGCCGTTCTCGGAGCGTTGGCGGTACTATAGTCGTACCGTAAAAAAAGAGTGCCTTTCCCCAAAAACTTGTGGAATACGCCGTGTAATTACTTAGGGCCGCTTTTACTGAATCCGTAGTTTAACCATATTATGAATATAGATGAGTAATAAGAGTTCAGTCGTCGTTGTCATTGGCTGAATGAGCCAGATGGTACGAAGAATATTGCGTGCGTAAAGATATGTCGGCCCCTGTCCTCCTGTAGGAATAGTAACCCCTCCCTTCACTCCGGATAATACGGTGAACGCAAACGACATATTTGAGCAGCACCCGCAAAGTCCTGTCCCACTTCCGGAAAGCGGCGCTTTCCATCAAGTAGGCGAAAAGGGCCGATTGTCCTGACTGAATACGCTGCGCCGTGTCACTGCTGACATAAGTTTGAAGGGCCGTTGCAACTGGTCTTAACTGAAGTTTTTCGGTTGAACTGAACTGTAGCCAGCACGCAATTACTTCATCTGAAAAAAGCTACATGTGTGAATGTGCGTGTGTACGTGTGTATGGACGGAGGGAAACACACTTGTCTATAACGAAGCTTTCGCACTTCCAGCCTGATCCTATCTTGCTCGAAAAGGATTTGAATGAAACTGCTGCAGCGTACTAAATTATTGGCGCACCTCTTTGTCCTCAAGGTATTTGTACAACGGTTGTGTCCTTAGTCCCTGAAAAAAAAAAATTGTTGGACTTGAACACGCAGCTACAGACAAGTGTGTTGCTCACTGTGCGCATCTTTGACTTGCACTGCTGAGAGCCGCTCCCCTCCATTTAAAATTTTGTACATATGTGTGTATCTAAATTAATATAAGCGGGTCCATGTACAATCCCTCATCCCGTAAGGGCCACAACACAAAACGACGGTTCAGATAAATTTATCAAAGAGACATTGCGAAAAAGATGGGGACGAATAAAGCAGACGAGAGGAGCGCTAACTCAGAACTAGTTTAATCGTTGAATGCTCACAAAATATAAACGTTGGCATCAACAGAAGAAAAGCAAGAGAACACAGCATTCCACTCGATTAAACACTCTCTCCCGCCTATCCTCGCCCTACCCCGCGTCCACTTCGTCAATATCTTTTGAAACGTTTTACTTGTAACACGTGAACCTCCGACAACGAAACACTCGGGCTGATAATGGAGTTAAGGCCTAAAGGAGGGCAAAGCATGTTAAACCCCGCACTCACGTTTCGCAGAATATGCTGGACAGAACGTAAACTCCAGGTCAGAGAGCGCTATCGGCAATTGTTTCCGATTATGCGAATGCGCTTAGATTATTTCTCTGCCTGTCTGTTTAGCTTTCTGCAAAGGCTTGGCGAGGTGTTCACTATGTGGGTGAGGGTGGCGGGCGAGAGAATATGTTCGAGTGGAATGTTGTGGTCTCTCGTTTCTTGTGTAGGGGCCACCGTTTATGTTCTGCGCGCATTTAAAGGAGCCATGAAGACAAAATACAAGTTGGGTTTATTGGAAAGACTGCTTAGTCCCGACAACAATGATACCAATATCATCGCAATCTTCGAACAAATAACGGAGATGTTAAAGAAAATGTGTGAAGCAATCGCGTTTCCCAGCCAATTTACCACAACTTTTCTATGACGTCACGGAACCTTGTTTGTGCGATTGACGGCCGCCTAACTGACCTGTCGCGACGACACATGACTGGACGTCTGTAATGGGGCCTCTAGTTCCATTTGACCGCATAACTTCAATGCTAACGTGCAGTTAATCCACTGAAAATTATATTTTATTGTTGGCCCGTTCGGCGTCATTCTTGCTCATAACACGTCGCTGTGGCGCAAAATTTGAAAGTTTTAAATACTTCTTGCTTTTTTTCGTTAAAAAAGCAACTTTTGTGGCTGTAATGGAGCTGAGTGAGATACTGAATCCTAGTTCTTTCAAATTAAACGAAGTTGTATTTCCTCTTCATGGCTCCTTTACGATCAAACTGATTCTGAGTGAGCCCTTGTCTTGTCTGCCTAATTAGTCCCCGTCTCTCTCGAAATGTTGCTACTATTTTACAGATAAATTGACTTCCTTAAAATTTTGTGGAAGAACAACAACGCATGCACAGTTCCACTAACCCGAAGTTTTTGAAAACAAGATTACCCCTTCCCTTTACGCAGTGTCTATACAGCGTATTCGAAATTACATCGCAAAGTACGTTTGTCCGAAGGAGGTTTGGGGACAATCATTTTGTACGCCTCAAACGTCGAAGCTTTCTCGAACTGTCCGCAAATGCATGCCCTCAGGCTGATTCCCTTTTTGGCGTGGCCACTCCTTCGAAAAACCGGAATGATGACAAAGCAGTGAAGATGATGGGATGGAAAGAAAATTGCTAGGTTTGTAAGGTTTCAAACATGGCCGATTCACCTGGTAATCTGCGCACGGCCTTTCTACGTAAACAGCGCGACTTCATCAGCATCCATATACTCTCTTCGGGTAGCCTGGTTGCTTCAACGTCGCTTTTTCTCACTTTACGCCTCTTTTCGCCAAAATCTGCAAACACCACCTAGGAATGATTGCCCTGCTCACTGCCTACCACCACATTGCTCACAAACAGACATTCACTATACATCTGACCTCCACTTGTGAGACGCGTAGCCTCGAACAAACCTCTGTGAAGGATTTCTGGCAAAACGTATGGGGACATTCATCCTTCGTCCTAGCCTATTCGTGTTTACGGTGTTGGCTTGCCATCTTTCCGAAGCCGTCCGCGCGACGAAGTGTTCCCGCGCATGGGGATTTGAAAACTGCCGCCGACCGGTAAGTGATGGGTTGGCAATCTGAACGACACCCGTCCGCATCGGCGCGGATTGGACTCGCGGCTCCAAATCTAGGCCGTAAACGTGGCTCCACAATTTGACGGGGTTAAATAAGCGCGAATGTTTATCCACGACAGCCTTCGGTTCAAGTTTCTTTGCTGTATGCGTATGCGTTCTCTTTAGGTTGCTGCAGTTGGTGCTCGAGCGCAGTGCTTCAGGCTTTTCGCATATATATAACCCACCTTTTCTAAGCCGTCGTTGAGTGTTTTTTTTTGAAGAAATACATAAAAGAATAATAATTTCCCATCGACTCGCAAGGTAGCAGTTTTAGAAGAAAATATTTGACAAACTCCTTGGAGCGAAGAACGCTGGAAACTGGGAAGTGTGCGGAAATATGAAATTCAAATGCTCGAGGGCGGAGTGCTCGCTGGGTCATTTCCTACACCCCCAGTGGCTCTGAGCTCGGGTGTAAGGTGTGCGCTTGCCGGCTCCGGAGGATGTTATTTCTCGTGGAAGCGAACCAGAAAAAATGCTGAACAAAGCTTGAGCTTCGCCTTTGAGCGCGGAACGGATAGCGCTGTAGGGTAAGTTCCCATCTCATGAAAACTTTCACAAGGGAATGGCTAACGTAAGATGTAAAACGGTTGAGAGTTGGGCGAGTTGGTAATGATGCATCTCGAAAAACAAACTGCGCGCAAATTAACGGGGACAAGAACACATGAAGACGGCACAAGCGCAGACTCGCAAGTAATTTATTATTGCACAATACACAATTGTGCCGTCTTCATATGTTCTTGTCCTCGTTAATTTGCGCACAGTTTGTTATACGAGGTGTAACGTAAGATGTCTTTCACATGGATGTGAAAGGCAGTGCAGATTTTAGTGGTCAACCGCCAACGAAAGAAACAAGAAATTTAACAAGTCGCCCAATAGCTTTGGAGGAAATCTGAGGCACTCGAACGTTATTGCGTCTGCTTCGAATCCGAAATATTTTTTGTGACCTCGAACATTAGGCAACCCGGATTGCTGTCTCGTCTGCGTGACCATACGTAACTGAAATGAAGCCCACGTGCCAGCAGTAAGTCCGACACGTTGAGGCTCACCTGTCAATTTTAGGTGAAGACGACAGGAATGAAAATGAAGTCACCTGTCCAGTATCGCGAGAATGCAGTTTCTGTGGAACTGAACATGACCTCTTTTTTGGCGGCGTGTTTCTTATCTCTCTCAGGTGATAACGAAGGGCGCCTATCAACAGTACTCACCCTTGCACGCACACAAACTTTGTGTGGGCGGTTATTTTAATAGCAGAAATTCAACATACGGACGAAAGGGCCCGACCTACAACTTGTTGTGGATCGGGCCTTTATGTCGGTATGTTGAAGGTCGTTCGTCATGCACACATAGGAATGCAGGTTCCGAGACCTGCCGGCGGCCGCTATCGGTGGCTGGTGATTTCGTAGGTCATTACTAGAGGGCGCAGTGGTCTCGAAGAAAGGGGTTCCTTTTTCTCCCGCTAGGGGAGGAAGTTGGGATGGAGCCTCTCGCCGCTGCCGTTTAGCTGCCGATGCCTTTTTGCGAATTGTAGATTTTGAGCGGCAACGGTGCTGCCATTCTCGGGCGAGCGCCCGTTGACGTTCGGGCCGACAAAAAAGACCCACAGGTTCGCTGTTTCAGCAAATTTTACACTGGGTGTGACTGGGTTTAATTTTTGAGCGTATGTTTGTGTGTGTGTGGGGGGGGGAGGGGGGGGAGGGGGGGGGGGGGAGGGATTAGTGCCCGTGACTCCCTCGGCGAAACCTGAACTGTGCAGCAGCTGTACTTATGGCGCGCGTTTTACGTTTTCGCCAAGCACGAGAACTCGTGATAAGCATGGGTACTTGCTATTTCGCGAAAACACCTAACCCTCTAAAGGGATACGGTGCTTTGAGCCACATTGGGGCAATTGGTTTTCCATTTGGCTGTCTCCCACAGCGTGCTACGAACGAAGATGAAGACGCGAACACAATGGCAACGCTGACGTCATACTAGCTTTAGCTTGAAGAATGGTGAGTTAATGAGCAAACTCAGCTCACCATCACAAAAGTGTAGTCGCCGAGTATTTATTACATTTTTTTCTGTACAGGTCGGAGGTCTCATTAGATCAATAATTCCGGGATTAATCTTCCCGAGTCCGCATTGTTGTGGGAGGGCACGCTCAGAAATTGTTTTGGAAATTTAGTTTTATTTGCAAACGCACAAAGGTGGAATTTTTAATTACATTTATCTGTAAGTAAGAGCGTAAACCCCCCTTCTTTTCTTGAGAGCAATCAAGAAAATGTGAAGAGTGTCGCATTGATTTCGGGTTAAGCGTGCGGGTAGGAATGGAAGTCAGGAACAAGAGGGGGGGGGGGGGGGGGAGGGGCTCGTTTAGGAGGGAAGATAACAGGTACACGGTTAAGCATGAATGAAACGGTGCGAATACGTTGTACGAAATTGTTTAAGCAGAAACTTTTGGTTATGGCACTTATTTTTTTTAACTGTTTAGTGTTTACTTCAATCAAAATTTCTACCAAGGACTAAAGAACGAGAAGGCTTCCGCCGAAACCTATTTCCATTACGCAGTAACAGCCATAATGAATCAAGATTTTTTATCTTACATTTATATCTTATCTGTATTCTAAAATAAATTACGCAGCAAATTCAGACAACGTTTCGTCCATTTGTTGTTTTTTACATAAAATCTTCTTCCTAATACTGCGCTTAGGAGACAATAAATCCGCGAAGCGAGTGTGACCTTAAACACCCTTCTGAATGAAACTTTTTTGGCATTAAAAACAAGGAACCACTTAATGAAGAGACGAGAACTACATGGACATCTTGGAACGTTCATATCCTTCAATCCAGTTGGCGGAAGATCACGTTCTTTTTCTACCACTTCGCGCTTTTAGGAAGCCTTAAAAAAAGAACGAGAAGGCTGTTAGGACCTCGCTCTTGATTTTTTCGGCTCGGCATAAATCGCCCCCCCCCCCCCCTTTTCCCTCTGGTTCTCTCTCAAGACCCAGCCTTCTTGTGCCTTTTTGGGCTGCAAAGACAATTGCCCGCTAAGTGCTTTTCTCTGTCCTCATGGCGTCGTTTTTCTCGTAGCCATTATCTAAGATGCTTTCTGTCTCTGCACCATCTGTTGTAGTTTGCAGCGTCAGTAGCAAACGCGATTCTTCGTGCGTGTTTAAAACTTATCCAGTGTTTTCTTTTTTTTGTTCTGTTGTTATATCTCATCTGCTATTTGTACATTTCCTCCTCGACCTGAGCATATGACCTCGTTTTCTTTGTAACTCTGACTGTTTCTCTTCGTTGTTTTATTTTTGGTTGAAGTTTTTTTTTCTCCAAGACGAAGCTTTTAGTGCCGATTTCACCGGGATCCTTTTTTTACGTAAGGCGACCGTCATACACTTAGCGCCTCCACAATCAAAGCAATTTGCACTCACGAATTGTGCCAATGACGATGACACCGGCCATCAGAAGTTCCAGAAGAAGTCCAGATAAATGCTATCTCGATGAAGGCCTGTCTTAGCTCACACGGAGCTTTCTCAAATAACAGATATACCCTCAGGTAACTATCCCTATCAGTAAAGGAAGAAATTCACACCGCTCTCTCTGAGACGAGTTCTGTTCCCAAAGAGAAAAACCAGCACAACTGCAAATGCGATAACAGAAGCCGCCCAGTGCAAAAGGTATGAAAGGGAATCAACATCAAATATGCTTTACAGCCGCAATCGTTTCTTGCAACCTTCCTTGTTATCAAATCTGAGAAAGACATGAGAAAAAAAAATTAAATGAATGAAAAAAGTTCTTATGATACCCCGAGGAGGTATAAACTAAGCGAGAAGCCGCTGAAAGGGTTGGATTAGATGCTCTTCGTGAGACAGCTGGAGATTAACTTTGCACTGCGAACTATACCAAAAAAGAAAATAGGCGCCTTAGGGATCACTACAGTACTTTAGGGGAAAGGTGGGTTAGTTTTCACTTTCTATGACACTGATACGTGCATGTCAGTTCTTTTTGTTATGCTTGATTACTCCTCAGGGATTTATTCGCAGAAGGGGAATTCTAAAGTTAGAAAACTTAAAGTTGTTGTAAACTTTCGCGAGATAGAAGAGTCAGGACAGGACTTAGGCGGCGGACAATTCCAAGCTCATTGGTCTGTTTGTTAAAAAATAAATAAAAAGAAAGCAGCAAGGTTCTCGTTTCCGCTTCAAAGATATATGATCGCCGTAAGAAAGACCGACAGCATGACAACGACGCGTGCACGGCACATGGTATAGGAGGAACAAGGGGTGCGCAATATCGCCTCATGTTTGTTGCGGACTTTAGCTTTTAATGTTCCTCCCTCCCGGATTTGTGCCTTTGGGCTTGCTTCAATATACTGCTTAGGGTTGTGAATCCTGCATCCTGTCTGAACGCCCTTCCACCTGCAAATTATCTACGCGCGGAGGCTTTCGTAATATCTAAATGCCATGATTTACGTAGTTCGTATTTTATTATTGCAGCACTTTCAAGAAATAGAATGCATTTTTAAAAACCATAGTATTTATCAGGCTGTAAAATTTCAGCATTATATCTTTTCGTCTGTATGCCTGTCCATCGATTAGCCCTTTACCAAAAGTTAAAATTATTCTTTAGCGGGATGTATGTCATATAGGCAAAACATTTCGAAACTACTAAATTGAGTAGCTTGTTTTATACTAGTCATCATTGTTGAGCGAAAAAAAACATTACTGGTATTTTGAGCCAAAACATACATGCACAACTGGTAGTAGATCTGTTCCTTAAATTAAAAATAGACGTGGGCGTACATTTCGTGATAGCGAACACAAAAAACTCGCTCAAAACAATATTTTAACCACAAATATAAAATTGGCTATCACTCAAGCATAGACCTCGTGGCTCGTGGGCCAAGCTAAAGTGTGACAAAATGCCCAACATATGGAGCACCAGCAGTACGAACGCAGGAATATCAAAGCTAACTAAGAATATTTTAACCTTGATGGCATTATGCATGGGAGGTCCAAGACAGGAGTCAAACAGCATGAGAAGCAGATCTGGGAGAGAGAAGAAGCAAGTTACGTGGCAGCGGCTGCAGAAGACTAGACTTTCGATAACACGTGCAGTAAAGCGCGCAGATCCGCGAGCCGCATTTTGCATGTCTGTACGTTTGTTTTCTGTGTCTTCGCGTTTGGGCTCTCTTCTAACTACTTTCTTCTTTTATTTTTCACACTTACGCCAAAAACTTCCTACTAATGAGGGGTTAATAACAGCTTCCATTGATTGTTGATTGATTGATTGATTAATTAATTGATTTATTCTTTCATTGATTCATTGATTCAATAATTAAATATAATCCAATTATGTTGAATAATCATGATTTTATTGATTAATAATTATTTACTTGATTGATCTACTGTGAACGCAAAGGACCTTTTCTATAGCATTCCTTGGAAAATGTATTACCGGATTTGCATGTGCAGAAATGCTTCCGGTATGTGGATGGTTTTTGTTTGGTTTGCTTAAATCCAGGCACTGACATTGAAAGTAGCGTCCCTCCAATCATTGCAGCATTTCAGTCTGCGCACAGGGCCTTGATTTCACATATGAGAAACCTGTTAATGATGCCATTCAATTATTTGACATTAACCTTGTGGGAACGCACCTCAGCGCGTTCCCTTTGGTTCGGCTTCGCCACACCGCTTGCTCCTCGCGGGAACTTGCTCAGCAAGACGTCGGCGAGGGGGATCTACCTCCTCGCCGTAGGAGTGTCTTTAAGCCGGCGAGCGAGCGCGGGATGCGAGCTCCGGATGGGGGGGGGGGGGGGGGGGGGGGGGGGGGGGTGGAGCTCGGGAAGCGAGGCGAGAGGACGTGCCTAGCGACCTCCTT
This sequence comes from Haemaphysalis longicornis, assembly GCF_048455015.1. Classification (NCBI taxonomy): domain Eukaryota; kingdom Metazoa; phylum Arthropoda; class Arachnida; order Ixodida; family Ixodidae; genus Haemaphysalis; species Haemaphysalis longicornis. The sequence continues at coordinate 132,040,217 of NW_027526204.1, read as the reverse complement.
CCTTCGAGGATCGGGCAAAAAGGAGGGCGACAATGGCTGCCATCGATGTCCCAGTGCGGCAAACACGAGCGCGCTGAGGCGGCGCCCCGGCGATGACTGTTGTTGCGGTGAGTCGACCCTCTCGATTCCCTTAAATTGCCCGGGCGAGGAACTAGATCCTCGCCGTCAACCAGCTGGCCTGCATGCTTTTTGAATGTTTATTATCCTGTAATAAATGTCAATGAGCGAAAACACTTGTCGCTTCCTTTGTTCCGGTGAGCCACGACCCGCCGCGGCTGGCGCGGCACAGCGAGCAGCCGCGGGGTGGGAGATAGCTTGCTAGCGGGGCGAAACGAGAAGACAAAGACTGATTAGTCTCTCTCGTCGCCGGTTTTGCTAATGCAGGGAAAAGTAAACCAATCTACTTTAACCCCTCTATAACACCACAACCTAAATACAGGAGTATCACACACGTGCTGGTGCTATCTCACGAGGGGAGAGAAGGCGCTGATGCCATACAATTCGGCGCACTCAAAGTTGATTAAGAGAGCCATAGCCAGTTCTTGCATGTCGCAAGCCATCAAGAAATCCTGCGAGCACAGAGTCCCTGAAAGTCTGTCTTTTCAAATTGATCGCCTCACAAAAAGCGGGTTCTCTAACCAAGTACTTGTCTCTGTTGCAGAAAAAGTGTTAAGAACAGTGGTGAAACAGATTAATAAAGAGAAAGACAGCAAAAAACCAAAGAAGCGGCCGATCGTTCTGCAGTACATCCACAAAGTTTCCCACAAGTTAAAGGTGTGCACGAGGCATGATGTCTCGGTTGTTTTTTCTGCCCCGCAAAAACTAAAAATGCTGTGCAAGATGACAATCCAAACCAGAGATGCTAAACAAACAGGATGTGGTATTAAGCACAAGAGCAATTAAGTTTGTCGCATGCTGCTCCGGGATTGTCTATAGGATACCTATGTCGTGCGGGAAGGCTTACATGGGCCAATCTGGACGCAGCGTTAACGAGCGACTCAGAGAACATAAAAATATGTGCAAGCAAGTTTCAGCACTAGGGCACTTGGCTGCCCACTGCGCCAGACACGGGTGCTCTGGACAATTTAAGCGCACTACGGTTCTTTTTAAATCTGCGGGCACTATCGCCCGCGAGATATGGGAAGCCTATGCAATTCAAAAAGAAAACGACTATCAGTTCACCATCGATGGTATTGTCGACAAGAAAGATGGAACTACTCGACAGTTCGTAGGCAACGCATGCGCCATGACAAATATTGTATATATTTTCATCGCGACTGATTAACCCTTCCGGTTACGTCATCTGAAATTTTCCTTATAAGTTGTGTTTGTTGTGATTAATAAGTCAGTTGTTAGTGTGCGCTTCACGTCTGTGTATAATTCTTCGTCTTTGTCCCCCTTGCGCCAGCGATGTTCCGAGTCAAAAACCAACTGGCCCCATTTCAAGCTTTCATTCCTTTTCATGGCATTGCACGCGCAATTGCCGGAACCAGCACGTGACTTCCAATTAACCGAAAATTCCAATTAGATGACTTCCGACCGAGACGCGACTGTATGTGTAAAGCCATTTCATGAATGAACGACAGGCAGTTGTAATAAAAAATATGTGTTCTTTCCAGGACCCACAATATTAAATCATCGACTTGTAAAGACACAGCCAATCAGCGCATTAACCTACTTGCGTGTGCGTGTCTCCAATAGGAATAACATCGTGGAGTTCATAGCATCGGATCCCCGAATGTGCCTTCCAAGCTAATTGTTATTTCGGTGTTGCTTAGCGAGCATCGGGCTAGCGCCATCCCCAATTCCTGCCGTATAAGTGCACGAGCAAAGGCTGCACTGTCTCTAACCCACTCTCGCAATCTGCTCTCGCGCTCCAAATAGGAACAGGAGATTGGATCCGCAAAAAGCAGGTGGCGTCCACTTCCACCTATCCTTCTACCGAAGGGCGTAGCATTCGGTTCTCTATGTAACACTTGAATGCTGTTTGCTACCATGATAGGGAAAGGCTAGCGTGCGTCAGGTGAGTGGGCCTCTTGATCCAATTACCAGATAACTACGCTATGTCTCGCCTTGCCTTCTCGGGGGGTATGCCCCGCACTCGCCTCTGCCAAATAACCCTCCCGTTTCCATGGTTCCTTTCGTGTTTGGTATTGCGCCACCGAAGACTATTATCAGTAGTTGTGCGCTTCGCGACGAGTTATCCTGTACGCGCAGGTACACAGAGGTAATTTTCATTTATGAACTTTTGTTTCTTGGCGTGGTATAAACGGAGAACCGGAAGTAACGTTTTGTGGGTACAGACAAAATAGACTGAACTTACTAAAGGCGTTTTGTTGTGTTGAGCACTTTGGTGAGGGTATTTTTTTGTGTTCTGCAGGCGCTCAAGTATACCTGCTTCGGACACGTCGCGCTGCATGACAGGTGAATCCAGATAAGCAAAGAGGGGGCGAAATTTAAGTGGCTGTTTTCCTAGGGAGTCTGGTCTTATTTTCGTGTTATGCTCGCTTTCATTGACAGAAGGAATTAACCTGGTTTTTTAAGCAATGCTCCCTTTGGTTCTATTCCTAGCTTTACGGAGGGGGGCCGCTGCTACTGGTTTCTTGCCGGATGCTCCGCGGGTTGTTATCGTGCACCAGGTAGCTGTGGCTTCCGTGTACTGCGCTTACGCAGCCGCGATAGCGACATCTGGAATGGGGTATTAGGGGAAGTTGTACCAGGTAACACTGCCCTAACACTGGAAATATAGATAACCCCAGATAACCATACCGCGCTCGAGGAGGCGGCTCGCGTGGTGAGGAGGGGATGGAGGGTACACTGGGAGACCTTTTAGTTCAGGCGTGTATCACGTTTCACTGCTCTTGGGCTTGTGGCGTCCTCGACAAGGAAGTTTGAGACGTTGATCACCTGTCATCGTCTCACCTTTCTTGAAGGACTCGTACTGGTCACTGTTAAAAAAAAATCAGCTCCTACACAATGCACGTTTACGTTCTAAATTATGCCGCACGCATGTTCATTTAAACCCAGGTCTGCCAGAATGAGAACTTCGTGATTCGTCGCTTCCCACCTGTGCCTGGGATCCACCAAATTTAACAGCGGAACTGTTATAGCGCTGGGTCTGGTGATGGTCTCCGCTGGTATCATGTGACGCTCTCTAAAGAGCAGCTCTCCCCGCCGCGCCATAACGGTTCGCAATATAAAAAGGAATTCATAAAAATACCCGCTGCGGTGGCTCAATGGTGAAGGCGTTGTGCTGCTGAGCACGAGGACGCGGATTCGATTACTGTCCGCGGCGGCCTTTTTTTTCTGATGGAGGCGAAAAGCAAAAACGCCAGTCTGTACGAGATTTCAGTGCAAGTTAAAGATCCCCCGGTGGTCAAAATTAATCCGGATCCGTCCACTACGGCACGCCTCATCGCCTGCGTTGAGCCGATGCGTTAAACCCTACAATAGATCAATTCATAAAAATAAAGAGGTCCTAGGGCCTTCATATTTTGATATAAAACCGCCTATATTGCTCCTATAGGAATGTCTCCCCAGCAATACATTTCTGCATAAACATGAAGCCGATTTAATGAGATCGGCGTCAGCTTTGGCTTTGTTAGCGGACTTTTCCCCGTTCTGTGTAGCACAGTAAAGCATGGCCATCTACGGGGGGTATGATAACAGCAATCGGCTTGTGTTATCTAAAGTATCCCGAAAAAAATCACATGACATTTCGACGTAAGGCCTCAGTTATGCCCCACAGTTTCGCTGGTCGTCCTTCCAGTCTCGAGGCACACTTAATTTTTTTGTAGGCCACTATTTTCGTGATAGGTGTCATAGCCTGAGAACACGTGACCGGGACATCGCCTGGAAAATGTTTATCTTGCCGGGGCGCACACGTGAACACGCTGATGCGTGCTTCTCTCTTTGCTTGTATGCAAAGCGTCAACAGTTAGAGGGTTACCTAAGGCATCAACTCAAACGCGGACTTGACATGGTGACTACGGAGAGTTAACACTTCCCGCGGTTGATAAAAATGGCCTTTCTGGGCCTCTCATTGGAACTGCCGCCGGTGGAAACACCGACATTTTTCTGCGTTATGTGACCTGGTGCCATTCCTCGCTTCTGCTCATTTGCTGTACTCTTTCACCGAGATTACCGTCCATCTGGAGCCCTCCACTACGGCGCGCCTCATCGCCTCAGTTACTCGAGCGCGTAAACCTCACAATCAATCAATCAATCAATCAATCAATCAATCAATCAATCAATCAATCAATCAATCAATCAATCAATCAATCAATCAATCAATCAATCAATCAATCAATCAATCAATCAATCAATCAATCAATCAATCAATCAATCAATCAATCAGTGAATCAATCAACGAAATTACCGCCCGCCGCTCCTCGATCGATATTTCAGGCGCACCCGGCTTTCACCTTGACCTGCGATGGTGTCTAGCGAGTTTGACCAGACCACGCGTACTCAACCCCCTCCGTGTAGGCATGGCCCCTCGGATCTGCTATACCGACCGCTGTAAAGGACGTCGCGTGAGGTATTGCGAGTTTAAACGGAGACGATACGCTGATGCTACACTTTGGGATAATTGGGATTTGACACCTCTCCAGCGCCAGGGTGTTACAGTATATCCCAGTTAAAGAGAACCCGGTTTTGACGAAATAGCGACTATAATGAATAAATATTCGCTTCCCGTTAGCATTTGTATACGTAGATTTTGTGTCCAGATATAACGGAAAGCGGTCATAACGAACTGATTTCAATTTCCCGATGTGTTCGTTATAAGCGGGCTCGACTGTACAAATTATACTGTAGCTTATCACTACAGCTTAAGCCATAACCACGCTGTACCTTAAGCGAGAAAAATCATCTAATTTGGAATTTTGTAATAATATGATGTGGACAACAGAAGGACCCATCAAAACTTTTTACCTGTCAGAAAAGACGTGAAAATTGCTGCAAAACATTGCCACGGACAGGTGAAATTTGATTCGGCATCTCTGTACGTTGATGAACCCGATTCGCTCCTAGAAGGAGAGCGGGCAATACTTCGGAGATGAAAGGAAAAAAAATGGCGCAGCTTGCAGTAGTAGTGCAAGGCTGGAGAAACGGCAGAGATGGCGGTCCCTCTCCATTCGTCGGATACCCGGCTGTTGCACCTCCCATGGATTTCCGAACTTGCCGCTGAAGAATTCTGCTTTACTTGCGGGCTCGGATCATTTCGTCCGTATGTATTCACGTATCTCCCAAAGTGGACCGCGTTAGCCCGCGCTAGAACCCGCGGAACAGTCCAAAGTTAACACCCGCGCTACAAACCCAAACAACATTGTATACTCCCTCATTGCGATGACAGCTCAATTGCATAAACACCGGTTTCGTAACGCAAGGGACCCGGGATCGATTCCGACCAATGAAAACATTTTTTTCTACTTTCCATTTCACTGCACAGGTTATTGTTCCCGGCCTCTGCTAACCGCGTACCCCTCGGGCCTTTGGTGTGGCCCAGCAGTTAGGTTGCTGGTTTCACGGGGTAAATGTCCCGGGTTCCGGTCTCGGGGCGTCGCTAAGCACATTTTTTTTTTTCGTTAGGCTTTGAGGTTCTTTGGTGCAACGGACGAAAAAGGCTCGACCTAAACGGCTCGGCTGTTAAACTAGCACGACCTAACTTTATCATTTTATTTGTGTTTTACTGTGTGATTGTTTGGCGTCAAAAGATCTCAAGTCGGTAGCTAGAGCAGCTTCAGTGTGGAGACAAGGGCCATGCTGCTATTCTAAGCTGCATTGCTAAAGCAGGGAGGAAGCCGAGTAGCCTCGGTAGTCACATTGAGTGGCACAGAAGCTAATGTTGCCAGCCCTCGATCGCTTCAGAAGGGTGAACGTTGGACTGTTTGTGCTGTAACGATGGGGTTTCCGGCCGACCCTGCGCGCACTACATTAGGCGCAGTGCGCGTGCTATCGCTGTCTCCGGTCGTCTACCTCGCCCATCGTGCATGATGTACGACGCTTGCGCTGACCGCAGGTGTTGCCAGGCATCGTTCGCAGCGTCGTCAGGGCTGGACGTTTCCTGTCTCCCATCGGCCCCTTTCACGAGCAGCGCTTCTTTGATAAGAAAGCATTAGCAGTCGGTCATCAGTACGGCACTCCATTGCAGACGTAAATGGCAGTGCCCGAAAGAAAAAAGAATTATCCGCGCACATTATGTGTTTTGCCAAAGTTGTCGACACAGCCGGTTCATCATATGCTTATAGGACACGTTCACTAGTCAGTGTGGTTGCTCCCAAAGGGCCGGGGGAGGAGGGGGGGTGCTGGCACTGCTGTAAAACTACTTCGGCGTCTTTTCATGTATGACCGAATGTCCCACTGCCATCTCGTATGCAACCACCCCACCACGCTGCTTGCACTTTCACTGCGGCGCTCCCGTGCATGCTCCGCTCGTTTGGTCAATCTCCCTCCACTGACCTAGTTCATCATTCATGGCTGTTTCAGTGCACTGCACTCACGTCACGGAGATTGACGTGACATCATCACATACTGTTGGGCTTGTTCTTCTGTGTTGAAGACTTCACCCCTTTCCCATAACGGAACTTTTCTAGGCCGTTCTAATGCCCGCCCTTGTGGTCGCCTTGACATGGCCCCTTGCGCAAAGCTTCAATGTGGTCACGTGATGAAGAGGCCCATGTCAGTTATCGCTGCATGCGCAAATTAACTAAGGTTGCATGATCATTTGCTTGAGTAGACATTACTGGCTTTTCTTTTGTGTTGGCTTCTGTCATAAAGAGCTTTGCCGCAATGCTGTTGCAGTTTTGTGCGGAAGCCAGGAGACAATGATGCACAGAGTTCCAGGAATGCCCCATTCATACAGACAGTTTTTTTTGCCATGACAAATTTTCAGCATGCCGCGGAGATTTTAGGCGTGACCGCGCCACCAAAAAAACATTTGGAATAGATGGGGTCACGCGGCGCTTTATTTGCGGGGGCATCCAACTACATACCATACGCCATATCAAATTTGTGTTTTTATGTATTTATAGTTGTGCTTTCATGTTTGAACTCAAGATATCGTAAGTACTAAAATGCGTTGCTTAGTACGGTTACATATTATTTCAGTTTGTTATCACTATCCCTATCACTATCATCCTCATCATCATCATCATTATAAGTTCAGAATCAGAATAAGGCGGCCAGGTTGAGTTTGTCCTCTTACTCAACATTCAGCAGTGTTTCACTTATAAATAAAATCTTGAATGCTACAACTTCCAGGAAGCATACGACATGAGCACCAAACTTAATTATAGGCCCGGCATCTACATATAAAAATGATTACAGCTTTTTTTTTCGCTTGCTGTTCCCTACATTTTCTAGTGGAATTGTTCATAATATGAGTTTACATTTTTGTCCCCACAATTCTAGCAGACTCTATGTCCTTTACCTCGCTCGCGGCGGTTATTTAAGTTCAGCGATACTTATCAAAACTGGTTGTCATGACCGGGGACCATAGGTATAACATTGTAGAATGCAAATCATAACCAGCGTTTCATCAAAACTCGGACGAGATGCTTTCTGGCAACCGCGGGGACTGCGCACCTCTTTACGGTTCGTTTAGCCAACGTGCCATACAGCCGTTCGCTTCACTGCCCGCTCCCCGACCAAATAAGCCCCTTTCACAACCCTTTTTGCATAAGCCGTCAGCCTCACAACGCAGTTCGTGTTGCTTTGCGCTCGCACTCACGGAAGCTTAATATGACCCGACGCAGCGCAATTAACGGCCAGCTTCTAATTAGAGTGCCCGCAGGGGACGATGCTAACCGAAGGGCTTGAACTGGTCAAGTACAGAGCGGCAGGCATCTTTTGACCCAACAAACCATTGTTTCGTCACGTGTAACATACCAACGAGATGAAAATGCCATTAAACTGAGCGGCGCGGGGACTGGAGATAATTTTGGAGGTATCAAAGTTTTCAAAGTTTTCTTCTGTGTCGTCACTTCTTAAACAAAGTCCAAGTTTGGGAATTCGTAATTTCGTATGTGTGGATTATCAGGAGCTCTCTGGTAGCATCTGGGTCTCCGCTAGAAGGCAGGGCAAGGTAGAAGAACCTGCACGGTAGAGCGGAAGGCCAGGTTTCGCGCGGAACATGTAAATGCGTCGCCTCTATAGATAGTTGATTGATTGATTCTAGGGTTTAACGCGCCGACGCAACGCAAGCGATGAGGCCCGCCGTAGTGGAGGGCTCCGGATTAATTTTGGCCACCTGGGGATCTTTAACGTGCGCCGAAATATCGTACACACCGGCATTTTTGCTTTTCGCCTCCATCAGAAAAGCGACCGCCGCGGCCGGGAAACGAACCCGCGACCTCATGCTCAGCAGCGCAACGCCTTAGCCACTGAGCCACCGCGGCGGGTACTCTATAGATAGTAGCGCGAGAGAGCATACAAGTACAGCGGTTCGACGGACGCTTCTGTGATTCGCTAGCACTATAGACGGGCCTATGAAGTAACACATAGCGATAGGGAATGGGCATCACGTATCAGCGAACACAGTTTGGGGGGAGGGGGGACGAACGACACCATATTTTAATTAACGAGGATGAACTGAACGTTGGCTTGGCGCGTAAGGCGAATAACTCAAAGTGTGTGTTGCACTAGGGTCACAGAGTGCCTACAGAGAGATTGGGCTAGAACCAGAAGAAGACTATAGTAACTCGATGGAGGAATGAGATCACTCAATTCTGAGGGGAAGAGAGTACCAGAGCTTCGCATGATGAGAATGGCTGGAGGAACAAGGGCGAGGCCTTCTTCCTGCAGTTGAAGCAAGCAGGTTTATTAATATAAGGATGATGATGACAATGATGAGGATGAATGGGCCCTCCTTCAACTTTGTGGGCCTTAACGGTTTTATCAAATGCGAGGAATTAATCTGGGTATTGTTTTCTTTGTTTAATATCGAACTGGCTGTACGAAGTATCAATTGGACATTCAACTTTCCAGTGTGACCAGCCGTTCCCTCACCACGTAGCCAAACTGAGCGAGTACACTGGTCACTCCTACCAAAAAAAACTTCCGATGGTGACAGCACGACCTCGCAGCAAGCGAAGATGTTTCCAAACGTCGTCCCGCAGCAAAGAAGCAAAGGGCGAGTCCCAATCTATTCCCCTTTGCGTCGTTGTCTTCCTTTAGTGCAAGCACTGTATGCTTTTATTTTAGGCAGAGGGTATCCGATGTGCACGACGATGGTTTCCGTTCTGGGTCATTATCAGAAGACGTGTGATGATGCCATGTGGTGGGAGCGCGGGATCTGACACCCGTGGAGCAGAGCAGGCGGACACGCCATTAGTTTGTGCCACTGAGCATTCGCCTTTGTAGCAGCATGCGTTCACGAAAAATGGTAGCTACTGGAATGGGGGCCGTTGTATAGCGGGACCACATACGTTGCCGGCGCCAAGTGGGCCAAAAGTTTGTCGCTTTTACTTTTGTGCCTCGTGCGCAGTCTTTCTTTCTTTCTTCCTTTCTTTCTTTCTTTCTTTCTTTCTCTCTTTCTTTCTCTCTTTCTTTCTTTCTTTCTTTCTTTCTTTCTTTCTTTCTTTCTTTCTTTCTTTCTTTCTGTCTGTCTTTCCTTCTTCCTTTCTTTCTCTCTTTCTTTCTCTCTTTCTTTCTTTGAGGGGCGGAGCCCCTTAGGGGCTGGGGCTGTTGGCGTCTCCTGTCGTCTTCGTAATCGTCGTTCGTCTCGTGTAGTCACGGTACAAAAACACCGGGAAGCTCGCTTGCGCTTGGGACACTGGGACAAAAAATGCTGGCACACCCATTTACGCCTCGCACTAAAGAGCTTCGTGCTTCAAAGACGAGAAACTTATACAGCAAAGCTGTATACCTCTACCGCCGAATGGCTTCATCTCCGTTGCAAAAATGCCAAGGCGCCAAGAATACACTTATGCACTGCATGCTTCGCTCCTCCCCAGGTTTCATGTTTGTGAAGATGGCGCGGGGATTTATTTATTTATTTATTTATTTATTTATTTATTTATTTATTTATTTATTTATTTATTTATTTATTACTTTCTTTTTCCTTCCTTCCTTTCTTCTTTTTCCTTTCTTTCGTCTTTCTTATTTTTGAGGTACACGATACACGCGCCGCGTTGGCTCAGTGGCTAAGGCATTGTGCTGCTGAGCACGAGGTCGCGGGTTCGATTCCCGGCCACGGCGGCTGCTTTTCCGATGGAGGCGAAAAGCAAAAATGCCATTTTGTTTGAGATTTCGGCGCACGTTAAAGATGCCCAGGTGGTACAAAATAATGCGGATTCATGCAGTATACGGCGCGTCTCATCACCTGCGTTGCGTCGGCGTGTTAAACCCTACAATGATTCAATCAATGAATCAATCAATGAACCAATCAATTATTTTTGAGGGCGAAGCAATGCCATACGTTGCCCTCACGCACTTACAATTTGGGGCTTGGACGTGTGTCCGTATTTATGGACACGACAAAAATTCGGGGAAGCCGCATATCCGCACGCTCGCACGCACGCACACGTATACACGTATGAGAATCAGGTGAGACGGCATTGTATCTCTGCAAGATAAGATTCATGATCCCGCTTGTCGCCCTTTCTCCTGAATGACACATCACTGTGCCTCCTGCGGAGCGTTTCGTCCTTCGCGTTGCATTTGTCAGCCTCACAAATTGCTTGCCAGCCTTGACAGCCGGGTCCCATTTGCCAGCCCATGAATTCAGTTTCCCGTGGTGGGACGTGCAAAGATCGTACCTTGGTGGGACGTGCGAAGACCGTAGCGCACAGCTCATATGTGAAATTTCAATCTAAGCAGCTTTCCGTCAGTCACAGGAAAGACTACTCTGAATGTTTTAATTTGGTGCTGCAAAATGGCCTTCAAAAGTTATCGTAAGCCTCTCTCCAATCGCGCCATACAGAGCACCTTGCGTTCTTACCCGGCTAACTCTCCCGGGGCAGAGTAACACTACCATTTCCAAACAAATCCAGTCCCGATCTTCACTCTAGGAAAGGGTCGGAAAAAAATGAACGAAGCTCACACAAACGAGCAAGACTTGAAGGTAGCGAAGCCGTATACAACCTGCACGACCATCACAATAGCTTACGTCCACAATTCCGACGGTTGCAGCCGATTTGCTTCTTCGCTGCCGCAACGACCTTTACTCCATCATTCTTGCTATAAGTGGGAGCTTCCTTCATTTTTTTGGAACTGATAATCATAGGACATCATCTTGGAGGGCGAACGCTCTGACGTGTCTTTCTGGGTCCGATCAAGTGTCGCCACGATTACGGCAAACGCTCCAGTTTTTTTTTTTTTTTTTTTTGCAGTCTTGGCCAATCTCTCTAATTGGGTATGCTTGGCCTGAAAAACGTGCGCCATTGACGCTGGGCGGTTGCCTCGAGGCAATCTTGGCCAATGTCCCCAAGTAGGTATAGTTGGTCTAACAAACGTGCGCAGGGGACGCTGGGTGGTCGTCGCGAAGCGCGCACACACGAGCGCTATGCATTTTCTCGGTTTTGTTAACTGCCGGGCGGTTTCCGCAAGGCCCGCGGTCACGTGTGCGCGCTCGTCGATTTCTTGGTATTTTGACTGCGGACACGAAAAATTATGATTTTCTAAACAGCTTCGCACGGTAAAGATGATTCCAAAAAACCGGGTCCACTTTTCCCAGATATATCCTCTGCGAGTGCAGAATTCTAATAGTGTTCTGTGGTAAGCTTGATTTGCCCTTTCACATAATTCGAACTGTGAAAAGTATATTCACGCATATTTGAACCTGTATTAGTGATGGCGCTTAACTGCAGAGGCGAAGCAGCACGTCAGGTCTAAGCGAAGATGGCTGAAGGACGTGGCACGCGAGCGCGTTGGCATGCACTTTTAACGCCGTCGTATGCGGACTACCGGCTGAATAGAAATACGACCTCAAGTAGGGGATTGCAAAACATGTCCAGCAAGACAACACGCCTAACACATCTCCATTAACTGTGAAGTCATAGAGCAAGAAAACAAAGCTATGTGAAGCCTACCTGTCGGAACTCAGCCTTAATACAACAATTCATTTTTTTCCTCCTGGGAAGCATCAAATATATTTACACGATTCGCAGGATCGATGCCTGTAGATAACTGGCAAATCTGAGTGCGCCAATTTACCAGCGAATCGAATTTCACGTCCTGAGAGTGTAGGACTTTCTGGTTCATAGAAAACGAAGCGATCGAATTTCTGCTACTACACTCGGGCAATTGGTTTTCTTGCGATTTACTTGCTGTGGGGAAGGATTATATTAATGCTCGCGTTTTTGCCCCATTTTTACATAGATCAGCATTCTTTGGCACGAGGAAAAGGAAGCCGCTTTCGAATGCCGTTTCGCTGCTCCTTACCATCTTGAAATCGCGTATGTATGCGATTGATCTGTTTACATGTTTTTAAGCAATCGATATAGGAAATGCACCAGCTGCGCGCAAAGCGACGCATATTGACAATCGATAGTTTTGTTTCTTTTTTCAGATTGTACCTGACCTGCAACGCCTGCTGCGTCCATCACATGAAGGTTGTAGAGGCCCTAACAAACAAAGGGTTTTAGCATACCGCTGCTGCAGTTTGTAAACTCGGTTGCATTCTTACTTTTTGCGGACAACATTGGGTGCCTTCTTGAAGGTGAACAGATTTCAAAAACGCTGCCTTCACACGGGCGACTATAGTCAGCAACCAGCAGCAAGCTTCCAGTGGCTGTTTCTCAATACGAAAACAAGGACATCACTTAATTACGATCGAACACTGGTGTGACCTTTAAGTCTTATTTTGACAAATCAGATTAATAAAATCCGCTGGTTAATTGAAGAACGTTTATCTTTCTGCCGCGCTGTAGCAAACAGTTTACCGTTTCTGCTATGAGTGTGCGGCCGGATACGGTGCCAAGTGGCGTATAAGCGGCTTTTCAGCACGGAAGTCGGGTGAAATGTTTCTCAAATCAATCTTTCTTTCCTTTGGAGATGTTGCCATTAACGGCGGCTCACAGACAGTACCGGAGGCCACGCACTTTTCAACTGCTGCGTACGACGAAGCACATTCTCTCCATAATAGCTCCGGGGGAAAGAATCTCCCGCTATGATTGAAAACGATCGTCACTGCCTCTTTTATAACACCAAATATTCATCATTTCAGAACTTAAGCATTCCTTTTGAACATTTTGGCAGTGATGCAAGTAGAGAATTTATGGTGCTTGAGTTAACTTTTAACGGGAGATTTAAAAGGGAGAACAGATTTTTTCGTAAGAACCGTTGAGCAACAGCAGGGTTACCACACTTACCTGGCCTGATCACTGACATAGCCAGTTCTTTTTTCAGCTGCCCAGTTCGCCCAGCACTGACAGGCGTTGTTCGCCGACGGTGGCGCTTCACTTATATTTTCCTCCAACCTCTGCACATGTTGCTTGGCATACCGAAGCTTATTTGCCTGCTCAGTATGCGACTGGCTCGCAGCTGGCTGCTTGAACGGGAATCTCGATTACTGGTTTTCGCAATCTTAGGCTGAAATGTTCAAAACGCGCCTGCGGAGGTTGCTTCATCTTTTAAAGAGTGCATCCACGCAGCCTGTGCTTCTTTTTACTAACGTTCCAATCATTGCGGGGATTTGCAAGAAAAGAGAAAAAGTCTTATCATAAGAGGTTATTCCTGTATATACCTAAGAAAATTTTTTATTTTCCATATCTCTGCCCTCACCAGGATGTGTATAAGATGTCAGTTTTTTTCCTCACTGTAGACGTCTCAGAATATGTAAACTAATAAAAAAGACGACATGGGTGTACAACTCATGCAAGCAATTTTACATACTGCGGGCAGCAAGGCTGTTACTAGGCGGTTTATTTAGGCGGTCGCACCTACGCAACGGGGGGACTGAAATCTCCATACAAAGTCTCGACGACTACTGAGGCTTGTATTTCGCCGGTATCCGTAGGCTGTCGCGCTGAGTTAGATGCGCCTGTTGAGCGGCTTCGTTGAGAGCCGTGTAGCATCTGCAGTGATAATAGCAACAAATACATTCCGCAGTTCCCACTCGTCCACCACCACATCACCATCACCCTCTCCTCCCTGACCCATGTCTTTCTGCTGCACTTTTTTGCCTTATTCTTCGTCCTCACTTGCATCCTCATTTAAACTCCCTGTTCCCCTACTTACATTCCTTTTTGTAAAGCGACCGCCATCACCAAATATGCTTTCCCTACCCCTCAACAATAGAATCGCTCTCATCCCCCCACTTTAACTTCATTCGTTTACGTGTCGTCCTTTACCCACCTCCTTCCTGCCACACTCGTTTCCTCAACGCTTCCATTCCTTCTTTGATTTCACGCTCTCCGCTCCCCTTTTTTCATCATCTTTTTCCTATTTACTTTCGCCCTATTCCACTCCCACTCCACCCCTTCACGCTAGGTTGGAGTTCGCTTCATTTCTCCCTCTTAACTACATTATCAGAACGTATTCCCACATCCCCGCCACCTCTTTTTCACTCTGCTTCACCATTTTATTCCCAGTCCCTCCCTCCCTTTCGGAACTCCGCTGTACTCTTCACCTCTATTCTGCATTGCACCTCACTGTCCATACCCACTTTCCTGCCTCCTGTTTCCCCTTACACTCTCGTATTCCCCTGACTCACAAAATCCTCGTGGGTAAGTCACCCACTAGTGGGCAGGCTCACCGGAACATTTGTGGATGGTTCGAATGACAGAAAGCTAGACGGTCATACCGACGGTCGGACCGGCTGGCGGATGGACGGACTGATGGACAGACAGAGACAGAGAGGGGCAGACATACAGACAGAGGGGCAGATGGAGCGCCGTGCGGACAGATGGACGGACAGACAGACAGATGGACGGACGGACGAATGGACGGACGGATGGACGGAACTACAGACAGACAGACAGACAGACAGACAGACAGACAGACAGACAGACAGACGGGCAGATGGACGGACGTACGAACAGATGGACAGACCGACAGACGGACGGACGGTATTACAGACAGACAGACAGACAGACAGACAGACAGACAGACAGACAGACAGACAGACAGACAGACAGACAGACGGGCAGATGGACGGACGTACGAACAGATGGACAGACCGACAGACGGACGGACGGTATTACAGACAGACAGACAGACAGACAGACAGACAGACAGACAGACAGACAGACAGACAGACAGACAGACGGGCATATGGACGGACGTACGGGCAGATGGACGGACGGATCGACAGACAGACACGGACGGACGGATCGACAGACAGACACGGACGGACGGATGGTCAGACAGACAGACAGACAGACAGACAGACAGACCGATAGACAGACAGACAGACAGACAGACAGACAGACAGACAGACAGACAGACGGATGGACAGACAGACAATTGCACTTTGGAGACGCATTGTGTGCCTTGAAAAAAGGCAGAACGTGGCCAAATGTGCCTTCCCGCGTGCCCTGTTGTTTCCCCCAGCAATAGCCGTGTGGCCGAGCGTGCTACATGCGGTAGCTCTGACCATGTCGCGTAGTGACAAAGTACTACCAAGGAGCAGCTTCCCCGAGAAAAACGCTTTTCATCCAGCGTTTCGTTAATCTCTCAACTTCGGCTGTTTTCTTGCTCTTGATGGTTCGCCGCTTAAGGGCGGCAGAAAGTCAAGGAAACGTGAAACGCGCGCGGACATACGGTAACACAACAACTTGTCGGGGGCGAAATTTGTGTTGTTTAGAAGTTCAAAAGCTGTGTTTGCCTAGCTGTCACACAAGCCCAATCGCTTCACGGGCTTTTTTTTTGCGCGTCATTTCTTCTTTCCCTTTGCACCCAGAGGGAGGAAAAAGGAAAAAAAAAAGACACCTACCAAAGAAAGATCAAATGACAAACACGCCCACATAACCTTGATATCTGGTTCCTCGCATGGAAACACGAAAGGGTAAAAGCTCGTCTTTCTGATTAAAAAAAAATGGGTTGTTAGAAGCGCATGCCCGCTAGTATCTTTTTTTTTTTTGCCCCCGTTCGTGTAGCGCGAAGTTTCACGGTGAAGGAATTCTTCGGAGAAACGTCCTCTCTTACGTGCTGCTTCCAAGTTCCGTTCAGGATTTTGGCTGTTTACCCTCTCGTATTTGATAAAAGTTTATACGTCAACAATTCCATCGATGTCACAAACTCTTTATTTTGTTTTTCACACTGTTGGGTCTTGTGTTTTGAGTTGCGCTTACCCTTTCAAACATGCACCTAACAGCAATTTCCATCGCATTCTGACTCCCGTCATGCGCGCTTGCTTTGCTGGATTGCGTCAGAACTATAGTATTGTGGACGTTGTCACTTTGTTTGCATCAAAAGCGGCAAATCTGGTGCGCGTTCCCGACGATGTTTACACGAGTGTTTAACCTTTACTCTTTGGCGTCACATGCTACCTCATTTTGCCACCGGTATTCCTGAAAAGAGCGAGAAAAAATGCATTTGATTCGCTTTTTTCTTCGGGAACGCTTGTGTCCTCATGGAAGCGTTTCGAGTGTTAGTTGTGCTTCCTCATTTAGTTCACGTAACGCTGTCTCAGGATTAGATCATTTGTTTTTCTCGCGATGACAAAACTCCGGGAGGCAGCGAATAAGAATAGGAAGGAAGCAAGGACACAACATTTGATACCCGCTAACTTAAAACCAATTAGTGAATCGAGAAGCTTCCCTTTTTTAAATGCCCCGAGGATCCTGAATCGAAAGTGGGTTGTGGTATCAATCGCCAGCTTCTGTAAAAAATATCCAAACCAAAACAAGAAACTGAAAAGAAGTATCGACAAAAACCTGAGAGGCAACGTTGTTGCTCGCAGCGCGTCCAGAAGGAAATAAAACAGTTTTATTAAATCTGAACTCCCTTCTTGTTATCTTGGCTTGCACCCCTAAATCTAGTGTTGGCATAATTTAGGTTCGGATGAGATGGTTCTTAAATCTTTTTAAACCACTGTTTTGAAGCGAGGAGGCATAACAAAACCAGCCTACCAGTCAAAGTACACAAAGGGACATTTTTGTCGGAAATGATGGAAGACTCTGAAAAATGCTGTCTGAAAATACGCGCCTTTTGATTACTCTGAAAATTATATTAAGCACTGTGCATGTATTCCCACACAGAAAAAGAAATTCGGCCGATACAGTGAATACTGTTGACGCGTATGCATGCTACAGTCGTACAGCCCCACGGGTGGAATTTTTTCAAGTAATCTCGCTGCGATCATTCTGTGCGCTCCTGCACTGGTAATATTTTATATGAAAGGAAAAGGAGCACTTTATGACGTTCTCAAATGTATTAGAAGAACACACTCGCCGATACAACGCTGAAATAAGTAGCAAGGGAAGGAAAGAAGCATATAAGAGACACAAATGTTTGGGGGGTGGGGAAGGGGCTGCATGAGATGGCGGCAAAGTTTGTTGCATCAGACAAATATTTCTTTGAACTCTGGATGGCTTTAGAAACAAGAATTCCACGAGAATTCAGTGGTTGACTGTTTTCAAAAACAACGAATATGCATCTAATTTCCTTTCATTTGTGCGTCCAGCAGTACACTAATCCATATCGACGAGGTCTCTTCTACTGACTGATCCGCTTACCCGAACGAATATATCGAATCAACACACCATAGTTCTATGCGCCGGAACGTTATTTTAACAAAAGCAGCACGCTTTTATTTTCTCGTACCGTTTTGTAAGCACAAGACAGTTCCTCCGTGTGGCCGCCTCGGCGAACAAAAAATGGCAGTAAGGCAGGGTCCCAAGTCTGCCTTTCGGAGAACTCCTTCACAAAATATTCTCGTCCTGCCTCCCCCCACCCGTCACCCGTGCGTTTAACATGAATGTTTTGGTAGGAGGTGCACCTTCCCGTGACTAATCAGCAGGGGTCCAAGCGCCCCTTTTTAACACGAAAGTGTTTTATTCCGAGATTTCCGTCATATCCGTCAAGGCAGCGACACCAGTACGACGAAGCAAGCTGCCTGTAAAGGGTGCACCGCTGCACACACTCTCTTCTTGAGGGGAAGCAACCTTTAGTACTAAAGAGGGTGGTTTGCTTTCGGGTTTGATATTTTAACACGAAAGTGTTTTATGCCGAAATACACCAAGATTTCACTGACGTCATATCCATCACGGAAATGACGCCAGTACACCTTTGCCGAAGTGACCCACCAGCAGGACGTCGCTCGCCAACCACATCACAAGATAGCCGCCGACCCGCAAATCATGCTCAGCTACAGATTTCGCTCCCCATGTCATCTTTGTGTTTTACCAATTCCTATGACAGAGAAATAAATAACAGTTTTGTTTTTACTTTTTTTTCTTTTCGTTACTTCCTAAGTGGAAGCCATGTGCTCGTAGCGTGGTCAGCCTCGAACGTTTTTGCCCCTTTCCTTTGGAAGCTTTCTTGCACGTACGAACTCACCACGAACTGTCAAAAAAGTAGAAATAACTTGCAGTGCGAGAAAGCACAGCTTCTCCCCAAGCCGCAAACTGAGGGGCACCCCGTTCTGGTTACCCACACATATGTGTGGGCTGGGCTTTCGTCGTCACGAAAATTTTGCTGGGCAGTACAGGGTGGCGGGCTCGTGCACTACAGCACTAGTGATAAATAATTTTTTTGGCTTTCTTGCTGTCTCATTTATTCACGGTTTTGTGCTGGCTTGTTGCTAATGCTTTATTGCGCCTTAACCTTGAACTAGTTCCGCAATTACCTGTGATAATAATATTAATTATAATTAAAATTATATAAATTATAACTTCACTATTATTTATTTTCACGAAATACTATTTATAATGTAAGTGCTTCTGAAAACAATATAAAACGTATAAAACGTAAAAATGCAGTTTTCGTGCGCCTGATGCCGTTTTTAAGGTATTCTTACTAACCACAGATCATTCGAATAAAAGCCCAGCCCACACATATGTGTGGGTTTGTTTTCTGTGTGAAATACTCTGAGATTTCCATTTTCACTTGCCGAAGCATCATTAGGAAGGGGTAAATACACAAAATTTATTTATTTGTGGCATTTTTTTCTAAAATCTTTTTGTTGGGCGGGAAAGGGTTAAACGTCGATCTCTATAGCTCCATGCAGCCACAAGGAGAGACCCTTCAAGGCGTCGTTTATCTTAAGGTTCCCGATGTATGTGCCCCTTGACGTGACGCTAACGAACCGCCTCGATCTTCAAATGAACTGCTACTACATCATGAGTCACATTTGCTGACAACGCTTAGCAAACAGTACGTCTCCACATCTTTGAAGTAGTAGCTTCAACGCTGATACGTTCAGCTAGCCTTCCTGGAAAGACTGATGGATGATTCATCTTAGTCACACATGCGCATTTGCGTCAGCCTATTGCCGTTTCGGACGAACGGGGCGGCGACGTGCTGTTCATCAATCGGCAACCAAAACTTTTAATTATTCGCCGTATAGTATTCTATGGTTTCATCTTACTTTGTGCGACCGGAAGTGTATTAAAGACATAACCCTGCACACCAAGCAAGCAGCTCTGAGTAATCCATATTATTTGATGCACTTATCCAGTACGAGATTCAGCATTCTAACTTTGAAAACTTCACACAACGGTGGTTAACGTAACAAGAGGGCTAAATCAGTGTCCGAACATGTCGGGTGTGGTGGGAAGGTCGGGGAGTGGGAAAGGGGGGGGGGGGGGGAGGCTGATCGCACACGCGCGTATTCACGTGTGCGGGCGTATCTGCGGGCACCACGCTTCACCATGAGCTTTAAGCGTACATAAAAAGCTGCATTTGGTAACGTATTCACTGCATCACACCGGCAAGAGAAGACGAACTGGCGAAGTATACAGCGGAAAATCCGCAGGTTTGGCATCGAAACCTATGGGCGCTTAGCCCAAAATTTGATGATCCCGCCTCCATGTCGCATAAGAAAGCAGCAGAAATACTAGCAAAATTTCTAGCACGTAGAGAACTCAATCGGACGCGGCTTTGTTCCGGGCCCTGATGAGTACGAACTGCGCTCTCGCGCGCCTAACGAGATGCGTACTTGAGGCAACAATGTAAACTGCAGCGTGGCAGTGGTGACGTGCGCCCTGAAATGGAGTGCAAACGGCATTACCTGCGCGCAACCTTATAAGCCGTTTCCTCTATGCGAGCAGTCAGCGAGATGAGATTCTTTGGATGCTCGCCGCTCTGCATCCAGCGTGTCATCAGAATGCAGACACGCGCAGAATCCATTTTGTATGAGCGTGCGAGGAGCTGCTAACAAGATCCCATTTGCCTGCGAAACGAGTTTTCACGGAATGGATGGTTTGCACGGACAAATGAGGGCTTCGCCGTTACTCTTGGTGTTGCGGCATTACATCTGAAAGAGCACCTGAAAAAAAGACGTGATCTCCTCATTCCAGGCCTTTCTATACTTGTAAAGCCGAATCATGCAGGTAGCACGCTCTCCTAACTGCTTTGCCCATCCGTCATTCGAAGGTTGAAAGGATACTATGCAGATCTCGTCGATTGAAACTTTTTGTTAGGAAAGCATGCGATGTAGCAGCTAAGCATGGTTACAAAGAAACAGAAGTAGTGCTACTTAGAATAAAAAATCATTAGCGACACATTCACGCGACCGTTGAACTGGGCTACCTTACGGGTGATGTTGTTGTATCCTTGATGTGTAACAGCGGTGATGCATGACAGTTCTAAAATAACGGAATGCGCACACGGAGTGGGCATTAGCAATTATAAAGGATTGCTGCCCATTCGTAACTAGCCGAATACATTCTTAGTCACCAATATTTATTACTCCGTCTATCGAGTCAAATCTCAGTTCTTCGACAGAGAACCGCACGGGCTTCCACAAAAGGTGTGTGCGTGTGCGTTTGTGGGTATGTGTTTGCGCGTGCCAGTGTGCGAGTGCATGTGTGCGCGGGTGTGTGCGTACACACACACACACACACACACACACACGCACGCACGTGCACACGCACGCACACACACACACACACACACACACACACACACACACACACGCGCGCGCACGCACGCACGCACACGCGCACGCGCACGCGGACGCGGACGCGGGCACGCACACGCGCACACACGCACATACGCACACGCACACACACACACACACAAGCGCGCGCGCACACACACACACACACATACACACGCACTGACACGCACACACAATGACACGCACACAGGCACACAGACGCCGGCGTGTACCTGTTGTCATCCCCGGTTGCCGTGATAAGAGTTCTGATCTCCCTTACATCAAGTAACGTTTTTAACCATCATAGTTCGGTGGGAAAGATCAAGTCGCCGCATTTTAATGCAGCCTGAGTTATTTTCCTGCCTTAAAAGGCTAGACAACCTGTGAGCCGCTAATAGCCCTTTGTAACGACGTCGGTGATGTTGCTGCTGAATTTTTATTGTCCATTGAAAAATAATTAAAATCAATGCACACAGTAAACTCACAGCGGCAATAACGTCGATGTATTCGTCGACCATGTTAGGCCACCACAAGGTGTACGAAATGGGTGCGAAGTCGCTACCAAAATACACCCACTTCGGTCGTTTACCCAAAAGGAACTTTTTCTGGCACCTATACAGAAAAGGAACGCTATTCATTCATTGGGGTTTCACACCAGCTATGACAAATGCGCCGAAATCTTACGCCAGCGTCTGCTATCCGTAGCATAAGCGCCCCGTAATTTTATTCACTCGTATGTCATCAATGAAGCGTTTCTAGCATCATTCGCCATCCATAGCGCACTTAATTGGGTGATTTTCCACTACGCAGAAATTCGTTTGTTCAAAATCAGACTCCGCCCATTTTTTTCCGATAGAAGCGAAGGGGAGTATGCGCCGTGTAGACCTCCACGTCAAGAGAGGGATAAGAAAATTGCAGTCGTTGAATTGCAACATGACCTATCCGCTGGCACGCTATATCAGCAATCTGAAGATGCTTCTGGGAAATCATTCATCTAGTTAAGTATTACCTTTCGCTTCCCTTTCGCGCCACCCTCTCCCGCGAATAGTGTTTCTATTTATCATAAAGCCAAGAAAAGGCTACATGGAATTAAGAAGCGCGAACCGCTTTTATTCTATTCCACGCATCCCCGCGAAATCTCAGAAAGTTGTGTCGCTTTACTTTTTCTTTTTTGAGGTTGCGAAAGTCCATTGGGTGTCTTTTAGCATGTCTCTCCTCCTCCTCCTCCTCCTCCTGCGTTTCTTTTCCCGCTTCCTGTAATGTTTTGGTTTCCAGGTGTCCACGCTCGCCAGCTTGAAGTAAAGCTGATCCAACGGAAGATAATGCAAGCCGATGTAATCCAGGCAAGAAGACAACCGGGCGAAAAATAACCAGACCCTTTAGCAATTGAACAAATGGCCTGTCCTATGTTGCCTAGGCCACCTGTTTTCCGAACATTACCTGATTGTGTTCGTGTGCTGGGTTGTGTACACCGTGACGGGTGTAAACAACTCATGACTAATATCGAAATAATGAACAAACCTAATAAATAAATAATTAATTATTAATTATTAACCATGTAATGTTCTATGTTATGAGAATTATTTGTGCATAGTAATTTGTTTAGAATAATTTCATATGTAAAATTGAACCATTTATTTATTTATTTATTTGATGAATGTTTAATACATGAACAATACATGCATTTCTTTTTTTTATTTAAAGAAACTGCCACCGAATACTTGCTTTACCCTCCTCCATATAATTCTTACTACACCTTCCTCTTACGTCCCTTGGTTGCTGGTCTTGTGTCATTTGTTGTGGCTCACCGATGGCGCTTCTACCTCTCCCTTCAAAAGTCACGCCTTCAAACTCGGCCCAACTTTCCATCTTAAAGCAACGCACTAGAATTCCAGTCCGCACAGCCGACCTTTTTTTTTGTTTGTTTGTTTGTTTCACGCGCGACACATGAACAACGAACTTTTCTCCCTTCCGCTTATCAACGTCCGGAATAGAAGTGCGGAAAACGAGCTGCGACTGGACAAGTCTTCGCTCCTAAACGCTTCGTGATGACGAATGGCCCCTCAAACTTCGGTAGTGAGTTTTGCCCCGCTCCCTCTATCCCTCGTTGCCCCCACACCGCGTCACCGACAACGTATCGCCGTCCGCGTCGATGTCGGCGGTCGTAGTATACTCCTTTTGGTTATTTCGTGAATCGTTCGGGCTCGTCAGTGACTTTCTTTCTACGCTGCTTCTCGTCACCGGCCGACCGACGGCTTCTCCGACTCTTGTGGGAGTGCCGCATCTGGCCAAGATGTGCAGCTTCGGAAGTTGTCCCTGAACGACTTCGCGTGTCGCTGTTCTCGTCGTTCACTGCTTCCGAAGTACGGGTTGATGGAGTACGCGGGTGACTGCAAGTGCAAAGTCCTCTTCTTTTTCCTTATTCGTTGTCCCATAAATGGCAATCTTGCTTGAGTGGTTGGGTCGGTTATCGCTGTTAAGACCTGCTTTTCTCGAAGGTTAATGTAGTACGTAGCGAAGGAGCTTAGCTACATTTCTCCAGTAGACTGAACAAAAAAGTACATCTTCAAAAGTTAAGGCAAAGAAGGAAAGGAGGAGGAGGAGACGGAAAGAAGCAACAAAACAAGAAAGCAACCAAGCATGTCAGGAAACAAAGTAAGCAAGCAAAGCTAGCAATCAAGCAGGGACAGAAGAAAAACAGGAAAGGGATCCGAACGTCAAAAGTAGTCGCAGAGGGCTTGAGCTTCAAAGGAAAATACCGTTAGCAGCCACTTCCACGCCTTCTATGTTGCGAAACCATGTAATTTCCTCTTAGACCGAAAGTCTCCATGTGCTGTCATACTTCATTTGATGCTAAAAGCGCCATTGTAAGCAATGTGTAGTTTTATCGTCTAAATCGCTAATGGGCCCGTGGAATTTAAAAACGGATATGGTAGACGCCAGCGAGAGCTTTCACCAGGAAATATGACCTATTCATTAAGCATGTTTTGTAGACGCTCTTACTCTACCATGAAGGCCTGGACAGAAATAAACACGTTCAAATACAAAATAACGAAATAAACTTACGCGGGGCAAAGGGGCAGATATATGTAGCCAGATCTTGCGCGCAAATGACTTCATTACTCACATTGTCTATAAAGCCTGTCAATGTGGATTTATTATTTCATAAAATAACGAAAAAAAAACGCGTCTCTTCGAAAGACTGAAGGATGATCGATCGCCTTCTTCAAATACTGAGGGAGTGCAATGAAATTGCGCACTGCTCGTCGCTGCATTCATCGCTCTGGCTCAGTCGCTCTTGACAAGCACAGACATTTTAAAATTCGTGCTTGCAAGTTTTGTGTGTCTATATCTTTATGGAACTGTCTGTTTCGGCCATTCGAATAAAAATTGTGGTTGATTCCTGCGTCATAGGAATCGGTAAAACACGAAAGTTAAATGTGCAGCGAAATGTGCAGCTGAGCATAATTTCCGGGTCGGCGGCTGTCTTGTGGGTGTGCTTGGCGAGCGACGTCCTGCTGGCGGGTCGCATTGGCAAAGGTTTAGTGGCGTCATTTCCGTGATGGATATGACGTCAATGAAACCTTGGTGTATCCCGGCATAGAACACTTTAGTGTTAAAATATAAAACCCGAAAACGAACAACCTTAAGTATAACGTAAGCCTTGGTTCTAAAGGTTGCTTCCCCGCAAGAAGAACCTGTGTGCAGGGGTGCGCCATTTACAGGCCGCTTGCTTCGTTGCACTGGCGTCATTTCCGTGACGGATATGACGTCACCCATATGTTCGTGTATCCCGGAATAAAACACTTTCGTGTTAAAACTGAGAAATGTGACATACTTTACGACACCGTGACAAATCGTAACCGAGAACACTTTTACCGCCACTCGTTCATTTAAAAAAAAATAAATTTACGTGAAGTAACTACCTTCATCAGCGCGTGCGAATTCACTAGATGCGTAAACACCCATGAATTGGTAAGTATTGCAGCACTCCAACAAATATATATTTATCTTTACGTTCAGACTGCGAGACGCTGCATAGCTGGCTGCTTCGCTTTTTGCTTCATAGACTTCGTTGTATATAAGAACACCGACAATGAAAATATTTTTCGATGTCTTGCCTATTCAACTCAGATAAAATATTCCTATGAGTGACAACAATCTCCTCCGTTGGTTTTCTCTCTCATTGTGCGACTCGTCCTAATCAAAAATAATATTAAGCAATAGGAATCTTACAATCTATACCGCATCGCTCTCCTGCCGAGGCGACAAAACCAAAGCCCGAGAGTCTTGAGCTCTTTTTCCATGAAGTCCAGAAGAAAGGTTAAAGTACTATCAACAAAGAATGAGCACCTCAGTACGGTTCCTGTTTTTTCGCCATTCGAACACGGATCAATTCTTTGGAAGCGATTTCGAGATGTGTGTTTTCGCAGAGGTGGCAAACGCGGGTTTGGCGAAAGAAAACAAACGTAACCAGGTTAGCAGAAATGGGCGCAGCTTGTACCAGCGTCTTCAAAACCGGAAGGCCGTTTCTCGTAGAAGGAACCCATGACCAGTATACGGGCTTTAAATAAACATCGTTTATTTATTTGAGAATCCCCCCGTTCCCTTAAAACGTGTCGTTGTTTTCTCGCCTATTACTTCTTTTTTTTTTCAGTTTAGGAGTTTCTTTTTCTATTCGCTGTGGGATGTTTTGACTTCCGTCTCGAGATAACTGGCCATGTCGGTGCAGACCGGCGGCAGTGTTATATATAAGGTTATTGTGAAAAAAATGCTCTAATGCCTTATTTAAAGCGTTTTGTTAGCATCGGAGAAGCTCTACAAATAAACGCATTGTTACTGGTGTGGTTTAGTGCCAAAACAGTTGTACCCTACCTTCTCCGTTGATTTAGATGGTGTAGCAAGTCTTAGCAACGACGTGTTGCTTCGAGCAGCGCTTTGACGCAAGTGAGTTGTTGGTATTTCTTTTTTTTTTTCGTCAGCGATGCAACACGGCGGCGGTTTCCGAGCAGATAGTTTGGGAAGCTCCGCCTGAGACGTTCGTTCTCTGGGGACAGATCGTAATGAGAGAGAACGCTGACTCAGAGATTAGTGCAGATCCCAGTCATTTCCGCGGCGTCGGATCTGTCGCGCCAAGCCACTAATAACGGAAGGAGAACGTTGGAGGAGGGGGGGGGGAAGGGGGCAACTTCCTCTAGGCTTGGTTTCCTTTCCATAAGCGGTTTTGATTTTTATTTGTTCACTCGAAGCTCCCACAATCTTTTTGACACGTGTCGCTTCCCTGGTGGCATGGGCTCTCCACAAGAACTTCCGCTTCTCCTCATTTGTTTTACGGGCGTCCTGCTTATCGTATTGACCGTGCATTCACTAAAGCCTCTGCACCGGGCAACTGAGTTTAACTATTCGACTGTTTTTAACGGGGGAATTTCAGAATTTTACTTCAAGTGGAAAGTTCCGGTTGCCAAGGGAAAAAACGAAAGGAAGGGAAACAGAGAAGGGAATTCGGTAGCACGTAACCAAAGATAACCGAATCCGTTGATCCACCAATTGACAATCGCTTCATCGCTCAGAAACTGAGCGAAACAATCAGCGAGCAATTTATAGATTTTATTACAGCCCGCACGTGTTTCCATCACCTGTGCGGTTTCATTTCTAACTGGTGTGTCATTCACTTGACACTACTTTCCAACTTAATAATTCTTTTTTCATTTATATGGGCGCGCATCATTCAATATTTCACTCAAATTCACTTTCTTTTTCCTTCTTACACCGATGCCTTTGCGCTGCTGTTCTTCTATTAAGGGGAGTTTGGATAATACATCTTAATTATTGCATGACCGAAATGGCGCTAGCATAAGGTAACAAGCATCTTTTTTTCAAAAGCGTGAGGGTTCCGGCTAGTTGGTAATTCATTATCAACACAGCGCAAAAAAGATCAAGGACGAGACGGAGACGACAAACAAGCGCTGTTTGTCGCCTCCGTCTCGTCCTTGGTCTTTTTTGCGCTGTGTTGCTAATCTTTTTTCAGCCATGTTTCTTGGCGGTGGCCTAAATCGGCGGCAGTCAGACAGACGAGTTTCTCTGACGTCATAAAAAATCGCCAGAAAGTGGCGGGGGGGGGGGGGTCGTCACTACTTCACATATTTTCGTTAATATCTCAAATATCTGCTGGAAGCTTGCGATAACATTAGAGAGTCATTGTTATCCGGACAAGACCATATTTTTAGGGAAGTAAACTGGTATTTTGTCTTCTGGGCCTTTTAAAGGCTTATCGAAATCGCGCCCCCCATGCACAGCTGAGAATTTCCGGCTGACTGCGCCAATGATGCGGTTAGTGTCGAAACCAACTACTCATTTACTTAGAAGACCGTATTGGGGAACGCAACCGTCGTCCAGCGTTTTACCCTACTATAGGAACGGTATCGCGAAAGTCTCTCTTCTGCTTCTATAGTCCTTACTAGGCTTCTGTTACGATTAAGCGCGAGGTTCATTGCGGAAAAGTTCCGTGTCTGACGGTGAAGCCACCTCATTAAAGAAGTTTCACAGCAGGTTAGAGCAGCTTGCTTGCGAATTAAGAGCTTTGTCGGGAAGTATACACAAAATGATGGGGTAGGCGTGGTCTGCGGGAAATAAACAGAACTATGCGTCACATAGTGTTAGAATGCGAGCGTATCCATTCAAATCTACATGAGGGAAATATTCGGCTTCCAGGAGCCCTAGGATTTAAGGGTAGCACAGAAAAAGTTAACTTCAAGGCTGTCGAGGCGGCGAAAAGAAGATTAGAATGCTGGTGGACGAAAAGCGGAGATGGGAATATTGCCTATGACAGTTACCACCTGTAACAGCAAAAAAAGTATTTTGTGCCTAATAAGTTTTAAATGCAGAGCATTTTAGTAACTCACGACGTTACCCGCGTTGGCGTCCGTAGTCCGCGTCCGCATCGCTCCCCCTACACTATATAAATACTTGCCGGCGCCAGGTTTCCATCCTACGACTCTGCGGGCGGAACGCAAGGTGCACGGTACTCTACCAACTGAGCCACAAAGCCGACACAGAACGGACGGTTACGAACGTGCCTTATATCCTTGACTCATTCAACCGTCGGCCAGAGGTGCGCCCTCTCCCCCGCGTCCTCCTCGCCTTCTCTCCGCTCGCAACGCCCTCTCTCGCCGCGTTCGGTTCGGGCGCACAACAGGTGGGGACGTGCGCAACACCCTCTTTCGCCGCGTTAGGTTCGCGCGCAAAAACAGGTGGGGCGCACGCATCGCGCTCTCTCGCCGCGGTCGGTTCGCGCTTAAACCACATATGTCGTTCGCGCGCGCTGCGGTCGCTAACATCTGTGGCGTGATCGTGACGTCAGCATCACGTGTTCGCGTGGCGGCGATTTCGGCGCTATAACACTCTCTCGCGAGGGGCATTGGATTGGATTCGATTGGATTGGCTTGGATTGGCTTGGATTTGGATTGGATTAAAGTGGATTGTGTTGGATTGTGTTGCGTCATTGCCGCGCCACGTTGCGTCATAGCCGCTCCACGTTGCGTCATAGCCGCGGCAGGGGGTTCACGGCACGTTTCACCATCGACTTCGTCGACAATGTCTACGCTGGAAGACAACAGTTACAACAACAACAACCAATACGTAATCCATACGACTTGCAGGCGCGCCCCCACCGCAGAAATGCTCTGCATTTGATCGTGCCCCTCGCGAGGGGGATGTTTCTTTTTAATGTTTCGGTTTCCAGGTGTACACGCTCGCCAGCTTGAAGTAAAGCTGATCCAACGGAAGATAATGCAAGCAGAAGTAATCCAGGCGAGAAGACAACCGGGCGAGGAATAACCAGACCTCTTAGCAATTGAACAAATGGCCTGCTTCCTCTGTTTCCTGGGCCATCTGTTTTCCGAACATTACCTGATTGTGTTCGTGTGCTGGGTTGAGTACACCGTGACGGGTGTAAACAACTCATGACTAATCATGAAATAACGAACTAACAAACTTAATAAATACATAATTTTTTGTGCCTGCTCTAGGCCGAGCTAGTATTAAACGAAGTGTAATAAACATAGGTGTATTAGTTTATTTTTAGTTTTTTCGTAAGATAACGCGTCATCCCCCGCTACAAAGGGGATGCCACTATCAATTATCACTCATCATCAGCATTCAGCACGTTGGAGCCCACCTGTCGCACGGACCCTCGTTGCCGATGATTCACGCCAGCATCCGGTTAACAAACGCGGAAGGTATCATCACAGGCCCGTATCACAGGCAATCGACGGCAGCCGTTGGACTCCTTCTTTCCCGCCGTCTCTCCGAGTGTTTAAAGCAAAGCTTCACTACTTTCATGCAGTGGTTTCGTTGCGGATGCGCAAGTTCACGTATTGACCACAAACACACCCCCTGCGACAGTCCCTTTGAAGCGCACCGCGTGATTCGCCGGGCCAGTTTTCGGCGGTGCGCATAAGGCCCTGTTTTCAGTAGTTCTGCTCAGCTAGCGGCGGAGGCCGCCGCGCGTCGCTGGGTCGCCTCGGGCTACGTACAGCCTTGCGCTTGGCTAAGAGGAACACTGGGTTCGCCGCGAATGAAAGCCAGCCGGGCCTCCTCTTGTAAGCGTTGCACGGGAACGAACGGCGTTGAGCCGTGATCCGCAATGCAGCTACATCAAAGGTTAACAAAGCGAAACCGAGATTCAACCAGGGCCATTACATACCAAAGGTTAGCTGAGATAATCCGCAGCCATTCTCTTGTCTGTTTGTACATTTTCTACCGTTCGCAACATGCTGAACGCCTGTTTTGACTGTTCGGACGTGTGGTCATAAACAGGCTTTTTCACGAGCGCCTCGCAGTGCGTCATGGACCACCGCTGGGTACGTTGTTCTTTCCGTTTGAGCTGTAAGCACGCCAGTGCGCTGCATCCTGTGTTACCGCTGTCCTCTTCTCGGCATGCATTAAACAATTCAAGTTTTGCTCTTGGCTCTTCACCCTCGAAACGGAGTCAACTTCTCTGGAAGCCATTTGTCCACCACACTACCAGTGCATCACGGAGGTCGTTTCATGGACACCTCCCCCCATGTAACCATGTTAAACGGGATGTACAAATTTCCCATCCAGCAACAGTAGTCTCAATTGAGTGCTGTGCTCTCTGCAATAGCGACGCACGTGGTCATTGCTCTCTGTGTGCGTCATCTGGCGGCTAACATCCATCGACATTCGGCACCGTGTTCGCCGGAAACGAGTCTTGGCTGGTGTTTGCCTGCATCACGAGAATATTTTCATTTCCCAGCCAACAAAACGCTGTTTTCCGCGATGTGGTGGCTCAGGCAGCGAGGAATCAGGCGCGTCCCCAGCAAATTATTTTTTAAATTTTCCTTCTTTTCGAAGTGGTCGGAATGTTTGGACAACCTCTACATTGACAGTGGGACACACTCCGCTCAGACACGATGCAGAAAAAATTATCAAGTTCCCGTTTAATAGCTTTACTTGGTGTGATTGCAAACACGACGGCCGTCAGGCAACCCATTACCACAGCAGCGCAAAGGGAAGTAAAAAAAATATCGAAGCTAAGGTATACGTAGAAGGCAATCAAGGAACCGTTCTTTTCTGTATTTGCCTCAGTCGTATTATAACCCCTGCGTTGAGTCTTGTTTCCCAAAAGACCGCATTCTGTTTTTTTTTCCCTTTGTTGTTCCTTGTGCGTTCTTTTCTTCCCATCCGACATCGCAAGGCCTTTCCTAAATCCCCTACGAACAGATTTCCTTTGTTCGCACGACTGACTTATCGCCCCTAGATGGGGCAATTAGCGTGTAGCCAGAAATTAGGAGCTCATCGAACGACACGACAATGGAGGGGGGAGGTATAGCAGCTGCTGTTTCCCAAGAGCAACAATCTGTGCACGCTTAGCGGCCCAATCAAGCGTGGACTCGGGCTCTCACGCGTGTTTTATTGCGTAAGATCAATCCGCTAGAATAGAATTATTTCTGCACCATAGCGCAGAAATAAGCGTCGCAAAAGTTGTCCCATGTGACGCTTGGATGCGTGCCCATTTGCGACGCCCGCAAGTCGTTCAGTGACTGGCATCACGTGTTGCACGAGTGCGCTGAGTTCACATTTTCAGCCAGCGTTGCCGCGACTGTGTATCGTGGGGTTGTTATCATATTATTAAGGCATGTCGAACGATTAATCCAAAGGTTGTAGATGAAACCCGGGGCATGTGCTTTTCTCCGTTCTTTTTCCGAGCCACTTCAAAGATGGCCATCTTTATTCTAAAAACAGTTCAGCTCCAACTGCGGCCCCTGTGCATTCTTCATTGCTGGGTTTTATTTCGTTCTACAACATCAAGGAGTGGAAATTCTTTTCAATCCTTTGAACCGCCAGTCATCGATAATTGGTCAGGCGTTTATTCAAGCCGAAACATTGATTTCTAATGCTTTTCACTTCAAGTTCAAAATGTGGACGACAGCCAGTCTTGCGATGATGAGCAGGATTTCCCGGAGCGATTACATGCATACTCCTTTCGTATCTACTACTGCAAAGCAGGTAAACTAAACGCAGCCACATGACGCGACGCACCACTAAACGAACCTAGCTCTCACCCCATGAGAAAAGAAAGGTCTCTCAAACGTCTTTTTGCGACCCGTATTAGCAAACGCGCGGCCGGTTCGCTGGTGTACCAAGGCTTGCTGTCCCAGGGATGGACCGCAGCGCCTTCAAAAAAGGCGCGAAGACCAAACGGACTATGCCAAGAAAGACAGCTTTTATGACAGCCAACGAAGGCCGGGACCCAACGGGTAATGAATAGACGAGGAAAGCGATAAACAAAACACACAAACTGCCACAGTCCCGTCTTTTAGAGTACAAAGCCCGTCCGTACCCTCATATAAAAGACTGTCCCCGTTCTCCCTTTCTGCGTCGGCTGTCTACTGACCACTGCGAGATTTTACTAACAAGGCATTTTTAGTTCAATCATTCAGAATTGCGGAATACAGATGCTCACGCGTCATCCAGGAATTTAGTATCTAAGGGACTTTGCTCATTACTTTTGTACTCCTTTCTTTTTTTCTGGTCACAGCTTTCCAGGAAGATGAAGGAATAAAGGTGCTGCGAGCCCTGTATCGCTGACTGTTATGAGCAGTCGTATCCGATGCAGTCCCTAGTGGTACATTCTTCAGCCGTAAACGAACCACCCGGCTGCGTCTCGATCAGCTGTCGGTGCAACAAACGTCCCTGTGGCAGGGCCTTGTTAGCTGATGGCATGGCAAAAACCCAGAAAAGAAGTAACCGCGGCGAAAGTCGCCGTCATCTTGATGCGAAGTCATCGCTCATCCAATCGTATTCGCGAGCAAGTTACGTCCTAGAATATCGAGATGCGCGCAAGCTCGCCCGTCATCTGGCAACCCTGCGGAGCTTCTACTTCCTTAGACGAATCCGCCTAGCCAGAACGTTTCGCTTGGGCTGCATATGGTGTTGATGAAACGTCACATTGTTTATTCCAAGCGGTCTTCCACCGTTTGGTGAATCTCATTGACATGCGTTCGTTCGATGTGTCAGCTGTGCCTTACGCAAATTGGTGTGTCGGCGAAGTCTAGACATATACGAATAAAAAAGTTGCCAGTTTCGCCCCACTAGAGCAGCAAAGGACAAGTTGTGTGATTTCAGCATGCTGCGCTTTAAAAAGGATACTGGGCCATCTCCACCAACGTGTAACCTGCGGAGGGGCGAAGCATGCCGCGTATAAGTATATTCTTGGTGCCCTGGTGTTTTGACAATGGCCATAAAACTGTTGGCAGGTAGAAGTATACAGCTTTGCGGTAAAATTATCTTGTCCTTCAAGCGCGAAGCTCTCTAGCGCGAGACGTATACGAGTGTCCCGGTGTTTTTTTAGCACGCGTTTTGAAGCGCTCCCACGCTAGGCGTAAACGAGTGCCCCAGCCTTTTAGTACCATGTCAACATGAGACAACGGTTAGGACGACAACCTGAGACGCCGACAGCCCGAGCCCTTAAGGAGCTTCGCCCTTAAAAGCTCATGGGGCCATCCTACTTATCTGTCAAGCTGACTACACGTTACCTAAAACTGTGTTTTCAGCAGTGTTTGCATGTGCAGTAATGAAACCTGCTTATGAATGAATTGGTGGATCGCTAGAAGAGAGGCGTACGCATTTATCTCAGTATTACGATTAGGAGTTTCTGTCTTATAAAGTGCGAATAAGCGACCCCAAGTGCGAATAAGCGACTTTATAAGCGACCCCAAACCATCCACCGCCGGCGTCGGCGGCGGCGGCGGCGTCGGCGGCGTCCGCAGTGCTCCTCTATAAAGAAAAACAGCATCCGGCGCCAGGTTTCGATCCGCGGACTTTGCGGCCGCAGCGCGACGCTCTACCGATCAAGCCACGGACGCGACGGTGATATCAGTGTTGACGCGCCTTATATCTTTAACGCATTCAAACTACGTCGTCAGCGGCGTGCGTTGGCGACTCAGCGGCGTTATAGCGGCTTGATAACTGCGTGGTGGACACGTGATACTACAAACCCGATAGAAGAGATGGAAGAGAAGGCGGCGAGGCGGTGGGCTGCGGGGGCCGAGCGCAAGCGCCGCAAGCGGGCCGACAACCGTGCATTCGCACTTTCACATTCTCCCCCTCGGGGAAATGCGGGGGAATTTTTTTTTTCCCGATTCCACTCATACAAATAAAAACACGTTATTATATAGCCCTACCTTTCACACACACGCAGCATAAGGGGTTGACGCTGGGAAATGAAACATTGCCACGTAAAATTACTATCGCACTATTCAAAACACGTAAGCAGCTTTCTTTCGTCGACATCAATTGTCTGCTGGTTTTAACTGTGTCGTTATCCTTTTTCGGCATATTAGCGGTCTAAGTAATCCCCCGGATGTGACCGCTATTTTAGTACATACACCCTTCCGTCTGGACTACACGCACCTCAACAATCTCGCATTCCGTCCATAAGCAACCTTCAATTCATTGTGACCTTCCCGGGCGAGTGTTGGGCTCAGATACGATGGATACTCGCATGATCCGCGATTACCCTACAGAAACGACTTACACAGTTAGTCTGTGCAGCAGATAAGAAAACAAATTGTGCGGTTACAGCTCTGATTAGGCCATATTTGCCATCGTGAATACAAACAAACAGGAAAAGAATGATAACAGTTTTTGTACGCTGCTAGCTTGGATGACAGGACTACAGCGCTGAAAGACGCAAGGCTAAATAAATAAACAAACAGCCACAAGTTGACGCTACATTACGCGAATTTGCTCACCCGGGGCAGCTCATCAGCGTTTGTTAGCTATTCCCTGCCGACTCGTCCAATATGAATGTAACCCCTGACAGCTCTTTGATGGCACTGCACACTTTATGCTGCGCGAAAATAATGCGAATGACTTTCTCTAGTGCTCAGGTACATAGTGTTCATATCGTTTGCACTCAGTTTAGGGTATGCCTTGTCGGTGCCGTGCTCAAATATTCATTAGGCTCCAATGTGCTACTCTCATCATGCGCGCTAATGAAACATTGAAAGACGCCACATAGAGCGACACCACACTCTTGGGAGGAGCAAACACAACTGAATTTATTTCGATGGTGTTTCTGCCTACTGAGCGAGCTCGAGGCCAATATATAGTGTTGCCAGACGGCTACAAGAAAGAAGACGAAGTTTGAAGTTTCTACGACCGCGAAGGCGTTGCGGAATTCATCAAGCACCACAACCGACGAACCTCCTAGTTTGGGTTCAGCTAGCAAACATAGCGAGCTGCTGTTCTTTTGTATATCTGGCTAGAATTGCAAGTTTAAGAGGAAAGAGAACTCAGCCAGAACAGATGTACAGTCATAGACAAATTAAATGAGAACACAAAAACACGAACCAGAACACGTAAAATCAAAGAATGGGGTAGTGGAGATAAAATAATGGCTCGCTAGTGGTATATTTCGAAGTACAGATTTCCAGTCCTTGTGACGGTAACAAGAACACGCTGGACTTTCTCTTGCACTGAACAAAATCGTGCCATTTGTGTATTCTGGTTCATATTTTCCTGTTCGCATTTCCTTTGTTAATGACTGTATGTGGTGATTGCAACAATGTGCTGAGGACTATCCCCGAGGTATTCACGTAGAGATAAAGTTTCGGGACGCACCTGAATTGATAAGTGTCACGTGCCCAAATTCAACAGTGTTTTCTGTATTTCTGAGACGCGTTTCGTCTTCCACGAAATATTATGCTATGTTCTAAAGAAAGGAGTTATAAGCTAGTGTGGCTGTGCAATACCTATAAGTAGCGGACAGAGGTTTTGGGGTGGACGTAATGCCTTAGCATTAACCTAACACGCGACCATTTTCAAATCAGCCCGTCGACTGTACTTTGATTGCTACTTCTTGGATGCCAGATAATTTCAACTACGAGAGCCCGTACATCCCAGATAACGAAAGGGACTTTAGAAATCCCTTCATCCCCGTCGCCTTCCTATGGTCTGCCATTATCATACCAATAAACACAAGTTGATGCGCCGAGTTGCCTCCCCTCACTGTCACGCTTGCAGTGTTCGTGAAAACGTTGAACGTGCACCGTGTGTGACCCCGTTTCGACATTCTACGGGTAACCATGAAGGCATTTTTGGGACTGCGTGCTGACGCACCCCTGAAACTTAACGACGTCACGGAACTGCCAACGGGAACGGAATACACGGGCCTTGGTGTCATTTCTCCGTGATTCCGGCCTGAACGAAACTCTGTAAGCGTTTGTCTTAACTTTACTACTGTGTGCGTGTTCCTGCGTCGGTCAGTTTATGTGTAGTTATCGGCGTTTGTTAGTGCGTGTATAATTTTTCTTTTGTGTCTTCGCTTTCTTCGCTCATTTTCGCCCCGCTCACGTTCTAATGGAGGAGCAAG
Source organism: Haemaphysalis longicornis (assembly GCF_048455015.1). Taxonomy (NCBI): domain Eukaryota; kingdom Metazoa; phylum Arthropoda; class Arachnida; order Ixodida; family Ixodidae; genus Haemaphysalis; species Haemaphysalis longicornis. Next base: position 132,004,332 of record NW_027526204.1, on the reverse strand, counting down.
CCAAGCTCGCTGTCAGGCAGACATCTCTTCATCATTAAAGGCAACCCTCCTAGATCGACCGACCGACCGTATTGGTCCCCACAATAGCATAGAAAATTGGTATTCGGAAATTGCGCCTCTTCGCTTTTGTTGAGGCGTACTAAAGCGGCATGTTTCGGGAGCTTAACGTCAAGGGTATACAATGGGCTGGAATGGGCTGGAATGGGTCCCAACATGCTTTATTGCCGTACAGTTAACGAATTTCTTTCAGCGTCATAGAAACTCACAAAACGTCAAAAATACACACTTAAGTATTTAAATAAACGTATCGCGAAGGGGGCTAAATGAATAAGACCAGTTCGTGTGTGAACATCGTCCAGCCATACCGCCGCGTCTAGACGAAATATGGAGCGTGCATTCTATCTTTGACATGACGTGATTTTTACTATGTTATCTTTTAGTGTATAAGTGAAGTATAACCACGCTTTTTTTTTTAATTCGCTATCAGCTATTGGGCGAGTTGAGTGGTGCTTCTGAGTGAACTCCCGCAGAATCCTGGTGATCCACACACTATAGAAATCGTGTTTAACAAGAAGTTCTTAATTATTAAACTGGGGCTATTTTCCCTAAGAGTTTCATTGAGTTATCACATGGCATTTCTTTTATACATTAGGTTGACCGAATAGCCTGCACACATTTCTCCAGCCTATCTGTAATACGATATTTGCGCGATTCTAACGCGCTCCTGAAAAATTCGAAAAAATAGTTTGATAGCAATTTTATCGCGCGGATGTAAATACAGCACACCACGTACCTGGAAGAAGACATGTTATTTGACGCACCCAACTGCGGCAGCAAAAATTCGTTGCGCTTCATAAACACCTTTATCTAGCTCCTGCTGGAATTAGAACTAAAGTTGGGACCACTGAAAGCCTATTTCGAGTTTCAGCCTTATTCTAACGCGCGCGCAAAATTTTGGCTGCATTGAGCAAAAAAAAAAAAAAAGTGGACGTTAGAATCGTGCGAATACAGTATTAAAGACGTACGGGTGAAGTCTGGAAAAAGTGCTAGTGGAAGCATACGTGCGGTTAGATATCAGTGTTGTTTTAATTCAGAAGAGGGAAATAGATTATTAGAAAAGCAGTTACGCGGATAAATGCAAGAAATAAAGTATACGAGCTTCGGAGACAGTTCCTCATAGGAAGTGCGAACATTTCGTTTTTTGTTCAGTTTTGGAAGTGAGCTGATTTTGAAGACCATACCAAACCAGCAAATAAAACGTATCTCCCCACAACCACCTAGACATCATAAGAGAAGCGAATAAAACTACTCAATATCCCGAAAGGTTCAGGTCTAGTATTGTGACCAAGTTTTCCCCATGCCGTGCATGTCGCTTTAGGACAAAAAAAAAAAAGAAAGAAAGCAACGACTTATTCTTGCCGACTAAGAAAGTATTGTAATGTTTATTTTTCATAAAACGAGTACAGGGACGCCACCACCGTTTCATCTCCTGGAAGTTCCCAATCCCTGAAACTATCTTAGAAAGGCATTTTGCCCGGTGGTTTAACCTAACATCACAAAGATAGACCGGATTCTAAATAAAAACAACGCAGAAATAACGCATCGGACTAACTTAATCTTTCCTACAACGAAATTACAAACCGAAGCCGGATGGGATGTTGCATGTACGAAAAAGCGAAGCAGTTGAAGTAAGTGCGACAGGAAAGGAACTCCTGGTTCTGTTGTCTAACCGAGCGGCGGAAATTCGGGGCTTCGAATGGAAGGGGCAAAGCCAAGCGAAGCCAATCCCAACGGTTGCGGCTGTTTATTTACTTTCTAGGCACCGCCATTCTATTTCATTGCCTTGCACTTCATTTCCTGACCTGCCCGGAAAAACACATTCCGGCGTTTCCTCTACGACGCTAATACTTCCTACTCTGTTGTAACGTCAGCTAGCTTAGGAAGGCGTTGATGCTTTGCTCGCAACGCGCAAAATTTCTTTATCGCTTCCTGGCTCCGTACGTGGTGACGTCTTATGTTCCAAATAAACAACGCGGACCTGCCTTGTCGCGTTTGTGTTTGGGATTGCACACAAACACAATCCCCAAGTGAACTCTTCATTATTGTTGCTCTGCCGCCGTCCTGACAGCTGTGTTTATTGTGTTCACTTTCTGACCGACAATATTTTATGTAGCTGTGTGGCCTGCCGTAAACGTATATTTGTGTGTACATTGAAGTATGTGTTTTTTCTATAAAATTATTTGGAAAAAGCGTTTGTTTGTTGCCGCTTCCGCTGTGTGTTTTGCGTTTCATGTTTATTTATTTATTTATTTATTTATTTATTTATTTATTTATTTATTTATTTATTTATTTATTTGTTTATTTGTTTATTTGTTTATTTGTTTATTTATTTGTTTGTTTGTTTATTTGTTTATTTGTTTGTTTGTTTGTTTGTTTGTTTTATTTATTTATTTATTTATTTATTTATTTATAAATAAATAAATTATTAGAACCACTCCCCGTATTGGATTTGGGCGGGACCGCGCCCTGAAGTACGGCTTTCTGTGGTCCAGCGTTTGGCCCCTACGGCTACCATGGTGTTGCCACTGGCATCCTGAGCATGTTCGAACTAACGCCTCCGGTGTCTTTGTTTGAGACCTCATTGGCGTATGTGCGACCATATGTACGCTCATAGTAAGCTCGCCCGGAACATGCACTCACAGACGAGACGCCGAATTACTGGACCGAAAACACAGACACCTACGAAGACATGGACCGTAGGTGGATTCACTCACAAATGCGACGCATCCAATACACACCAAAATTATTGGAAACCTTCATGCAGTTCCAGTTGTTGCTTTCCGCCAAACCCCGCCATAGGGGCTTCACCGCACGGCCTTCCCGAAAATACATTTATGGAACATTTTAGAATCTTTCCTGCGGAACTTCTCTTTTTTGTCAGCAAGGATCTCTCCAGGCTGACTTGGACATTACATGGGAACACAGGATAACTTTCAAAAAGACGAATAATTTATTTAAAAAATATTTAGCTCAGGCCTCAAGCCATCACCGAACTGTTTTTACAACGGCCATCTTCACTCTCCCACAGGAACAGAAAACAACTTTATCAAAAAGGTGAAAAATTTATTTTAAAAATACTGAACATAGGCGTCAAGGCATTGCCGAAATATTTTTGCATCGGTCGCCTTTCACCCTAACAGGAAAAACTCATGAATAAATAAAATGCTTGAATTCTAACTTTGTTGTTGTACGGATTCAGAAACAGCACCCGTATCACCAACTGAGCCGAGTAACACCTGAGTCGTGTCCTCCCATTAAAACCACAAACTAGTATTGCCAAAAATCTAAGCCGTGTCCCTGGCGAGCAAACGAGGCACGGTGCCCCCGCACCAGGCATCCGATCGGCTCGGTCATCTTAGCAGTGCTGAAAAATGTGTGCATATTGTACGTACAAGTCTGCGAAGAGAGCAGTGTAGCGCAGGGCTGCGGGACCAACCTTCGATGAAGACGACGCTGCAGCCTCCGCGGGCTGTCTCATGCCTGACAAAAAGAGATGGCGAAAAAGAGAAGAAAGAATAAAGAATGGGCTAAGTCAAGATGCCACATCAGTCAGTCCTGGAACGTCAGCCAGTAGCCGTCAGTCCAAGCTGCGTGAGGCCGGTCATCTCCAGGTGGTCGAGGAACTGGCCGAAGACTTCTTCCCATTAAGTGGCGGTAGGGCCTTTCTGGAACATAGTCCTTCATGCCGACGCAGAAAGGCCTTTCACTCTCCCTATACAGCCCCTCCCTTGCACCTGGCTTAATGGAAGTGAGGCCCGTGCCGAGCACAGAAAATACGCGCAGAGCACTTCCTTTCCTTTTTCTTGCCCTCCAACCACTAATAATATTGCTACTCATGGCCGAAAATCTTGAAAATATATCGTGATACCTTAAACTATGGTTTCTCTCGTTCTTCCGCCCGGTAGCATTGTGTTGCGTCCCACCAAGTGCAGAATCAAGGTGGATGCACGCAAAGAGGAAAGCTATTAAATAGGCAATGAGCGTATTAGGCGGGGTCGGGCGAAAATAGAACATCGTTCTGTGGCATGTTTTAACAGCGTTCCACAAATACGGAGCACACACCCACGCGAGGAGCAGCGGCTGTGTCTGGCACGTAGCTGAGCGCGTGACAATGTATTTTGAAAGCATCGTTATAAAATAAAGTAACGAAAGTTGTCACTGCTCCGTGCATCTAACAAAGTATGAATGGGCCACCAAGATGCGGTTTTATTACACCTACATTATGTTATTCATAACCATGACCATGAGCTCGTGACGCACAAAAATGTAAAAAAAGAAGAGCGCAAGGCGCTCGTTCATTTTTTCACAATCTCTAGATAGGAGTTATTCGCTACGAATCCCGGACGACACACCCATATTTATGGCAGAAGTTTTCTCGATAGATCTCGCTCTATGTAAATTACCGCAGCATGCATCAGAAATTATCATATTATCCGATTCGATGTCAGTTATATCGGCATTAACTTCCTCTTCCGACTCTCTATTGTACCCCACACTATTGTTTTTTGTTTCAAGACACGTGAAGGAGGTACGTTTGGCTTGGTTCCCTGGCCATACGGAGATTAGAGGCAACGAGCTAGCGGACCATTTAGCTGATCTCGCTGTCACAGCTCCCGTTCAATTTGGCATACCAAATCTGGCTCTTTTTGCATCTTCAAGATTAAGACGATATTGGCATTTAGACGCTACTCGTGCAGATTCACCCCTATTATTTGAAGAGTACGGACATATAAAGTTCGGGTGGAATGTTCATTTCTGTGGTTCTCGGCAATGCCAAGTTACCTTCACCGATCTGCGCTGCAGGATTCCAAGGCTAAATTTCATATCTGCTCAGAACAGGGCTTTCACCTATGGAACCATGTGTGCGGTGCCAGGTCCCTGAAACAATCGAAGGTTTTTTTCCTGTCGCCGTGTCTCGGTAGCTAGACAACTGCTTTTGAAGGACGCAATTGAGCGTTTGGGGTTGACTTTATCGATACCACGTATATTATCTATTGGAGCAACATATTTGGGATATGCAAACAGGGTGTAGCGACACCATCGCCATCGTCATCATGAGCGCCTGGATCGTCATCAGCGGTGCATGGCCAGCGTCAGCAGTGCCACGCAGGAGATCGAACACGACTGCGCACCTGGGTGGTAGCCCGTCTTCACCGCTCCCACTTCTGACCGGGCCTACGCTCTCCAAATACATGTAGAAAGCCGCATCAGCCACACCAACCGAGTCTGCTTTCCTACAAGGGATATATTTCAATGTATTCAAGATTTTCTTCCTGCTTCAGGTCATTTGAATTGCTGAAGGGTGCTAATTATTGGGTAATTCGGGTTTTATTTATAACGAAGTTTAATTTTACTGCCTCGGTCTTTCTGGAAATAAATTAGTATTTTGAGGTCCTCACGAATTTCAACAACCGAGTTAGCCCTGGCCAATCCCCCCTTGCGGGTACGTGCCAAAAACGTTGAGTGCATCATCATCATCATCATGACGGCGGCAGCTGGCTTCCGTGGTGGCATTAGTGGCGGTGTCCTCATCTCGGCATTTACAGCTGACGGTTTCGCGTAGGGCCCTCAACGCGAGACCCTACGGAGATGGATATGTCTTCAAGTGCTTCTGGGATTCGCCAACCGACTTCCCCGGGCTGCGCACTTGAAACATACGCCTAGCTCTGCGCCATCCGCAGTGGAAGGGGGTGACGTGTCGATGCTTGGCCACCCCAGGCAGACGTATGACACGTGCGCTCCAGAACGTCAGGTCAACTTCAGGGGAAGACGCGCCGGTATCCTGCAGGCGAGTAGTGGCCAGCATTTACCGCCACTTCAAGACGCTCGTGAGGAGCGCGGTGTGAACACCCGCCAGGAAAAACAACAGCTCCCGCCCAGGTCCTCGCAGAGGAAAACTCAGCTGGTCATGCCGGTTGTGTCACCTTTCTCTTTGGATCAAGGCTTTTACAGTGGCAGCAGCGATGGACATCGCCAGCCAGCAGTGCCTATCGTCAACATGACAAACTGGGTTGACGGATTCTGCGTCTTCATGACGACTGGCGGCGCAAACTATGATCGCCTCGGGCCCCAAAGAAGGCAGCCTGTTAGGCTGCAACACGGGTACCCATTCCAGTATCACTCATGCGTAGCATATCTGAACGCCGCCCTGCGCACGTGATAACCAATGCCACTCAGCGGAGCGAGCAGATCACCACTACCAGCAATGCAAGCTGAAACCCCGCAAAGGCACCTTCCAGCGGTTGCAGCAGCAATCACGAAGGTTGTGGCACGTCCCTTATACGAAGCCAGCGCCCACCGACGGACGCTGCAACACCATTTTCCCGTCAGGCCGCAACTCAAAAAGGCCTGCTGCGACCGCACACTGACGTTTCGTCAGAAAGAGAACGGCTTCAACAGCGGCGTCCAAATTGAGGCTCCTCCGAGGCCTTGACCGGCCCTTCCAGCCAACGACTGGCACTGCAGTCTTACTTGCCTTCGACATCACCTAAATACGAGTTGGAGCCTCTGGCACATCCCAGACTCAAGTCCATGGACGGCGGCATTTTGGTGGGCCCCAACCGGACCCAAGGCTACCCTATGCATCCTTCCTGCTACCTATGCCGAGCTGAAGCCAGCCTCCTGGCCCCGTCACCCGATGGAAATGATGTGGTCATCCTCCGCACACCTCGCAGCTGGAATTGCTCCCTACACCATCGTCTGGGGGCTTGTTCTTGCCATGTCCACCCTAAACTGCAACGTTTGAGCCACCCGAAGCGGAGGAGTACCGTAGCCTAGGTGCCTTCTACGACGTGTTTCGAAGAAACAGGAAAAAACAGGATATTTATCTGGAAAAAACTTTTATCTGGATCTGGAATTTATCTGGATCTGGAAAAAACAGGATATTTATATCAATATTCTTTGTATTATCATCAATAAATATCAGAAACAATAACGGAGCCAGAACATGGCCCTGAGAAATGCCAGAGGTAACTTTTACCGTGTCAGAAGCATAGTCGGCATACTGGACATATGGTACCGGTCAGATAGGTAAATATAGATCAAGCGAACGACGGGACTATTACCGAATACATTGATTAGTTAAGAGATTAGTTTCACATGTGACACGCGGCCGAACGCCTTAGACAATTCTGGAAAAATGGCATCAGCTTGGGATTGTTCGTTTACGGCTCTCGCAAGATCATGTGTAGTTTTAATGAGCTGGGCGGTTGTCGATAGTCCCATTCTAAAGCCATGCTGGTTCGCATTAAGCAGGCAATTTGTTCCTACAGCTGTAGGGATAAATTTTAAGTTGATATGCTCGAGAGTTTTCGGAGATGTTGAAGAAACGGAGATAGGCCTGTAATTTGAAAGGCATGAGGCGTCCCCTGGCTTACGTACTCCGACTATTTTAGCTGTTTTTCATTACTTAGGAATGGAACATTCCCGGAGTGGTTTATTATATTGAAAGTGAAGGTATTTATTAACAGGTTCTGCGTATCTTTTTAGAAAACTGCTAGTAATTTCGGTTGGGCGAGTACTTTTCTTCTCGTTCAAAATTAGTAATAAAAATAGACAACAATCAACAGTGTTCCTAACAAACTAGGATTAGGCTCTGCTGCTCGATTATTATCGAGGGTGAAAACAGTTCGAAAATAATCGTTGGACTCGTTTGCTTTTGGCTTTTCGTCTTAGTGAGACTGCCGGGACTTGCGGATTTGCGAACTCGGCATGTACTGGTAAAACTTTTCGGGGGCGTTCTTAGTAAAACTATGCAATGTGACGCTTTAAAAATGTTTATTAGCATCCCGAATTTTGTGCTTTTGAGGCGACGTCATGAAACTTCTTTGCGCCCGATAATCAGAACTGAAACGAGACTTCTTGGATTTTTTTAGTCGTTTGATTCCGCGTTTTATGTGAATTATTTCTCCTGTAATCCAAGATCTCTTTTTTCTTGTGATTTTTACTCTGTTCGGGACAAAGTTTTTAATGCAGTGAAGGACGCGATTCTTAAATGACAGCCACATGTCGTCGATGCTGGACCGTTCATCATCAAAAATTTCGTATATTCGGGAAATTCGTGCATCAGGTAAGTCATTATAGCATTTTCGTCTGCTTTTTGGTATGCAAGTACGCGACGTTGATCACCTCGGGAATGAACAGCATTTGATTGATTGGTTTTAGGGTTTAACGCGCCGACGCAACGCAGGCGATGAGGCGAGCCGCACTGCAGGACCTCAGATTAATTTCGACCACCTGGGGAACAGTAACGTGCGCCGAATACTCCCACACACGGGCGTTTTTGCGTTTCGAGTCCATCAGAAAAGCGGCCGCCGCGGCCAGGAATCACACCCGCATTTTCGTGCTCAGCAGCACAATGCCTCAGCCACTGAGCCACCGCGGCGGGTAATGACCAAAATTTGAAACCGGCAATGTGCAAGGAACGACCGTGTAATCCTATATGCGATCGAGAATTTCCACTTCTATTTGGTCGGAGAGGAAATGGTCGCTAACAAAAACAAGGTCTAGAATTGAGCGGGACACTCCACGAATACGAGTGGCTTTGTTAACAACTTGCCCGATATTAAACGAAAATAATACGTCAAATACGTTTTCTGCGGAATCCGACGTTGTCACGGAGTTGCAGGTCATTCCGAGAATATTTAAGTCCCATTGGCGCAGCTTCCAGTAGTGGTAAAAGACTGCAAAAACAGTTTAACTGGCTACCCTCTCTGCCTTCGTGGTGGACACAGCTGTTACACCTCCTATGTACATCCGTGCTTGCGCCTGAAAGTTCTTCATTACTGGCAGGCCCGAATCGTTTCGTTCCCAGCCTTTCACACCTCTCCCAATGTATACCGCCTTACCACGCGCTAGAACCCGCGGCAACCGGCTTCGAGAAATCGGCGTCTGTGCTTTCCACTTCTTGCGTGAACGCACGTGAAATGGCCAGAAAAACAGCGCGCAAGGAGTCACGCCATGAGCGCCGGGAAAGTATTCTCGAAATTTGAGCGGGCCTACGCCAAACGCTCCTCACGAGGCATGCTCTCAGATGCGCTCGGTATGTATTATTGGTATTTTAGCGAGCTCCTCGCGTGGCGGAAGCCCACGCGCAAGCCTGGACTACGCCGGGAGCCCTCACTAGGCGTACGCTCACGTGCGCTTGGCTTTGGCTGGGCTGAGTATTCTGGCAACGCTCGATGTCGGAACTAAAATCTTAAACCTGCCAAAAAATTGACTGAAAATTGATATTTCGGGAATGATAAGCTACGATAGCACTGCCATTATGGTTGCGTGATAGATTCGTATTGATAAACTCAATGTTATTCACGAAACCCTCTACCTCCCCTCTCTTACCATCCCCTATCATTCTCCTATTCATCCGCGTGGCTGGGTAATCGATGCTGCTCCCAAGTTCACTGCAAAAGACGGGGGTAACGCTTCTGAAATTTCTTTTTTTTTTCTGGCTATTAAACTTCTGCTCGCGACGAAGAGATTTGAGTGGGATAGACATGCTGCGAAGCGGAGGAGGATCGCCAAACACACTAATAACATATGGTATGCGTGAATACCACGTGAACAATACAGAAATTGTCTCAAGCCCGATGACCATGGCGAAAGCTGCCCAAGGGGGCAGCCGATGTACGATTGGATAGCAGTAAAAAGCCGTCCGTCACTCCGCGTAGCAGCAAGCCCCAAGTGCCCGTAGCAAACGTCACCGCGACCGCCTCGAGTGCAAAGCCTCGCGCGTTCCGATCTCACCGCAAATCAATTTAATGCGCCACACACGACGCAATTTTCACTGTTAGGAAAGGTTTTTGTCGAAATACTCCTTCGGCATTTGTTCTGCGGTAACGTTTGGCGAAATTGGTTAGATTCTGTCAGTTGCACACTCGCCGTATTGAAAGCGCAGGCACGTTTGAAAAGGAACAAGTGCAAACTTGTCTGGTAGGCTTGTCTCCGCACGACGCGGTACCGTGAAAGAGCAAATTACCTGCTATAGAGACCGAATTTAGAAACTGCCCGTAGCTCCACGTGTGCGCGGAGGAAAAAGTACGTATACACCAACAAAAGATAGCGGGGAGCAGAGGATTTGAAAATCTGCCCGAAGGGCTCGGCGACACGTGGAGCCACTAAAGAGATCTCGGAATACAGCAGTGAACGCGTGGTGTCTCAATAAATTATCTGTGTGCTTCTGTGCGTATCTACGCCATTTTTAGTGCGTAAACATTCCTATGCAGACTCAACAAACAAAACCGCCTGTCTGTCGGCAAAAGTTGATGTGTCGCACTTTCATTACTGGCGCGTTGGTCTTGTCTGTCACGCCACAGGCCAACTGGCATAAGTGACGTAGGCACACACGTGCCCCTGCTGTTTGAGCATACCCAATTTATCATGAATTATTACTATCAACCGCAACAAAAGCAAGTTACGCACAAATTCGGTCAGAAACACAGGAAGTGCGGACAGCGGTTCTGAGCGGTATCGTACCGCCATCTATGGATGCAGAAAGTAAACAAGTCATCAATTAGACATTCCCCGTACGCATCAGCCTTAGCAACATAGTAACGTTTGTCTGATGCACATTTCATTCATAGGTCACCGCTGACGTAACGAAAGACACTATGCTGCGGGAGAATCAATATTTTGGCTTAAACCATTTATTTCTCTGTGAATATTATGAATGAACAATGTGCCAGGCTGTGTGAAAGAATAATTACTGTGATGTCGGGCAGGTGAGTAAGTCCACCAGATTTTTCCTGGTTACGTCTGCCTTCAGGCAGTCTGCCCTAGAACGCCAAAAACAACCAGTGGCAAAAAACTTTGCGAATTCCTCCCACAAAAGACATTATTTCGCTTGAGGTACATCGTTCGAGGTCATTCATTCCGTCGCAAGTGACTTTCAGCCGCCGGCGGGCAAGCGGCGACATTCGTATCGCTTCGCTGCCTCGAACGCTCACCGCTCCGGTAACACGAGACTAGGCGAGGGTGACACGGCTGCTTAGCCTGCGCTCGATCGCTCGGAGCCGACCTACCCGTCGGTACGTGCGCCTCAGAGCAAACCTATCACGTCCATAGGCGAGCGCCTAACGGCTGCTTTGCCGAGGCTTAGTTCCTCAGTCTCGCCATCGATGGCGTGCCGGCTCATCTGTCTCTGCGGACCCTTCAGCGCAATCGAAATGATGAATCCAATAGTCCAGTAAATTTAGCATGACCAAATGCTTCGAAATCTCAAGCAAAGGCAAGCCCTCCTAAACCGTGTGTGCTTAGTCTTTTTCGTCGCGCTTGAAAATTAGGATTAGAAGTGTTCATCCCGAGCCATTTTTTTGCCGCCAGTTCTTTCAACTTACGGCGTATACGAAAAGTGAGGAAGCGATCGACATGTACGATGAGCAAGTTCACAGCTGGTTTAGCAAGTTGGCCGAAAATTGATCACGAAAGTAAAGAGGGGTGCCGCCGTGCGGAAGAGGCTAGGTGCTCTTCGACGTCAAAGCTTAATCCCCTTAACTTTGGAAAGGCGCCGGATCTAGCAGAAGCGGAGCAAACCTAACAAAAAGACGCTACCGCTAGTGTAGGAAGCAGTGTGGTATTGTGGAAATTCTGTTGACACGACAAAATCGGTCCGCTAAGAGGATCAGTGGACATAAAGGTTGCGTAGATCGGGATAAGAGAGGGTGCTTGGGTGTGGTATTAACGGAAAGCGACGTTTTAATTTATTCGTTCGAATAGGGCGTTTAGTTGTTTATTTAGGTGACACATTAGGGGAGAAAAACATTGGAAATCGACGTTTTAATGTGTACGCCCGAATGTTGAGGTTGGTTGTTTACTTAGGTGACACATTAGGGAAGAAACACTGCGGCTGTTGTCTTAGCGTGCAGAAGCGTGTCTGCGTTTATTTAAGGGAGCGTAACTTGAAGCGTTGAAAAGTACGTAGGAAAGGCCACTGTCCGTCAAAAATCTCTTCATAACGGAATACCATTGAAAGTATTTAGAGTGGTTCCACTACGCTAGAGATACGTGGGGTTTATTCGCGGAAGGTTCTACGATGTGAAAAATTTGTTTTAAAACGTAGCATGCATTAATGCTTGCGACAGCAGGTGAGTTTAGACGTCTTAACTTGTGGCTGTCAAGTTATGCTCCTTAGATAATGCTGAAAGAACTGTTTTAACTAATACCGGAGTATTCACCTCAACATTGGACCATGGTTTAATAATTGTCCTGGTGATGAGACCACAGGAAGATGGAATGAAACGCACACACTGGGACGGGTAAACGGTGCGATTGAAGATGTTTATGTTCATGTTTATTGCACGAAATACTGAATATGTATTAAAACTCTCCACGCTGAAGAGTGCATACTTTTGTACTGCGCAATTCTGCTGAGTGAGCCAACTGAGTTTTGATGGCAAGCTCTATCCCTCTGCCTTGTCTTTTGGGAGACCAAAATATGGACACAGCATTATAGCATAGGCATGTGGGGATATTGCCGTGGAAAGGTGACGTATGGGTACAACTATAGCAGGTCCAAGCTTTATATGCGGTGCGTTCAGTGACAACATGCAGGAGTAAAATTGGAGTAACGGCGACGCAGAGTAGCAAAATACATAACGATGCCCTCCCGGTTTTTGCAGTTTTTCTACGATGTATCAAACGAGACTCGCCAACTTTTCATGGTTAGACAATTACTATTCAACTAATGACGGGAAAGCTGAAGTTCTAACGACAGCCATAAAATATAGACAGCACTAAACACCGCCGTTGAGAACCAAAATCATCCCCTTCATCGTCGTCACCATCGTGAACAACCAAATCATCATAATTCCTACTTTAAGCATCCTTCTAAGAACTATCATTGATGTCGTCATCTTAAACACTTTCCGCTGTTTTCTGTCGCACGTCTTTTGACGGAATCTGGAAACAGGCGATGAACATCACGTTTGCTTAGCCGAAGAATCCCGTACAAAGTATTCTTATGCGAAAAGTTAAAGATGAGAGCCTATTACGAAACACCTCAAGGAGTTCACGGCCCTTTTCAATAAACGCCATCTTTCCAGCACATCAAGATCCCACCCGCAACTCTTAAGAAAAAGAAGCTTCGTTAAACAGACACAAAAAGTAATACGTCTGCCACTATGAATGTAGCAGGGTAACTCACAAGTTGTCTGATTCAGTGGCCTTAGCTTCAGTTGAAGAGAATTGGGATCTGCCCTTGCCTCCTGGATGAACGAGTTGTCTCCGGCATGAACGAGTAATGAGCAAACATTGGTAATGAGCGGACCTCACAGGTATCGGTGTGTGAGCGAAACAGTGGGGTGAATAATCGTGACCGGACTATTGAGTATGCTACAACGAGCTCGCTTCGGAGAATGAAGAGATGAGGGTGTACATGCGGCTGTGAGATCGTGAGTTTAAAACACTGCACGTGAGCTCATGAATAAGTTCACCTACAAACGGTGGTTGTGAAAGGTGTTCGAACAGCTCAGGGCGGTGACAATAATGGGGGGTTCAGGAAGAATAACAGCCTTCCAAGGGAAGACATCTGCCCTAAGTTACATCTGGATTTCCATTGACGTCCCTTACCGTGCAACAGACATCAACAACCTCAAAGTAACTCGCGAAATACGCCAAGTATCATGCCTGTCTTGTCCCCGCATTGGATGCGTGAACAACACTTGAACAACAATGACGCAGCTAGGAGCATCAGTTACTTACGGACTGCAACCGTAGTACGAGAGTCTTTGGACTCTTGTAGTACACTATAAGTTACTCAAAAAAGCGTACTTTCCAGTTAATACTGTTTCTCCTCAAGCTGAAAGGAAGCGAAGGACCGCAAGGCATTCTTTGAAAAAACACAGAAAAGACAAGAAGCGAGGACTGCAAACTGAATGCCGTTTTTGGCAGTAACATACCAAGAACAATGCTAGACATAGGTAACATCAAACAAGTGCCTGCTTGCGCAGCCGATAATCGGGTCTCCCAACGTGTCAATGGAAATTGTACCGTTGTGTTTTCATTTCTTAAGCTGGTTAGTTTTCAGTCAGTAGAGATTGAAGCATCAACTTAGATTGGCTCGTGAAACTTCGGAAAATTACCTTGTGTACATGACCTCAACAATGCAAGAGGACACAAAAACGACAAATTTTATGTTTTTTTTATCTGAAAATTGAGAACCAGGCCTGGACGGAATAAAAAAAAACGTTATTGAGATTAGCTTACGCCGGGGATTTCCAAGCGGCAAATTGTCTTGCAGACTTTCGTTACTTCTGCTTTCTGTTTCTTTCCTTGTTTTAAACCGTATTTATTTGGTGAAGTGTACTACATTTTCTACCAATCGAATAGCTTGAGCCGCAACAAGGTAATCAATTGAGACGCCAGTTGACCAAGAGTATCACTGGGTTTCACGACGCAGGGGTGTCCAACCAAATACAGGGCAAATCTTATTTATACTTCGCTAGTTTCACTTTACTCCATTTCTGCCTTGTTTCCTATTTTATTCCCAGGAGCAACAAGCCACTGTGTCAAGTGAGGACTAGAACGGAAGACTAGAATGAGAGACGGAAATTCCAACGAAACATTCGAGAAGGTAGCTGTATTAGGCGGGAAAGGAATCAAACATCAATACCTTTTGTAATTAACGGCGCGAAAATCAGAAATGGGGTGAGTATCCGTGACCGCATAAATGCAGAAGAGAGAACGAACATGCGTAGGTTATTTTTATAGAGGCGCTAATGCGTTTTAACTTAACACCGACCCAGCAAGATCCCGAGCTTGACACAAAGAACGGCGCAGACAAAAGTCCCAAATTGGGGTCGAAACATGACGACGTTAGTAATCGCTGGCTTGACAACGTCTGAAACAAGATATGTAATAGCCCGGAAAAGAGAGGTAATTTTTTCCTCGAAGCTTGGCGACGCAAACGTTATTAAATTACGCTGCGGAGAGGGAATACCTCAGCCTCGCCGCGTTTGAACGACGACGTTTCTCCAGAGACACAACGGGCAAAGTAAACCGGATATCCCAGTACAGGGGGAGACATTTCTTTTTCTTTTTTCAAACTTCTGGCTATTGTTGGCTACTCTTCTCATTTCTCTACTGGTGAAACAGGAAACTCAGTCCAGTCCCTGCAAAACTGCCTTACATTTGGGTGGAACCTCCACCTGAAAGCATAAATACCGCGAAATATTTTATTCTGTTTGGATCACTTATTGGATATTTCGTATTAATCTCCCAGTGACAAGGAGTAACAAAACGTGTAGCGCGTCGGAGATGGAGAGATGAATACAAGGGTGAGAATAAAGCCTCCTATCTGGTGTTGACAGCGAAGTCTGTTTATTTTCTTTGCAGTCGCTTTGGACTGAGCGACGTTTTCAAGCCACCACGCACAAGCAGCGAGCCAACCAGCTGGCCAGAGCAGTGCGCTTGAAAGCGTGGGGAGACTAACATGCCACGTCCAATTGATGTCAACGTGGAGCGTGTTTCCATGCCCGAAATTGTATTGGAGATCTGGGCTCTCTTTAGTATCAAAGCTGCCGTTCCACTATCTAAATTTATACTCAGGTACAACGTAAGAACAACAATGATGATGACGATTATGACGATGATGACGATGATGATTGATAGTGGTATCCCCTTTGTAGCGGGATGATGACGTGTCATCTTACGAGAAAAAACTAATTTACCTATGTTGTACACTGTTCGTTTAATACTAGCGCTGCTCTTAGGAACGGCACAAAAAAACCGATTATGCACAGAAAACTTTTTTTTTCGTTACAGGTGGTAGCTGTCCAAGGCAATATAGCCCTGTCTGCTTTTCATCCACCAGCATTCTAATCTTCTCTTTGTCGCCTCGACAGCCTTGAAGTTGATTTTCTCTTTGCTACACTTAAATCGTAGGACTTCTGGAAACCGAATATTTCCCTCTAAAGATTTGAACAAATATCCCCGCATTCTAACACTATGTCTCGCATAGTTTATTTCCGAGTATAGACAAATATTGTATAAGCGGTAACAAGTAAAAAAAGAAACAGCAAGCGAGTTTTCGACGTAAATCGGCAACGGCTGGTGCATACCTTTTTATAATTATTGCAAATGTGTCCGTTTAAATACTGCATGGGTAAAAAAAAAAAAAACGAAACGGCTGGGCAGTTTTAACACTAAAGGGCTGCAATAAAGAAAGATATTCAACTACCTTTAACTGCCAGTCCGTCGTGTAACATTGTTAGAGCATGCGGCGGGTTTAGGAATTCCAACGAGTAGCCGATCCTCGCCTTCTATAATGCAGGACCCGTAGTCTTGTGTACCACCTGATCTGCTTTTCACCGGCCTTCGGTATGTTTCATGGGGCAGGAAGATTTCTGTCGTACTGAACTGTGCCTATACGCCTCGAGCTTCGCGATCGCTGCTCCGCGTGCCGCCGCTTCGCCGCGGTTTTGCGGGATTATCGCTGCGCGGCTGATAGGTGGTCATGCAGTGTTTTGGTTCTCTTTCGCTTCTCTTTGCCTTTCCGCGCACTAAACAACTTGTTATGTGGACGTCTTTGCGCAAATCGCGCGTTTAGGGAACTTAAAAGAAACAGCTGCGTCCTGGTAGAGCGCTCGAACGCCAACAACAGCTATCCAGGGAGGCGGTTCTGCGTGCTTCTTGGCCACTCTTGCGGGCGTCGGCGATGGCAGGAGCATATCACTCACCTTCGAACACGTCAGCTCAAGGGAATTCTATTTATTGTCGCCTCGTTTAGACCTGATATTGGCACTGTAAGAGGTTTATTCGTTTTGAAGCTTGAAGCGCGGACAACGAATGCGGCTTTGCTTCGAATATACACGTCGTAGAAAAATATGTTTCGGAGATGTGATAACCCAATAGCTGACAATAACATGTGCCTTTTATGGGAATATAAGCCACGCGAAAATGTTAAGCACGCTCAAAGGCTGTGCGTTGTCAAATATGTGCCCACTCACGCCTTATAGCAAGAACCAAGGTATAAGTTAATGAAACCACCGAAAAATGAATGGTCTGCAGGTCAGGAATAAATAGGGTATTCTCACGGGAATGAGAAAAACCCAGTGCACCTTGGGAAATGCTAAAGACGCTTGTTTAAGCACGGTAGTATTCACCAGACCAACTAGATGCGAAATGCACTGATATTTCTGAAGACATTGGGGGGGGGGGGGGGGGGGGGAGTTTCAGTAATCACACACACACACAGTGGCGGTCCCAATGGGGGGAGGTCGAAGGAAGCGATCGCCCCCCCCCCCCCCCCCCCCCCACCCCCCCCAAAGAGGTCCTCAGCTTCTTTTTTTGTTGTTTTTTAAGCATCCCACTTGTGCGAGGTCGCAAACGTGTTGCGACCTTCAGAAATACGGGATCGAACCAGCCGTTTTACCGCCTAAGGGGGGCCAAAAACCACTGTGCCGCTAAGTGATTTGTGCGCAAGCGGGGTATACTCAGCATACGCGCACACCCCGGCATGGTTATCACCTCCTCCGCTGAACTGGTGCAAGGAGGGGAGCGGTTATTTCCGCCCCTTACCCCCCCCCCCCCCCGAATATTCGCTCCCCTCAAAATTCGCCCCCCTCCCCCCAAAAAAAGCAATCTCTGGGACCGATACTGCACACATAAGCTGCGTCTTCACATTCCGTTTGTTTTTCGCCTTAAGCGAACGGTGATCGCTCGGCGGACGCTTTTTGAAGAATTCCGGGTAGGCAGTTCACAAGCGATACGAGGTGTCGTTGGAAGAGTAGTAGATTGATTGTAGGGTTTAACGCGCCGATGCAACGGAGGCGATGAAGCGCGCCGAAGTGGAGGGCTCCAGATTAATTTTGACCACCTGGAGATCCTCAACGTGGCCAGAAATCTCGTACACACGGGCTCGTTTAAAGAGTGTGGCAGGGACGTACCCAGAGGGGGGGCCCGGGGGGGCCCGGGCCCCCCCCGAAATTTTTTGGGCCATACCCCCCTTCCCCGCGCCACCTCTCCTCTTCCCTCGCACACATTCTAAAGCGGCGCCATACAAATCCTTGGCTTGATAGATATTTGAGGCGTTTTTTTTTTCGAAATGAGCCAAATCCACCCAAGGGGAATTTGAGGGGGAAAAACGAAAAGTTTGGAACCGGACCTAAATGCAGTGCTGTCAAAACTAATAAATGACATGTTTCACATGTCAGCTAGGGGAAGTCTATAGTGACAAGTAATTAAGAATTATGCGGAGAATTTGAGCAATATTAGGATAAGTTCAGATTTGGCTCGTACTCAGTTGATACAGACAAATTGGTGCGGCATTCTTATGAAAACTTTATTGGAATCAACTTTCAAGAACGGTACGATAGAGTTTTAAGCAAAAAACGCAATAAACACGCAAAAGAGCTCAAAAAACAGTACACTCTACATCAAGAGCCGGTGAGTCCTCTTGGCAGCATTAGCAGCTCTTTATGAATGGCTCCGAAGGGTACTTTTTTGGGCACGACTGAAAACACTCATGAAGTTCTTCATTGCCTTGCCATAAATTTCCAAAACGCTTTACAAGAAGCCTGCTCATATCATCTTCCATGGCTTTCCATGGCTTGTAAGGGGCAGCTAATTTGTTAGGTACGTAAATGGGAAATATGGGAGTAATAACAATAATAATAACCAGATTTACTCCGTAAGGACGAGGGAGATGAGATAAAATGATAGTATCACACCTCTCAGTTTCATTTCGTTCACTTCCGCTTCCGTTCACGTTATTGTAGACGTGTGGCGTCAGATCATTTGCCGATCTCCTCATTTCTCTCTGAACTCATGATACGCCAGCTCTCAAAAGCAAAAAAAAAAAAAAAATTGATGCAAAAACGCACAAAACAGCTCGAAACGTCACACCAAACGCGAAATCCCATGGGGCAAATACATGTGGCTCATTTTGATCCAGCAGGGTCTGGCTCATTTTCCACACGAAGTAAGATCTGCGTACACGTTTGCAGGGAATTGTCTCAACTATTTATTTGCCACATTTTTTTAGGGGAAAGTTGCCGGGATTTTCTTGGCAGTGCAGTTTTATCTGACTTAGTTTTGGTTTGTGGATTAGGTTCATTTAGAAAAAAAAAAGATGTCTCATTTGGTAGTCAACGTGGGATTAAAAAAAAACAAAAAAACAGGCGAGGTATGTTTGCTCCGTTTACGCGGAAGCCAGTACCGCTGTACACTGGCTTCGTGCTTTGCTGCCGGCCGGCCACTTGCAATTCGCTGCACCCCTTTTACCCTGTTCGTCTGCAATCGGTGCTTCCGTTCTCTCGACGGCAGTACTTATCGCCTGTTTCGCCAAGATGGCGGTTTCAGCGGCTCGGGTGGCATATGTTTTGGTGGGGAAGAAATTTTTTGTCTTTAAACATTCAACAAATTCCTCCATCCTAGCGCGCCGTGCTGTCGGCCGATACTATCGTCCATGCCTGGTGTTTGTGGCTCAACGAATTCCTTCCCTGAGCCGAACTCACAGCGCGTTTTTCACTAGTTTTCGTGGAAATGCTGCTTTTGCTTTTGCTTTTGTCGGTAAGAAGGGTAAGAAGTCTTCTTCCCGCAGAGAAACCCTCTGTAGGGTTTCTCTACGGAATGCCTTCCAACGTCCGGCTCGCGCACGTGTGCAGCGTCCGCGGCCGCCGAACAAGCCAAGGCGACAGAAGGGCTTGGAACCGGATGGCGATGAGCGGAGTGGCGCGAGGGGATGCTTGACCCCACCGTCCGGCGCCTCTAACATTACGCCCGCTTAGGGAAAGCTACCGTGGGAGTACAAAAACCTTGTGCCACAGTCGGCGCGCCCGTCTGGACAAGAAGGATCGCTCAAAAAGGAAGCGCAACAGCGTTACCAAGCCCTGCGACGGCAGGGTGACAAAGTGAAGGCGCGCATCGCAGTTGTACGGCGGCAAGAGACACCACACCGGCGGCTTTGCTTTGGACAACTAAAGGCAGTGACAGCGGCACTGTTGATTGACAGCCATTGTTGGTTAATGGCTGCTATGCACAACGGTGGTGTAGTAATGCCAGCGCCGGTGGACCCCGTCGGGGCGATGACCCTCCAAGCCGTCGGTGGAGTGGCAGCCCTTTGAGACGGCCTTGCCGGCGACCTTCTACGCGGCTTTTGGGAAGGCTCGTTTCCTCCCGACTTTCTGGGGCGACGGACAGGGGGGAGCGGGGGTCAAAATCCTAATTGGTACGTGTGTTGCTGTGTGGAGGCTGCTTCGCTTGCGACTGCATGCGTAATTTTGCTTAGTTTGTCCGGAGCTGCGGCCAAGAGCGGTCGCATCAAGACTTGCTCTCGTGGCAGTTTTTGGGCGCCAGAGCCCCGCGAAATTCTCGCCAACCACGCGGCGACTCGGCACCCGTTTTGGCCCCCGGGCAACAATCAGGGATCATGCCCCGATACCCTTTTTGTGCGCTGCGGCACCTTTTAATTGTAATGCAGTTTTCATTGTCTTGTGTTAGCTTATGTTCATGCTTCGTCGTCTCTTGTAAATAAGTGTAAACAGACTTTTTCTTCATCATCTACTTGCCTCGTCTCATCATCGGGTTCTTCACCATCCTCCACGACGACACTACCCACCTCAATAACGAACCAAACTTTACTGGTGGGTTTACGGACCCCGAGCTGCATCCCTATGAACAGACCTCGAGACCACCGGGCTTCAGCGGGGAAGGGCACGGAGTCAAGGTGGCCATTTGTCAACATGAGAGAGACGGGTGTGCAGCGGGCGATCGGTGAAAATGAACCCGGGCCGGACATCTCGACGGACACCAACCAGACTTTTGGCCGAGAGCAATTTCGGCTTCAAAATTGGACTGCGAACTGTGTCTTTGTATTAGAGAGGTTATAAAACCCCGGGTACATATGATAGCTTAGTCTCCCGATGTCGGAGTATCGTCAAGGTGTCGGCAGAGAGCAACGAGTTTACTTCACCAACGGCCCGAACGAGAGGACAGAGGAGAAGCTCATTCCCGCCTTGCAGGACAAGCCACGCTGCGACGCCGAGGAAGCGACAAGGCGCATCCCTGGATATAACAATTAATGTTGTTTACAAAACAGCCAGAGGTAAGCGCTGACGCGCTGGCGCTTGCCACCGTTTTTTTATCTACATTTACTGCAGTCCAGTGCGTCTCGATACTGCAATTTCCCAAGCCTGAATCATTGGTGCTTTGAATGGGAGACGGTTAAACGTCGAACTCGGAGGCTGTTTAGGGTAATCACACACGGAATTAGGCGTATGACATCTCTGATTTACCCAGCATTTTGTTTCCTTCCTTCATAACTAGTAGCCACAGATTTTGTTTGGAGAAAAATATGGAAGCGCAAGAGGTTTGCCACGGAGATCTGAACTCTCGAGTGCCTAATGCACTTTCGTTTCTGCCTACTTCGATTGCGGATAACGTGTGGGGTGCTCCAGAAATGTATAGTTACTGTTCAGTACGCGTATTTATTCCCGTAAATATTTTAATTACTGCCGTTCTTCTTTTAATTTTGCAAACTTCGCGTAGGGATCTTTAACATGCGCAGAAATCTCGAACATACGAGTGTTTTCGCTTTTCGCCTGCATCACAAGGGCGGATACACTTAGTTTCATTTCTGCATGCAGGTTTAGGCGCATTTATGGTAAACGCTTGGCGTTCAGCGTGTTTAGTAACGGCGGGTACCCTCGCCCTCTCCCATAATTTGCATAGAAAAGTTACCTTGGGTTGGGCCCCCCCCGAAAAAAAATCCTGGGTACGTGGCTGGAGTGTGGTATCTGATAAGGCCCTCTGATTTCGATTTATTCTAGATTCTGTAGTCTCCCTGTGTCATATGACGATGTTTTAAAGAAGAGTTTAGTCGCGGACGCGGATTACTCTATCAGCCCATCTCCGCGCTTCTCGTGGAGGATAAATGTAACAGATGAATCTTTGCGAGCGCTCACCTGGCGACAAGATGACCCAGCATTAAATTTGTTGTCGTGTGCCGACTCCCGAGTACAACTTTACATTATCCATAGTACTTCTTTCATAGAATGTTTGTGAAATGCTTTCCGCATTGGCTTGTCGATGGTAGTGATCAATATCTGATATGTGATATTGGCAAGCGTAACTTGCGTGCTGTCAGGTATGAGTGCTCCGCTTGATTATGTAAGCGCACAAAGCCGATTTACGTCATAGTGTGTATGGCCGCAACAATCGGAGGGAACACTGCTTACAGAGACACGGTCACTAAGTTTCAGCGCAGCGGAATGGCCAATCAGCTGTATGCATATGCCGGCTTCGGGACGCCGGCCTGTGACACACGCCTGGCGCTCATGCAGATCGAATTTACCACACTAAGATCGCGACACAAACGTTTATACTCTCGTAAACACACCTCGCTTGCAAACAGAGGGCATGATCCACATTATTCTGTCTTCTGGCTTACACGGTAACAGTGCAAGCGAACGGTACGTGTACTGGAGTAAATTTTAGGAGTAGCAAGCGCATGTCACAAAGCGTTCTTCAGTTAATCGCCCAAACAAAACGCAAAAAACGTCCAATTGCCCATATTTTCTGCTTTTAACACTCGGGGCACTAATAAATACGTTGCCAAGTAGCTTAAACTTCTATTAGTGTTACATTGTTAAGCAAAAACTGCGGGTTTGGATGAAATCAGATGAAACAATTGTTTGGGTGCAGTTGGTCTAAATTTCGAACTAGGAATATTGGGGAACAGCGAGAATTTACGCCCAACCTCTGGGAGATAAAGCAGCGAGGACAATAATGGGGGAAAGGGAGTAGGGCAGAGGATACTTTAGAAGTCTTTTAGTGAATGGCCCCCAAACGGCGCTGGCAATAACCTACCTGTCAGGTAAGGTTAGCTGCAGGGCAGGGGCTTTTTTTCGCTTTCACTTTTACTAGATTTGTGTTTAAAAAACACCCGCTCAGCCCTTCTCCTCCTATGCTAATGAAGCAAAGACTAGGCCATCGATACCTTTCACGTGTGCTTTAGAATCGCATGCGCAACTTTGAGTGACATATTTTTTTTTGCCTCTGCCTACAGACGCTAGCTTTATTATAACCTTTGTTCTATTCTCGTAGTGACCCCGAAGTTCCGCGTGACAAAACAAACGCTAATAGCTTATACCCTCGCTCGATCGTACTTCAAGCTGCATAAAGCTGTACTATCTGAACATCAGAAAATAAAAAAAGATAAATTTTCCGTCCTCTCTAATTTAAAGCATGTTATAGGTTACTGATTTCAGCTACCCGGCTTTGCACTCATTAATTATGAACGCGATAATGAGAGTAAGCGTTTGAAGCGAATATTCGTAGCTTCACGAACTGTCATTCCCTCCGCCGTGCGCATTTGCATCATCGTCGGGGTGCTTTAATCACACGAATGCCGCTAATTGCCTGGCGCTAGATCAAACGAAACTGAAACGCTAACGTCAGCCGGTATGTGTCCCGTGGAAGGACCACGCAAATGCAAATGGGTGCAGGCTAGATGGGATCAAGAAAAAAAAAAAACACGACGAGGCAAAAAACGTGAGCAGAGAATCCCGCCGGGCACGCTGTGATGAAGGCGCCCACGAACCCGGATACCAACACATGCTCTCATATTCACACTCATGTAGTGCTCGCAAAGACGCACGGAAGACTAGACATGTAGGGAACACGCGTGCTCCAGCTCGAACACACGATGCGGTTGAAAGGGGGGCGATGCGATATTGAGGCTGTGGCGGAGGCTGCACGAAATTATGTGGATCAGCCGCATCCCCATTCTTTTAATTACGCCTGGACACACGGGAAGCCGAGTGTGTGGCTTAATTGAAGCACTGTTCGCTCGTCACAGCAAAGGGAGGCTTCACAAAAAGTCGCCGGCCGTACATAAATATAGCCTGCATTATAAAAGGCTTGGCTCATTCGCCACCTAAAAAGTGTGGCAAGGCTAATCCGCCCCAGCGAGGGGCTGAAGGGGGAAGATTGTGTCAATATACTGCAACAGTTTCAGCCGAAGCGTCGGTTGAAACGATAAGGAGACGCGACAGCAGGGCGATACTCCACTGTGCGTACGTCTGCCTAGGTCGCTAGATCATCATGATCCTACTTACCGTCTCCATCGGCATCATGATCATCAGCAGCAGCCTGTTGGCTCCAGCTGCAGGAGAACGCTCCTATGCTACGTCGTACAAATCCCTTACTTGGCATTAATTTTTCTTGCCACACGCAGGCGCCTAATGTTATTCCCCTAATTCCTATCCCCTATTTCGGTTGCCACCCTGTTACACGGGTAGTCCAGTGGTAGTCTACGGTCTTGTGCAAACTTTTTGTTCGCTAATCGATGGCACTCATTGGCGATCATTCAGGTTTACTCTTAAACCTATATTTTAATGGCTGGTGCAAATTTCCTTTCTCCGTGCTTAGGAAGACCGAGTTCTTGTTTTCCAAGCTAGCACTATGCATTCATTATGTGCCAATTCTCTGGCAGCGATTGTGGTTGTTCGTCCCTTGAGACTTGCTCCCGATCCTTCCCTCCGCAAGTTCTAAGCGCATTCCAGGGCCGTACGAGCTGAAATTGCCCCTTGAACGCCAGACGCACATAGCTGGGGACTGCAAACCGAGTTGTAGTGCCTGGAGGTCCTGCGCCGCAGCCACGTACACACGATCAGACTTGTTCCTGAAGTCCAAGGTGGAAACACCCACCGCTGCCAGGAATCAAACTCGCAACCTCGTGCTAGCGTGGCCCCTGCGGCGCGGCAGAAGGTGTTGTGGCGTGACCCTGCCCATAGCCTCCGGTATTTTTAAAATGCCAAACGCATCGCGCGCTTCCCAATGGGAGTGACTGGTACGCCTGCAGTGCCCACATTTCGCAAGGTGGGGCCCCGAGCTGAACCGGGATCACGCAACCGTAACTGACTTCGAGAGCGGCTTGTGCCCGGTTGCCAAGGCAACCGATGTTGAGATTGTCAAAGTAATGGCGCTTGCGCCAGCGCTAGAAAGCTCAGAGCCGCGGCGGAGCATGTTTTGCCAACGTTGCCGCTCTCCACCACGCGCCGCCCCAAGCTTAAGCGCCGTGAAGGCTACCGATTGGGAGAAAGTGGGCGGAGTAAAAGGAGAGGGCTTGGCTGGCCGGTCCGGGCTGATGCGTTTGGCATTGTAAAAATACAGGAGGCGATGCCCTGCCACCGTTCTATGAGACCAACCAGACTGCCATATTCGCTACCAGCGGGATCGGGCGCCTCTTGGTTCAGTTCGTTCTTACGGGCTCTTGCGTGGGCGCGGTTTTGTAGAGATGCCACGAAAATTCGAAACAATTAATGCTCACGTGCGAAATTATACGACATAGAGAATACTTCCGCTCAAGGTTTTGGCAGGAATTTCTAACGTGGGTTCACAAAGAAGGCTCCGCCTGGCAAAACGAGCCTGCTCTTGACGGCATCAACTCCATCCGTTAAAGCCATGATGTCACAGGCTCCACGTTATTGAGCTCCTCTACCCCACCTTGGTATGGATGCTCTATCCTGAGCTGGCTCACTTTTCCGAAGTATCCGCAAGAAACCTTTTCACCTGTTGAATACAAAAGTTCTGATCTGATTGTGGGGTTTAACGCGCCGACGCAACGCAGGCGATGAGGCGCGCCGTAGTGGAGGGCTCCGGATTAATTTTGACCACCTTGAATACAAAAGTTCTTGAGGTGGTAGAGGTAATAGCCACAGGTGGTGCCGCCGTAGTTAGGGATCATATCCGCCTGCTTGTCCTCAACAAATAGCACCAGTAATGACCCTATATTCGTGGCGCCTAAAAGTTGCTCCACCAGCTTTGGTGAGTGGTGAAGTCCGATAGACGGCTACAGTCAGTGGCGGCGCGCTGTGAGTGAAGCACAAGTCAAAAAGTTTGCCCTTAAGCCATACATTGCTTCACAAAGTCAAGCAATGCATGAGCCAGGCATTCTACCTGACGCAGCACGTCATGTTATGCGGTTCAGAAAAGGTCTGTAGATGTTGCATCGTGCGTTGTGTCCGATAGGCGGCTCCAGTCAGTGGTGGCGCGCTGCGAGGTTACCACAGGTCAAAACGCTAGCTCCATAGTCAGAAATAGGGAACCTTTACAGCTCAGGAGGTGTATGGGCAAACCACTCTACCTGGCGCTTCATTTCACGTCACATGACACAGATATTGTCATTTTTATTAGTAGCGTTGTGTCATCGAAAAACCAACCCGATCACCTCATACTTCGTCGTCCTGAGTATACAATCTGGCGTAGGCTACATTTGTGGCAAACTGACACGTACGGAAACTAAGGACGTTCGATATTTTTATAGAGGTCCTTGCTATTTTTTAGAGAAAACAAATTTAGTATAAATAAGAAAGACTCCACTTTTTTATATCTCACTGGTAGATGCAAACCTTATGGACGTTAGTCGGTGCCAAAGTCGACGAATGTTCGTCTCAGCGCTCATTGCACGGCGCAATGGGCAGCAGCGTCTGTGTACACACGCGTCGATTGCAATTTGCATAGGGCAGGCCGGGATTGCAGAAATACTGAGACGCGGAGCACGAAAAGGCGAAACACAAGACTAAGCGCTTTTTTGTGTTCATTTCGCGCCAACAACAAAGGCACTCCTTTCGCTTAAGAAACACTAGGTTGTTGTCCACGTTGTACTCACTTTGCGTGTACTCGTTTACGGGCGGGCCTTTTCACGTAGCTTGCGTGTTTTCCCTGTCAGCTGTGATTTTTGAAGGGCTGCTTCTGTAGCGACACGAAGAAAGGAAAGGTCAACAACGCAATCAACAAAATAAAAGTGCGATAATCGGCACAAAAAGAAGAGAATGGAGTAAACATCCTAACCTTTGAGCTTAAGCTTTAGATTAAATGATTCCACAAGCGTCGTACGTTTTTTCGAAGTTCCCGACGCAATAACGTCGACAAGACGAACAAGACAAAGAGACGCACTCCTAAACGGTCACTAGAAGCTGCAAGTCGTTATATATTCCTAAATTACTTTTTGCATCGGTATGAGCCAGGTAATGGTGGAAACGTCTGGGAATTTCGCACACAGCAAGCAGAGCCTCGCTGATCGATGTTATTCGTCATTTGAAATGTTTAAAAAACTCGGAAGCGACGGACGAGACGGATATATTCTCGTAAGATCGCATCGTTATGGCGATGCGACGCCGGAAGCAAACTTGGATCTTGAAAGATGAATGATCTTAATACTATTCCAAGCTCTTCACACATGAGGGTAAATCAAAGAATAAGGAGCTCCTTCTTGGCAATTGAACCACCGTGTCCGTTAAGAAAACTACCTCTGCATGAACATACTCATTATTGAGAGTTAAGTAAGCTGCAATGTGCTGGACAATAAAGAAAAGGTGCACAGGTACAATAATTACGGATTCCAATGCATCATCCACGACGAATGATGTTTCGGTACTTTCTTCCTGAAAACGCTCTCTCTAAGCTCTTCCAGGTCTTTATTCATGAGAGTAAATCAAAGAATACGATACTTCTTCGCTGTACCTGGAACATTCCGTTCGTTAAGAAAACTACCTCTGCGCTAACATACTCATATTTGAGAGTCCAGTACGTTGCACTTTGCTTTATAATTACGAAAAAAGGTGTACCTCGACAACAATTACGGATGCGGATGCTTCATGCACGATAAATAAAACTGCCGTACATTTTTTCCTGACAAAGGTCCCTCTGAACATTAAGCGTGGCTTCAAGGTTCTTAAACGGAAAACAAACTCCCACGTTGACAGATACTTCCTAGTGAAGTTTTCGATGACAAAACGAGAAGAATGGTGGGGGATGCCCGTATTCTTGTCTTACTTTGTCTTTCGTTATTTCCCCTTCACGGTGGCGTCATTTTTTTAAAATGCGATAAGCTTTACTGCTGGACTCAAAAATGATTTTTTCTAAAGTATAGGCTTCTCTGCAACTCACAATATGTGAAAGGCAACTTCAAAGAGGCCAAGCTTTACACCAAGTCCAATACCCTTTATCCTTGGCTTCCTTTCTTTACACAAATACAATGCTAAAAAAAAAAAATTTCTAGGGGCAACATAAGAAGTCTCGCGCCAAAATATTAAGGCCCTAAAACGTTACCGGTTTTTAATTGCAGGTATTTTTCCCCGCAGCTTTTTCCCGGTAGCTACCCGTCATGCTGTTCGGCTATGGGTGTCTGGGGATAGCGCGTTTTTACCAACTGAGCCAACCAACGCGTGAGTGATGACAGTGACGACTTTAACAAAAAATCATAATGCAGTTAGTGTTACAGTGATGCCCTAAAATTTACGTTCCGCATGAGCGATATATAGGAAGCGCATTACCACAGTAACAGAAAAAATTACTATAAGCTGCGCAAACCAAGAATATTTGATGTTAAGTCAAAGTGGGCGGGTTCGAAGGGAGCCGATTCCAGTCAATCCTCACTAACTTTATAAATCACAGCTACTATGGGCAGCCGATAATATAAAAATAGCTAAACTACGTCATACGGGTGCGCACTTGAGAGAGGGAGGGAAAGAGTTGGTAAAAGCAAAGGAGGACCTATACTTCATTCCACAAGCTAGGTGCAGAACTGTGGAGGCTACATTGCTGTCATTAGCGCGCCCACTCAGGGCGCCTAACTTGCCGTGAAGGGGGTTCTGAAAGGACATTCTCTTCTCCCCTCTCGGCAAGTTGAACCGCAAGGCCCCGGCGCATTTTGTCACTTCCTCCGCGGTGAGTTAGGCGCCCTGAGGGGGCGCACTCTTGACAACAATGTACCCTCCACAGTGCTGCACCTAGCTTGTAGAATGAACTATAGTCTTGCTGAGAACTCGACTGACCCGCACGCCGCTCGTAACAAAGGGGGCGGAACTTGCACATGGGCACCCCGTTAGGCTAAGTGTGCCCTTGGGTTGCTTCTCATCGCGACGTTCGCAATGCAGCCAGGCAAGTCGAGTACATCTAGCGATCGACTCGCATCCGTGGTGCAAAATCGACTCACTGTGGCTCGCTGAGCACGGCAAACGGAATCGGGTTGGCGCGAGTCTGTAAGCACATTGCTGTATGCCAACTCCCGGTAGTGGTTCGTTATCCTTGTTCTCCCACGTCACTGTAACTAAAATTTTACACGAATATAGTAACTGGGCTAGATGCACGTCGACTGAATCTTTGTTCTTTCCAGGAGGTGGCGCCGGTTGGAAAAAAATGAACAAGAAAACTCTCACTTCTTTCTACTAAGGCCAGGCACAAGGTTTTGCTGAAAAATGCTGAATGGTTTTGAAGGGTTTACGTGGGGCAATTCAACAGGAACTACCCGCTGTTAGGTTCTATTGCTCCTACGCATGCATTAAGTCGTATATATAGTCTGTGCATGGGCTTTTTCGTTTCGCTGCGCGCAAGTGGGACGCAAACGGGACACACGCTAATCTGAAACATTCGACCTAGCGCTGTTTTCACCCGGAAGCTTTTTGCACGGCGCAGTCGTGGAATCCTCCGACTGAGTACGAGGGCCACCCGCTGGCAACGCACTGACCCCGCATTACTGCAAAGCTCCGGCTTCTTTGTTTATTGGGGTCATGCTAAGATCTGTCGTAAATTATACGCCACAGTTTTCAATAACGTCTGACTCGATGCATTTTAACGGTCTCGCAATAATAGAAGCTCAGCTGTAAACATTTTTGGTTGGATGAGTCATTTTTATGCGCAAGAAATCTTTGCCGAGCACACCACATCGCCAAGCGTGTAACACCCTGCATCTGCACAGGACATTATAGGGGCGACTTTAAGCCATTTATACATAATAATAGAGTAAATGTAGTCGAAAAAATTGCTCGGGTCTGGTTTGAGGCTTCGGAGATATCAAAACCTCATCGCACACATTTTCTTAAAAAGTCCCGGGTCTGTAAAATTTCCCAGGTGTGGGCCCGTGGAAAGCGACACAGCATAATCGAGAACTAGCGAAGTGATTGGAACTTCCTTCACTCCTGTCTAATGACACATTTCCCTTGCCTCTCCACCGTTTTCTGACGTGCAGGCGACCGATGACGCTGTTCCGTTTGCTGGAGTATAGGCTATACACAAACACCGTCGACCCTGCTTGTTTATCCTGCCAGTGCTCGCACCCTTTCATGGCTGATTTTTCCTGGCGGGTTTCGACCTGGTTACACTATAACTTAAGAAAAACCTTAAGCAAACACTCGCCGCGGCTTGCAAACACAAGTGTCCTACTTGGCGGCCCGGTCGAAGAAACGGCACCCCGCCCGTCCTCAGTGCTTTCAAGCGGTCACGTTCGCTCATTTAGTGCTTGTGGGTGGCGAAGAACAGACCACCGGCTTCTTAGTGTGGCCTACACAAGCTCTCTCATAGCGCAGACCAAACTTTTTGCGAGAAAGGAAAACATTGAGCTCCGTGGGTCGGCACGAAAAAAGAAAGCACTACACTGAAACATAAACACTCCAGTATCTGAAGTAAGCTCGAAGATGGATATTTTAAAACTAGCGCAACATGCAACAGTGGAAGCTTAACGAAGGCACAGGTGAGTTTTGGGTGAGAAGTGGTAGAAGCACAATATGCCTTTCGAGGTGAATGCGAAAGGACCACCTAGGACAAAGTCGGAACGTCGATGGATCAAACTTGGAACAAAAACAATTCGCTTTGGGTATGGGCTCCAGTGAACGCGGCAGATGAGACCTTCGTTCGGCTTTCACAAACCAGGAGGTGTAATTAAGTTGCACAAAACGTTTATTTATTTATTTATTTATTTATTTATTTATTTATTTATTTATTTATTTATTTATTTATTTATTTATTTATTTATTTATTTATTTATTTATTTATTTATTTATTTATTTATTATTGTGCCTGAAATGCCCCGTTTAGGGGTATTACATGAGGGGTGGGCAGATACATCAATGGCTAATGTTATCGATGAAATCCTTGAATTTCCTTGAGTGGTGGATGGCGTCGCTGGGCACGCTATTCCATTCTCTGGCTGTTTGCACGAAGAATGAGTGCAGATGGGCAGATGTACGGGCTCCTAGAGGATTAACAGCTTTTCCATGGCTAGTGCAGCATGACGTCCGCTGGGCCGGAGTGATATGATTCATGAAGCAGGCGATACGTGATAGAATTTGTGAAAAAGGCAAAGGCGAGAGGTTTTTCTTCATAAGGCTAATGTTTTAAAGTTGGCGGGACGTTCGAGGGCAGATACGGTAGTGTAATGTGAATAGTGAGTAAATGTGAGTAAATAAATCTTATCGCACGGTTTTGAACGGCTTTAAGTCGGCTTTAAGTGGGTAGGCAAGAGTAATGATGATGATGTTTGGAGTTTAATGGCGCAAGGCCGACTAAGGGCAAAGAGCGCCAAACAATAGTGATTACATGAAAGTGGCATGGAAGTAAAAGAACATTTCAGTAAAAATAAACCAAGTAAAAGACAACGTAATGAAGATGATGACTGGTGTAAAGGGCCAGGTTGTCAACATGCATGATAAGAAATGAGATGTAAACATTTTACGTCGGTAAGAAACTCGAAAACGCGTTTGATTGAAAACATGGCTTCATCTCCTAAGAAGTATGACGGGT
The DNA here is from genome assembly GCF_048455015.1 of Haemaphysalis longicornis. Taxonomy (NCBI): domain Eukaryota; kingdom Metazoa; phylum Arthropoda; class Arachnida; order Ixodida; family Ixodidae; genus Haemaphysalis; species Haemaphysalis longicornis. Next base: position 131,972,760 of record NW_027526204.1, on the reverse strand, counting down.
GTGGTGGAATATGTCGCGTGTGTAGTTGTGGGAAGTATTTGTGTCGTGTTGTGTCAAGTGCCTTACATTGTATAAGGATGTGGATCACGGACAGGGCCTCTCCGCACCTGCTGCACAGAGGTCTTGGAGACCCCGTGAAAAGGTGCGAGTGCGTTGCATGAGTGTGCCCTATCCGTAATCTAGCCAAGGCGACTTCAGTGTATCTATTACGTGTGTCGGTGGTGTATGGTCCCAAGTGTGGTTTTATTACGTGTAACTTGTTGTCTGTTTGTTCACTCCAGTGTGTTTGCCATGTTTTGCGAAGTTGTTGTCTGATGTGTGGTTTCACGTCGGTGTAGGGTAATGTGGTTATGTCTACTGTATTCGTGAGTGTAGCAGCAGCAGCCATTCGGTCCGGTGCTTCATTCCCGGCTATACCACAGTGGCCAGGGACCCAGCAAAGAACCAGTTCAAATTTGCGTACATGCACAGACATAATACCCTTGACGATGAGATTGACAACGTGGTTTTTCGAAGGCTTTGTTAACGACAGTGCCCGCACAACACTGAGGGAATCTGTATAGATAATGGATTGTGGGATGTGGCTTTGAAGCATATGATTGACAACAAGAAGTACACCGTAAGCCTCTGCCGTAAATATACTAGTATGACTATTCAGAGTTTTGGTGACACTAAGGCCGGGCCCATGCGCCGCGCAGGACACAGAGGTGGAAGTCTTAGAGGCATCCGTATAAAATTCAGAGCACTCATACTTCTGCTGCAAATACAAGAAATGCTGCAGAATAGCACATGTGGGAGCTCGGTTTTTATCTACATGTGTGAATGATGTGTCGCATGAGACAGGGCGGAGATGCCATGGTGCTATGAGATCTGTTACAGAACTTTGGATGGTATCTAAAAAGGAGACAGCAAGCTCTGACGCTTCCTCTCTAACTCTGTAAGAGAAGGGCGCAGAGAAAGATGGTCGATTTAAAAGGAGTTCAGTCATGGAGGTATCATGAAAAACTGATTTAAAAGGATGGTGAGGCATGGATGAAATTTTAAAAGCATAAACGAGGTCTGTGTATGCTCGCTGACGTTGTAGGTTCCATTTGTTGCACTCTACATACAGGCTTTCGACTGGACTAGTCCGAAAGGCACCACAGGACAAGCGGAGCCCTAGATGAAGCACAGGGTCCCGCATTCTGAGGGATGTTTTAGTGGCTGACCCATAGACAACGCTGCCATAGTCCAATCATGAGCCTATAAAGCTGGTAAAAACACGCAACAGAAGCTGTTTGTCAGCACCAAAAGAGATGTGCGAGAGAACCTTCATGATATTCATTGTTTTTAAGCCTTTATGTTTTAGTTGTTTTATGTGTGGGATGAATGTGAGCTTTTCGTCAAAGATTATACCTAAAAACTTGTGTTCCTTTTTGACAGGAATCGACACACCGTGGAGTTGAATGTCTGGATCCGGCCGAATGCCACGCCTCTTGGAAAACAAGACACAAGTGCACTTCCCTGGATTAAATTTAAAACCGTTGCTGTCTGCCCAACCAGCTAGCTTGTTAACACCAAGCTGGACTTGGCGCTCGCAGACAGACAGGTTACAAGACTTAAAGGATAATTGTACGTCGTCTACATAAATTGAGCAGAAAATCGACGGTGGCAATGCCTTCCTCAGGGAGTTCATTTTCACAATAAAAAGGGTGCAACTTAAAACTCCACCTTGTGGCACTCCATTTTCCTGCACATGCACCCGAGAGAGTGCAGTTCCAAGTCGCACGCGAAACGTCCTTTCGGACATGTAACTGGAAAGCGTGTTTATCATGTTACCCGACATGCCAAAGGACTTCAAGTCGCTAAGGATGCCGTACCGCCAAGCATTATCGTACGCCTTTTCAAGATCAAAGAAGACTGTCATACAGTACTGCTTGTGGAGGAAAGCATCTTTGATATAAGACTCTAATGCAACGAGTTGATCGTTGGAAGATCGCCCTGCCCTGAAGCCCGCCTGGCAGCTCTCGAGAAGGCCATTGTACTCTAAGAAGTACACAAGTCTCCTGTTTATCATCTTCTCGAAGAGCTTACACAGGCAGCTTGTCAGGGCAATGGGACGATAACTGGCGGGAGAGGAAGGGTCCTTCCCTTCCTTTAGGAAAGCCACTACTATGGCCTCCCTCCAAGAGCGTGGAATGTGCCCCGAAAGCCATATTTTATTGTATAGGTGTAAATGTTTCAAGAGTGTCTGGGTGTAGGTGCTGTATCATGGTGTATGTAATCTTATCTGCGCCTGGAGCTGAAGGTTTGCACGAGCTCAGGGCAGCCCTCAACTCATAGAGAGTGAATTCAGAGTTGTAAGGAGTTTTTGATCTGTCTATGTCGTGTAAGGGGTTTTTTTCTGCAGATGTTTTGTGTTTCATGAAAGTGTTCGTGTAGTGTGCTGAACTGGACACGTGTTCGAAGTGTTGTGCAAGCGTGTTAGCCTGGTCTTCAAGTGTGTCCCCTGTTGTGCTAACCAGGGGCAGGCTGTGTGTCTGTTGTCCTTTGAGCTTGCGTATACGTGTCCAGACTTTGTGTGTGTCTGTGTATGAATTAATGGATGTCAAGAAGGTGTGCCAACTCTCTCGTTTCGCCTCACGGCGCACACGTTTTCCTAACGCCTTGGCCCGTTTGAACAAAATGAGGTTACCCGACGTGGGGTACCGACGAAGGATACCCCACGCCTTGTTCTGGGCCTCTCGCGCCCGCCTGCAGTCCTCATTCCACCACGGCCTCCGCTGGTTGCGCGGGGCACCAGAGGCGTGGGGAATGGACTTTTCGGCGACGTCGAGGATGTGCGCCGTGAGGAGTTGGGTGGCTTCTTCAACGTGTAGGTGTCCTATGGATGTGTGGTGTAGTTTCGATGTCTCTGTAAATGTGTTCCAGTTAGCTCGTGCTTCATTGAACCTATTATGGGAAGAAGAACTGCTTGGGCCGTTACCTATATATATTAGTAAAGTGGGGAAGTGGTCACTGCCATATGGGTCAGTGCCCACTCCCCACTCAAGACATGGTAGAGAATTGCCGAACCAATAGCCAAGTCAAGATTTGAGTATGTATTGTGTCCTATGTTATGGTATGTAGGCTGTTTATTGTTGAAAATGCATGCTCCAGAAGATGTAAGGAATTTCTCTATCAGGCGACCTCGGGCATCCGTTCTGGAAGAGCCCCAAAGAGAGTTGTGAGCATTAAGGTCGCCTGTAAGTATGTATGGTTCGGGCAGCTGGTCAACCAGCGCCTCGAAGTCGGTGCTCGTAAGTGGTGCTCGACGCGGCTCGCTCCGCCCCCCGGCGAGCCGCGTCGGCGTACCTCCCCAGGAGGAAAGAGGCGAACCTCTTTCGCGCCTCTGGGAAGGTGATGTTCTCAGTTACCTTCACATTAATAATCGCCTTCTCCTGCTTAAACTTCTCGCACGTTCGAGAGTAGGCGGCATGGGGTCCCTCGCAGTTGGCGCAGGTGAGGGTTGACGATGGACAATTATCAGATGGATGATCATGCTGAGCGCATTTTGCGCAGGTCAGACGACCACGGCAGGAGTTGGTTCCGTGCCCGAACCGCTGGCACTTAAAGCAGCGGCGCGGGTTTGGAATGTAGGGCCGGACATTACAATGTACAAAACCTGCATTGACGTACTCTGGGAGTGTGGACCGGTCAAAAGTAAGGATAATGTGATTGGTCGAAACTACTTTGTCATCCCTCCTTATAGGTATGCGCCTCACAGCTGTCACGCCCTGATTTCTCAGGCCCTCCAGCAGGTCAGCATCTGTCTCATTCATCAGGTCTACTTCAGAAATGACACCTTGAGTACTGTTCAGGCTCCGGTGGGGTGTCACCCTGATTTCAAGATTGGCTATGCGAGTTTGTTCAAGGAGGATCTTTGCATGCTGTTGGTTGTGTACTTCAACCAGGATTTCTCCAGTTCTTTGTTTTTTGGCCTTATATTTGTCACCAATGATGCCCTCCAGAAATTTCGATATTAGGAACACGGACTGTGATGCAAGAGGCTTTTCTTGGTCACTGGATTCCAACACCAAAAAACGGGGGTAGTTATCGGGCTTTGGAAGACTGTGGGTTGGGAGTGGCGGAAATGAACCTTCGGTGCGGCCCGTTTTCAGGGGCCGATCATGTTTGGGGGGGGATTTACGATTTACCATATGGCATGTAAAAGAAGCAGGGGGCGGGGGTACTTTCTTCTCAAACCTTACCTGATAGCCTGAGAGGTCCCGGAGCTCCCTGCCTGGTAAACAGACAGGGAGCCCATCCGCCGGAGCTTGACCTGGGCTCCGACGGCCACCGTTTGAGGCTTCTACCCTTCACCTTTAAACACATCACCACGGTATGTTACAGTTTATGTTGGGGGCTCGGGGTCCGCGGTGTCGCCAACACCGTCACCATGAATACTCAAGGTGCCCCGTGCGGTGGGTATGCAAGAGTAGATTGAAAGGGGCCCCAACATCCCGTGCATACTCCAGCTTGGGCTGAACTAGTGTTAAGTAAGCTTGGATCTTTAGTGAAGAGAGAGCAACTTTTAAATTTAGTCGAATATAGCCGAGTGCACGGTTAGCGTTGTTAGAAACCTGTGAGATGTGCGATGACCAAGAAAGATCGTAAGTCAGATTGATGCCTAGGTATTTATAGATGTTGACAGAAAGAACAGCAGAAACACAAATGGAATACCTAAATGTGTGGTATGACTGCTTGCGATGAAATGAGATGAGCACAGTTTTTTAACGTTGAAGCGCATTAACCAAGTTTCACACCATGTTTGAATGAGGTGTATGTCTGAATGAAGGATTGCAGAATCAGAAGGATCAAGTACGTGGCGGTAAAAAACGCAATCAACAGCGAATAATCGCATATTCGACTGAATGTTATAGGAAGGTCATTAATGTCGATCAAGAATAGCAGAGGGCCGAGGACAGTGCGCTGCAGAACTCCAGAGAGAACAGGGGACATATCTGAAGCAGTGCTGTTGGCATATGCGAACTGTTGGCGGTTAGCCAAAAAGTCACGGATCCAATCGAAAATCTCCCGGTTTATATTTAGGTGGGATAGTTTTAACAGAAAGCGTTCGTGTAGAACTTAATCAAAAGCTTTTTTCAAAGTCAAGGAAAAGGGCATCTACCGGTGTTTTAGTATCCATGCTAGAGATGATAGCGTTCACAAATAGCGCGAGTTGCGTGTCACAGGAAAGCCCTTTCTAGAAGCCGTGTTGGTGAGGGTGGAAAAATTGTTGGCAGTTAGGAATTTTACAATGTGTGAGCAAATTGTGTGTTCCATGATTTTCGAACAGACACAAGTTAACCAAATGGAATGGTAGTTTCTGTTGGAAATTGAGGTACCTTTTTTTGCCACTTGGATAACTGTGCCCGCCTTCCAGTCCAGCGGCACCACTCCACATGCAAGAGATTGCTGAAACATTTGGGTCAGAATGATATTTGAGAAGTGTCTTGTGTTTTGAGTATTTTTGAATTGATTCCGCCAATGCCAGAAGAAGATGATAGTGACAATGATTCTATAACTTTCAAGATTTCATTAGGATCAAACACTAATCATGGCATGATGTCGTGGTCGAAGAATAGGGTGCCGGGTAACTCACCCACAGGTTCTCTGGTAAAGACAGAAGAGAAGGTTTTGTTGAGAATTTAGGCGACATCATGAGCTCGTACAGGGTGGTTATGTTCGTCTGTTAGCGATAGCGAATTGGGGTTGTTGGGATTAATGGTCTTCGAGAACCGTTTTGGGTTATTGCGCAACACTTCTGGTAATGTGGTAGAAAAACTATCTGTTGTGGGAGCGTCGTGTGCTCCGCTGTTCTCCACACACCCCCTGTTTTTCTTATCTTGCAAGGTCGTTTCGCTAGCGCCAAAGGCAGCTAATCACCGTGGGCACAAGTTTTTATGTTTATCATATTTGTTATTCACCAGATTATATTGCAAGCCACGGCCTAAGGTAATTTCGGCCGTAAAACTGGCCCTTTTCCAGTATTATTTATCTTATCCGTTACATTCCTCACTCTGGGTGGGGCAAGCGACCCCAAAGAAATACATCCCCCTCGCGAGGGGCACGATCAAATGCACAGCATTTCCGAGGGGGTGCGCCGGCAAGTCGTATGGATTACGTATTGGTTGTTGGTTTTCTTGTTACACGCTGCACGTCATCAAATTTGCGGTGGGCTACAGCGGGGCGTCCCGGCAGCACGAGACGCGACCAGCGCTGCTGGTCTCTCGATCATAGTCTCGATCGCGGGACCTGTGTCGCCATCTTGCGGAGGCGCGTGACAACTTATGGCGGGTCTCTCGATCATAGTCTCGATCGCGGAACCTGTGTCGCCATCTTGCGGAGGCGCGTGACAACGTATGGCGCTTTCGAAACAAACCATAAATGAGTGAAGGATATAAGGCGCTATCGGTGCATCGAAATCCGTGTTGGTTGCGTGGCTCAATCGGTAGTGCGCCCGGCACTTGCCGTTCCGCCCGCGGCGTCATGGGTTCGAATCCGGGCGCCGGAAACTGTTGTTTCTTTTATAGTGTAGTGGCCTGGCTGCGGACTAGGCCGAACGCCGCGTGACATTGTGAGTTACTAAAATGCTATGCATTTAAAAGAAAGACCGTTTAGCCTTTTGAGATTGCGCCGTGAACATCTCGTCCGCCACAAAATACTTGACCGAAGCATGTGTGCTGTCAGACTGTTTAGCCGACCGGAATAGTCTTTTATTTGCTCAGACGTTCAAGAGACGAGTTAAACCAGGGGGATGCCAATTTTTCCCTGACGGTAATGGTGGGGACGTGTTTATCGGTTAACTCCTGCATTTTATTTCTAAAAAGGGACCAGTTCCATTCGAGAGAGCGCTGCGAGAAATCTACGACGAACCACTCACAGAAAGTTGTTAGCGCCTCATTGATAGCCTCGTAGTTGCCTTTATCGTAGAGCGTGATATAATGTGTTACGTGCGTTAAAGCTTTCTATAGAAACATCCCACGCTTTACAATTTAGCCAACACACTTATCTTTGTTGTATGTTGAGTAAGATGAAATCAATCATCCTCCCGTGTAGACCTTGTCGCACTGCGCCACGTTCGTCTTCTTGTACTCGTGATGTTTTAATGCGTAGTACTCTTTGCCGAGAATCCCCGAACCCAGGCCGTGAATGCCCAGAATTTCAACAGAAATGCAGATTTGGCTAAAGGAGCACCTTTAATTCTTATAATAGCGTAAATGAAGGTAATTGGTCAAACAGAATAAAAAAAACAACAAAGAAGCTGCACGTTAAGAACTGATACATTAGCCAAGCTGCAAAAGAAAGCGACACTTTAGTAGATAATTATTCGAATTTCGGCAGATTTTTCACCTGGAGTTTTTTCTCACCAGTTAACTATGGGCTCTGTTAGGGGACCGTTTTTGCGTCGACGCCGGTATTGCGCACTGTTACGTAGCAAGGTCAAATTATAACAGGATACAATCCCGAGAACATCATTCGAAACGACATTGAAGCAGTAGTATCGAGACCATTGCCACTAGGATTCGCTTTACTGACTTTTGTTCTTTTTTTTTTCATTTCCGCAGTAGGTGTTATCCCCCCGGTAACAGCTCTTACGGGTCGCTGTCAGGCGTGAAAGTTCCATACGGCTAAACGTATCACAGCGGTACTTCGCTCTCTTGTGAGAACGCGTCGAAGCTGCAAGCTAGCTAAAGACAAGCAAAAGGAGAGGCGAACTCCGTTTCTCACACTAATCTCAGGGGACAGGACGAAGCCGGGCTTGGGTCCTCTTGCCCGATGGCGACGAAGTAGCGCAGGAAATGGGACTTTCCCGCGCTCTAATGCGACCGGGCCACGCGAGGGAAAAGGAAATGTCGTCCACGCGGCTTCACAGCCTTTCTAACACTCGATTGGATAGGGATTAGATTGATGCGGTATGTCGGCCAATTGCCTCTGCGTCGGCACTGGCAACGCGAGTTCACGAAGGTCGTGTGAACTACGCCTTCACTTAGTTGGTTAATCTCTCTGATATTTGGTCCTTCATTTTGATCAAAATAAGGGGCAAGCGTCAGTTTTTTCAAGCACGTCCTTGTGGCGTAGTTTTCTAACATTCATTGGGACACATGCACGGCGCGCTCGTACATGCTCGCAGTTTTACGTATGGGGTTTTTCCATTACGCGGCAGGCAAATGGTTTTCAATGGCTTCTTTCTCAACGCCGCCTGCTTTTCTCCCTGTTTTGTCTTGTTTTATTTTCTTCTGTGTTCTTTAAAACCAACAGGTGAGGGGAAATGAGGCCTACTCCTTATTTCCGCCTTATTTTTCGTTCGTTATTTTGCCAGCAGAATGATGTTAGAAAACATAAGTGGCTGGAATACCTAGTCCTTGTAATGCAAGCTATTGTGGAAGTCCACCTTGCACGAGGGAATCATCCAGTGGTGATCTCAATAGACGATTTTTACACAAAAGACAAGTTAATGTAGCAGGTCATCTAGAGACTATATGTAGAACTTTATATTCTGCACACTTTATTTTTTAAACTATCTTTATTAATGGTACAAAAAATAAGTGAAAAGCGCGTCCTCAAAAGCATGAAAAAAAATGGAATATTGAGTGTGCACTGCTTTCCACTTTCGACCTTCAACTGAGGCTCGGTTAAACGCTAAGGTGAAATAAAGCCATGGCTATGCAGGCCAGCCGCTACGCTCATCTGGCTCCGTCTCCACAAATCGCTAAAGACTTCTGACAACAGGAACTACTGTGCAAGTCTGCATAGGGTTTGGAATGAGGGGGGAGGGGCGGAATTGATTTTAGGTATCTATACAAAGCGTGGACACGCAGTGGTTAAGAAAAACTAGAAGGCTGACGACGAAATACGGAAAGAACAGTGGAAACTCAATGACAGCTAAGGTAACTAGAAAAGAATCATGGTATATAGAAACGAACAAGTGGAGAGAAAAAATGGAAGGCAAAACATCGTTAAAGATGTACAGGACAGCGAAACTGGACAACAGAAAAGAAAATATCTAAGATAATCCTATGGGCACTGATTCCCTTTTTGAGGCTAGAGCAGGTTGTTTGAGAACTAAGAGATTTGTGGGGAAGTATACAGAACTGATGGGGTATGCGAGTTCTGCGAGAAAAAAAAACAGAAACTACGTGGCACATAGTTTTATATTCTGAGTGTATCCCTCCAAATTTCCTAGAGGGAAATATACGGCTTCCAGAAGCCCGAGGATTAAAAGGTATAAAAGATGGAGTTAACCTCAAGGCTGTGGAAACGACTAAGCAAAGATTAGAATGCTGGTGGACAATAAGCAGAGAGGGGAATAATGCCTAGGACAGCTACCTCCTGCAACAGAAAAAAAGTATTTTGCGCATGCGCTTGACCACCGCTAGTATTAAAAGAAGAGTATAAAAGATATTTAGTCTTTCTTGGTAAGATGACACGTCATCACACCGCTTCAAACGGGATACCACTAGCAATCAATCAATCAAAAACCTTTTCATGAGTCGACTGGCGCTTTTCGCGATTAATTTTTTCCGGTTGATCAGTTGATGAAATCGTAGGAGAAAAATGAAATATGAGTCACATGATAAATTTGTGGGCAGGCGTGTGGAGGGTCATATCCGGGTTAAAAAAAACTGCCTTCAGTCAGAACAGAAAACGGTGGAAGTATGCTCAGAGAAGATAATGTATAGAACCGCAGGCTGACAGCTAGAGCAGGCGGGAAATTACTAGTGTTAATACAAATACACACGGTACAACAAACGGCGAGCAATCACACACACCATTATACCTTCGTATAAATTAAATCTGGTGTAAGTAAACCTTTATTAATCGGCGCTTACAGCAATCAAGGAGAGGACAGATGATCCTGATTCCAGAAATGGCGCGAATTACGAACGAAGTGATAAGCGTTTCACCGGAATCAGCCCCGTGACGACGATTTGATTACCTCATCTGGAGTGCCTGTGAAGAGGATGACGAACTTATTGATAATATTTTTATTGCGATACTGTTATGATTCTACTTACATTGTTTTTTTTTTCATTTGTCTTCGTAAACCGATGCAACAGATTAATCGGTCATTTAACTGATTAAATGCCGATAAATCGGGTTAAAATTTTTAACCGATGCCCAGCCATATCTTGGTGTTCCTATTACGTAGATAAATAACAGAAGATATTGGTTGCGTCTCCTTGCACATGTATTTTCACTGATGTGTGTTTTTATTGTTTCCGTGCGCTTGATATCTGCCAGCATGCATTGTATTACACTATCCTGCCGCTTGTATGATTCATTGATTATGAGGTTTGACGCGCCGACGCTACACAAGCGAGAAGGCGCGCCGTAGTTGAGTGCTCCGGATTAACTTTGACCGTCCAGAAGTTTTGAAAAAAGATTTTTTCAAGACTCCGTAAGGTACGTTGCATGCATTTAGAACACAATTGCCGTTTTTAAAAGTTGGCATTCTTTGATGAGTACCCCGGAAAATTTAGTCTGTAACGCGAAAAGGCGTGACGCTTTACATCTGCACAATAAATGCATAATTGCTCAAGTTAACTCGTGTGATTGTTATAACACTGCAAATTCGGAGGATTGTCACCCTCAGAACCAATTACAAAAAATTGAAAATAATAAAAACCGCCAACACAAATGTAGGACGCATTTTTTGAGCAATACACTTGGGTATAATAGTGAAGCCTCTTATGAAAAAAACTAGGTTAATATACTTTTACAAAGCTACACGGGACCTTCGTACCTTGGTACGACTGCTGACATTTTCCCTGGTAAGTAGTCTTTTGAGCCACATATTGGTGCATGGGAATGAAGCCGACTAGTGAAGCCAAATTATTGTTCAGGTTAGGCACTCAACACTTTTGGAATATTCAGAAAAGTTTTCGGGGGAGAGAGTGAGAAATTCAGTTGTGAGAACACATGCGTGCTTGTGTTATTATTTTTTTTTGTCGTGGTTTCGCAGTCATTGTCGACGGAGCCTGGCGTGTGGCTGGCCGGCATGAAGGAAGGAATCGAAGTGGGCAGGAAGGCGTTTGCGTGTCGAATCCAGTCACTTCTCGTTTTTAAGGGAGCGGGGAACGAAAGTTCCTGGGATCAGGTACAACCATTAACAAGTAAAGGGACCCTACACGTCCGTCAAAAAATGTTGACTGGACGCATTATCTGTTCCTATTTTGCAGAGGTAACCCGTACGTGAGTAAGCCTCCGAAAGAAGTAATGCGTTTGGTAACACCATTTCTTTTCCCGTCGGTATGAGCGAGGTAACGACGAAAATGTCTCGGAACTCCGCACACAGTAAGCAGAGTCAGGCGTACCAATATCAGTCATCATTTGAGATCTTTAAAAAACTGTAAGAAGAAAGAGAGAGCAAAACTTTTATTGAGCAGTTATATGCGTGGGGATGGCTTCTTTGACCAGAAGTCCAAGCGTCGTCTTCGCACGGTCCGCCTTCTCCGTCAGCATGACCTGGTCGGCGAAGTGTGCGCTGCACAGCGCTGTCTCCCACTGCGCGAGGTTACGGCTAGGGAAAGGGCGTGGCAAGTCCGGGTTTTGGCTACATTCCCAGAATACGTGGTATAGGAAGCCTCAATTTCCATAGAACTTGCGTTGAGGTGGATGATGTTTGGGGAATTGCATATGGAGCCGGAGTGGGTGAGGGAATGTGTTTGTTTGAAGTAAGCAAAGTGTCGAGCGTGTTTTTAGATGCGACGCTGAGAGGAGCATCTCTTGCCGGCGGCCCTGTCCTGCGTGCGTCGGCGTCCGCGTCCGCACAGCTGCGTCGCTCCTCCGCTCACCCCCTCTGCTCTCTCCGATAGCGAACACCCTCTCTCTCAACATCTGCGGGCGCGTGGCGCAGCGCACTCTCACTCCGCCGGTGGGCGGCGCTGCGCGCTGTGCGCATGTGCAGTACTCTCTCCCGCGATCTCCTCTCCTTCGGGTGCGCTGCGCATATACGCGGAGTGCCGCGCTCCGGCCGGTCTCTCAGTCGACGGTAGTCCGCGCTACGCTTGCTCTCTCTCTCTCTCTCTCTCTCTCTCTCGCATTACCCGACGATTGCTCACGCAATTCGAGTAATCGACCCAACGGAAACGCACAATGGAACCCCCTTCAGCGTCGCATCACACCAGGGTTCCCGCGAAGGGAGGTGGGGGTACTTTTTTACTTAATTGCGGGTGTGGTGGTGGATAGACTCTACGTTCTAGCCGGTAGTGCTGGGTAATGTTACGGTAAGTCACAATAGGGGTAGGGTCAGGGCCTGGTGTGCGGGTGCGCGGGCCGTCGCGAGGGCGAATTCGTTGCCCGCGAGGGAGGAGTGTGCCGGCGCCCAGACTATCGTGACGTGCCGTTGTAAGAAGAGAGAGACGAGATGGGTGTGTTCTCATAAGTTGGAGTCGTTATGGCGACGCGATGGCGAAAGTATTAATCTTGGATCGTGCCAGCTGAATGATCTCAATTTTCTACCGAAATCTTCATACAGGAGGGTAAATCGAAGAACAAGGGCAACATTAAGCTACCTTGCGGTGGCTTAATAATTGCGTTCGTTAAGAAAACTACCTGTGCGCGAACATACTCATTATTCAGAGTTTTGTAAGGCGCATTTTTCTGGACAATAACGAAAAAAGTGTACTGGGACAATAATTACGGATGAGAATGCTTTATTTGCGATAAATAGAACTGCCGCCCTTTCTTCCCGGCAAGGTTCCCTCCAAAGAACTGGCGTGACTTCGAGGTTCTTAAACGGAAAACGAACGATAACGTTGAGAGATACTTCCGGGTAAAGTTTTCGATATGCGGAACGATAAGAATGGAGGTAAATGAAAAAAATGCTTGTCTTACCGTCCCGTTTGTTATTTACCCTTCCCGGTGGATTCATTTTTTAAATGCCGGAAGCGTTACTGGGGCTCTCAATAACTATTATTTTTCTGTATGTGTAGCTTTCACGGCAACCCATAATGTGTGAAAGGCGATTTCAGACAGACCAAGCTTAGCACCAATGCCTGTTATTCTTGGATTGCTTTCTTTACACTAATACAATGCTGCAAGAACATTTCTCCAGGGGCAAAATAGACAGTCTTCCATCAAAATATGAAGGCCCTGAGCCGTTCCCTGTTTTTAATTGAAGTTGTCTCTTTCTCGCACATCTTTTTGCCGGCCGCTAAAGGTGATGCTGTTCAGTCACGGGGATCTGTGGACGCTGCGTTTATCACCAACTGAGCCAAAAGACGTGAGTGATGACAGCGGCGTCTTTAACAACGAAAAATATTTGCCGCGTATCTGCTGCTTTCGTTACAAATGTCGACAAAAGACGATAGTCTTTTGCCGACATTTGCTGAGTAAATGCCTCCCTTCGCTTTCCCGCTCACTTCTCATGCTGTTCCTCTTCCGTCGCCCTCCACGCAAAGTGAACGCTCAAGAGGTTTGCTCAAGCAAATTTAAATTTACCGCCTTCCTCTGCCCCAGGCCGGGTGCCTTGATAGCAGCTTTGCCGTACGGCGGAGACGCGCGTGAATCGAGACACCCTACTTCAACTTTTATATACCCACGTTGCCCTACTCCACGTGCATTCCTAGTTGAACGCAGGACCTATCTAGTGGAACCTTTCGCAGCTGTTGCCGTTTGAGTTCTTAAAATGCCGCCAGACGCTATAGTGGCGCGGGCGACACGAGGCGACAGAGTGAATGAAGTGGATATAGTATTCTATTTGCTATCGCAAAAATCAAGATCAAGCATCAATTAATTTTTATAAAGGAACAGAGAAAATATTATGTTTTGATTTTTCGCGTCATGTTTGCGTAATGTTATGTTCATGTTCAACAATGTTGGCAAGTATGTAAATTGCCACAGGACGTGAACATTTAGAGTTAGCTGGCAGTACATAAACCTATTGTTTAGCATCTGTATTACTCTGGCCGTGTGGCTGAATGGTGTCACAGACAGACAGGCATACAGACGGACGAAAATTGTTTAAGTAACCCAAGAAAGACTGCAGTCTTTATTACACAATTATTACACAATAAATTATTACACAATTAGGGTTAAAATGATGCCGTAACATTTACCTCCGGATTAAGCAACACATAGGGAGCTCATAACCACAGCGAAAGGAAAACAATTACCACAAGCTGCGCGAGCCAAGAATATTTGATGTTGACCGTAGTGGACGGGTTTGGGGCGAGCTGAACTAAGGCAATCTTTACTAAGTGGATTTAACGCAGCTACTAGGGGCAGCCGACAATCTTCAAGTGGGTAAAATAAATCACACGTGTGCGCGCCTGAGAGATGGAGGGAGCGAACTGCTAAAAGGAAAGGCGGACCGAGTCTTGCTGAGAATTCGACTGAGCCGCCAGCCCTTCGCAAATCGATTTGGGCAATGGAGGGGGCGGAACTTGCACAAGGGTAAGTGTGTCCCTTGTGTCGTTGCTCAGAGCAGCACTGCCATAGCAGCCAGGCAAGCCAAGAGCATCTGGTGATCAACTCGCAGCCGTGGAATGAAGTCGACTCACGATGACTCGCTGAGCACGGAAACGGAGTTTGGGTTGGCACGACTCTGTAAGCACGTCGCTGTATGCAGATACCCGGAAGTCGTTCGTTCCCTTTGTTCTCCCACGTCACTTTAACTAAAATTCAACACGAATATCGTGGGCTAGATGCACGTCGACAGAATCTTTCTTGGTTCTTTCCGGCCGGTTGCGCCTTTATGAGAGGGTAAAAAAAGCCAGTGTATTTTTATTAAGACCAGAAACAAGTTTGTCCCGTCAAATGCTGAAAGTTTTTGAAGGGTTTGCGTCGGATAGTTCATCAGGAACTGCCTGCTCTTAAATGCTTTTAAATGCAGAGAATTTCTTTAACTCTCGATGTCACCCGGCGTTGTCGGCGTGCCTCGGCGTCCGCAACAGCCGTTCCAGGTGCGCCCTCTCCCCCACTCCTCCTCTCCCGCATCACGCTACCCTCCTCGCTCTCAACAACAGGTCCGCACCCCTTCCCCTACACTATATAAAAAAATAATACTTACCGGCGCCTGGTTTCGATCCCACGACCCTGCAGGCGGAACACAAGGTACATGGTGCTCTACCCACTGCGCCACAAAGCCGACACAGAATGGAAGGCTACGAACGCGCCTTATATCCTTGACTCATTCAAACTACGTCAAGGAGCTGCTGATACAACGCATTCACTACCTGTGGGCGGAACGCGAGGTACATGGTGCTCTACACACTGCGCCACAAAACCGACACAGAATGAAAGGCTACGAACGCGCCTTATATCCTTGACTCATTCAAACTACGTCAAGAAGCTGCTGATACAACGCATTCACTACCACCAACTCCCAAACACTAAACGTTAACGCAATACACCCACCCCCTATGCGACGCATTTACTCGAGTCCCCGTCGCTGGGAGATTTGCTTTTGCGCATGCGTTAAGTCGCTTAAAACAATCTGTCCATGTTCGCATGCGTTTCCTGTGCGCCCAAGTGGGACGCAAACTGGACACACGCTAATATGAAACGTTCTAGGGCAGTTTTCACGCGAATTCTTTTTGCACGGTGCCGTCGTGGAATCCTCTGACTGTGTGCGAAGGCCGCCCGCAGGCAACACACTGTCCCCGCATCACAGCAAAGCTCGGCGGCGAAGCTTCTTTCTTACTGCTGCCGGGGCACGCCATTGCAGACAGGCAAAGCGTCGTGTGCAGCATGGCACGTCGTCCAGGAACTTTAAAGCGACGCTTTTTACAATTAATCCCCAGGTTTCCGCCACTACCTTTGGTGTCAAAGGAAAACTCCCTCAAACAAGTAAAAGAAGTTACTGGCACCGCTACCAATCGAACCTGGAAAGAATAGAGAAACAAAGTGAGAGCCCATAGTCTTACCGATGAAGCTACTAGCCCACGCGGAAACGGGGGAGACAGACGGTGCCCTCACCGAGCACATCGTCGTGTTTAGCACTTGCGTTCTTGCTGAATGCCACGTGATGGTGTCACGCGACCTCTCGCACGTCTCGCTCCCCTGCCGCCCACTGCACGTGTAGCGGCCGTGTGCGCTAGGAGTTATAAAATTAAAGGATGCTCACACCAACGCATGGCATCTCACTTCTCCCCCGTCTTTACCATCAATCTCGTCGCTTCCGCCGGCGGTGGCAGATACCGATGAAAAGTGAGATCTTCTAGACCGGGTTTGAGCTTCCTTTAATTTTACAAAAAAAAAAGAGTTTCCACTCATGTGCTTCACCTATATAACTCAACAAACCACCGTTCATGAATGATGTATTGATTTAACTTAAGGAAAGAATATGTCTTTGAAATTATAATGGTCGTGTTCAAGTGCATTTTACTTGTCTCTGGTTTCACTCTTTGCAGATCCACGTGTGTGAATTCAAGTCACGTCGCAAGGGCAATCGTTGTGGGTGCCGTGTACAGATTTGCTTTCCAACCACCCTCACAAATGGATTGGCGCGCATTTTCTTGCTCTGCAACACGGCAGAACTAACAGTGCTGTCATTTGAACGAAATATGAAGCAAGTAAGAACTCGCCCCTAGCTTCTTTGTTTATTGCGTCCAGGCTAAGATCTGTCGTAAATTAGACGCTACAGCTTCCAATACCCGCTGACTCGACGCGATTTAGGTGTCTGGCCATAATTAAAGTTTGTTCTAAACACTTACTTTGGTGGCATCAGTAATTTTAATGCGCAAGCATCCTCTCCCGAGCCCACCACAGCCCCAAGCATGTAACACCGTCTATCTGCACAGGACACTATGCTGGTGGCGTTAATACATTAAATCATTATAATACTGTAAATGTGGTCGGTATAATTGTTCGAGTCTGGTGGGAGGCCACGCAGATGGGAAAACCACGTCCCACCCAATCTTATAAGAAGGACCGGGTGTGTAAAATTTCCGAAGTGTTAACCCGTCAAAAATGACACAACAAAATCGATAACTGGCAAAGCGGTTAGGCACTTCATTCAGCCATTTCTAATAACACATTTCTTTCCACTCCCTACAGTCTTTAGATGTGCAGGCAACCGATGACGGTGTTTCGTTTGCTGAAGTATGGGCAACATACAAACACCGTCAAGGTGGCTCGTTTTCGCACTCCGTGTTTGCGCCCATTTCTGGCGGATTTTTACCGGCAGGTTTCGATCACCTAAAACGCAAAGGGAAACCTTGAGCACACCGCGGCTGGAAAACACAGGTGTTCCACTTGGCGGTACGATAAAGAAAAGACAGCCTGGCCCTCCTCAGTGCTTTGAGCGGACATACTCGCTCATTTAGTGTTTGTGGGTGCGAAGAACCATCGGCTGCTTAGTGAGCCCTGAACAAACTTCCCGTCGCCCACATGGAACTTCATGTCAGCAAGAAAAACACGGAGCCGCGGGGTCAGCAAAACAAAAGAAAAAAAAATGCCGCACTACATTGAAGCGTAAACACTACGGTACTTGGAAAATAGATGTTTCCAGAATAGAATAGTACCTGGAATAAGCTGGATAATATATTTTGCAACAGTGGAATCTGAATGAAAACACATATGAGTTTTGGCGAGAGGCGGTAGGCAGGAGCAGAACACGCATTCGAGGGGCCTCTCACAAGTAGCGCAGTGTAAGGACGCATGAAACCTGTTTAAATTTGTCCCGCTTCATCACATTGTCTTCTTGAATTAGTACCATTTTCACGTTAACTTTCTCCACAGCAGATAACCATCAGGTTGGTTAAAGGGATGTTTTGAGGTCAGCGCTTGCTTTGCGCGCTGCTACGTAACAATGGTAATGCCGAAGGTTGCGATCACGGCCGCATTTTTCGAAGTGACGTTGAAGTAGCAGTATCGTGACCAATGCCTCCAAGATTCGGTTTAACTTCTCTTCTGATTTCGTTTTCTATTTTCGCAGTAGGGGGCTATACGTCAAGTGAACAGTTCTTACGGCTCCTTTCTGCACACGGAAGCGCAGTTCGGATAGCGACACGAGAGCGGCCTTTTGCTCTGGTACGAGAACGCATCGAAATTGCTAGCTAGCAAAAGACAGGCAAAAGAAGAGGCGAACTCCGGATCTCGAACTAATCTGTAGCGACAGGATGAAGCCGGGCTTGGGTCCTCTGGCCGGCGGCGACGAAGTAGTGCAGGAAACGGGAACTTCCCGAGCGGTAATGAGACCGGGTCACGTGAGGGAGAAAATATCCTCGCCCCCTGGCTGCCTTTCCAACACTCCATGGGTAAGGGTTTACATTGATGCGTTGTGTCTGATTGCCGTTGCGTAGACACGGGCAATGCAAGCTGGCGGCAGTCATGCGGCTACCCTTTCATTTAGTTCATTATTTTTGTATTTTGTTACTTTGTTTTATACAAAAACACTACACTCCTCAATTTTTTTATCCTTGCCTTAGCGGGTGTAGTTTTCGAAAATTCGTTAACACATGCACTGCACGATGGCACCCGCTGGAATTTCGGCGTGTGTTTTTGTCCTTCGCACAGTGCGTAGTTTGTTTTCAATAGTTTCTGTTCTAACGCTGCCTTTTTCCTTTCTGCCTTTCTGCCCTGTTTTTCTTCTGTGTGTTTTAATGCCAACAGCTGAGGTAAAATGCGGCCCATTCCTTATTTCGACCCCATGTTTCTTTTCCTATTTTGTAAGCAAAATGACGTTAGAAAAAAAAACAGAAATGGGATGATCTAGCCCTCGTAGCGAAAGCCCTTGTTGAAGCCCCATTGCACAAGGTATGAACCTCTCATGATCTTAATGGACGGTTTCAGCGCAAAAGGCAAGATAATGCAGCAGGTCATCTGGAGACCCATCCTCCATTTTTTTACGCCACCCTTAAAACCCCCCCCTTCCCCCAAAGAGAAAGTACTCAAAAGGAGGAAAAATATGAAATCTTAAGTGCGCCCCGCTCTCTCATTTTGATGTCTAGGTAAGGCTGGGCGAACCGCAAGGCTCAGAGAATGGGGTGGCCCGCATTTCAAGCAGCCGCTTGAGCTCAGGGCAATTTATCACCGCGTCTAAAACCGTGAACGTAAGCCACTACAACGCGGGTAGACGCTATAGTCATCCGGCTATAGTCATCCGACTCCGGCTTCTGAAAGCCATAAAGACCGCTGAGAACAGAAGCAATTACGTACGTCTGCATAGAGTTTCGAGTTAGATTTGTATCTATTATTAACAGAAGGTTTTTGTTGCTTCTCGTTGCACATGTATTTTCACTGATGTGAGTTTTCACGGATTTCATGCATTTCATAACTATCAGCTTGCATTGTAATACGGTCTCTAGCCGCCAGAGAAAATGCGGATTTTTCAAGACTCCATGGGGTATGCTACAATCATTTCGAACACAGCTGTCTTTTTTTAAAGTTAGCATTCTTCGGCGAGTACCCCAGTCAATTTTGTCTACAACGCGAAAACTGTGACGATTTACATCTTCAAAATAAATGCGTAATTGCTCGAGTTCACTAGGCTGATTGTTATAATATTGCAAATGTGGATGATCGTTCCCATGAAAAGCAATTACCAACAATTGAAAATGAAAAAAAAAAAAACGGGAAGAGGAACGCCAGATGCTATTCGCTAGCATTACACTTGCGTATAACAGTGAAGTCATCCTCCTTGAAGAAAACTGGGTTAATAGATTTTTACAAAGTCACACAAAACCTGCATTCTTTTAACATAACTGGTGACGGAAACCCTGCTGAATTGTCTTCCTGGCAATAATACGCGTATAGGAGTCCAACCGACTTCTGGGCTTGAGCTCAGGGTTGAGCTCCAGATTACTGTTGAAATTAGGCGCCCAAAACTTTCCGAGGGTTCAGCAAAGTTTTCGTGAGAAAGAGCGAGAGAGTTTGTTGTGAAAACACATGGGCGTTTTCGTTTTGTTTCTGATTTTGCCGCGGTTTCATGATAATCGTCGGCGGAGCCTGGAGTGTGGTTGAGCGCCATAGAGGAAGGAGTGGATCTGAGCAGGAGGGCGTTGGCGTTTGGAATTCCGTCGCTTCTCGTTTTTTTTATGGAGCGGGGAATGAAAGCTTCTGCAATCAGATGTAACCATTAATTAACGAGTAACGGAACGCTAGACGTTACTCGCAAAATGTTGACTGGACTGCATTACCCGTTGCTATTTGATGAGGCAACCAATAAGTGACAAAGCCTTTGAAAGAAGTAACGCGTTTGGTCACTTTTTGTAACTTGTCATCTTCACCGAATGTACTCGGTAGAAGCGTTTACCAAGAAACTGGGAGCCAGTGAGTTGTAAGGTAAATTTAGAGGGTAACCTTGAATCAACAGAGTAATGCTACTCCAGGACATCGGGAAAACTAGAAACTGCTCGATAACAGCAAAAAAGCTCATACCCACGTGATGAAAGAAGTATTAAAAAAATATCCTTCAAAAATATTTGTAAGGCGCGAGTGCCTTTTGTACACACACGTGCAGACGTCAGATTACGAGCCACGATTTTCCCGAAAGCTGGTTAGCTCTATCGGAGAACGCTTGCCCACGAGCCGTTTACGTTGAACAGGTTAGTTAGTTTTTTTTTTCCACAGTGCTTACAGCCAGCTGCGAGGCGGAATATTTCCTGTCACACACACAAAACAAGTTCCAGGCACTCTTTGGGGTGGTATCAATGGAAAGAATGCACTATTCCACAGTGCTTAGAAGAAAACTGTAACTTTTGCTAAAAATTAGGCTCAAAGGACCTGTTGCTCGTGGTGTCACATGCTCTTTAACAAATCAATTCTTTCTGAAGGTTACCGCGGGATGCGCTTTCTTTCTTGCGATGCAGCAAGCACACCGATGCCTACGATTATCTTTCCGTTCTCGCTCTAACACCGTTAGCGGTTGATCAAATAGCCGCATTGCTAAGTGTCTCAGCGTGCGCACAGCCTCAGGGCGCACTCGCTTTGTGCTTCGGCGACTGTTCCGGTCAATGTTTCTGCTGTAGATTATATCTTGCAAGCGACTCTGGCGTATGCAAACCGATGAAAAGGCGTACCAGTTGAGAAGATGTTAAGGTTCCCGATTCCTTTTTCTCTATTTCTTGCTTTGTATCGTTTTTGTTTTGCGCATTTTAAATTGCTGATTATAAGAACGCCTCTACTGAGGTGTAGAGAGGACACGAATTTGTCGGAAGTAATAACTGAACGTAAGAAGTGGAGTTCAGTAAGGGGATTATTCTTATTACTAATGTGGGGGCGTCAATGGTGATGATGTAGATAACTATATTACTTTTTGTCCAGACATATGAACCTTGATATGTGCCAATAAAAGAGAAAATATTTATGGAGGGCACTGTTTCTTGTTGGCAGCCTCCTTCGTCTTTTGAATTTCTCGCCGGCTGAAGTCTCCATGGCGACCCGAGAATGTTCTTTCCTTTTGTCGATATTCTTTGCAGCAAACAGATCGTAGTTGTAGATATATACGTCATTCACCGACGTATCAATTCGTGTGAGACAAATCGCTTTTTTAGGGGCGAAGCATCTTACGCGCTCGGGCTGTGGGCGTCTCCTGTCGTCGTCGTCTCCTCTAGTCACGGTACTGATACAGCGAAAAACTCGTTTTCTAACGCCTCACGCTAGAACGTAACGCGTACTAAACGAAAAATGTATAACAGATGAAACCGGTTTAAAAAAACTAACATGATTTAGGCATTTGTGAAGCGCCCCCTGTCCGCTTCAGCAATCGTCAAGCACAAGCAGAAGCTGTCTGAAAACAGGTTATAATTTGTGGTACACTCAAATACCCACCGACTATCAACGCCAGGCCGGATCGGGTCTGCTGGACGGTCGAAGCAAGAAAAAGCATACTTACCTGTGCCGGGGACTCGTTGATCACCGAAAACGAGCCTCCACGGCGAGGCATGGGCATTGTACTGCACTCGCGTTGCCCATGCCACTACCCCAAACTGGGGAAGATGCGGCATGCAAATTCCTTAAATACGGATCAACGCGAGAGAGGGCGCCACTGCCTCAGCAAGCGCGTGGGTGCTCCTCCCACCGGCGCTTTTCCGGCGCCCAATCAGCGCGTGCCGTGTGGCAAGAGAGAGAGACTTACAATCTTTGAATACACTTATACATGGCATGCTTCTCCCCTTCCGAGGTTTCACGTTAGTAAAGATGGTCCGGGATTTTTTTTTGTTTCCTTTTGAAATACCTGGGAAATCTTCAGCTTTTCCCGAAAAGTCATTTTATGGCGAATAAGTACTTCAGAGATCATAGGGTCACACTGTTCAGCAGTTTAATTTGTTGAAATAATCGATGGCCTACCATCTTCTTCTCCATGCCAGACCAGGGGACAAGTTTCAACTGCAGGGCTAAATGTTCGCGTTCGTTTGAAACAGCCCGTGATACAAAGCTAAGAAAAAAATGGAGTGGTCGTACGACGCTTCAACCCCGTCGTCTGGTAAACTTATCCAAAAACTAAAATACTAGTGCTGGTGCCAGATCTAAGGAGCGCTGTAATACGTCCGAATGCCACTGCATTCAGCCCGTTGTTTCTTCTCAAACATCAGCTTTACTGTCGCAAACACAACGGGGCAGCCTACTTCCGGCAAAAACCCCACGTGAAATTTCGGTATATAATAAAGCCTGGACGCGTCAGGAAGGCTTAACGTCGGTAACGAGCACATGAAGCACTAAGTATTTGTCCGCCTGGAGGCAATTCTAAACTTTGTAAGCTCCAAAATACAGAAATGCCCCAACTGGCGGATCCACTGTTTGCTACGCAAGACGTCTCGTTAACAGTCCTGCTCCCTTTCACGTCATGATTTATCTTTTCCCGCATACCAGGAGGAAAACTATTCTCGCCGTGCTAGTTCACAGTCCCGGACTGCATAAGCTGCGCGTTTCGACAGGCCGTTGAGCCGTGTTTAGGCGTTATGCACGGCCGCCATTTAGTCGCCAGTACAAAAAGACATTATTGCACCCGCCGCGGTGGCTCAGTGGCTAAGGCGTTGCGCTGCTGAGCACGAGGTCGCGGGTTCGATTCCCGGCCGCGGCGGCCGCTTTTCTGAAGGAGGCGAAAAGCAAAAACGCCCGTGTGTACGAGATTTCGGCGCACGATAAAGATCCCCAGGTGGTCAAAATTAATCCGGAGCCCTCCACTACGGCGCGCCTCATCGCCTGCGTTGCGTCGGCGCGTTAAACCCCACAATCAATCAAGACATTATTGCGCAGCTTTGTCAATGAAGTGTTTCGAAACACTATCCTACGGCACCAGAGTATTCTATGTTCCTTTTAGAATGGTTGGAAGCTCTTTCAAAAGGTTGCTTTACCCTACGTTGAACGTGCGCCCCTTTAAGCCCGTCGGCGTCCTTTAAAAATTTGTCGGTCCTGCCCAGAATTGCGATGTTGTAGGATTTCAAAAGATGTGCTATTAAAGCAAATCCACATTGAACTATCCCGTCTAAGCACTACATTTACAGGCTACAAAACAATATAAATAAAGCCCTGACAATTTAAGCACTCTTTAAGCGTTGAGCTCCGAAATCATCCGAACAGGGGCCGGAGCCCACCTTTGTATCTGTACTTAAACGTTTGGTCACGTCATTTAGGCATTTTGTCTCGACCAGTTGCTTTCTCGTCGACATTCAACTCTTCCCGTCCTCGTAGAACGGGCAGTGCACAAAGTTCGTATTGAGTTCCGCCGTCCCTGTACTTTACATGAGCTGTTGAGCTTGTGCCCTAATAAACTTGGCATTCACGATCATAAACGTCGTTAGGGTTTTCGTTTTCCATGTGTGCCTTCCAGAATATATTTGAGGTGTCCTTTCCGGTTACCTTTATTAGCTACAGCCAATTGTGGGGGCCTCCAATCTCAGTGATCGGGTAGTCGGTTGCAGCAGTAAAATGTCACGTGACTGCAAGGTGGGGGCATCGGCCAGCCAGGTGCATCCGTTGTTGGCAAACAGACCGCGGGACGCCATTAGGGAAACATCGTCCAGCATTCTAAGAGTAACATCGCACTCCGGTTTGCTGGGGACATTAAAGTGTTTAACCACAGTCGGTGCCAAGAAGGAGCGATGACGCCGGGTGAAGCGGACAAAAAAATATTGCATAAAGCCGATCATCGAGGGATTCCCCGCTTTTTCACTAAGCCCACCACGTGACACAATATTTCTACAACGGATTAAAATAATGAATTTGTAAGATAAAACTGCATGGGCTATGGAATGGCGGATAACTAATACTAATCTTGAAGTGCGGACATGTGTTTGTTATATGGCAAAATACAGCTTATTTTAACGCTCGAAGCATCATCACGGCACTTGTGACTGAGTGCTGGACTCCATCACTCCCAAGGGGCAAGATGGCCTCGGGATCGGTCCCATCATCATGGAGCTGGCATTTGAAGTTCTAAAACATGACCAATGAGAAGAAGTAATTTCTGATCTCACACGTCACGTCACTGCGACTGTGCAGCAAGATGAAAGGCCCTTACGCGAAAGACGTGATTTCTGCTTTTTTTTTACTGCAACGCCATGTAAAGCTTCCACTACGACGCAATCGTATGTCTCAGGAGTTATGCAAGCGCTATCTTGTGGAACAGAAAGTCAACGGCAACCTTGTTTATATCGGCACTCAAAGAGGCACAAACGCAACAGTGGCTAACAATCAGCAGGGCGACGTAGCACGTCGGCGCTCTCGAACAGAAATTGACATCGACCATCAGAAAATTTCATCCTCACTGTGCACGGGGAAAACAGACCTCCTGCCCTGCCATAGGGTGCTTCCGGACAACGCTTTTGGGGTAGAGCTCCCAGACACACCAAGAAGTGTGTGTCTGAGATGCGGGAAGGGAAGGTTGTAGGAGGTTGTAGGAGGTTGTAGGAGACGGACAAACCGGCTCGCGGATGGCGATTGAAGGTTATTGCAATTTCCTCCCTGCGCTCTCAACTCAAGTGCGACACCAGAATATTGTTAGTCCAAGCTCTGCTTCTCGCATTGCAATTGCCAGACAGTGCAGGGGCCCATCAAGTTCGAGAACTGAGTTCCCGCTCCATCATCGGCTGATCGGCGGTTGTCTGTTGGTTTGATTAGCTTTGCGTGTGTAAACTCAAGACACCGTCTGTTATACGTACTCCCGAAAAAATGTTGGCCCGTGGATGCCGTACAATGCAGTCAACGAAGAAAACTATTGAGACCGCACAAACCTCTAGGCCCTTCTAAGACAGCAGCCGTGCGCGAAAAGTGGAAATTACCATAAGCAGTTACGGTGCATTGTTTCAACTTTCAAGCACACGTGTTCGTGCGTGCGCGTGCGCTCGCGCGTTGCAAACGACTAAATTCTCCGTTCGATGTTACCAGTTACTTCGAAAGCAGAAATGACGCTAGCAGCAAATCTTCCACCACGAACGAATTGTAATGCTTTTGAACAAGGAGCTTTCGAATGAGCGCGGTATGCGCCTTTCTGGTTACTTGTTGGTTAGTTGTTTTTACAGCTGAAAAGTTGAAGGCGCCAGTACTTAATGGTTTCGTATACAATCCACGGCGCGTTGTCACGGCATTCTTCATAGCGCGCGCAACGAAAACCTTCCCATTCTCTCCATCTTCTCGTATCGTCCGTCACAGCGTAATGTCTCGACACACAGGCCGGCAGCCATTAAAAATAATGACAACCCTCTGCCGCAGCCGAAAACACGAGGAGTGAAGAACGGCTGCACAATGTTCGCGCAAAGTGTCGCGGATGTTTTATACGGCGGCACCGTCGCACATTTCCGCTACGTGAGCGCAGAGCGTCCAACATCGGAAAATAATGGACATATTAAAGAGGGTAAAAAGTTTCCTTAAGCCCTGGTATCAGCGTTCCTTGTACGGCATTAGCGTAACTGAAGCGAAAGAAGTGTGAGGAAGCCATACTATGTCGAACGGGTTTAGAACGACCGCCATTTAACAGTGCTTTCATCCATCACGCCTCCCAGGAAGCATTGCTTCACGGTAGGATGAAGGCGCTATAAAGCACGCGAGGCAAGGTTTTACCTACGTTAGAGGCGTCGATCTCTCGAGTAAAATACCGCCGCTAGTGTGCGCATGAGCGGCCCTTTTCTCCGCTCGCTACTGGAAGACTGAATGTCACGCTGTGCTGTATCGGTGGCAGTACGCCTGCTTTTTTCGGACCACCGACTATTCCTCGATTTTATCTACATTGCCTTGAAATATAACGGAAATGTTTCTGGAATAAACAGGCCAAGGGCGTAAGCGTGAGCGTATAGCCTACGTGATATTATGCATTATGTTGAAGTTTCATTATTACGGGAGAATATATCCGGGTGCGCTGGGGTGGAAGTTATAACGCTTAACCTGACCTTGGGCGCAAGCACACGCACACACGTACACGCGCACACCCATACTGTCCGCTCCGCAAATAATACTCCGCAAATACTTCCCTGGGTGTGACCGCACTAGGTCAGTAAAAAACGATGAAACTTGCCTTTGTTTATGATTAGCCTAGACTACGCCAATTGACAGCTGCGTTATTCGGCAGTCAGCGCCTTCTTCGAAAAGATTCTTTAAGCACACCGTCATCAAAGTCATTACAAAGGACAGTTTGAAAGCATCGCTTAAGTACAACGCGAACTTCAAAGCGTGTCAACAAAGCGATGACATGAGGTTAGTTTTTCTCGAGCTGCAACCGAAGTTCGTAAAAACGGAGTGACGACGAAACAGTGGGGACGAAAGGGTCAAGGAAAGCTAACGAACCTTCCCCGGTCTTAACGACGGCCCACTGCTCTGCGAGTGGCCACAGGGTCTTGCCTAAGACGTCTACAAACATCCGGGCCCGGCTACTTTGAAGCACTGCGTAAACAGCGCGACTGCATCGGTGCCCACGCACCCGCTTCCGCTAGGGTCAGCGCTTTAAAGCCGCTTTTCCCGACTTCACGCCTCTATACGCCAATCTCTGAGACGTTTTAGCTAACGCCACTTAGTAAAGAATGCCCTGGGCGCTACGTTTTCACCCCATTGTTAGCATATATCCATCAACTATACGTCTGGTTTCGAGTTACATCGTCCACCGGTTTGGACCAAAGCTCTAGCCCTTATTTCTGGCGTACGTACGTGACGTTGACCCGTGGGGAGGCATATTTGTGTTGGTGATGTGGGCTTGCGTTCTCTGCCGAGTTGTCGGTGCGTCGAAACGTTTCCACGTATGGGGATTTGAAAACGACCGCCTACCCTAATGTGAAGGGTTGACAGCCTGAACGACCTCCGCATCGCCGTCGCTTCGACCCGTGGCTCTAAATCTGCACCGTAAATATGGCTCCGCGAGTTGACGGGGTTAGTTCGTCCTTCCACTGCGTGTGGTTTCTGTGGTTTGTTTACGTGTGTTTTGTTTTCTTTCCTGCAGTTGTGATTCGAGCGCAGGGCTTAAGGCTTTCCGCATAAATAATGTCGCATTTCAGGGCACTCTTTTTTTATTGAGCCATGTCGCCACAGGGCATAACTAACAGGGAAACAATGGAAAGAACAGGACGGAGGTGTGACATAAAAGAAAAAAAAAACGATCACGCGGGTGCACTCGTTCTACGTTTTGCGCAGAACTCCAGGCAAGAATTATTTCTTTCACGCGAAAATTATAGTGAAGAAGTTCGAATGAGGAAATACGTGACTTGCGTTTTTCCGCCACCAACCGCGAGGGCTAAAAAATAAGTGCAAAATTGCACAGAAACATTCGTGGGAAGAGGTAGGACTATCGCCTAACCAAAAAAAAACTTCCTTTCGTTCTGAACGCGTGTGATGTTTTTACAGTTTGTGATTGTGATGGCAATAATTGTACATTACGTGCCCTTGTTCATCGTCACGAAATAACTGCCGTCCAGTCAGTACTTCCGTTGCTGGGGAAGACTCCGCAGAGGTTGAAAATACTCGCGCTGTGGGTGTATTCTCCTCGACCAGAATTGCTGGTTCGTTCAGAGCCTACACTATTTTGTGTAAACAAAGGCACCTTTTCAGTTCCGAGTTGCGGTGGCGGTTCTTGCCGGTTTTAGAAGAGCCGACAGGTAGAAACGCACCAGTGCATGTTATGTGCATGCTAACATTTGGTCGGCGTGCTGAGGGCACCACATTTAAGGTGTAGAAATGCTCGAAATAGGTAAATTGGCCTGCACCCTAATTCACTGCGCGTTTTCGTTCTAGTTTTCTGTATCTTTGTAATCCGTCTACGGTGTTTACTCCTGCTTCTATCCGTACAGAGCTCTTCACGAGGGCGCTGGTCATTGCTGGTGGACGGGTACAAATGAACACATTAGTAAATAAATAACTGATCAAAGTTATGAGGTTGCCCGGATGAGCCTATTAAAAATCTACGTGAATCGTCGTACTTAATATTCCTAACTACGCATTTATTTACGTCCAGCACGGGAGAATCGGGTAGTTTATATAGGGAAAAGATGTATTAAAGCGCCTTATGTATGCATAAAATTTGAATATGCCCACCAACTCCCTTAATTGGCGTTCGTAGTCGGGATCAGCCTTACGCATCCGCCTTTCCTTGGATGCGTGGCGTCACCGCAAATCCCGGGTGAAATAATCAGAGCGATGCTTGACCAGTGTTGGGAAGTACAAGAGGCGAAGGAATTATGTAGGTTTTTATGTGGGGCTTGCTTACTCAATGCTTTATTTTCATTACAAGGCTGCGGGAGACAGCGTTTGGGTGATATATTTTGCACGTACCTAAAACGGGAAAAAACACGTCGAGGAAGTTTAAGGGCGAGCGATTGCTGCCAACTAAATTCGTTATTAGAAAAACGTGAAACACGAAGACTTAAGCGTGCCGCGTCTGCGCCGTCAGGACAAAACAGGAGGTTGCACATAGTGTTTAATTGTAAGAAAAAAAAAACAGTGCCCTTTCACTCAGTCAAAACGGATGGCCTGCGAAGCTGCATGCCCTCCACGGAGTGTACGAAATAAAATACGTTTGTTTGTAAATTACGACTGAGCATACTTCCTAGTTAATTAACTGAATGAAATTTGGAAAGACCGGAGGTTTGTCCTAGCGGAGAAACATAGAGCTGTCTCTCCCTCGCGTGTCGTAGGCAACTTAAAGTTTGTATAACACGCCAACCCAATGAACTCTATCGGTGACGACACCGCACGGATCTCATTGGGCTGTTTGACGGCCAGTTTTAAACCTCACGCGAGCAGAACGGGCATGTCATCAGTAGGGCCATGAAACTTTTAGCAGCGCGTGTTGGCCCCGCCCCAACTTCCTCCACTCCCAACCCGTTCCCGCATAAACCGGTAACTGGTCATAAGCGGCTGCTTAGAAGTGAAAGACACTGCCAAACATGTCACTCTGAAGGCCCTTTAACCTGAAAAAGTGATAATGGCCCACGTCTGCGTTCAAAGCCGACCCGTTGCTGTTCATACGGGAGGGATTAGCAGCTACTCAACCAGCTGGAATTAGAGCCGGCAAAAACAGAGGCAGCGGCTTTCCACTGCTTTCACGCCCATTCACGCTTCTGTTTGAGCTGACTCTTCTTCAGTTTCCGCTCTTCTCTTTCCAAGCGAATGACATGTGTCCGTCCCATAGCGAGTTAACACCTCGAAGACCTCGAAGACATCGCTGGTTGCCGGAACGAAGCTCGTGCAGGTTGGCGCCCGAAGCTGTGTGCGTGTGTGGGTGCGTGTGTGGGCGTACGTGCGTGTGTGTATGCGTGCGTGTGTATGTGTGTGCGTGCATGCGCGTGTGTGTGTGTGGTGTGTGTGTGTATGTGTGTGTGTGTGTGTGTATGTGCGCGCGTGTGCGTGCGTGTGTTTACATACTCATGGACTTAAGTATGTAAACACACGCACATACACATACTCTCTTTACATACTCTTCAGATACCACTCGCCAGGTTTCCTTTCCATTTCATCGGCTCTTAATGCGAATACGATAGAACCGCCGCCACAAAATGACTAGTAGGCTGAAAAACTGCCCGTGGGCGTATAAGCCCTTTAATGGGTTCCGAATGCAAAAGCAATAATATAAAGTTCAACGCCAGAAACGCTTTTCTTCCGCCGATCCTCCTTAGAAGGGCTTCGCCCTACTGCCGCTTGAGACGACTAGCTTCGCGATCCGCTCCCGCCGTACTTTTTCGAATGGCTTCAGTCTCCTAGGGCTTGCGCCGCTGTTCATTCCTGCCTCCAAATATGTTTCGGGCGAGTTGACGACAATGGTGGACTTCGCTGCCCGTCTATTCCCTCGTTTGACACTGTTTTTCCACTCCCGTACTTTATCTGATGTGGGCTGGGCTGGAAAGTCATCTTTCGCTTCGGCCTAGTCTAAGTGCGTGCTGCTGAACGCCGCGCACTGTGGAACGCTACAAATTCGCGTGGACCTGGAGCCGTTTCCCTCTTACTGACACCGACTTTTGGCGCCTACCTTTTCTCTCGATAAGTAATTCATTGTTTTCGCAGTAAAACGTGTCACGTCAAAAGAGAAATCCCCTGTCGAAGAGAGCACTAGAAATTCACCTAACCAACGATACTTTCTGGGCACCCCACGATCGCCTTTGAACTAAAGGGAGTGCAGTATAGACTCTTCTTTTGCCCTTGTCGGGAAGCTCTGATACGCTTGTCGATTCCTGGCTGCCGTGTAGGTTGGCGAAACCGTTGCCACGATTCACAAAAAAGAGGGGATGTTTGGTGCGCAATATTTATTTGCAACATAAGCGGGACACGAGGCCCCGGGACGTTCCCGAGCCGTATGCGGGCGTCGAGCACCTTACACGGTAGCATTTGCATGAGTAACGAGAACGCTCCTGTCCCCCGAAGGCGTAAGAGAACGCGGACGCGAAAGGAGTGCGCAGAACAAAATGCCTGCGACTACACTAATGGATGTCTGCGGGGCAGACGTTAACAACAATTACCCTGTCTTTTAGCCTCGAT
The DNA here is from genome assembly GCF_048455015.1 of Haemaphysalis longicornis. Classification (NCBI taxonomy): domain Eukaryota; kingdom Metazoa; phylum Arthropoda; class Arachnida; order Ixodida; family Ixodidae; genus Haemaphysalis; species Haemaphysalis longicornis. The sequence continues at coordinate 131,941,899 of NW_027526204.1, read as the reverse complement.
GAGTGACGTAAGACCACGGCTCCTAACAAGGAGAAACGCCCACAATTAACGAATCACGCAAATGAGTTATCTTGTTGAGTCGCAAGCTCAAAATTAGGTAGAGAAGGCCGCTTTCGGAAGGCAAGCAAAAGCGCCTGTGCCAAATGTTAGGTCCAGTTAATGAATCGGAGGTAGTCATCATCATCATCATAATTTATTGAACCCTTAAAGGTCCCTTGCGGGGTATTACATAAGGGGAGAGGCAAATACACAATTCAACAGATGCATGATTGTCAATGGTACAGAGCATAATCGTGAGTGAACTACATGACAAAAACAGTGTCAATAGAAGGAAGTAAATATACATGGAAGAAAACGGCAACAATTGTAAATTTACTAGCAAATCAAATTATTTGTGATTAGCTGTGTAAATTTTAAGGGGTTTTGTTCCCGCACTATGGATTCAGGCAGGTTATTAATGTATTGTTATTAACAAGGGATTAATTTTACAACGTCTCTTTCGCGCGGCTCATTAGCGTTACTCTGCAGGTTTGAAGCTGCCAAAACCCCGCAGTGTTCTTTCAATTCGAAAATCGTCATCCTCTTACGCAGCATGTTCCTTTTTAAAAAAAATGAGTACAGCAGTCGTGTGCCCTTAGTTCTTTTTTTTTTTCTGGTAAAGATACCCGCACGTAAAGAAGGGCTTTAATGCCACAGACATCCGGTGGTGGTGGAAGATGCAGGAGACAGACCAGCGGACTCGTAATATGTACGGTGCAGCCCTTTACCTGAATATTTGTTTAAAACTCTGGCCTGGAAGCTGAGGTATTTCCGCTGCCAAGGCATTCCTGCTGTGCGGCCCGAGCTCATGCATACGACATCCGACCCTTAAGGGGATTCATTTTTGTTATTTGTGGAGACTGGCGAGATAAAGTGTGGCAGAGAGAGGGAGAAACATTTTGTTGATTTGTGAGCAGGAGGATCGTGTTATTGCCTCCACCCCGCCGGAGCATCCTTAGTGCAAAAAGTCCCGCTGAGTGGGGGAAACAACCATCCCCGTGTGCAAGAGATATTCGCGCCTGTTATACAAAACTGAACTGCCTAAATTACTCAGTTGTCCTGTGATCCTAAAAGTCCTTGTGTAGCTTTAATTGTAGCATGGGGTCTGATGCATTCAGTGCGCATTGGTATACGTGTGTACTTACGCTCGACCTGGCTAAGCACTCAGCTGACAATGACCAAATATGTGTAAGGTATCAAGCAGGGATAATATCATTCGCGAATCCTTTCGTCGAAATCTGAGGGACGTACTCGCCCACCAAATAAATCGCGGCATCCGCTCTCCCGAGTCTGCTTACAAGCAAGTGCACTAGCGTCCCCGTTGTGGGATCCTATTATCCGTCGTATACATATCTCCACGAATCCTGTTCGGGAGTTCGATCGGGAACGCCGTGTTTTCGCGTGCGACGGATGATTGGATTCCACGGTGAAAGTGCGGATCGGGAATGCAATGCGCCTCTGTGCGTTCATGCGCTGTGTGTGCTCCGTTGCCATCGCTTCATGCACCGCCGTCCCGACTGAACCTCCTCGCAATCTCTTTTGTTGTGGTCATCTCATCAGCTTGCTCCGCGACTGTGCATCAATATATTAGAGCTGTGACTCCATGGGAGTTATTATAGAGCACAGGTGCCTTCAGGTAGTTCGCCTCATATGTGACCCGTTGTTACCTGACGTGACCAGAATGGAGATTATGAAGACATGTTTTGCGGGAACAGGCAACGTCCGTGGAACAGGAAAGTAAGTAGGGCCTTCGGATATTGTGTCCGATGCATTGGTGCTTACGTTCAACATGATCTTACTTAAGTATGCTGCCACACAAAGCAACCGTGTTTTTTGAGACAGCTTTCCTAAAGATAAGAAAAGCAACCATAAGCGCACGTGCTAATACAGGACATAACAGAACGTGCTGTCTTCATTACTCATGCTATTGCTGCTGCAGGCCTCCGTTTCATCACTAGAACTTCGTTTTCCTCTTTTTCTCTGCGCGCATAGTTCGCACACAGGATGCCAATGCCTTCAATCATGACCCTGTCTCGAGAACTTCGGGGCTTCTACCAAAACACGAAAGACCAACACCATTGCCTCTGGAAGCTGCATATGTTGAGAAAATAGCAATTAAAACAACCAAATCCTTCTTCTCGAGTGTACCATTGGGCAGTACCCATTCGCAAGTAATTTGGGGAAGTTGCTTTATAGTTGGGAACATGTACTCTGGCAGTACGTGTCTAGAGGTGTCGTCCGTTTGTTTCCTTCATTCTCCTTGTTTCCAGGAACGCATGTTTCTAGCATGATGGCTACTATGGGTGGTCGGCCTCATCCGCGCTCTCTGGAAATGGCAATTTAGTGATTCTTCGATCAGCATCGACGCAGATAAATGAAAAATATATTTTCACTGAGCCTGAACGTTGTTATTTGGAAGAATGGTTCAGGCTCACTTAGTCCGCTCATTGGCATAACTCCCATGCGGCATACCTCGTAGCGTTACTTTTCTGATTGTGCACTTCTTTCAAGCAGCGATTTCTCTCGTCACTTTGGTGGCGTGAAATTCAGGGGTGTTGGTTATATTCCGCGCTCTGCGAAATACCACTTCGATGGTTACCTTTTCGTGTTCACAGATCCGTACTGAAAATAACGAAACCTAGCCATCACTACACTCTAAGCTGGGTAACCCTTAATAGAGGTATACATTTTCGAATTTTTGTAACCTATAATTTATAAGGTACAAATGTAACCTATATCTTCGTAACCTTTATATACGTATACACGTAAGGGTTACTCAGTTATGGGTTACTTTGCAGCTTTCAGCATGTATACCTTTATATAAGTTACATCTACCGCCGTCCAAGGCCACACACCTGGAAGGTGTCATGTTGCGCGCCAGGCGCGCTTTCGCCGGCGCCGCTGTGGCGACACCCCGAAGCGCCTTTCCCGCGTGGTAAAAAAACATCGCGTTAGTGGAAGACGATATGTGCGACCATGCTGTTCATTGCGCCGTCTAAACTTTTCCGTCGGGTGTCTTTTCTTCGTCCCTTGAATAAACTGCCGGCCACACGGCTGGGGCTAAAAGAGAAGTTACTTTTGTAATTCCTAAAATTGCAGTGCCAAAAATCTTTAAAATGTTCTCTTAATAATGCATTGCATTACGTGTTCGATAATCGTTACCCAGGTTGTCACCCAAAAATCTTCGTGAGTATTGGCAACACTTGTCTTATAAACAGGCATAACTAAATGTGATTATTGCATCAGCTTTGTGCCGTTTAAGAAACCAGTATCAAACATGCATAATAGTCTTTTGGTAAATTGCGGGCATGAATTTGAGCTTTAGTTAAACAACATTAGGCTTTAGTGAAACCAAGCTTTAGTGGAAACATGCACTTGATAGCATACTTCAAAAGGACGCCAAAGTTATTATAGCATAGCCGTAAGCCGAAAATTCTTGCTGACAACTTAGGCCATGATTATCAAAAGACAATTGCAGTACATACACACATATTTGCGCATTTAACAGGAGCACATTTTCAGAAGTTTGGCATCAGTAGTTTTGAACATTCACATTTATTATTATGAAACACCTGTTGGCTATTTATTAAAAAGCAAAGCTGCGAACCACCCCAATGTTATTATTGTTCCTTAATGGGTATTAGACGAGTGCGGATTCCTGGGCGAATTGGTGTTTCCTATATTGCTTTAGACTTCCAGGTAAAATTCGGTTTATTCATATATCCTTATTAAACCTATTTAATAAATGTTGCGTGAACAGCTTCACAAACATGGCCAAATATACAGATTCTTTACCTCAATATTTGCATGGATGTATGCAAAGTATTTCGAATTGTTCGGATACTGCCATTGAACAATTTCAGACGAATTCGAGTTTGAGCTACAATTATAAGATGGTTCTCAGAGGTGCACTTTTCCAGTACAGCGTTATTGCCATGGTTCCCCACAGAAAAAAACGCAGAATGTGGGAAAGTACAAAGAACATTTATTACAATGTCACTGTTTCATACAAAGCAGTGTTTATGGCTATGTGCCCTACATTCTCCGTTTCACTCAGAGTCTAATATTACACTTGGAATTCACTCGTCTTTACGAAATAATCTTTACACTTCCCTCTTAGGTTCCTCTTTACAGTTCCACCTGAGTTGTGATTCCCACGCGAAGTTATCGTTTTTATGCAGCACTAACAAGTTTCCAGGCCGATTGCAATCTGCCTTTTGGACAAACTTTAAATGGGATCTTTAATTTCCTGCATGAAAAAATGCGCTTGGGAAAATTCAGAGATAAGCTTCGCAACTTACGTAGTACACAAGCAAGCACAAAATCAGGGCATGCTGAAGATTTCCCGCGGTCGTCGAATAACTTGTTCCCTGCTGCCGCAGATGGAGGTATATATGTGAGGGGCCGTCACTTGGATTTCCCCGTCTTGAAGAGCCATCTACAGAAAATTTTAGAAAAAGAACAAAATCCAGTGCAACCATAAGCCCCTCAAACCAAACCATAGGCATGTGAAGTACGAAAAATATATTGCACGAAAAAGAAGACGGAGACCAGAGAATGAAATGAAAGGCCACACCAGAGGAGTGATTTACGGCCTTTCCTAATAATTTCACATCATTTCAGTAATCGTTACACAGAGTAATTTGGCCGCATTGTTCAGAACGCGAAGCCACTATAGTCATACCTGCCAACCTTACCGAATTTTAATCGTTCCGTGTTCCAGTTTATCTCGCGAAATGTTTCTGCATGCTCACCCAGAACAGACAGAAACATTGGGCTACGAGATAAACTGACATACATTTGCAAAAGAGAAAGCAAAAACATTTCCGCGCCTTCATGTGGAATCACTAGTACACGCCACAGAACGAATGTCGCACTAAACCCAGGAAACTTGCTTTCACGATGCTGACGCCATCCTCGTCATATTTTTGGCTGTACTTAAACATCTCCCTCCCCCCCTTGTACTGGCAGTTTCATTTTGAACAAGGATCCCACATGGAAGCCGAAACGTTTTTCATTTCAGTAAAGTGTTCTTATCGGTGGTTTCTTCCTCGGCTATCAGTAAAAAGGAATCGCCAACTTACATTTTTTTCATCGTCCAGATGTGTTGTGGGAGAGGATACATCTAGAACTTGCACCGATCTTCAAGTGGGATTCCCAGGAGGTTTGTACCTGTAATGACTCGAAGGGTTATTTGGGTTACAATGTAATATGCTTTAGAGCTGGGCAGTTGGTATACATTCATAATAAAAGAACACCTCAAACTTGACAAGACCAAGAAAAGATCGATTTGATTGATTGTAGTGTTTAACACGCCGACGCAACGCAGCCGATGAGGCGCACCGTAGTGGAGGGCTCCGGATCACCTGGGGATCTTTAACGCGCACCGAAATCTCGTTCACACGGGCGTTTTTGCTTTTCGGCTCCATCAGAAAAGGGGCCGCCGCGGTAGGGAATCGAACCCGCGACCTTGTGCTCAGCAGCGCAACGAGCCACCGCGGCGGGTAAGACGAAGAAAACGACACAGCACAAGCACTCACTAACAACTGCAGCTTTCTTAAAGAGCTCTCTTCGAAAAAGAGTTATTCTTGTTGGCTCTGCAAAACCACGCATCTTATAGAATAGCTCGAGTTGCTAAAAAACTACAAAGCTCCATGCTGGGGAAATCGTTATGTGAATTCATAACGTTCATGTAGTAACGAACTGATAGAAAGAATCACTAAACATGAGGCAAAATAAGATACGAAATGTAACATCATAACACTTGAAGAAAGGCCTCGCATTTTTACAAGTGAATCATACTTTTGTCTGTGCAGGCCTGGGTGCCATCTTTACAAAGAATATTGGAATGAGTGTGTTTTAGTTATTGTATTTTCATACCGTTGTTTCCACTGACATCAGACTTCATTTCAACTAGTGTCATACGCAGGGGAGTCCTGGTTGTCAGCTCAACGAACACTGCCTCTAAGAAAAACAGTAGTGCTGATAAGTCATAGCATAGGTAGCCAGATGCAACCACACTTTTCGAACAACCAGGAACCGATGAGGGTGCAGCACCAATTTTTACACCTGCACCTGTCTCTATGTAATTCGGCACAATATCTTTATCATAAAAAAAAAACAATCAAGCAGCCTGCATGCTGGCTCATACATACCACCATTCTGTAAAGTCGCTTTACTGCACTACACTAGGATCACGCGAGACAACCATTTGCCCTGCAATACCACGCGAATAAATAAACGACTGATTTGTGCGAATGAGAATAATAAACCCACTTGACATGGTGAAAATGTCCCGCTGTCTCAAAATGACTAACACAAAATTTACCGACTCAAGGAAAAGAATGACAAAAATTAAGAGTGTTGTACATATGAAAACTTTTTATTGTGCGGTAGGGCAAACTTTCACAAAAAAAGAGGCTTGAACTGGACGGACAAAAGTGAGTTTAGAAATATTGGGCAGCATTTAGTGGACTACTTTTCTGCAGCACACACCTTGTGTTTATCCGGATATATTACTACAAGACCAATAAACTAGACACCATTCCGAATATATGCAGCGAGAAAAATGAACATTTCCTGACGGCTGAAACAAAATGATAATACCCAGAGAATAGCGCGATAATATAAAACTTTAATGGGAAAAATTCAATTATTCAAACAGAGCTACCTGACAATTACATGGGCCAATAACTCGTCAAGTGCGCCCGATGCAGCCAACAGCGTAAACAAAACGCTCGACACATGACGAAGGCGCGCAAACAGAGCAGAAAGCAGGTCACGACGAGCGCCGTTATCTGTTATAATGTACGGGCTTTCCCGATCGTCCGCTATATATAGTCTGACGCAACGAACGCAAGCCCGTGATTTCATTCAATTGCAGTCGCGGACAACAGAAAACGTCCAGCGAAGCAACCAGTCAGGTAACGAAAATCCCTCTCGAATGCTGCAATTTCAAATTGAAAAGCCTCCAGCGAAAATATACATCCAATGAAAACACGGAAACCGTTACGGGAATATACTCACCGAGTTCGCTTTCACTGGAGCCGGGGCATTGTTCCAACATGCGAACTTGATGCTGGTCGTAGAAGAACGGGCCGTGTAGCGCTGCCAGTCACAAATGGGCTCGCCGCAGCCTCCGCGACTCACGCCGACAAATAAGTCTTGTAACAGCAATCCTCGCTTCATCGTAGGGGTATCACAGCGGTAAAAAGGCTCGAGTGGCGCGAAAACGCGGCCACCGTGCCTGCGGGCGCCGCCATTTCTCTATATCCCGTCATGCAACGGAGAAATCAACGGCCGCCTGGAGAGAAGGCGCGACGTGCATGTCTTAGAGGTTACAGAGCGTTTTATAGGTTACAACGTAAAGGTTACATGTCAGATTTTGTTGATGTAACCTATAAATTATTAATGTAACCTATAAACCGCTTTTAACTTCACGCTTGTAACCCTTAGAATGGACTGGGATAAAGAAAACATCAAAATGGTTCCATTGTAACCTTTATTTTATAGGTTACTTCCGTTTAGAAGTTACATTAAGGGTTACCAGGATTAGAGTGTAGGCTAGGGTCAGCGGCGACTGGGCGCACCCGGAATAATCGGGGCTTAAATGAAGCTGAGAGCCAGAATAAATTAACCCCGACTGCAAGAAGTCTGCGGAAACACAAAATCATTCTCCATGATTTCCGTCTCGCTAAGCCTTCATGGGGTCGTAAAAATACAAAGCGGCGTACATCTTCATTTTTCTTTGTTTCCTACTTGGAAAATCCGCTATCGTCTTCACGCTATGAGCTTGATGAAGACGGTAGCTTAGAAGATGAAGATGGGAGCCTTGATGAAAATGGGATGGAACTAAGAAAGTAGAGATGGAAGTGACTGCCTCAAAATTACCTGCCGCGTTGTCTGGTTTGTTCCGCGGTAGTGGGGATGCCTTAGGATACGAATGAATGACCTTACTCCGGGACGGTAACTTTCTTGAGGGCGTACGCTTCTATAGGTCGCTATTCTTCGGCCAATTTACCCCACCTTAATTACGCTTCCAGAGAAGAACAACATGATCGAAAGCACAGAGAGGTACTCGGACATCAGTTCTTGGATAAAAGGCAAATAGGAAACGGTGGGAACCGCAATGCGCGGAAACATGGAAGGAAAGGTTCGTAATCTGGGATCCTATTATCATACCTCATGAACAGTTACGACTTATGTTACGACTTACCAACGTCATTAAAACAAGTGTTTTTAGACATTTTGTTTTAAACGACTTAGTTTTATAAAATAGCTTTCCGAAAGGTATTAAAAAGCCGGAAAATGGTTCACCCATTACAAAAATGCGTGGGCTCCATCCGTCAGTAGGCAGGGCTACTCAGGCCAAAGGAAATTTATTTAAACTCACATGCCCCTGTTCCAATTACTTTCTTCGGCTACTGTACCCTTCGTTAACACTCTCCCGCTCTTGGGCACAGCGCGTACGAGCAGCCCAAGTATTAACTTTGCGTGCGTCCTGTCGGCAGGTAACAGCCACGTTTCTGGACCTTCCCAGCACTCTGTTGAGATTGTCTAAATCGATAATATCATCGTAATTCACGCTAGACCCACTTTTTGCTCTACGGTGGAATGACGGCCCATGCCCCGTACCACAGTCAGTGTGCCTTAAATTTTTCGCGTGGCTCCACCGTTGTGTATCTTCCGCATTCACTGCCAAGTCCAGCAGCCCTTCTCCGTGCGCCTAAACCTAATCATAACCATCGTAATCACCACCACCACCACCACTTCCACCATCATCGCCGTCGTCGTCATCACCATCATAATCACTGCCATCATCATAATCATCATCACAACTTGTTATAACAGTCATGTCGTCCTGAGAACATCATAAATTACCGTGTTTGCAGGATTCTAACGACCCCCTATTGTGAAGCACAGGCTTGTTTACATACGAAAATTTTAAAAAATATATATTGGCGGCTACTCTAGACCCCTGATGTAAAGACATGACACCGCGTAACTGGCACAAGACATGTTATTTGACGCCCGCCACTGTGGCAGCGAAAATTCCTTGCGCTTCATAAACTTCCCCATCGAGCCCCTGCTTGCTTTAAAACTAAAGCGGGGACCAGCACATTTTAAGGCCACTTTTGGCGAAAAAAAGCGTGCGTTAGAATCCTGCAAGCGCGGTATGTTTGACGTGGGTGCTACTCTTATTCTGAACGGTGTATTCTAGGTGCATCCGGAGTGTCCCAGACGGACCCCCGCTAAATCAATGCTGTGTTTCCTCGTTCCCTACTTTCCTCCTCCATTTTCCTTCTCGCATTCTCTTCGCTGCCAATATTATTCATTTTCCGCGTTCGCTCTCTTTCATCCCCACATGTGCCAAAGGATCGTTCGCTCCGATACCCCGACGGCGTCGCCAAACGCGCGGACGGGCGCTTACGAGCAGTGCTCTAAAGCAACAAAACGGAAAAAGTGAATGGCACTGCCTGCTTCTCCCAAACTCGCGAAGTGTGACTCGGTGATCACGGCGCGGTAGCGCGACCGGGGGCTGTATAAGAATACGCCCTTGGCGACGTCACGGCGGAACGACTTTCGGGTCGAACGGCCACAATTTGATTTCTCCCAAGCGTGGACCCCAGCCATCACCCGCAGTTTCTCTTTTTTGTGTGCCATTTGTTGGAATCGCGTCACAGGTCAACACCATACCTCCTCCCATCTTGATTTGCACCTTCATATTAGGATTAGACCTGTCGCTGTATATCATTGATGTTCCGTAATGGGGACAAAAAAACTCGCACTCCTAGGTTAAGAAATCCCCTATTTTTAGCATTTTTTCCCCCGAGGGTTTCTCAAGAATTCTCTGCCAATTTTCCTGCTGTCTCATTTTGCAGCTGATACCTCTAAGTGCATTCCTGTTGCTTTTGGGTGTTAGCCAGATAAATCTATGTCTACTCTACGTAGCCTTCCGGATGCAGACGCAGTTCAGAGAATTAGTTGGTAGGTGAACTCAATTCCACTACATCTGCCACTAAGCAGAATTTGATCAGGTATTTGACGTTTTGTAAGAAACTGCATACTTTCTTTCGATGGTAAAGCTCTAAGTTGAAACTGCCCTTGTACTTAGAACATGACATTGTAGGGTACTTGAGTATACAGATTTATCTCAGCGCTGGGACTGCTGGCGCCAACTCTTGTTCACAGAGTGCGGAATAAGCGCACTCGAAATACGTATTTCTATATTGTGCAGGAATACATGCTAACACGCTACAGCCCATCAGCCAATCCCGATTCATGTTTTACTAGCTGTTTCTCGTGCTGTATTTTTTCCTCTGTGCTCCCTCCAGCTTTATGAGCTGGATTGAAAGCGGTCTGGGATGCTTGTGGCTCACGGGAACACGACTACGAATATTTGAACACCAATCCGACGAAGTTTTAGGGAAAGTTTTTGTAAGAAAAAAAGTGATAATTGATACGAGGTCCGGGTTACTGACATTATTTGTTCTTTTCACTCCACGACTCCAAAAATTCACTGCATCTATATATAAAAGATTCCATTTTTCCCTATTCGCCAAAATTGCAGCCGCAAATTCCCCGAAAAAGAATACCCTGCACGGAGCATCACTGTTACATATCTGTACAAGGCCCGGGTTTCGATTGTACCAGCAATTGTTTTTCTGTACTGCCAAATCTACAGTCCGTCAAGTCTACGAAAAGTCATTCTCGGCTGTTCACCTCTCGACGTCTTTCTATTCAACAGCGATCGCACTCAGCCCAATATCCTTAGCTGTCAGACCTATTAGTAAGAATTATAGAGTGAAAGAGAACAGGGGAAAAACAAATTTTAGAAAACTCGGCCAATTTTTAGTGCTCCAATTTTCATTCCCGCACTACTGCCCCGTACGACGCCCCCTGTAACGCTGGGTAATTCTGGTCACCGTCAGGGTATGGAGCTGACATTGATACTGGAATAAAGCTGCCCTATAAGCCTCTTGTCAAGCGTTGTCACTTGTATTCTCGGCGCAGTAAGACCCTGGAAATGTTGTTCGAAGAGAAAAAAGCAAAATGATAGCCATTGCGGTCTCCGCGCCCCATTCGTGTGTCTAAAATAATACTCATTGAACAACAAGCAACTTTGGCTAGCTTTTTTTCAGTTAGAAGCGCTTGGTGATGTTGTAACCACCACAAATATCATTTGTATTACTCTGCATATACGGCAGACGCATGAGTATTTGGAATCAGCCACAGACTTTGTCAGAGTTATGCCTTGGTTAGTTGCGCAATGTCACGTGAAGCTCGGAACGCATCCAAGCTCAAAAGTCCGAGAAGCAGATACTTCAGGTCGAGAAAATCTACTGTTGAGGAATATCATCATGGCATCATTTTTTACAGGAAACATTTCCCACAAATTTATTTGGCCTTCCTAGAATTCTTTCATATATACTTTTGTGCTAGTTTCTTGGGTGTGGGCGTGTGAGAGTGTGGGCTGTGTCTAGTTTTCTCTTCTGGCAACGATGTTATAAAGGAGCATTCGAGCTACGATAATTTTCTGCTGAAAAAAATCGGCCTCCGACAAAAACGTCCAGTGATAACATTTTTTTTGGAGCGTGTAAATTTTTTTTCTCCATCCTACGGCAGCAAGAGATACCCCCGTTCTTTACGCGTTCTGAACACGTCAACATCCGCCTCCGTCGTGGAGCTTATTTCCGGAAAAGCGCTGCCTAAATTACCTTACCACGTCTTTTACTTCCGCAGGCATCGTACCGGCGCTTCGCTGCGTCTTCGGGGTGCGGAAGTTAGCTTTAAGCGACGAGGGAGTTTGCCTAGCCGCCGACAACGGCAGGAGGCCCTTTCTTGGCAGCCTACACACTAAACTTTTTTACACCCTTTTTGGCCGAAAAGGGTGTAAAAACCTTGCCCCATGGCTAACACCCTTAAAAGGTGTTTTCGCAAAAAAGGGTGTACGGACCAAAAGAGGGTGTAAGAACAAAAAAGGGTGTTAAGCTCGACACCTTTAAAAAGGGTGTTGAGGATGCTCAACACCCTTCAAAAAGGGTGTTGAGGATGCTCAACACTCAACACCCTAAAAAAAGGGTGTTGAGCATCCTCACACCGTTTTTTTAAGGTGATGGCATGCGCAGTACCATGGTGCTGCGCGTGTCATCACCAGGGCCTTGGAGGCTTACGACCTATCACCATGGTGTCCTAATGCAATTCATGGTGACAAGTGTATGTCTGGAGGCTCTGTAAGTAAATGAAACGCCAAAATTTCTGACTAATGGCACAATTTTAAGTTATATATACAGTTACCCCTCGTGGCGTCAAACTGGGATATCTTGAAATATTGGTTAACTTGACATGACACACACAAAAAAAGCGTAGTCTGAACCAAAAAAGAAGAAATAATAGAACTTCACAATTTCATGCCCGTGACGATCACAACATTGGTGCACTAGAGGGACCACTGAAAACAGTTATCAGTGTGCTCACTACACATTAGCACTCAAGTGATACAACTAGACAGAACTGGACCCCCACTACAATTGCAATCATGTTTCCTGGTGGTGGCTTCTAAAAACAATATCCCATGTGATGTGCACCCGTAGAAAACTTGTATTGATATTTGTCGTCACAACTTTTTTAAAAGGCACAAAACCACATTTATAGGTTCAATTGACCATAAATTGCACAATTTCTTTTGTGTAAAAAATCTTGAGACTCAAGCCGAACGAAACTATGTTTTCCAAATAAACTTTTACAATCGACAGTAAATGTTGCAACATAAAAAAAGAAACAAGAATGTGTGCAAAATTCTGTGCAAGAATCCTGAGACTAAAACTAATTAACAACCATAAAATATGATTGAGGTGTCTATTAACAAACATTTTGGCAACTTCACTTTAAACTTTACAGCCAAGCACATACCAAATATCAAGATACAAGCAATTATGAACTTCCTTCCCTCTGAATGCAATCAGGTGGACACAGCAGTCTGAACTATAAAGTAAATTTATCTTTGACCCATCCTATAGCCGGCTATCATCGAATGCAAGCGGCACTCACGGCATTGGTGGGCAGCAGCAGCCAGGAAAGGGCCTTGACGTGAAGCAGCAGCCAGGAGATTGTCCTGAGGTGAAGCAGCAGCCAGGAGATGGTCTTGAGGTGAAGCAGCAGCTTGAGCGCCTGCAGATGAAACACACCAGCAGAGACTGTCACACGACATCACTCATCTCAGCAAGATAAGTGCCAAGTGGCACTGCAGTATGCGAGCAGTCTGTACCATGCCAGGAGCAGCCAGGAATATCTGCGTTGGCCACTGAAGGGGCGGCTGCAAAGAAGAAGGGAGAAGACATTAGCAGCCCACTCGGAGACTGTGGCTCCTGCTGTCCACATGACAAACACTTACAGGTAGCAGAGGATGCGTTCCACGTTGCTAGAGCAGGGAAGCATCTTGGACTAGAGGGCGAAGTTTGACCTGCGTGTGAAAGAGCAAAGTGGAATTCAGGGTTTCGAGTCTGCCAGTAAAACATGCCGACAACGCAATGCAAATGGCACTCACGTTCTTGGTGGACAGCAGCAGCCAGGAAATGGCATTGAGGTGAAGCAGCAGCCAGGAGATTGTCTTGAGGTGGAGCAGCAGCTTGAGCACCTGCAGAAGAAACACACCAGCAGAGACAGTGTCACACAACATCACTCATCTCAGCAAGATAAGTGCCAAGTGGCAGTGCAATACGCGAGTAGTCTTCCATGCCAGGAGCAGCCTGGAATGTCTGCGTTGGCCACTGGAGGGGCGGCTGCACATAAGGAGGGAGAAGACAATCAAACTACCTAAACCTGACATTTTCTTTTTGTTTAAAACAATACCGAGGGGTCGACGCCGTGGCAGTCTTAGTCGCATTGCTCCCTACGACAACCAATAATTTGATAAGAGGCACTATTAGTAGAGCGTTGGATGCTGCTTACAAAACAAAAAACACCCAAACCAGCCAAACAATTTTGCGGCTCCAGAAATCACTGTGGCAAGGGCACAAAGCGACAAGCAAAACGACGGGGGGCAGTGCCCGTCGCTTTGCGCCTCTTGCTACAGTGCTTTTTAGGCTCATCTCGTCCCTCTTCTGCACTCAAAGCGGCGCCCCCACCCAAGAACACATGCCTTTGCATGGAGCCCCCGCGTCGTTTCAAAACGCCGGCCCTTTTTTATTGAATAGGACCCCTAGGACCTATTTTATTTGTTTTGTACCTACATATTCTCCGGGAAATTCTTAGGCAACTCAAAATAGAAATGTAGGCTGACTACACATATATCTCTTTTGCTGGATATTTTGTCCTCGAGATTAAAACAGGCGGTGATTACTTAAACATTCTTTTAAGCTAGTTATTTGACAGAAAACTGCAGCCGAACGTTATCAAGACAAAGTATATGTTATTGACGCCAATTGCATGATACCGAATCGCGACATCAATGCAGAATTTAAAACAGGGTAAAATTTTTTGCAAACAAAACACCTATAGAAGGGGGGATCCATGAAGATTTATCTTGGATCTTGCACGTCACAAAGTTTTCCGCAGAACTATAAGACAGCACGCTGACTCCACAAACTAAGTTTGCCAAAGCCATGGGGCCTAAATCATTCGATGCCTCGCTCATTATTTAACGCATCAATTCATTACTGCATGGCAACACAAAGAAAAAATAATTTGGGTTAAGGAACGAAGCCCTAAGATTATACAAAGAACCATGGCCATGTAAGATGCAGGTGCCCACTCTATAGAAAAAAATCGATGTTTGAAATCCAGTTAACACAATTATCTCCGACTCGATCAATATAATCAAAATATTCACTTTCATAACAACAACCTTCCATATTTCATAATAAGCGCGACTTAAAGAAACACATGTGGAGAACATCAAGAATTCGAACCAGTTACGAACGTCTGCGCACAGAATACCACATTCCAAATCTTTCAAGCCTCGTAGAGCAACTATATACTGGTGTATGAAAACTGTCAATAATTTCTCGAAAAATCGCAGTAAAGGCAATAATAACTTTGAGCATTATCAAACCGGTTTTGCCCTGATATTATTTTTCTGATGTATATGGCCACAAAACAATGAGATTTATGCAGCTCGTTTGCGTCACTATTTACCGTTTACTGATTCATGAAAATTCTCAAAGTGTAAAGAAGTATCTCATGTCTAATGTATGTTAAGGCAGATTCGGGCACCCCCAATCTATTTTAGCTGTTTTTTTTTCTTTCCCATCTTGTTGCTTCCGATACGTACCTATCACCCTTGGGCGAACCGCCACAGATTTAGTCAGGCCGACGACCTTTCGATTTAGCTTCTCTTTCTGCCCGCAGAAAAAAGAAAACTATATTGGTGGCCGCAAGCATTTACTTCATAGATCCTCGGCAAAGTAGGATGTATGAAGATGGGCGTCGCCTTAAAAGTTGGGCCTGCTCTATGTCGTCTGTGCAACGTCGACTAAAATTTCTCCGACTTTTGGAGGCTTTCTATTTTGTTTCCTCCTTTCCTTCCTTGGTTTGGGTTCCTTCTTTTCCTTCTTACTACCTTTTCCCTTCCTCTTTTTCCTTCTACCTTTTTCTTCCCCTCTTCCTTTATGTCATTCGTTCCTGCTTCACTTCTTTATTCCTTCCTTGCTTTCTATCATTCTTTCTTTCCTTTTTACATTTCTTTCTTCTTGTATCTTTCTTTTGTTATCAACCGCTTTCATTCTCTTTTCCTTCACATTTGTTTCTTCTTTTTTATCTTTCTTTTTTTAGTTTACTGTTCTGCACATGTATTTCTCACGGCAAATGGAAAGCATCCCATTGTTCCTGCGGAGAGGAAGTGTCTGACTGATGCGTTTTACGCTGCATCGCTCAGTTTGCTCAGTCGCAATTTCACCAATAATAGTGACCCTTACTTTCTAAATGACTTACAATGCCTTCTTGAAAACCTTTTTAAGTGGGCCTGAGGTCATTACAATAATTCTTCTACAAGTAATGCGTGCCTCAGGTCCAACGAAGGTCGCTACTATGGTTCGAGTCGAGCCTGGCAAGCAATACACAATACGAGACACAATACCTCGGAAACATTTTCATAAACAATTTGCCACGTCGCCGAATGAAAATGTACGAGACTGCTTAACAAGACTGCTTAAATTCAGTTGTCTCTTAAAATATAAAATCAGAAGCATGAGGATGATTCGTTATAAAAAAACACAGAGGAAATACTAACTTCCTTCACTGCAACTCTTCGGAAAGCAAAGATTTTGGGAATTGCGTAGAATCCTGCATCGTACTAACCCTCAAAAGAGAGAAGGAAAAAACAGAGCCTTCTCTACGAAACAAAAAAACTATTTTCCTTGAAGCTATTGTGGCGTACGGAATTACTATAATTCAGTCAATGCGTCAGCATGCCTGATTAAATTTATGAATCGGGATGTTATAGAGCACAACAAAAGATGAGAGGAAAGCAACTGCAGGATCGCCGCTCTTGAAAGGACGCCCTTAGTAATAAAGAATCAAGTACATAAGCTCCATTTGCCCAAGGGAAGGGGAAAACCTGAATATGCCAATTTACGTAGCCAATTGGATTTTATGCTGCCATAGTGCAGAATTTGCCTTCTTTGAGGAAGCGATCAGGTATTTCTTCCCGCACGTAGCTCGTTCTTTTTATGAACCATTATAGGAGAGTGCTGCACGCACAATCCACCTGATACGCCGAATAGCAACGAAGGCTGGCGGGTTGCGAACTAGCATTGCTCGCCTCCTTGTGCAGTCTGTTTTACAACCTCGACTTGTGTATCAGGCCCAATTCCACCATCTCACGATGAGGGACTGGGATCACCTCGAAACCATCAACCGAGATGCCATGCGGGCTGTTACTGGTCTGCCCCGAATGACCCCGGTACCAACTCTGCAGGCCGAGGTCCAGCTCAACACTATCGATGAGCTGGTCCATCAACGCCGTTCTTCCCGCACCTGTAAGCTCTCTAAAATCGGTGCAGCTGCTGCACCAGCCCGTTATATGGACTTTGTTGTAGCAGATACAACCATGAAAGAGTCAGATCTCCCTCCATGGAAGCGAGTACAGCTGACAGAAAATAAACCCATCGGTCGTCTCCGCCGCCCAGTCTCTCGCAAGGCAACAGCACAGGTCTCTGGTCTTCATTGTACAGACACCAACGCAGTCATTGCGTATGAAATGGCCAGCGCTAAAAATGGCAAGGTACAGACAACACTGGTTTGTCCCCAGCTACCGGAGGTTGACCAAACCTGTTCATATGCCGCCAATCCATTGCCACCCGTATATCTTACTGAATTAGCTGCAATACATGATGGACTGGTCTCGTTGTCAGGGCGGGGCCGTACTCCCGACTAATCATCCGGACCGACTCAACGCAAGCCATACATGACATTCGTCGCGTGGCACAATCGACATCCTACACACTAAACTTTTTTACACCCTTTTGGGCCGAAAAGGGTGTAAAAATCTTGTCCCATGGCTAACACCCTTAAAAGGTGTTTTGGCAAAAAAAGGGTGTATGGATGAAAAAAGGGTGATGAGCTCAACACCTTTAAAAAAGGGTGTTGAGGATGCTCAACCCCCTAAAAAAAGGGTGTGGAGTCTCACACCCTTTTTTTGAGGTGATGGCATGCGCAGAAGCAATGTCAAACGGCGGAGCGCGCAGCATTCAACACAAACAGCCAATACGTACAAGTTACAGTTGGAACACGGGATGCAAGCGGTACAGGGAGTGCATACTTACTTAGCAATACATGTGCTGTTCTTGCTTTTATACCCAGCAGAGGAAAGCCCCCAGATGGAGTCGGTGGGCTTGTCGCAAAAAACTGATATTTTAGCGCTAATTTTGGAAGTATGGATTTTACTACGAGAATATACAAATCAACACGTGGATTTGCAAAAACTTTTTAATTACGCGGTAGTTTTTCTGATCCGTAACTTAAAGAATTTTATTAAATATTATACAAATCTTCCCTGCCACCTCAACACCCTTCAAAAAGGGTGTTCATTATTTCAACACGCTTTTTCCCAGAAGGGTGTAAAGCTACAAATTAGGGTGTTCGAAACTAAGAAACAGGGCGTAAAGAAAAAAAGGGTGTGAGAAAAGACCGCCAACGAAGAAAAAAGGTGGAGAGACCTCCAATTTTGGAGGCATTTTGTACCTGTTTACACGGGTGGACTGAACATTCTCTACAAGCGGGCGGGGGGGGGGGGGTTGTGCCTCACGATGTTTACAGCAATATGAATTGGCATAATTTATTACCAGTGAAGCTTTTTAAGCTTCAGGCGGTAGTTTCGGCAACATTAGCAAAAACATACAAAGAAAAAAACTGGGGCGCCTGTAAAGGGTGCACCACCGCAGATAGGGTATTATGACAGTGAAGTCGGCTTTCGAGCTTGTTAGAGTGTGAGCACAAGGGGCGTATGCGTATCCGCACCTCTTACTGTACCATTTCAAAGGTACTAGTCTTTTTTGGATTCTAAAAGGTAAAAAAATTCGGGCAGCTTGCAATAGTGGTGCAAGACTGGAGAAACAGCAACGCTGGGGGCCGACCTACCTTGTTTCCCTCTTGGATCTCCTGGAAATGGGGAGGGGGGGGTGGGGGAGGCGGGCACACTGGAACAGCCTTGTAAAATCTGGTTAAATTTGGCCTCATCCCTGAGCGGTCATCCTGGCTTAGCAAGAACATTGTAAACCTTAGCAAACATAACAAAACCTAGCAACACCGGAAGAAACTAGGTTGACCCCCAGCTCCGCTGTTCTTGTTTTGCAACTGAACACCTATTTCACACCGTTTCAACAACTTACAGAAAGCCAAGCGTGTTGCAGTTCGTAAACATCCTTTTCGCACACGACTACAGTCTTCTTAATTTTGAAGGTTCAAATTGGTGTTTCACATGCCAAAGCTAAACTTGGGGCATGAGGTGCACCCAATAAGGAAACGAGCGATCATTGCATAAGAGCAATTATTTTTTTTTGTTGCGTTTGGAAATTTCTTGCGAGTAGAGGAGTATATGAGGGGATGTCTTCTTCTTTACAGTGCTATTATGCATCCGAACATGGCCTTATTCAATGAACAGCTGAACACCTTTTCCACACCCTTTCAACACCCTAAGAAAAACCAAGGGTGTTGAAGTTGATCAACACCCTTATTTTCAAACAAAAAGGGCGTAGAGGTAGAAAAAGGGTGTTGAGACTCAAGAAAAAGGGTGTAAAGGCCTCCCAACACCCTTTTTCCACCTATGCTACGCCCTTTTTGGCTAAAAGGGTGTAAAAAAGTTTAGTGTGTACTCAGATGCCATTCATCGCTTGGCAAGAAGCACGGTGCTGCGGATACGCATCGAATGGGTGCCCCGTTAATCTGTGCCTGGCAATACGGAGGCAGACTCAGCTAGCCGCCCGAGTACCGTCATGCGGCCACTACTACCTTTCCCCGAGGATGCTCGCGGGAACCTGGAACGAAAAAAGGAAACCTTAGGCGCACCACACGAGCACTCATACCACCGTGTGGTTCAAACCTCCCTGGCGACTTAACTCGCCGAGAGGAGGTTGCGCTGCGGAGACTACGCGTTGGGGTGGCCCTTACGCCGTCCGTGACTGCCTCCTGGCCATCGCAATACCGCATCCCATACGGATCCACCTGTCCATTCTGCGCCACTGCCATTGGGGACGTGAATGTGAAGCACCTACTCTGGGCCTGCCCTGGATTGAATCAAGTTCGCCTGCGGCACCTTCGTTCAACCGGTCACCACACTGGCCGCCCTCCTGACCAGCAACGCTGGGTGCATGGACCGTGTCACCGACAACTCCTGAACTTTATACACGAAACTAACTTGTTCGTGTTTCTGTGAGCACCTACATCTATTATGCCGCAGGGCAAACTTTCGAATTAAAAAAAAAATCTGTGGGCAGAGGCCGGATTCCCTGCCGTCGATTTATGTGTTTTCATGGGGTTTTACGCGTGCATGTGTTGCGCCGAAAGACCATTGCAGAGCGAGTATAGAGCACCGATTTGCATTCGAAAAGGCTGCCGCTCTCGTATCTCTTTTATGGTTGCAACCGCTATAATAGAATAGTGAAGGAGAACCGTTCTCAGCTGACTTTCATATGCGTATTTATTTCTCTGTTTCCTTTTTATGAAAGTGAAATCTAAAATACAGCTCATGCGCGGATGCACACATTCTAGCAATATTTTAAAGCAAGTAAGAAACGCCGTTCTTGTGGTTGCTGTCCTATCAGCAAAATGACCACCGCTGTAAAAAGTAAATAAAAAATCACGTAGTTCAATGGTATTTGAACCTGGGTCTCCGCAGTAGCAGCCCAATGCACCGACACTTCACTATCGCCGCACATTTTTGAATGCATGAAAAACTTAGCCAAACTTGCAAACGAATATTAACACCAGGTACAAGATAGGAGATGGCGAAGAATAAGCACAGCAGTCTAAGCAAACTCGGCACCGTTTCAAAAACTTGGCAAGCAGACGCACGCATCCAAAATACGACGGCACCCTGGGGGGTCACTCTGCGCCGCATCCACGTTCCGAACCAACCTTTTCTGTTCCCGAAAAATGCACTTGGTTGTCATAGCGGGTTCCGCATGACGGTCCACCATGTGGCACTTTCATCACAAGTTAAGTATGCGTGTGCCGCCAAATGCAAGCGTGTTTTCATTAAGCTTCATTCGCAAACACCTCCAGTTCAAACATGGCTGCGCGAAAAGGGATGTCGGTCCCTTGGACAGACCTTTGCCGCTTGTGCAACCAACCAGAAACCAATGATCATTGTTCTGTTTTGTGTCCTAAAACTGTGTTTTTCTGGGACGTTTTGCAACAGGCTCTTAAAAAGAACATTGAGATTACTCCGTGCACAATTCGCTTCTTGGCTTTTCAAGGCTTTAATCGGGTTCCATGCGATGTTTTTTTTTTTTTTTTTTGGTGCTATCTCTTCATGTCGCCGCATGTGGAACAAAAGTTGTCGTTCTTTTCTTCGGAAGCCATGAATCGCTATCATTGAACTAGTAATGTAGCCGTTTTACAAAGTAAAGAAACTATGAATGGGAAACGTAAGAGTTGTAGAATAGCGCGTGCCGCATTGCACTTGATCGTGACGCCATGTAACTACAGTAGGCGCACACCAGCCGCTTACAACTGTTTTAGCGAAGTTGTACAGTGCGCTAGCCTGCTTTCTGACGTAATTCCCGCCGTAAGACGCAGAAACGAGAGCGAAGAAAAAGACTCACACATGGCGTAGCAAAAACGAAAACGGGCAAAGTAATCAACGATAACATCAAAGGTATGAAAGCATAGAAAGAGACGCAAATGTAACAGTAAGCCAAGCCAGTTGTTCAAAAGTATCGCCAGGCTTCTGCCTTCGAAGCATGTGAGCGCACTTCATCCCACCCCGCTATTTTTTGTCTTTACAACATCTTCGGGCTTTTTTTGGCAGCCCAAATTTCGGAATAACTAGCATACTTGAACGCTGCAGTCAGCGAATACACCTCATGCAGTCGAGTTTGCAGGTGTACCAGATGCACGCCCAACGTTGATGTATTATAGCTAACCGCGGTGGACCGCCCTACTCGGAGAAGAGTATCAGCATCACATTTGTCAAAGTGCCCTCATTTTGAGCTAGATTACTTCGGTTTAACGCAAGCAGCAAGTGACCACAAAACGCACAACGGATCGGAGCGTTGAAGGCACCAGTCCCTAAACTATATTGTCGTGTCCTATAAACACGCAGTTGCTGAGCCGGGGTCCTTGAAGGTGACGACCAGATGAGTATGTAGCGCCACCATCATCATCTTCTTCAGCGCACCATCATCATCAGCAGATAGGTCAGCTGACACGGAAGACACTCAGCACCCGGCACCCGGTCTGGAGCGGCACCCCGGTTCTACTCGCCTCTGCCTGACCATGGCACCGCCACCGCTACCTCAATAAACGTGGGCTCGGCCACACCGCCTCATCGGCCACCTACACTTTGGTGACCTGGACAAGCGGCTTCGTCATGGCTTCCCAACGCTGCTTCCTCAGCCACAACGCGGACGACGGCACGCGAAGAACGTTCCTCGCCCTCACAGACCTTTCCTGCTCATTCCGTTTGACTCCATCACAAACCCCGCTGCATGGTTCATCATCCTGGAGAGCCATTTTTATGTAAATTACATCTGGTCCCCGGAAATTAGGTACCTCGTGACATTACAGAAGCTACCTGCTGAACTCATTGAGCAGATCCAGCTGCCGACCCCAGGCCCCAGTGCGTATGACGACTTAAAAGACACTGTCCTCCACCACTACGGCATGAAAATCCGGCAGACGATAATCCCAACAGAACCTGCTGCCGTTACCACCACCAGTCCTCCTGCGTCACCGCCCTCGGCCCATGTACCCGAACCCTCACTAAGTGACGGGTGAGCGATCATGGGCGCGTATCTAGAGATCCCAGACCTCAGCGGTCTTCCAGACTTCTACATTCCTCGCTGCGGCATTTGGTTTGTTCAGCTCGAGAGCCAATTTTTCATCAACAGCGTAAGGAGCCAACCGCTGCGCTACCACCTCGCAGCGACACGGCTACCTGGCGGGCTCCTCGTGCAGCTCCGGCTTCCACCACCTGGCACACAGACCTACGACGACTTGTAAGCACTATGGCGTCTCCGACAGTATATTTTAATACTACAGCGATGGTTGTGATGACACGCCCACCTCCGTCATGCCCATGCCGACGCCATCCGATACACCGCCACACCTTCCAACGCCAACTGTGCATACAACTTCGCCGCAGTGTTCACTCTTGCCTTGCCAGGAAACGCCAGCGCCGGCTACGGCTTGCAGCACTACAGAGTCGACCTTTCGCTTAGTGGCATCTGCGAAACACCACGCCGCAGCGCCACAGGTTGTTGCGTCGGTTTCACCGACCCCAGCAAGTGTCGACTGCTTTGCCGCTCGTGGTTGCGAAACTTGTCTGCACAGCACGAGTGAGAGCGATCTTCATGAGCGCTGTACTTCCGGTGGACGACAGCCCTCTTCCTCGCCTCAGGTGGAACAGCCTCCAGCAGCCAACGACAGATCGAGGACTCTGGAGTAGAAGCTACCTTCGAAGCACATCAGCTGCTATTGACAATCGTCACACCCTGGCTACGATGGCGATACCGGAGCAAAGATTGTGGGACTCCCCTCCCAACAATCATCGCCAAAAGAAGTATCCCATGACCCTATGCAATCAAGAGACGCGTCAAAAGCTGGTCCCCAGACGTCGACCCATTCCCTGCTCCAGGACAGTGTTAGGTAGACGCAGTAACCAGAGCTCAGCCGTCTGTCTACAAATCAAACAGACGAAACCAGCTTGCAGGATGGGGATCCGATGTCATTGGAGTTGTAGAGCAGCTCATCATTGCAAGGCTCCGCTCGGCGGCCTCCCACCGCGGTTTGCGAAAGCAGCCCCGACAGCGACGAAGCCACAGAGCCCACAGCGGGGCACAGTCACGCCCGCACTCCGGTCGTCATTCTGTTGCACCATGCTTCACCTTGTCGCTGTCCTTTGAGTTATGCCTGCCATTCGCTCCACCATCAATTGCAGCAGCCGCTTCGCACCCCGCAATGCGTCCACGGCTGCACTCCCAGCTTCGACCACCAAAGAGGTTGCCCCTTACCCGGACGCTACCTCGCCGACGACCAGGACCATGCCCTTTACTCAACGCCTGCCACTAGATTACTCACTGCCACGGACTCTCTCTGGCTACGGACAAACATTACATATGCCTGTGAACTTCGATAAGTGCTTCTCCTACCGACCCCCCCCCCCCCCCGCTTTAAAGTACAGTCCTGCACAAAACAACACCCAACTCAGTTTTCTCTATCGCGTCCCGCGCTAGGGCCGGCCCTGTAGCGCCACTATCATTATCTTCTTCAGCGCACCATCATCATCAGCAGATTGTCCAGCTGACACTCAGCACCCGGCACCCGGCCTGGAGCGGCACCCCGGTTCTACTCGCCTCGTGCTGACCATGGCACGGCCACCACTACCTCAATAAACGTGGGCTCGGCCACACCGCCTCATCGGCCGCCTACAACTTTTCGGCCGATGAGAGCCTTTTCGGGAGAGCTCGAGCACAGTTGTTGTTGTTGTTCCATTGTTTCTGACACATACCCACTTGGGGGATTGGCCAGGATCAGGGGCTTTATTCGGGCTAATGTGCCCGATTTAGGAAACACAGGGTTCCAAGCGCGAGCGCCAGAGCTCTGAATGACGATGATGAGAGAGCACGCGCACTCCACCACTTTTTCGCCCTCACAGCCGCCTCTTGGCGCCTGTGTTAAGAAACACGAGGCAATATCGACTCGCAGGCTGCGCGCTTAGCCGACGAGCAAACGCATCAATCTTCAGCACAATCCCCCCTGTTGATTTAAATAAACGTTTATTCTCTCTCTCTCTCAAGACCGCGACTCGGCCAGCAGCCTGAAGGCGCTGCCTAAGCAAGATAATTTCATCACCATCACCATCAAGCCAGAGTGACTAGACTAGTGGGCGCTTACCGTATTCTTGAGGAAAATGGGATGTGTGACGTACCACATTGTAGGACGCGTACAAGGATACTGATGTTGATTGCTTCGTACTCTGTGACGCTAAAATAGCAGGAAGGCCAGCCAATTGGAAAGTTAGAGAAACTCTATTTTTATCAAAATACCTAATACCTGAGAGATACACCACAAAGGATACCGTGACCGTAGAAAGTGACTCGACGGGTTGTTCCTATTTGGCGTAATTCTGGCCGCCAGTTCGCTAAAACCTTTAGTTTCAAGTTCAAGGATTTATCATAACAGGAGCCGCTCTTATAGCCGTCTTGGACAGCTTAGACAACTGGTAACAGTGTTGAGGGGGAAACCATTACATCAGCAGTCCAGGCAAGTGTCGGGCAGGGGAAGACAAAGAAAAAGAAACCAGGCGGAGAGCGGGTGGGGTGGGCGCGCGTACCAGGGGCGGGTCAAGATTCAACGCGCTCGCTGAAGGACAGTGGCAACGCGAATAAGGGAAATGGACGCCTCAGCGGGAGTTCGTCTGCGAGGGTGATGCAAGTGGGGCGTAGGACAGCCGAAGGCGCACCGCACTCCAGCAACCGCCGCTCTGTTCCCAAAGTATTGAACCATGTCCCGCCGCGGAAGCGTCAAAGACACCGAAGCGAATGGTACGGAAAAAAAGGAAGGAACCGCTTCGGCTGAAGCGACGTCGCCCAGTGCGCGTCCCGATGTGAAGTCACCACTGGAGACGGTGGCTCCTTCAGGCGTTTCGGCGACCAAACCAGATGCAGAAGACAAACCAGTCCTGCCTCCACCAGGCTCCCCCCCATTGGCGGTGAGTGCCAGCTCGGAAGATAAATCGAGAGGTTCCGTGTCTCTGCCACTCATGGGCTCGTCTTCCCCGCACCCGGTAGACTCGGGATCGCTCCCTCGCTCGCCGCCCGACTCGAAACCCGCCATGACCGAATCCCCCAAACCGCAGGAGTCTTCCAGCGGTCCCTACAGAGCTATAACAGCCTCAATGTCTCCGGGAAACAAGCTTGAGGAACGCTCAGGATCTGGGACTCCGTCTTCTGAAAGCGCCAAGTACTTTCCCAGGCAACACAGCCAACCGACGAGCCCAAGGACACCAAGCTCTCCTCCCCACGCGCTGGGACCCCAAGACTCTCCGAGCCGCATGCCTACACCCGGCAGCCCTGGCAAGCTCTGGTCAAATTGGGGCCGAGTGGCTGGAGGAATCACGCCAAGTAAAGGGGACGGGAGGAAAACCGCACCTCCTCCTGCTCAGGAAAAGACACCCCCTGAACAGCGGTCACCAATTCAAGTGAGCCCGACTAAGAGAGCGAGATCCCTAACAGAACAACGGGGTGGTGCACAGCAGGACCGATCAGTAGATTACTATGATTCAAGCCCGAGGCAAGCAGTACCCAAGAGTGAGAACCCAAGCCCCATCAGGAACGTGTCTTCCACAGCTGGTCCACGACAAGTCGTCTCATATGACTCTCCCGGTAGCCTTGGCCACGCTGTTCGCAGTATGTTAGGCACTGGGCCGCAATCGCCGATTATGGCGACAGAGGAAGAGTCAGAAGGGGCACGCGTCGCTCTCCATTTCCCGATGGCCACATTCCTGGTCATCTGGATACAGCTGCGTGTGCACTGGAACTACTTGCACGAGCACTATCCCGACCGGTGCGCCAGTGCGTCCGCCATCCTGCGCGAAGGCCACTGGGAGCAGCTGGTGTACGCCACTTTCCACCACTACGACGTCTGGCACCTGCTGACCAACCTGTACTGGTTCTTCTCAAGGGGACTCGTCCTCGAGTCGGCGCTCGGCAAGCCCGGCTTCGCCGTGGTCTTCGCACTGGTCGTCGCTCTGGTCGGCCTCTTCAATACCGGAATCGCACAACTCGCGTACGGGCTCACGAAGGCACCTACGCTCTATAAGATGTGCGTATACACATCCTCCGGTGTCGTCGTGGCCCTGGACGTGATCAACCGCTGGCACTTCGGCCAGCCGATCGTTCCCTTCCGCGATCATTTGGGTGAACAGTGGCCGAGAGTTTACGCGGGGCTCGAGGCGTTAGCCCTGTTCGTGTCCCCCAAGAACGACTCCCTTGCTATGGGCAGTGGCCTTCTGGTTGGGCTTTTGCTGGCACTGGTACCACTGAGAAAGATGGCGGACAGGTGAGGTAACTTTTCTTGCGCTATCTGCGTATACTCGGAATGAAATGGCTTAAACCCTACTTGTGTGTTGCGTTGATGTCCTGGCGTCATCCTTGATAAGACGCGTGCCGACGCACAGACAGATGGATAGGACGGCATCCGCATTCGCAGGTGTCAGTGGTATTTTTATCTCATTTCTGCCGTATAACTATATTGGTCACGTCAACGCAGTTTTCGTCCGCCAGTACACGCTTTGACCCAGACGTTCCGTTTAGAACCTAAATCTCGATTCGAGCCCTAGAGCAGCGGCATAGGATCGGCTGAGTGAGGCCACGTGAAAATCTCTAGCACTGCTTTAGCTTCGTTGTATCTTCATTTTTGTATTCCAACTGCACGCTATACAAGCCGGGAATTCAGGAAACATTTAAAGAATTTTCTACTGATGTGTAAGCATTCGGACGTCGTTTCTCCTCTTGGGGTATTTTTGACGACGGATTTGGCTGTGAATAGCCAAATTGAGCACTTTTTGGCCTCTTTTTTGTTTGCAGTAAGTTTGGCTACATTGAAACACCTCGATTCCTTTGGTTATATAAATTGTTTTTTTTTTTTCTGATATACGTTTACACGTACAAGGTTATAACCGCTGTGTTAACTCGCTAGTCGTGCATTTTTCTGTACATGCAAATCGGAAATACGCTCGCTGTCTTTCTACCATGTGTTTCTGTCTGCCTTTCTCTATTCCTTGTCCTAATTTCACATGAGGGCAATGAATAAGAGTTGATTTATCTATCTCTTTTCATTTCCGGCCTTTATTGTTCTCAATGTCTTGTTTGTTTTTATTGAATGCTTTCGCGAAAAAATTATTGAACAAGAGTGGCGCGCCCACCGCTTCAGACAGCACGTGTGGCATTTGCAATGCTTTGCTTTACTAAGCATCAAAGAGTGCCTTAGACACAGTTGTATGTTTGATTGTCTGATTTATCGGCTACCTGATATGTTTACTCGCGAAGTATGGCAGTGCATATTCAACGGTAGGTTTATTGAATAATTGATTGATAGGCCGTTTGACTAATTGATAATACCCGTTATTGCTGCTTTCCTTGCGACAAAATTCAAGGTAACGATTTCGGTGGGAGGGGAAGAGATCGATGGAGGGATCAATACTCCTCAGAATTCACTGAATGAAACGGCGCCCTATCTCTTGCTTTGGAATTCAGAAAAGGGGGGAAGCTATAAAACGGCGATCACATATGTACCTTGGCTGCAACGAGAAAGTACTCAGATAAAAACGTTGACACGTCCTTCACAAAAACGGTCTCAGCAATTCGGACACATCTCCAGGGTGAACCCAGGTAGAATAATAAATGCGCGAACAACATATCTGTTATGAGTTTACTTTGATAGTTCTGAGTGCAATTTTCCAATTGTTTTCTGGAACAAAAATGGTTACAATATAACGGTGGCTATACTTATTCCATGTGCTATCTTTAGTCGTTATCTTGCTCTGTTTTCGATGGTATGAGTGCGGTCCAATTCTTGACTGTACAGTGCTGTGGGGTGCCCGCGAATTCCGTCATTTTCACCCGTTCTCGTCGCGCGTTATTTCAGAATCCCGCATCCCAAAGTGCCCCTGCACGTGGCCGCCGTTCAATGGGGGCCCGTGACTTGCCTGTTCGCCGCCGCCCTCGTGGCCTCGCATGTGTTCGGACCGTACCCGGAGGGCGCCGCTGCAGCCAAGTCGCAGCTGACGTTCAAGCACCCTGTACGGCCGCCTTGGATCCTCCCTGCGCTCTACGTGGGCGGAGTGTACCAGCTGGCCTACGTCGTCCTCACACTCTTGACGGTCGGCGGCGAGCTGGAACTCGACCGTGGACGCCGCTGGTAAGTTATCCTCGTTGATTGATTGATTGATTGATTGATTGATTGATTGATTGATTGATTGATTGATTGATTAAATGACGGTCGGCGGCGAGCTGGAACTCGACCGTGGACGCCGCTAGTAAGTTATCCTTCTTGATTGATTGATCGATCAAACGATTGATTGATCGATCAAACGATTGATTGATCGATCAAACGATTGATTGATTGATTGGTTGATTGATTGATTGATTGATTGATTGATTGATTGATTGATTGATTAAATGACGGTCGGCGGCGAGCTGGAACTCGACCGTGGACGCCGCTAGTAAGTTATCCTTCTTGATTGATTGATTGATTGATTGATTTTATATCACTCCGGTCATTATTCACCCTTGTGTGACAGGACGTAAGAGATGAAGTAAATGACAACTGAGCGGATGTGCTAACAGTCACCTGAGCCACAACATAACCAGAAGCGCGCACACAAGCTCTGAAAGAAACATGTAAAAGATTTCTTTGCACGTTAAGTTTCATAAGCCATAAACAATTATAAATAAAGCTGTGTGGACATTAGCAATCTCCCTAGCCGCGGCGCCTGTGGCGGTTGCAATGATCGCACGTTGTTAAACCTGGTTGTAACGGCGTGTACAATTGTTTTGTTACATGAAGGTTTTCGTTGCGTGCAGGTTTCGAGTTAAGGCTAGAGGGAATGAAGCAGAAACGAAACCAGAAAGCTGGACATCGTTGAAAGTGAACTTACCCTTCAAGATTATATTTTACAGTGGGAAACGGCGTGATTTTCGCCTGCTGCTTTGGAACGAGCTTAGGCACTTTACGGTGATACAAAGAACTGAGGTCACCTTCCCCCGCATTCACAAACGGAACTGAAGCATCACGATTTCCTTTTGACACTTTTGGGTTCCAAACGCGTTTCAAGAACCAAACTCATTCAGAAAGGGCGCCATATCGCAAACTTGATGCTCTTTTTTCCCGCTCAAAATTGTTGAGAGGGTGCTAGCAGGGATACATTAGTTGGATATTAGGGCGTTCAAAAATGCTAGCTTGCAGATTTCATCCCCTGCGAACCGATACCGGAGATGGCAGTGAAAACGCACGACTACACGTGGATAAGCAGGCCTATCCTCTTAAAACGTAACTTTCGAACCGACAGGGCAGTCCCACGTGGAAACGCACGGTAGTTTGTGGTACGGGTAAGAAAGAAATCGACTGACTGAATAAACGTCATTGAAGTAAAGATGGAGGAAGCGGGAGGGGGAGAAAAAGATGAAAGAGAAAAGAGAAAGATGAGACGGCTTAAGTCGTTCGAAAAAAAAAATTAAGCCTAGTTACTCTTCCATCTAATGGCACGCTACACAAGCAAAATCTTAAGTTTGTACTACGCTGGCCTTGAGAGAGCGCCAGCCGTTCCTTTCATCGTCATCATCACGACGATTTTTTTCTCATGAAACAATGGCTGATCAGCTTAGCGAGTTCGTTACTTCTATCTTTCCCGTCACAACGCCTTCGTTTCATAGAGGTCGCAAACACATGGGCTACCATGTGGGAGGCAATGCACAATTGAAAAATATTGTTAATTCCAGGAATTTGTTGCATAGCGTTTCGTCACACCCTGGTTTAACACGCCTGTTACCTCCAACTGTACGAGTATCAAGCCTGTGCACCGTAAGCCCTTCTGTCAAACAGTAAATTTGAATACCTTTTCGAGCTTCCGGATGTACGTGCACACACTACTGCATAGTACGATCATGAAAATGTACACGTACTGCCTTTTAGGGGCTCGTACACCGGAGTACCTAGGCTCGTTTTCACACTAGGCATTGGGTGCTATTAGGAGTGGAGGTAACAGTTGGCGCCGCGAATGAAGCCGAGTGCATCGAAGCGGCTGAAATCACAGTCTCCGTAACGATACTGCAAAGAGTTACTAGGTAAATATACTAGAGATGAAACTGCGCCAGGGAATGCGTGTCGGCGTGGGGGGCTATGGCGTTATGGGAAGACCACAGCTGCTGGCTTGGCATGTCTATCGGATTCGTAAGCGTCTTCTTAGGTTTGCTTTCTTTACTATGCATTGCTATGTCTACCCGTAGTCGAAATGGTCGAATGACGCTTTGCTTCTCTCGCTTTGCTAGGAAACTCAAAATGCGCTCCATTTGTTCATGCTAAGACCGCTGTGCTTTATTAATAGGAAGTGGGAGGACTAATGCCGGGAGCGACATCCGTACATATTTACATAACTACAAGCGCACAATGTAAATACGCTAGTTAGTGGTAAGGGCAACCCGCTTCCAGGTTCTTTTTTTCAGCAGCAGTATATATGTTACAGCGCCCAGACATTTTGCCTTCGTGCGTAATTAGTCGCCTCGAAAGTTGTAGCACACCATTTGTGCACCGGTTTACTCCAAAGGCGATCTTTTTTGAGGCACGCCCGTAAAACATTTCTGGTCTTTTCAAAGAGTTTATTATTTAAATATTGGCAACATAAGAATCGTAATTAGCCTTCTTTCGAAATTTTACATCGTTGTTAACTACCAGCTTGGTCTCCAGAATAGTAGGCACAACCAGGGTGTCGAACCAGAATTTTTTCGGGTTCGGTTTGGGTTCGGGTTCAAGCCTTTCGGGTTCGGTTCGGGTTCAGCTCCGGCGCACCATTCCGTTCCGGTTCGAACCGGTTCGAACCGGTTCAAACGGGTTCGAACGGGTTCGGATAAAAAAAAGCAAGCGTATTTTTTTCTGTTAATTTTTTTGTGCTCGGTTTTCGTTTCCTTGTCATGTTTCCTTGTCAAAAACGAAGCCATAATGTAGGTTTTTTTGTGCAAGTGTTTTGTTTTGGCCAAAAACAAGCAACCCTGCAACACTTTTTTCAACTTTGTTCGAAATCTTGAATGCTTGCAGAAAGTAGTCAACCAACACATCCAGTACTTAGATCAGGGAGTCGGAAAGTCCCTCAGACAAAAAGTACTGCTCTGTCCCCATCAGATAACTTACAAACTTGCTTGAAATATTTTTCTTTCTTCCCCAGTCTTGGCATTCTTCTACCGCTGGAATGACGTCATTACAGCCATGTAGCGGCTATATGCCGCCTTTCCTTAAGTTGCGACATTAAAATGAAACCACAACAGCGAAGCAGAAACGGAAGGCGTATCTGCTGGGACGAGCAAATCCCTCACTGCTCCTCTGTGCTGGCAATAGCTATCTATAACTTTTGCAGTGCTTCCAGATGCGAAGATAAGAGTGAGAGCGTTGATCTAAAGTGTTGAAGAGTTCCTTTAACTGTAAAATGTACTGCAAAATTTTTTCTATAGTAGGTCCAGGATTACAACATTAACTGAAGCGAAATGAAAAATTCGCTCGGACACATAAGACTGCGTATTTGTATGAATTTGAAATCGCTGCTTTTTATGGCCGCAAGTTTATTTTTATTGATTTAGTTTCTTTCATTTTTATAATTTAATTTAATTTATTCTTGGATCATAACACTGCAGTTTTATACCCCGCAGTTGTTTTCTTGAGGAAGAAAATGACGGACGATTACGACACTCGCTAATGCGAAATTTGAGTGCAGCGCGAACTGTATAGTCTTCTCGGCGACGGCGCATAGATGCTGTGCCTCAGGAAGTGATCGCGTCATCAGCTAATGCACGACGGCGCGCGGCATACTCTGTCGTTATCTCGCAAGGGGTCGCCACTGTGAAGCACGTCTCGCACGGTCACGGAATTACGCCCTCCCCCTTACACTTTCGTCATACTTGCAACCTCCGTTTTCCTGCCAGCTCTATCTTCGGTGGCGTCTTCGTTCTCTCGGTTACAACGAGTCCAACACTGAGGGACTACGCAAAACCACAGGAGCGGGTGCTTAAGGGCTGCGCTCTAACGCATGGCTCTACGTAGCCACTCTGCAGCCATGTGATACACTCCCTTCGCCGACAAGTGACGGGCCGCACATCGTCTCCAAATAATGCGTTCTCGCCACAGTCTTCTGGAAGGCAAACAGGTAGCCCCCTGACCTGTGGGCAGCACACGGGTGCCTCCGACGCCTCCCCCTCGCTGCATCTTCGTCAGAATCTTCTGGTAATGGGCAGCCTCCCTGCAGACTACCTATTGCCCCGTCCTACTAAGCAGACGACCCGTCCGTCCACAATCGTTTTAATGCGTACCATTCTTTGCCCACAGCAAGGACCGTGTAACCCCCTTCATTTCCACAAAAATACCGATTTCGCGGGAGTTCCACCTGTAATCGCTATAATAGCGTAAATGGAGATAACTGGTCGCACAAAATTTCTGAAAAACTAAAAAATAAAAAAAGTAATCACCGAAAATGGCAAACCGTGTGACACCCTGCATTTCCACAATAATGATGATTTCGGGAAATTTCCACCTGTAATCGTCATTTGGGGTAAATGGAGATAATTAGTCGAACAAAATTTATAAATGTAAAAAATAAAAAATGTAAAATAATTGCGGCAACTGGCGAACCGTATAACACCCTGCATTTCCACAATAAGGCAGATTTCGCGAGTTACAAATGTAATCGTTATAATAGCGCAAATGGAAATAATTGGTCGAACGAAATTTTTAAAAACTATAAAATAAGAAAAATATTAAGCAATTAAGAAAAATGGGAAACCGTAAAACTGCCTGCATTTCCACAATATTGGAGATTTCGCGAATATTCCATTTGTAATTATAACAGCGTCAATTGAGATAATTGATCGGACAGGATTTATAAAGACCAAAAAATTGGCTGTAGAAACTCACACTGAGGACAAGCGGTATAGGAATGCTACGCATTAGTAGATAATTGTTTGAATTTCGGCAGAAATTTTTTAGTACCCTGGAGTATCGCCATGGCACAGTATTTTGCGTTTCCCCCGCCTCCCCCTCCGCCCGGGCTTCTCGTGGCGGGCCGCCCCTCGTTCCGAAATCACGCATCCTCGCAGGAATCGCCTGCCTGGCAGGCAGCCAGGCAGGCAGGTAGTTTACTTGCGAGCGGGAAGTCTTTTTGGCGCGCAAGAGAGCCTGAGCGCCCAACATCTTTTTTGGTTCCACCAAATGTCTAGGCACGCACGCGCGCATGCACCCCCGTTTTCGCACAATGAGCCAAATAATTTTGCATTTAAATGAATTGATTGGTCTGCTACGCTTTTCATGTACCCCTTGTTTCAACGGCGCTTTAGCTTTAACACGAAATCATTAGCACTGCTAGAAGTCGAAAACAGTCCCGCGTCGGCGTCAACCTCCGACTGTCAAGCGTGGCTGGTGGCGTTTAAAGCGATTTCCTTCTGCTCATCTTTCATATGCTAACGTACCAGTTAGAAAGAAAGAACGGCTTTAATGACTCATTGGACGCCGTGTACAGGACGGCATTGGATAGGGAACCACCGGAGATAGGAACTTGCTAAATGGCACTTCAGCGACAGGTGAGAGCGGTTGGGCTCTACGAAAGATAATAGCTGAGTGAAGTCACAAGCAGCAGTAATTATCCCTCGCAGAGAGAGGGAAAATGAACTTTAAATAAATCGAGGAAAAGTTTCAGAGAAGCGTCCTCATTCAAGGGGTAGAGTCGACAGTCGTTTCCATCAAGAGAAACTGATCTTCCAGGCCGGAGCTGGCCAAGGCTTTTTCCCAAATCTCTATGGAAACGTGTAGGTTGGGTGGATCTAGGGTGGACTTGTCGCAGCCGCCTACTGTGTGTATGAGGTTCCCAGGCTCCCCACAGAAGCAACGAAATGGAGAGAATTGGGTCCCCTCAAAGAGGTGAAGACTGGTGATGTGTGGGAAGGTGTTAATCCGCAGTGCAGGGAATAATATTTCCTGGTTATTCGCTAGCGATTTGTGCGGGAAGGAATACATTCTACGGGAGAGCCTATAGTGCTAATTAATTTCCTGGTATGTATACAGGATGCATGCGCTCGGGCTCGGCTTCATCAGCGCTGGCTAAGCGGGTCAAATGTCCAGCCACGAGGTTGGTGATCTTGTCTGCCGGCGATGCAAGTATGAGCTGCTGCCCATACAATCCTGGCTGGTCTCGTTGGTGGTCTCTGCTTGTTCATTCGAAGTGTTGTAACATGCAATAGACTGTTGGCAAAGTTGCGCCACGCCTGATAAGAGTTTGTTATTAGACTTTTGGCGGCCCTTTGGCTAAGCGCACGTGCTATCGCCTCTTCCTCAGCTTGGAAGGGGCTGTGTTCGGGGGTTGAGATGCTACACCTGCGGAAGGCTGCAGAACGGTAGCACGAAGAAAGAGAAGGTATCGGAGAATGCTATCGGGTGTCTTTCGCGTCAAACCAGTTGATCGTTCCTTTTTTTTCTCTTTCAGTTTAGTTGCTTCCTAGTCTTACCTCATATATATACACATTTTGAGAACCTTTTGGTGAATATAAGACATGCATTAGGCAATTAGTTTTTAACTTCATTGCGAGATGTAACTCTTACGCGAGAAATAACATAAGAGCGTAATACGTACATAAAAAAGGCCTTTTATAGCATTCAGGTGATCGACACATAACTTTCCGGCTATTTTGTGCGTAACTAAATTTCCTGATTGGTCGAGAAAGAGAACGCTGCAAAATTTAAAAATGCAAAGGACCCAAAATATATCATGTTTGGTCCAACCCTCTAATCCGCCTTCCTCTAATCCATATTAATCAACACCGCAGTCCCACTAATTCGCATTAGTTAGTCTACCCACTAATCCGCGTTAATCGACTTAAATCCATGCATCGAATTTAAAGGGACCCTGCAACACTTGCCATCGACTACGAGTAATGTGTTTTGGGATAAAGTCTATTGTCCCAGAAATCTCCTCCCGCAAGAATTATGAAAATCCGTTCACAATTAACGAAACTACGCGCGATGAGAAATCGCGCATAATCGTTCCCTCTCAACTCGACCGCGGGCAACGCGACGAAAGCTGCGCGCTCTCTCCCGGAGAGGGGGGCGGCTCGCGGCGTTCTCTTCGGCGGCCTTCGATATATCACATGCCGGGGAGTTTTCTCCTTTTCTCCGCAACGCGGAGGGGCCTATTTCCGGTCTGGTGCCACAAAAAAGCAGGCATGGGTGCCTGCTCGCAAGTGCGCGCTCGGGCTCGTAGGGCGTTTTTGAAGCAATAAACGTTTGTAGTCGAGTGGTCCCGTTGAAAGGGAAGTATTGAGCTCATCACTCAAACTCCGCGCGCACTCAAAACACAAAAGAAACGGCAAAACTGTGCCTACAGGTTCAGGCATAGAAGAGGTTCGTACACAGCGATGACGACGACGGAAATGGAAGAATCTAGCCGCGAAGTTGACCAGTGACAGCCGATCGGGCAGCCATGGCCTATGTGACGTCCCTCGGGCCATGCATAATGAGGACAACTGAAGAGAGAGCGGTTTGTTTTTCCGCGTCTTTCACATCGATTTGCGCGCTCACCGCTTCACGTGCACGTGTAATATTTGGCTCAGGTATTCCTGGCCGTGTAATCTAAACGTTGCGCAGGTTTACTTGCACTGCTCAAAGAGTGTTGCAGGGTCCCTTTAAAAGTGAAAATGAGAAGGCCCCTATTTTTTTTTTCAATTCTCATGTTCTCCTAGGGCAGTAACCAAAGGACACAACGGCACTGTACAAGAAAAAGTGATGGTGACGTAGAGAACTTTGAGTGTTTGTGTCTCAGTGCTGTTTTTATATAAGTGCCCACTCAAACTAAAATAAGTATAAGATACGGATTTATTGTTGATGGTGTCTCTGAAGGCCTTCACAAGCGGACACGGATGCATTCGAATTAACAACATGAAAACTTTACACGATTTTAAACAAACTGCAGATAGAAACCATAAAGAATACCCCATGATATGTTGCCACGAAATATGCGTTCTAACTTAAGTTATTGTATATGCAAAAAGATAATTTGGGGATATGGGCAATACCTAAAGCAAACTAATAGTGTATACGGACTTTACATTAACTTTAGGGTAATAATAAGATGAGAACCTTATGGGCCTTGGGAACTGCAGACTATGCAAAATATTGCGTGGTGGCGTCTGGCGAATGCTAAAAATATCTTCGGATGCAAGGTAGGGTACCGGGATGGAAAACTAGAAATCACAGTTTTGAGGCCCCAGAACCGGTTCGGAACGGTTCCTTCAATTCGTTCCGGTTCGGGTTCAGTTCCAAAATGGCGGAAAAAATACGGTTCCGGTTCAGTTCCGGTTCCGGGCAAAAATTCGGGTTCGGTTCCGGTTTTCGGTTCGGTTCCCGTTCCGGTTCGACACCCTGGGCACAACCGTTCTGGCAGATTCTCAGTAAAAGCAATACTCTTTACTTTCAATTTTCTTAGGTTTAAAACACCATGTTTTATTTAATACTTATATAATTACACACTCTTCCTGACGTTTTTATGGTACTCATGACGACAAAGACGGGCAGATGTGAGCCGCAAATATATGCTAACGCCATATTCCTTCTTAGTGTATATTGTAGCGTGAGCTACACTGGCCGAGGTTGAGCAGTTTCAAGTGGCTCCTAGAGAGCCGTGCTGCGCAAGCGCGGCACGTGGCGTCCCGGTCCACTTGAAGATAATGCGAGGGGTGGCCGGGTGTGGAACCGATGGCTCATGCGTCGCAGCAACACCGGCGTGCTCCTGTGGAACCAGCTTAGCCCTGGGGCGATTGGTGACGCAGCGCCGGAGTCACTAGATAAATATACATGCGTGACATAATGCGTACATGAAGCAGCAGTAAGCATGATTACCAAGCTAATCAGCTACGTATATCCTGGCATATCCGAGCTAAGCCACTGCTAATTTTGTAGACGCGCCAGGCTGCAAAGCATAAGAGCGCTTCTGACTTCGTTCCTGCTGTGGTTGCGCTGTGGGCTAGACGTTTTGTAGGTAAAGCAAATGACCGCGCGGCACATTGCCATTGTTTAACCACCATCGCACCTCCAATGCGGCACCAAGGTTGGCACACACAGAGCGGCAGCCTGCGGACGTGTAGGGAGGGAAAGTTGTTTTGTCTTAGGCGCTGAGAGCGGAACTAGTGGTTCTTGCGATTGCGTTGATTCGCTTGGTATGTTTTAGATTTCCTACTAATCCACACCGCTGTCTCACTCGCCGCCGGCCTCCGATACGTCACGCGATACGACATAAAATGGCCCGAAGTGTGAAATGCGTTTTTGTATTGCTTAATTACTCGACAATTAAAGCAAATTTCGCCGCCGAATAAACACAGAGAGTTCTACGTGGCACTTGAACTTTCGTCCGAGCTCACCTATAGCTAGTTGCCTTCAGTATCACTTCATGTTCGACTCATTATGTAGGCCTCGCAGGGGAAACTTCATAGTGAGCTAAGCTTCTTTTTGGCGTCAGTTCGTGGCAGTATCCAGTGTGTTCTTAGGACACCACAGACGCGGGCCGATGCTATTCGCAGATCGACTTGAGTCCGTATCGACGTATGGCACAAGCCCTCGTCGAGCACAATTCTTTAAGGTTTTTCGTTCATGCCCAGATGTCTGGAATTCATCTTAAGATGAATAAAAATTGGTGATTGATGATTGATTGCGTAACCATTAATGAAGCAAAAAGGTTAGTCTAGCAACGAGGTCTGCTTGCTACTCACATGAAATTGAAGAGAGCGAAAGTACGTGAAATAAGATTGATTCATTGATTGATTATTTGCTTGATATATTATTTGATTGATTGATTCACTGATTCTAGGGTTTAACGCACCGACGCAAGGCAAGCGATGCGGCGCACCGTAGTGGTGAGCTCCGGTTTAACTTTGACCACCTGGGGATATTTAACGTGCGCCGAAATCTCGTACATACGGGCAGCGGCCTTCGCGGCCACTTGAAATAAGAGAGTAGACAACGCGCGCAAGAACTAGAAGACGCTGCAACGCCCACTAACCGCAAAGACGGGAGTGTGATTACAACAGAGTGTGGCGAACCTCTATGACCACAGGCAGAATACACCGGGCAAGTACCCTGCCCCGCTATTAGGGCCTCTCTGCATGGTTTCCTATTCTCCATGGCCCATTCCATGCTCACGATACAACTTACCAGAGGTTCTGGTTCTACAGCATTCCAGGCCATACTATACACAACAGAACTAACCAGAGGGGCCACGGTGAACTTTTGTTAGAGCTTAATCGCTTGTTTCCAATTCTTTTCACAATATGCGGGGTTTGTCGTTTTCCCCGTTTCAGTGCGTGCATTAGGAGGCATTTACATGTTTACCAAAATTCCACTGATAATGAGGTACCTATCCGCCCCCGTGGGTACATTATAACGAGGTGGTACCCATATATCGCTGTATTAACAGTACTTCTAACTGATCGCAGGTTCGTGCAGATGGTCATCGGGCTGCTGGTTGGCGTGAACATGGTCCAAGACATCCTGTCCTGGATCGTGTGGAGTCACGCCCGCGCCTTCCAGGACGGTCTACCGGCCCCATTTCTACATTCGAGCACGTGCAGTTGCGGTCTGTTCGGCGCGCTGTTGGCGCTCAAGATTGTCCACAACAAGCTGCACCCCGAGGCCGTCTTCACGATGGCCTCGTTCTGCATTCCCGTGCCCTTCTGGGCGGGCATGCTCCTGGAAGTGTTCACTCTGAGCCTGGTCAGCTCGAGCGGTTCCAGCTTGGGTCACGTGATCGGCATCCTCGCGGGAATCGTGGCCGCGAATGTTAGGTGGCCTTACCTCGTCAGCTGTGCCCAAGGGATTTTTAGTTAAGGCGTTGCCTCGATGCTTCGGGCTTCCGCAGGTAGCATGGCATAAAAATTGCTATTTCATATTCCGGGCCGAAGACCTGATTCTTTATGTTTAATAAACTACGTATTTCTTTTATTTCCCGTCTGGGTGCGTAGAATGCCGCGAATAGTTCTCGCAATTTTATACGAGCGCACCACATTGCCATAAAAAGCAGCTGGCTTATAGGAAATATCAAAATATTCGTTCGGCCGCACGTTAACAAATTTTACTTTATTCTAATTTGAGCGACACCACGCATGGACGGTAAATAACTGACGGTTAGTATTTTCTATGTACCACGTTGAACTGAATGGGATTAAGGGGGTACATCTTGTCGTACTGGATAAAAATTTGATTGTTTTTATGTATATTTGTACTAAAGTTGCAAATGATATCTACTCTTGTGTTTTGTTCGCGTGAAACTTTTGGTTCGATGCTTGTATTCCTTTGCAGCGCTTGTGTTCATACCTTGAAATGGTTTAGGGGGATATATGTGCGTACGCCAGTGCGAAGCGCAGCGCGCCCTGAGTAGTTTCAACGGCAGCGGTATAGGGCGAGGGAGGGGCGATATTGCCAAGCTCGACTACAGAAGCCCAGTGCTGGCTGCCACCGGCGTGATCGGAGCTTTCTCATATCTTTCATTACCACGCCTATTCAAATTGATCACCGGGGATCGATGCTTTGTATCGCTGATTTTGACTTGTTCTAGTCGTCTCTCGTACACCAAATACACCTCAGTGGTGAGTCTCAGCACTGCACTTTCAGAATCAGTTTAAATTATTCCCCTACGGTGACGTTGGGGTTTTTGACGGCATTTCTTTCAAGCTGGGGTGCGTGTGTTCTTACAAAAGGGCACGTGGCTGCCGCACTAGACAAAAAAGCATGCCGCTCATGGTTACGTTGCATTACCATGAAATGTTTTTGATCAAAAGGTTCCTATCAACTAAAATACCAAATTCTGTATCAGCTTTGTAATCCAACAGCGTTGAGAGGTAATAACTACCTGAAAATGACACCACCTATTTACTAGTGAGCTTTGGTTCGGAGAAAATGTAGCTTTATTCTAAATCTTATTTATAATGGTACCCCACACGTCTACCAAGTGGACCGGGTATTTTGAGCTGATTTTCAGCAATTTCAGCTTCCACCCGCCGCGGTGGCTCAGTGGCTAAGGCGTTGCGCTGCTGAGCACGAGGTTGCGGGTTCGATTCCCGGCCGCGGCGGCCCCTTTTCTGATGGAGGCGAAAAGCAAAAACGCCCGTGTGTACGAGATTTCGGCGCACGATAAAGATCCCCAGGTGGTCAAAATTAATCCGGAGCCCTCCACTACGGCGCGCCTCATCGCCTGCGTTGCGTCGGCGCGTTAACTCCTACAATCAATCAATCAATCAATCAATCAATCAATCAATCAATCAATCAATCAATCAATCAATCAATCAATCAATCAATCAATCAATCAATCAATCAATCAATCAATCAATCAATTTCAGCTTCCTTCTTGCGTTGCGAAATTCTTCTTTGCGCTACTACGCAGTTATCCAACTTCAAGCCGATTTGCCTTGGCGCCTCCATCGCCCGCCAGTGTTCCTCGAAAAATGCACGCCGCTCGTGATTCCACTTCACCCACGCCTTACTTGCGCGACAACAGCTCCAGCTGAAAGGCGAAAGAGAATACCGAGCCGTCGGATGTCAGTTGAGACAAAGAGAGCGCTTGACAGAGAGAGACAAAGACAAAGTTCAGACAAAGAGAGGTCTTGAACAACGCCAGCTCTTCACGGGCCAGTTTCGTTTCGTACGAGGGTAATTCCGGAGGTCTAGTGTCGCTTTTTAGTAGAACTGGGGCTTTTCGATCTATAGTATCGGACTCGGCGCGGATAGTCCGCGGGTAGTCCGAGGATTCCCCGAAGCCATAGGGATACATGGGAAAATGGAACGCCTGACTGCTTCTCGGAGAGTCCGCGGTGAGTCCGAGACTGTAAATCCCAGAGCCCCACTGTATATTCTGACAGTTTCCAACATCCTTGATATTGTTTCTTTCCGAAAATGTTTGGTGGTGCTGCATTGTAGAAGGCTCGTAGTGCTGAAATGATTGATGATTGATTGATTATAGGGTTTAACGCGCCGACGCAACGCAGGCGATGAGGCGCGCCGTAGTGGAGGGCTCCCGATTAATTTCGACCACCTGGGGATCTTTAACGTGCGCCGAACGTAGTGCTGAAATCTTTTCATTGCGCGACAGCTGCTTGGTGAAATATTGCCGGGCACGATGCTAGCGCATCGCACCTAATTCCTGCAAGCAGGGCTATGAGTGCGAGTCAGAAGACGATAATGAACCCCAAATAAAAGTTTTCATAATTGATAATTAGAATGTCAGCAAGCATCCACCACGGAGTTTGGTTTAAACTCCAATGCGGATTACTTCGCATCGCTTGTTTGCCCTGAATTTTGTGCTCGTCTTCTTCATTGACAAGTTGTTTTTTACATCACTTAAGAACTAATTGGTGCCTCTAATGAGGTAAAATCACCAGCTTTCTTCCACAGAACCATCCAAAATTGCGCATTTTGAAATAGAGGTTAGGCTTCACAACAAGGCGCGGGTACCACGCGTGCTAAAATTTTCTTTTATAGCTGACAATTTTTTCCGCGCAACTGAAATATTTTTCCAGAACAGCCTTCTGAAATCTTTACCTACGAGGTAGATATTTTAATTTTTTTTCTACTACTTGTGGCTTGTTATTCACAACTTCCTTTTTGTTTTATTTTGTTCGATGCCTGGACAAAAAAGTTGATCTTTTTTTCGCAATCATTGTTTATGACAACACTATGAAAGCTCATGTTTTTGGAAAGGGCGTTCAATTATCTGCATTTTACATCACTGCAATATGTGCCTAATCAATATGTTTAGCTCAAATAAAATGTTTTCCTAGACCCCTAAAATCTATCAACTTCCCCGCTGTAACGGAATGGTTAAACCCCGTGTCCTCTACACTTTTTTGCGTTCTTTATTTCACCTCCTGGCGCCTTTTCGCTCGCAGTTAAAGTGCCTCGAATAAACGCGCTTGACGTTGGATCAGTTCGGCGTTGCGACAAGGTAGCGGCTAGATAATATTTCGGTCATCACGCGCATTTTAGTTTGATTGCCGTGCCTGCTGCGTTGCTAGACCACGGAAGGTCCGCGACCTGTTCAAAGAACGCGAGTATAAGCCGTAACTGCCGGAGCAGGAAGAGGGTGTTACTGGGGCCAAAGAGCAATAGCATGTTTAAGACATACAATAGGATTCTATTCATCTGTGATAGCCTGTCCCACACTTTACTAGGAGGGTAGTTGTGCCGTTAGTATTTATACGCGTATTTGTATTGACGTGGTTGGTCGCTTTGTAGCTTGTGCGCTTACGTACGCAAACGGTGTACGGGTTCTACTTCTGGTTCAAGAGTTGTTCCTTTCTGTTGTTTTTCTTTTCTTTTTTTTCAGCTGGACGTAAAAAAAAGGCATTTCGCGGATGTTTATGGGTCGATTAAAAAAAAACCGTACCGGCGAAAGTTTTTAGTATTCCTCTACTCAGCCCGTAATGTAACCTAGGTGTTTCTTTGGGCATTTAAATAGGAAATTCCACCTTTGCGCGTAGAAATGACTTATGGAGAGAAGTTGCTTTCGGCCGAGATCCATAACATCCCAACAACGAGCCTTCCTAAGTACTACATGCGTGGACCACATTCGGCCGGAATCTCGTCGCTGCCCTGAGCAACTAAAACTTCATGTCATGCAGCGCAGAAAAAAAAGTTAACTGTCCGTTAAGAGAACACCCACAGAACACAAACAACTGTACCTCGCATGCCGGCTGATCCAATGCGATTTCTTTTCCTCCCAACGTTTTGGTTAGTTCCAACCCGGGCGTCACACATTACGCACCTATGTGATGCCGCGTATACTGCAGTGTGGACGTGGCGGCCAGAACTGCGGTAATGGCCGCAGCAGAGTTGCAGTCGCATTGTGGGAAGGCCCTCTTTGTTGTATAGTTGCACCCCACTGTGATGATGTTACTATGTCGCGAAGGTAAGCACACGAAAGATAATAA
Source organism: Haemaphysalis longicornis (assembly GCF_048455015.1). Taxonomy (NCBI): domain Eukaryota; kingdom Metazoa; phylum Arthropoda; class Arachnida; order Ixodida; family Ixodidae; genus Haemaphysalis; species Haemaphysalis longicornis. The sequence continues at coordinate 131,898,484 of NW_027526204.1, read as the reverse complement.
AAGTCGACAAGTAGTTAAAAGAACATATACGAATGATATTCGTGCAAACATACAAAACGCAGAGACGAAGTCGCCAAACGACGAAGGGGGAAAATTAGACCGGCGTGAAATAATAAATCTTGAGCTCTTGGAGGTGTGTAAGCATATTACGCTCCAAGAAATCGCTGCCGGTGCGCTTCGTAGTGAAGTCAACCAGCGACTAATGCTGAGCGTAAAATGTGTATGTAGGTATATTGTTAGACCCATTTTAAGACTTAACGTTGGCTGGCATTAACGTTGAGACTAACGACGGGCCGAACAACGTAAAACCTTTTGTACATCCAGCTCCCTGACCGGATGACGACTTCAGACATCGAAACGTAACGATAGGGCTGTCGGCGTGTGGCAGCATACCCGCTGTGGACTTCCAGCCACCGCATAGCCCAGCTCGCCGCCACATGACGCGTTGCCGCCTATGGACTCGCCAACCGATGCATTCCCCCGTCGGCAGACATTGGGGAATTACGAGGCGTGCAACCACCGGGAATTTGGATCAGCGGTGATGGGTACAGGAAGTTACGGTAATTTCGATGACAGGTCCTGACCACGAAAATCTAGAGCGCCGCTTTATTCGGGAACTTAGCCGAGAAATGCGCGGTGGATGCCCTCGCAATAAATGCCTCCTCTTCAAACTGGCATTCCCTGACATAAGCGACATACGCAAAAACTTGCGCTGCAACCTAACTTCTCAGTGCTCTTCCTAGCCGGAGGGTATATCGAGCGATATAAAGTTGAGATGGAGTTCATGACGTTTGAACGCACGTTCGCGGGGATATATGTTTCTGCGGATCCAGGAACTAATCGCGTTCTGCTAAAAAATGCTCCCCACCGTCATGCTTGCGAAGACGACGGATGGTTAGCAGCGGCAAACTAGTAAACAGGGAGTACGTCGTTGCTCAGCGTGGCGTACGAAAGCGGGTACACAAGCCTGAACACTTTCTGCACACAGCTGGGAAAACACACGCCGCTGGTCATCAAACACCTGCTCGCGGGCGCACGGATAAAGAAAGGAAACTGTTCTCACAGGAGACCCTGAACACGCATCTAGACAATCTTGGCCGCACACCCTTCTTGTTTACCCCAATGACATGCACTGATGCAGGACGAGCAAAGGGAGAGGGCGGTGTATATACTGGAGGGTGCAACAAGAAGGAGAACAGCTCGAGCTGGTAAAAAGTTGACAAGTTTCGTGGTGCACGTAGTTTCCAAACCTTCTTGGATGAATATGACTACTTGCTTGATTACTTATTTGCTTGCGCAAACAGCCGCGGGAAAACATGCACCCGTGTCTGCTTGGGCACCCTCACGACCTGGAATACTGTATCCTGAGTTACGAAACTGTTCACAGCCACTTTTTGGGGGTTTGTGCAGCCGCCAACGCACGCTTTGTACTTCCTATTCGCTGCGCAAACAACGGGAAAATGTTAGTGCTTGAAGAATACGACCATCTAGCTAGAAATTTGGCGGAGCACACATCTCTCCTTCAGCATACCGCTACAACCGCCCTCCCTGCGACTTATCGGGATCCACGCACGACTTGGCGTGGTAATGCCCTCCTCCACCCGCTCCCTACATTATCCCCTTTATTAGAGCAGTGGAAGCACGGGTGACCGACTTGAGTACCAGTGGTCAATAGGCCCCGAGAAGCAACGGAATCCGTGGCGGTTGGAATGAAAGGATGCCACCCGCTTTTAGTGTCTTTGTTATCAGCTCAAATAAGCGTCTTTTCCTCCTCCTTCTCCTCCTCCTCCTTCTCATCGTCTCCTGTATAGATTTCTTGGCCATGTTATTAGCTCCCTATCTCCCTATCACGCCGCGGCGATGGAGCAAAGGCCGCGACTGAGATATCGCGCCTCGTACGGAGCGACATGACGCCCGACACTTTCCGTAACTGTTTCCGACGCGCGGGACTCACGACGGAACCCGCACAGTCAGTGATTCCGGACCAAGACGGCAACATCGGTGAACTTTGGGAAGAGCTCGACAACGTTCCCGATGCTGAGCCGAAAGGAGTGTCCTTCGAAAATTTCCTGTGTCGACGACGACTTTGCCGTCACTGTAAGCCCCTCGCACGCGGACACAGTCAGCAGCAAATCGTAATGCTGCTGATAAGCACCGAGGAGGCAGAGGATGTCGCGAGTGAAAGCCGTCCGACGCTTAATAAAGTACTTTCGGCAGTCGATGTCCTCCGTCAATATTTCTTCCATATTAAGTCCACGGACTGGAAATGGTGCAAACAATGTCTTGTGTAAAGAATGCTGTGCTAGTTGACTCTGCCAAAACGAAAGGGAAAACAAAAATCACAGCTTTTTTTTGAGGAGTAGGCAGTTAAGGCCGAAAGTAGCTTTATTATTTGCAATAAATGGATTGTTCTGTGTATGTATGGTAATGATATACTTTATTTTGTTTGTTTCTGCATGCGGGGATGACGGGGGGGGGGGGGGGGGTTCCCACGTATTGCGAACTCGTAACAATAAACTCGTTATAGGCGGGTTCGGCTATATCGAACTATTGGATATATCGAACTAATCGTGGTGCATATTGCAGTTCGCTATAACCGGGTTTGACTGTATTCGTGCAAGTCGTCGTGATGAACCCAGTCGCGTGTGTATGCAAGGGAAAGCCGGCTGCCAATCAAGGTCTGCCATCTGTATAACGACAACAAAAGAAATAGTGTTGGTAAAACTTTCGCCGCACGGATGCCAAACTTAAGTGATTTGTTCAAAGGTCTCTTCGAATGGGCCATGACTTGTGCCTGCTGAGGAGTGCGAGCACGGCACGGTTCGGGAGATGGCCTCGCATGCACCAATTGCTACGCTACCGTCGTATCTAAATCGGCGTAAGCGTGAAACATTTCTGCAAAACAATTATTTGCTTTTGCGCATTCGTTGCAGCAAGCAACTGCAGCGTCGGCCTCCAGCCCGCCATGTCGCTTTCCTTTGCAGCCGTGGTTTCATTCTCCGGGGATGCGAAGGGCTTGAGGGCGAGTACAGCGCTACAACATAATGCGAGTGCGATGAATAATATATCTGTTGACGCCACTGCCGATAATCGGGGTTTAAACGTGGCAGATGATTCACGCTTTTGTTTTTTTCTGTGAGATGCGGGTGCAAAGCGCATTCGCGGCACAGTGGGCACTGTCATGGCGGTCTTCAGTGTTGCTAAACGAAGAACTCGCCCGCTTAAGTTTACAGGGAATACAGTCTACAGTTTTATCATTGTCTTCCTGCTTCTGCCCACCGCAGAACAAAGGTCTATCCCTTGTTCTTCCAGCCGTTACTGTCTGGCGATGCCCTAGTTCATACTTTGCCTGCGAATTTTCTGAGTTCATGCCTCCACGCAGTGCCTAACGGTGTCCCTCTACTTGTAGTCATCCTATTAGAAATCATCATTAGGATCACAAGTTGACATTATAGTTTCTGTGCTGGTCCAGTGACCGATGGCGATGATAGCGGCATAGGTGCGGTGAACATCCAAAAATCTCCTCTTTAAAGGCACCATGAAGACAAAGAAGAAGTTTGGTTCGTTTAAAAAGGGGTTGCTTTGCCCGATAAGAATACTACCAATTTTGTGGCGAGCTTCAAGCAAATGAGGAGCTTTTTCTCAAAATGAGTCAAATCCATACGAACACAATTTCAAAAACACGCGGAAATTTGGTTGACGGGACTAAATGAACCGCTATAACAGCTAACTTCCCCCAGCTGACATCATGTAATAGCTTTGACAGCGTTTCATTTAGGCCCGCTAACAAATTTTTGCTTATTATATGCGGAGCGTCTTATGCTCGGGGGTATGTCCCGCGGCGTCGGCGGTGGTCCGGCGTCCGCACACCACCGTTTCTCGGCCAATCCCCCACGTGGGTACGTGCCATAGAAGAGGAACAACAACAACAACAACAACAACAACTCCGGTTGTGCTTGCGCTTGACTCCGTGATTCTTCAGATGAAGTAGGATGGAAGCAACAGCCCCGTCAGTGAGTGTGCTTACGCAACTAAGTGAGAGCATCAGCGCAAACACTAACAGCAATTACACCCAACTACAATCCACGGAATGTGTATCGATCTCGTCTTTACCAAATGCAACGGCGACGACTGCATACAACCGCTGCTATGAGATCCACTGACTGTGCACTTCTACGACCATAAGGCCGTCATACTCAAAGTAAGAAGACGTGCAAACCTAAATAAAGACCTTTAGATGCCACTTTAATCTCGTCTCACTCGCGTATACACGCATACAATAAGGAAAATTACACCCATCTCCCCGAAGGGAACCATGAGTAGGATATATGAGCAAACGCAAACGGAACCCCCATGACGCTCCGCATCCTACTCATGGTTCCCTTCGGGGAGATGGGTGTAATTTTTTTGTGCATTTCTGTGTAGGTTGCTGTGTAGAAAAAAAAATTCCTCAAATAATCGAGATATAAAGAAAACATGAAACACAGCTGAGACACCCCAACCACTTTCTGGCGAAGCCGTTATGATGTCACAGAATCTTGCTTGTGTGACTGGCGGCTGCCACCCGAAGTTACCGCTAACAAACCTGACTGGGCAATTGTGGCGGGACATTTAGTTACATTTCACCGCATCGCTTGAATTCTGACATGCAGTTAGGGCAGTGATAACTCCCTTTTTAGTGCTGGTCCATTTTACGTCACTACTGCCCTGATTACGTCACTGCACGCAAAATTTGAACGTTGTCAATACTTTCTGTGTATTTTCGGTCATAAAGACGACTTTCGTGGATGCAGTTGAGCGAATTACCATAGGCTAGTTCTTTCAAATTGAGCGGACTTGTATTTTTAGATGCGAAGCATCTCATGCTCGGGGCTGTGTCCCTCCCTCCCTCGTTGTCGTTGTCTGCCGTCCGCACTCTACTGCGCATGCGCGTCTCTTCACCCCGTCAGCGTTTGGGCTGACGTCAGCGCTGTCCACTATAAAAAAATAGTTAGGCGGCGTCCGGTTTCGATCCCACGACTCTGGCCGCAACGGGAGGTACGTGGCGCTCTTCCCACTGCGCGCTACAAACCGGGACGGGAGCATGTGCTACGAACGCGCCTTATGTCCTTCACTCATTCAAACTGCGTCAAGAAGCTACTGATACAACGAGGGCACGCGAAGCTGAACGTCTACGGAAACGACGAACTGAAAACTGAGAGGAACTTCAGTCGACCCTATGGCTGATTCGCATACTACTCAGGGTTCCCCTACGGGAAGATGCTGTAATTTTTTTTCCTTCATGGCCCATTTAACGAGCAACGAGCTGTTAAGCAGAGACTCGTGCTTGTCTCTTACTAACGTTCTTATCGGCCGATACATAGTTTTGTGCTCCCTTGGTGAAAAAGAAGTCAATATTTGGAATGTGTCTTCCTAACTCGCCTGCCACCGCCAATGTCGGGGGCGTCACTCATTCCTCTTGCTTTACTTTTGGCGAACCCTGTCACGCTTATCGATTCCTGGCTCTCGGGCCGGTAACCAGAACCGTGACCAGGACTCGCAAGAACGAGAGTACGCTTCGGCCGCAATAATTAATGACAGCTTAGCGGCGACGTACGCTTGTCGGGGCCTCGGGACATTCCCGAACCGTCGGCATGCGTCGAGCAGTACAAACGCTAGCCTTGGCATGGTTAACGAGATCGGTCCTTTCCCCCGAAGGCGTGAGGGGGCGGGGACGTAAAAGGAGTGCGCAAGATGTTATTACTCTTGCTCCCCAGATCCACGCCTGTGGGACAGACACCGACAGGCATGGACAGGCACGGACGACACGGTCTTTTAACTTTAATGACTGACGCAAGACCATGCCCGTTACAAGAGGAAATGCTCTCTGTCAGTGCATGGCGCAATGGAATAATTGGCAGAGTCTATGGGGTCGAAATGCGAAGCATTACGTAAAGCATGTAATGCGAAGGTAACATAACCGTTGGCCATTAAGGGTAACAGAGTGGATCCCTAGAGGAGGCGAGCGTGGCAGGGAGCGGCAGAAAGCTAGATGGGCAGAGGAGATCAAGAAGTTTGCGGGGATCAATTGGTCGCAGTTAGTACAGGACCGGGATTATTGGAGATTAATGGGAGATGCCTTTGCCCTGCAGTGGGCGTAGATATGATGATGATGATGATGATAATAATGGCTCGTAAGTGAGCAGAAGAAGCCGTTTGCCATAGATCGAATAATAGTTCAGATACGTGTGCTGACAGGACATGACGGAAGTGCAGCTATTTATAATTTAAAAAAAAGAACTCTGAAGGACCCGCAATTCAGAATCACATACCTAATAAGAACAAGCCAATCGGATTATCAACTTAGCAATTTGTATGGATTTCTCTTGAGAATAATAACATCCTTGAAATTACAGCATCTCATCCTCGAATGTGACGGAAAACTAATTGCTTTTTCACTGTTGCATAGGGAGCGTTGGCGCTTGCACCGTCCCTAATTCCATCCACGCAGCTGCACGCTCAAAGGCTGGCCTGTCGCCTAAGCAACTCACGCAATCTGCTCTTCACCCTCAATCGAGAAGAGGAGATTGGATCTGCCAGGAACTGGTGGCATCCGCTTTCACGTTTCTGCGGACCGGAGGGGGCGGCGTCCCATTGTACGCTCCCTTTGTGCTCTCCGCCTAACACTTCTCTGCGGTTTGCCACACTGATCGGGGATGCCAGCGTGCTTGAGCTGAATGGACCTTCTGAACCAATTACCGGATCACTACGCTATGCCTCGCCGTGCACTATTCGGATGTATGTCCCTCCTCCGCCACTACCTATTATTATCCGCTCCAATGCGCTTCTGGTTCCTCTGGTGTCTGGCGTTATCCCGTGGAACATCAATATCTTTCGTTGCACGCGTTTTTATGGGTGTTAAAAGGCACAGAGACATGCTTTACATGGTTTTGTTATCTGAGCTATTTTTAATTGCCATTCAACAGAAAAAGAAAACTTAGGTCCAATATTGTTAGTAAAGACAATGTCTCTTAAACTCGATAACGGCGTTTTCTTCGGATATGGTGGTTCGTGGTTGGTGCGTAAATCCTTTCTTGTAATTTTTTTTCTTTTTGCCTTTTTTGGTTTTTCGAAATTCTGTTCGACCAGTTATCTCCTTTTCCTCTAACACAACGAATAAAAGTGTTACTTCTACCAATTATGCAAGTTTGTGAACATACATGTCGTGAACATACATCCGCTGGGTAAGTTACTCGGATAAAATGCTACGCAGTAAAATAAACGTGGCCGACAATTTAGCATTTCAAGTCGTATTTCTGTTTTCTGAGTATCCTCGGGGCAAAAAGTTGCGGTTAGCTTGTGCAGGTTCAAGCTGGTGATGGCTTCGACCCTGACGTTTACACTTCCTTACTAAAGCACCGGGAAGTCCGGTACCTTTGGGGATTACTTGAAGTGTCTAATGTTGGCAGCGCCGATACTATTCTTCAGGAGGGTGCAGGTTGGTCTGTTTGGGTTGTAATGGGAGCTTTGCGGAGTAAATGTTCGTCACTGCCGAACGAAAGAGCAACGGGAGAAGAAAAAGCCGAGCTCTTACCCCCCCTACCCACCCCCCTGTAATATCGTCGCCGCTGTGCGATTTGCCAGATATGTCTGTTCACGATTTCAAGCTTTGCAAAAAAAAAAAAACATAGTTGGCAACTCATATCTTTCATTTAGTGCCATAGGTACAAATCTTAGTTTTAAAAATAAAAAAAAACCCTTGTCGAAGCAAGGACGTGGCTCGTGGCATAGAGCGGCGATGTGCGATAGACAAACGTCTGTTGTTCAGGTTAATACGGCGTGTCACGCAGATCTCGCGACCGATAACACAGGTCAATGGAAGACACCGCGCGCATTACTCAGTCAGGCAGAAGCTAGTAAAAAACCGCACACCTTACTCACTAAGTGTAGTGAATACACATGTTCATACCTCACGACAAAAATTAACAACAACGACAAACCCTAAGCGCACACTACAGGTAAATGCTTTGGTGCTAGCTTTGATTAGCGTGACATAAATGCCTTGCGTACAAAAGTAATGACAATGCCTCAACAGCCGTAAGACCCGGTTTCATTTTCCAGTCCCATCTACCAACGCTAGCCGAAGAAGTCAGCAGCGCCGAACTTTGTTTCGTGTACGCAGGAACATAAGCCCTGTTTCCATATAGTTTCTCTCGCAGAGACGATGCATGAACTCGCATCAAGCACATTTGGGATGAGTTGCGAACATTAACCAAATTGTTAATTTTCGCCAAGAGCGTGCGTCTTTAGACCACTCAGCCTTCTGCCTCCACGAGGGAGATTGTTCCTCTTTTCTTCTACGAGGAAAAACTAGGCATAAGCGTCTACTTGCCATCGAAGCTCGGCAATAATGCCTATAGCTAGAAGAGAATAAATTGCAAGCAGTTGCTTCTCTAGGAATTCCGACACCAGCAGTAAATACAACAACGGCGACTGTTGAGCACCGAACGTTTCGCACTTCAGTATCCATTTCCTACCCAATACTCCATCTTGTCTCAAAACCTGATTGGTTAAATGAGTTGGAAAGAGCGGCAAGGCTTCGGCCTTTTAACAATGACACACTAGCAAGCGACTTTCTGGTCCGTTTTCGCACTTTGTAACATATTTTGCGTTTGTGGCATGTATACCAAGGAGAGGCAATAAATAAAAAAAAAAGTCTCCTGGTTTAGTCTGTAACGCGTCGGGTTCGTGTTGCGGGAGCAGTGGTTTCCCCCCACTGTAGTGGTTTCCCCCCACTGCTGCGAGGTATCCCCCCTCAGCGGGCTTTTAGGGGCGAAGCCCCTCAGGGGCTGGGGTTGTTGGCGTTTCGTGTCGTCGTCGTCGTTGCCGTAATCGTCATTAGTTTCATGTTGTCACGGTACTAAAACACCGCGAAACTCGTTTACGTCTCGCGCTAGAACGTAACGCGTACCAAAAAAAACACCGGGACACTCGTTTACGCCTCGCGCTGGAGAGCTTCGTGCTTCAAAGGCAGGTGACTTTTACAGCAAAGCTGTATACCTCTACCCCCAATGGTTTCATCTCCGTTGGCAAAAACACCAAGGTGCCAAGAATAAACTTATGCACTGTCTGCTTCGCCCCTCCCCAGGTCTCACGTAATGAAGATGGCCCCGGTTTTCCTTTTTTTTTTTGCCGCCGCTCCTAGCTCTTCTCCGGGGGTAACAGAGCAACCGTTCGTCCACGAAGGACGAACGGTAGGGGGAGTAACCATTTGTCCCTTTGCATTTACTCTCGTAGGGGACTATTGGTTGTGGCAGCGCCGTTAGTCCTCCAAAGGAGCAATGACACTCCCCCGTTACTCCCTTTGGGCTAAGAGTGAAGACAAACATTAACTCTATAGAGTGATGAAATCCGAAAATTCACAGAGAACGGGCTAAAGGGCCTCGCTAAAGAGGAATGGCCGGAGAAAAACGGGCAGAGGACTTCATCCTGCAGTGATGAAAGCTGGATGATGGGGATGAGGATGACGAGGGAGGTGAATTGACCCCGCTTCTGTTTTGGGATGTTGAGCGGTTGTATAAACTGTAAGCGCGTTGGCGAAATAAATCTCGCTGATATTTTGCTCCGATTTTAGAACTGTCATGCCGGCGTACCAAATAGGCGTTCAAAAGGACACTACAAACAGCCGTTGCTCTCCACGTAACCGAAGTGGGTAGTACACAATGGGCAGAAGCAATCCCTCCTAGGAAAAAAACTTCCGCAAATTCCAGCGTGGCATCACCGCAAGCAAAGATGTCGCCAAACCTCGTTACCACAGAAAGGAGCAAGGGGCGCGTCGTAATCGATTCCCCTTGCCATCACTGTGGCCTTCCTTTTTGTCAGCACCATACTTTCATCTGTGCCAGCCGGTGTGTGGTGTTTCCCGGCAGGGGTTTCCTTCTGGATCATTATCAGACGGCGTGTGATGCTGCTGTATGGTAGGAGCGTGGGACGTGACACGTACCATAGAACGCAGACGGCCACGTCATCATTGTGTGTCACCAAGAATTCCCCTTTACCGCAGCTTGCGTCATTCCCGCAAATTGGGAGCTACGGGAATGAGGGTCGCCGTATAGAGGGACCACATATGCCGCCCGCACTGTGCCCGGCAATGCTTTATCTTCTGCTGTACTTATTTGTGTGGGATCCTTCGGCATGCTTTCTTTGTTTCTTCCTGTCTTTGCTTTTTCTTTTCCTCCCTTTGTTTCGGTATTTCCTTCGTTTGTCTTCCCTTTTTCTTCTTTTGATCCTTCTGCTCTTTCTTTCCTTCTTGATTTTTCCTTTCTTTGTTCCTTTCTTCCTTCGTTCCTTCCTCCCTTGTTTTCTTCATTTCTTCCCTTTTCGTTTCTTCCTTCTGTCCTTCCTTTCATCCTTTTCTTCTTTCTTCTTTCTTTCTTTCTCTCGTTGTTTCCTTCTTTTTTCGTTCTTTATTTCATTCATTCACTCTTTCTTTCTTCCATCCTTCCTTCCTTTATTTCTTCGTTTCTCCCTTTCCTAATTTCTTTCTTTCTTTCTTCATCTATTTAGTTTTTGGACCAAGGGCGAATTCCCTACGTTGCTCCATCACACTTCTTGCAATTTCGGAATGCCAGGGGGCCTATTCTCCTAAAAAGGGGGCGTAGTTTTGAAACGACGTGGCAGCGCCCTGAAAATTCCTGTGTTCTTCGGCTGGGGCACCTCTTTGACTTGTTGAGGAAGAACGAGAACACCCCAGAAGAACACTGTAGCAAGGGCGCAAAGCGGGAAGCAAATCTACGGGGAGCAGTGCCCGCCATATTACGTCCTTGTTTCCGCGTCGTCCAGCGGAGAAGAAAAGTATGGCGAACGTTTTAGGGGGAGGGCGCTATGCCGATGATATTATCGTTAGTGGGACTTCCCCTTCTTATTTCCGAATGAAATCACTTGCTACTACTGCGGGAGACGTGCGGAAAAACCTGTCCCGGGCGTCTAGTGGCCCCAAATAAAGGAGTCGCTAAAGGGGCCGTCATTGAAAGCAATGGTATGGTTTCTTCAAATTCACAAAAAGCACGAAAGCTGAGCACGCTTTGCGTGGTGCACGTGCAACAATTCGTCGTCTTTTGCGTTGTGTAGCTCATCGTAACCACGTAACATCCGCGAAAAATTCAAACCCGTTTTACATGCTCGGCGGAGGCGACGCTCTACGACGTAACGCCGGAGTGTAGGCGCGCTGTCGTGTGTTCGCTGATTACGCGATAACTTCCTGAGACGTAGCAGCTATGCGCCGTCGTCGAGAGACCTGCAGTTCGCGCCGAGCTGAAATTTCGCATTAGAGAGTATTGTAAATGTCAGCCACTTTTTTCTCTATTCCGCTCTCTCTAAATTCTACTTCGTACCTCTTCTCTCTACCCCTTCTCTTTATCCCGCTCTCCCTCCATCCCATCGCCCTTCCGCTACAGTTCGCTTCGTCTCTCCTTCCTAATCTCATGATCAATATTCCTGTGGCTTCCTTATCTCTCTCCCTTCATCTCCTCTTCATATTCTCACTCCAATCGAATTCCTCCCCCCGTATGTAACCATGCGTTTCCTAGTCGTTCCTTTACTGTCACCACTTTGCTTCACTATTCTTCTTCTCACCTCCTCCTCATTTTCAATATGTCCAACTTTTATTTCTCCGCATTTCCGCTTCTCCATTCGTCTTCTCCCCACCAATCAGTTACCCACCGACTCCCAGTGTGGGCTTTCACTAGTGAGCATGATGTTTAGAAACACTGCTGGCCGATTCGACAGACAGACAGACAGACAGACAGACAGACAGACAGACAGACAGACAGACAGACAGACAGACAGACAGACAGCGACAGACAGACAGATAGACAGACAGACAGACAGACAGACAGACAGACAGACAGACAGACAGACAGACAGAAAGACAGACAGACAGACAGACAGACAGACAGACAGATTCAGCTTGGAGAGGCACTTGGCAAGTGTGACGCCACGCGTTCTCCGTCGTGCCCCATACAATACCTGTGTTGCTCAGCGTACAACTACCCATGGAAGCACCGGTCACGCCATTTTGTCACCAAGTTCCGCCAATAAGAAGAAAATCCTTCGCCGTAAAAAGCTACTTCATTCCCAGTTTTGTTTGCCTCTCATTATGGTCGGCTCATTTCTTGTTCTTGTTAACTCCCGGCTTAAAGTTTGCAAGAAAGCCGGGAAAAAAGACGACACTGACCGGACATTCGGCAATATAAAAACACGTTCGGAAGGAAATGGGTCACTTGGAAGTCCGCGAGTCATGTTTGCCTCGTGCTGGGTGAGTGTTTGGAGTTACAAAAGCGCCATCACATCCCGGCCTTTATTTACACATTAGGTGGTGGTAGTAACTTTTCCTGCGAGAGTATGGAGTCTTTTTCTTTTTTCGGGCGAGCGAGAGATAAAGAGAAACATCGCAAAAAAACACCAGATGACAAACACGCCCACATAAATCTGATGTCTGGTTCCTGTCGTGGAAACAATTCTTCGAAAAACGTTTGATACGTTCCGCGCTCTTTATAGTTGCATTCAATGTTTGCTGTTCAGCCTGTCCTGTTTGATAACGCGCACGTTAAAAATTCCGCCGTGCTAGAAGTTATTCGCTTTTAACTGTTTTTCTTTTCACACTGTTTTCAGTTGTGGTTTGAGTTCCGCTTACGCTCCAAAACTTGCGGCTAACACCACTTTCCACCGTATCGGTACTCGCGTCATGTGAGCTTGCTGCCCTGAATTGCAACAGACCTTCAGCGTCGTCAATTTGCATCCGAATGGGGAAAGTGGGTGGGCGTCCCAACGATGTTTACACGACTGCTTAGGCTTTACGTTACGTCCTGTCTTTTCTTTCCACTACTACTTCTGAAAAGAAGGGAAGAAAATCTTATTTTTACGTCTTCCTACAACCCATTGGATGTGGTAGTGATTTATTGAAAAAACTCAAAACAAAAAACTGCAGTGAAGTAGCAGGAAATACCTGAATGCAACCTCATTACAGGCAACACGATCAGAAGGCATTAAAAATTATATCGAAGCTGAAATGCCTTCTTATGGCCCTAACTTTCAGCGCTTCGCCAAGTTTTGGACCAACAAAGTTTGGGGCTTCGTATGAAATGATTCCCGTTGAATTTTTAAACCGAGGATTTCAAAACATAAGCTTCTACAAAGTCAGCCTCATGGTCGAAGTACAGGAAAGTGAAATTTTCACGGAGATGTTGGGAAAACTGTACAAATGTGGTCTGAAAACGAAGCGTTTCTTTTAATTACTCTGAAAAAGTTGTTCAACATTGTAGATGAATTCACTTTACGAATACGAATTCCGCACATACACTTAAGATTCTTCACTTGTAGGAATGCTGAAGCCGTAAAAGATCGGAAAAACACCTAATGGTGTCGTTGAAAAGTTTTGAGAGGACAGTCTAGCTGTTACAACATTGAAATTTCAAGTATTTTAATGAACGCGGAGAAAGTATATATGAGCAACACGACGCTCAATTTTTGGGGGGTTGCATGAGGCGGAAGCAGAATCTGTGTATCAGACATCAAAACTTTTTGTGATTCTGAGCGGCTGCAAAAATACGGACACCACAAATAGTATTCGATAGTGTGACTGTTTTGCAAAGCAACGAATACGTATCAAACTTCTTTTCATTTATTCGTTTTTCGGTTCCGCTAATCCCGATCGCTGTGATTTCGTCTGCCCACTGATGCACCTAATGCACCGGAGGTATCACATCAACACAGCATGAATCTATGTTTTTGTAACAGGTGGTGAAATTTCTATTTGGCTGTATCATCAGGGGCTTTGAAGCATCAGGGGCTTTGAAGAATTAGGGAACTTGAGATTGATTCATTTATTGATTGATTGATTGATGATGGGGTTTAATGTGCCGAAACTACACAGGTTATCAGGCGCGCCGTAGTGGAGGGCTCCGGATTAATTTTGACCACCCGGTGATCTTTAAAGGAGCCATGAAGAGAAAATACAACTTCGTTTAATTTGAAAGAACTAGGATTCAGTATCTCACTCAGCTCCATTACAGCCACAAAAGATGTCTTTTTAACGAAAAAAAAGCAAGTATTTTAAAACTTCCAAATTTTGCGCCACAGTGACGTGTTATGAGCAAGAATGACGTCATACGGGCCAACAATAAAACATAATTTTCAGTGCGTTAACTGCACGTTAGCATTCAAGTGATGCGGTCAAATGGAACTAGAGGCCCCATTACAGACGTCCAGTCATGTGTCGTCGCGACAGGTCAGTTAGACGGCCGCCAATCGCACAAACAAGGTTCCGTGACGTCATAGAAAAGTTGCGGAAAATTGGCTTGGGGGTCGCGAGCGCTTGACACGTTTTCTTTAATATATCCGTTATTTGTGCGAAGATTGCAGTAATATTGGCATCATTGTTATCGGGACTAAGCAGTCTTTTTAATAAACCCAACTTGTATTTTGTCTTAATGGCTCATTTAATATGCGCGGAAATCTCGAACCCAGGGGCGTTTTTGGAACTGAAGACGGGAATTCTAGAGGATACTGAAAATAGCGCGTTGTCTCTTGTATCCTTGACTGGGGGTTGCTCCTGTGGAGTAGGTGTTTTAATGCGAAATGTTTTGTTACTAGCTCACGACGATTTTACGCTTCTTTAACCGTTTTTTAAAGCGGCCAAGGTAGAAGTGCGTCGGCCGCCAGTTTGCCATTCAAGCCGATGAATGTGAAGAGGTGGTGAGGGAGACTTAAGTAGCGCCCCGTACGCGCAAATTTTCAGACGCTTTCCTCCAGAGGCACAGTAGGATACTCGACGAGAGTGGTCTGTGGTTGCAACGTTGAATTGAGCTTTGCAAGCATAACGATGAGATACGTTAATATGGGGTGGTATATTCACACGTGGCACTTTATACTACCGTAAACGTTCCCAGCACTCAGTTTAAAATGCCGCCTTAATAGGTATACACTGCCATTGAACATGAACTTTCAGGACGTGGTATATCTAAACCATTCCGATATAAATTCCCGTCACGTAAAGCGAACGAACTGCCGCGATCTTCAAACAAGCTGCTAGTACAACATGAGTAGTAATTCCTGAAAATGATTCGGGAACACCCCTTTGGTGTAGTGTGTTTGACGCCGTAGTAGCAGCAGCTATCGATTCGCGCCGTAAACCCCAAACCCAACCGTTAGGCCTACGCAATGTACACCCGAAAGTTGCTGCGGGTATTAAAGAAAAGTTATGCCTTCCTCTAGAGTAGCACATACTTGCAGTGCGGGTTGGCAAACAGAAGAACCCATCACGAGAAAGCTTCGCGTTTAACCATAGTCGTCGTAAGACGGAGGAGTTCATGATTTTTCTTGCATGCGTTTAGCCAAATGATGTTAGTGGGTAACTGCTGTCATAATAAATAAAATTTTCTGCAGCAGGAAATTTTCCTCCTGCAGAGGAAAATTTCCTGCAGAGGAAAATGCAGAGAGGAGGACAGCATTTTCGAAGTGATTTTTAAATTGAATAAAGTCGCGTAAACGCAGGGAGAGTGGTCAAAATACCTATGCCTAAAGAGTCCAGACTACAATTTGCGCTTGCATAGTCCCGCAATGTTTAGAAATAACTTCAGTGTCTTTTAAGGTGTGGGGTAGAAAGTAGCTGCTTGACTCTTGCAACCCCTTGCAGTGCTTGCAGACATACGGTGAAACGTTTTAGTGTGTGCCATGGCAGTGCCAAGTGCCGCAGCCCTGGATAATTGGTGACGGTGGCGCCGCTGGGTGGGGTATGTGGGTTGTTTTGTGAAGGTGGGCTGGAGAGTAAAGTACAGTAGATAATTAATTTAAATAAGATGCCGGAAAGCCTAGTTGGGGGAGGGACGGTTGGGTGGGGTAAATTTGGTTTACTTTGAAAGTCTCGCAGGTGAACCCCATTGTGAGCGAAGTGTCTCTTTGGCGCCCGTTCTTACTGAAGTCCAGCTAACAGCAGTGCGCTCCACACAGCGGAGGCGAGGTGCGTGTAGAGGCCTCCTGTGCAATCTTGCGTCTTCTTTTATTTGTTCTCTATATCGCTGTTTTTGGCACTCTTTACATTTCACGCTCCTCGAACACTGAGTTCGGGGAGGTGTTGCCTTAGCTTAGTGGCGGAGTCCCTTGCATGTCACCGTGCGTCTTTGAGTTTGGTTCCCTCCGTTGTCGTGTACCTAAATACAATATACATACGATATAATTGTGTAATTGTACCATAGAACTCTAATAAAGAGTCTGTTGTGAAATCAATACATAAAACGTTCACCTGTCATATCCTGACCTGCACTGAACACCGATGGCAGTTGTTCCTCGATTATTTATACGCGTATTTGTACTGACGCGATGGCGTCGTGGCTTGGGAGCTCCAGTAGGAAACGATGTAAGAGTTCAAATTCTGGTTTGAGGGCTGTTCTTTCATTAGCTGTAGCAGCTGAATATGTAAAAAGAAAAATACCAGGATAACGTTGTTTTTTGGATTCCTCAAGGACTATGCGGGGACAATGTTTTTAGTATTCCTCAGCTGCGCTCATAAGCTAACCTAGATGTTTCTTAGAACTCCTAAATAGGAAATTGAAACTTAACAGGACTCTATTACTTGTGAACGGAAGTTACGTGTGGCCGACAGATAACACATCGCAGCACGAGCCTTTCTTGCCTGGTTGCAGCGACATACAACATACGTGCACCACAGTCAGACGGAATCTTATTACTGCTCGGAGCAACACCAACCTTATGCTTTATACGGAGCAGAAAAAAGAGAAGAAAACTGGGCGTTCAGGAAACGCATATAGAACACGCACAACTGCACCATGCGTGCCGGCTGATCGAAACTGATTTCATTTCCTCCCAACGCTTTCGTTAGTTCCCACCCCGGCGTAATAGAATGTAGACCAACGACATGCAGCCTATTGCAACGTGGACGTGGCCGCCGGAACTCCGGTAATGGCCACTGCCGAGTTGCAGTCGCATTGCCCTGAGGCATTGTTTGTTGGACAATTCCACCTCACAACAATGATGTTACAATTCCTGGAAGGTAACCATCCGCAAGACGATGAACGTCGACAGATACGAGAACATCTCTGATTCATATCGGTCATAAAAAAAAAACGCGGAGACGAAGTAACCTAACAACGAAGCTGGAAAAACCAGGGTGCGGAAGTATTTTGGCATTAAGCACTCAATTAATCTCCTTGTGCCACTGCTGCGGCACAGACTTTGATAATTCATTTTATCCCCAGCTCCATTTTAACCTTGGGCGCCGAAGTTTCGCAAGTCTGGTTTATGGTCGCTTACACTAGCGGTAAAAGTGACATTGGATAAAGAACACACGGAGCCAATACGTTCTCAGCAATGCCCTAACCCGAGGGTATATCGAACAGTATAAAGTTCCGGTGAAGGGACGCAGGAACGCATAACGCAGGAACGCAAATTTACGCGCACAGATTTTTTTCACTGGATATTAATCACATTGTGCGATAAATGCTCCCAACTACCATAAATGCTTGCGGAGAGGATAGAAAGTGAACAGAGACGAACTGCTGAACAGGGGACTACGTCGTTGTTCAGCGTACTTTTATAAGCAAGCACACACCCCCGAACACTCTGTGCCCACGGCTGGGAAAACACACGCCGCGGGTCCGCAAACATCTGCTCGCGAGTGCCCTTCCCGAAGAACACTGCAGTCGCAGGTGGCCATGAACACACATCTAGGCAAACTTGCCCCTCCTCTCTTCTTGTTTATCCCATGACAAGCATGGACGCAAGCCCACCAAAGGGGAAGACGCTTCAAGTGGACGAACAACTTGATCGGTCAAAAAGTTGGCGCGTTTTTTTATTCACGTAGTCGCCTGCAAACTTGCTTGGAACATGTGGATGCCTGGAGCGTGAACGCTTGCTTGCGTCCGTGCTATGATGTGCCAACAGCCGCGGGGTAAACATCAGCCCTGGTTAGCTCGCAAACCAACCCTCACGACCTTCAATACTTCTTCTTCAGTTACGAAACTGTACAGGCTGAAGCGTTGGCCACTTCGGCACTGTTTGCTTCTACAACGCGCCCGCTTTGAGCGGCCTGTTCGCTGTGCAAACAACGGGAAAATAGTAATGTCAGTGCCGGAGGAGTGCAAAAGTTTATCTAGTTTTGTTGGTCACATGATTAGCTCTCCACTGTTGTGGTTATAATAAAAGAATTGTTCGGGATGCTCGTAGAGACAGATGACTTGGCTTCTAAAGGCCTTTGGCCATATACGCTTTTCCGTGTGTGCGAAGTAGAATGAAAAGTGTAGTGCAGGCCTGTAGGCAGAAAGTTTTCTTTTTTTTGGGGGGGTGGGGGGGTGAGGAATGTAGAGGGGGGCTACTTGCTGAAGGCCAAACTATTCGGAAAAGCACTTAATTTCAGTCAGTATTTTCCTAAAAAGTGGCCAACCTAATTTACGTCAGTTTATATTACATTTAAATATCAGCATATATTTTGTACGAACCATTGGTCTCAGCATATTTGATCAAAGTAAAAAAAACAGTTAAGAAAGTAAAAAGAACTAAGAATAAAAAGCAGAACTGCTTTTATTGCGGCACACACATGACAGCTTCCCCCGGGGCCTGGCGTGGGTCTGTAGGCAGTACTGTCGTTACGTCACTCAATTCCCGGGGAGATATTAACCCTTTCAGCCCTAGTGCTGTCATTGACGCCGCCACATAATTCTCCCTCCGGCGTGTACAAACAATACCAAAACTGGAATTGTCCTTCACTGATGACTATTGCGATAGAGAGCGCCATTGTTGCGTTTTAGCGGAGCTTGACGCCACAAAGAAAAGAAAAGCTCGGGTCAATACAACAGTACGCCATGAGGCAAAAAAAGCAGAGGTCCTAGTTTTATTCCTAAGCTTATGGTTTGATAAATATGTGCGTAACGCCGTTCATTTTCTGTTAATGCTTCATTCTCACCACCAGCTGCTTTGTGTACATTAGAAGCTGTTATGTGCTGACGTCCTAGTCCATTCTTTGACCATAAATTTTCTGATTCCACCCCTCCACCGAGTTAAAGGTCTTCCTCTTCTTGAGTTCATCGAATCAAGAATGGTTATGATAACAAATTGCAATTTCCGTCTCTCTGCTAGTCCAGTGACCGATGGCGATGATAGTGGCATGGATGCGGTCGACAGCCGAAATATTTCACTTGGAGGGACAAACCTACTTTTGTCGAGTATTTTAAGTGCGAATGCACTTCTTAAGCGAGCCTGAAGCGTCCGCCGCCGTCCGCATTCCGCCGCCGTCCGCATAGCAACAGCTGCGGGTGCACGCGCTCCTCGTCTTCCTTGGCAACGGGGGGAGATGGGCGCGCGCTGCCTGGCCGCTGACATGGCACATACCCACGTGGGGGATTGGCCAGGCATCTCATCGTCTTCCTTGGCAACGGGGGGAGATGGGCGCGCGCTGCCTGGCCGCTGACATGGCACATACCCACGTGGGGGATTGGCCAGGCATCTCCTCGTCTTCCTTGGCAACGGGGGGAGATGGGCGCGCGCTGCCTGGCCGCTGACATGGCACATACCCACGTGGGGGATTGGCCAGGAATCGGGCGTGAGAAGGGCTAATGCCCCCGCTTAAAGGAGTACTGACACGAAATTGGGATTGGCCAGGAATCGGGCGTGAGAAGGGCTAATGCACCCGCTTAAAGGAGTACTGACACGAAATTTCAAAGCTGAGATCCGCTCTAGCAATCAAGTACAACGACAACACAAATAGGTGTCTGTGAATAAATGCATCTTTCTTTCTTTGTAGTTGTGTGTGTGTGTGTAATCTCTCTTTCCGTGAACATTACCGAACCGCGCAAATTCAACTCGTGCATTCGCACTTTCACATTCTTCCTCTCGGGGAAATGCGGGTCAATTTTTTTCTTTGTCACAAATGAAGGGGCAAAACTTAAAAGACCTTAACCCGAATTGGTTTTGCTGACAGCACCCTAGAACATTTGAAACCGAAATTTTGATATCTACCAGCAATACGTGACCCGCGAAAAGGAATGCTGGCAAACATGACAGTGAGATATGCGGCAACAGACTTTTAACTGTACGTGAGATGAAAAAGAAAGAGAGAACCTTTATTTGCAACGGATGACCACTGGTCACGATGGACAAAAGGAATGGGGAGGGAGGGTAAGAAAAAATAAACAAATGCTGGTCGATCTCAGTAGAGTTAATAACTGGGGGAGTTCTTAGAAACTGCCAATTATGGGCCAGCTGGTGTTGATGGCGATAGTGATCGCAGTACAGTCCAGAGTTTGTGCAGGTTTGCCAATTCATTAGGGGGAGGACCCTGCTGAAGAATCGAGAAATCTTAGAAAAATACAGACGAACACCTACTTACATAAGTCCAGACTATCACTTATGTTCCCAGCAAAGTATAATGAGGACTGCAAGCGATGTCACGAGAAGGCCGATTTATGCTATACAGTCTGGAATTGCCCAATTACTTTGGGACAAAAATAGCCACCAAACCTCATTAGTGTCCTGGGAGGAAGCCCTGTCCAGCTCGGACCCTGCACAGCAGCTTGCGCTGCTCAGTAGGGCCAGGGATGGCCAAATAGCTTCTGGGATTCTGGAACTTAGATCCCAGCCTTGATCTCTCCCCCTTTTCCCTCACCCCTTTTCACAAAATAAAATTTACTACTACTACTACTACTACTACTACTACTACTACTACCACCACTCAAACAACCCGTGCTAGACCATATTTAATTGAGTAAATTGCAATTTCAGGTAATAGTTGTGCATCTGTTTGTTGTGGATCGGGATGTGATTGGGGTGATTTGAATGTACGGTGCCTGGCGAAAGCTGGGCACCACCGAACTAAGTGTGCGAGGCCTGGTGGAGTGGTGATATGGCAGTAAGGACATCGAGTGGGCAGGTGAGGGGTACTTGCGAAGTGTTTCGCGTGTGTCGGCTTAATTTGCAATATATTTGTTAATAAAGATTTCGCCTCAGTGGGGAATAGGAGGTAGGCGGCTGAGGTAGTCAGCTGGAGTTTGTGCTTTTAGACTGGAACGTCGATCCTTCTTGTGCAGGTGGATGCGCATCGCTGGGGGTGAAAAGAGGTGTCTAAAAACTTGTCCCCGGCTAAAACCACAATAATGAGCAACCTTTGCTATCTCTGCGTGTGATTTGTGAATCTCGCATATAAAACGACAGAGTTATTTGGACACGTGACGTAGTGTCACGCTTTCTTTAGTTTAGAAATTTTAGAACAACGTTGAAATTGTTTCCGCCTGTTTACTTGGAGATACCGTCTGGTGGCCCCAGTGTATAATACGTTGCCTTTTACATGAGCTAGACGACATGCACTCCACAAAAATGTGTTGTCTGTCACTTCAAACAAGCAACGCGCAGTTAAGCGGGGACGCTTACTTGTTCAGTACAACCTCTTAATGACATCCGCATCGATGGTGGCGTAGTTTATTGTTCGCTGAAAACAAAAACACACGCCTATAGCCCGAAGCAGACTTCGCAATTCGCCTCACCATTGCTAATTTCGGGGCACCGCACATTCCTCGTGTTTTACTTTTGGCGGCCCCTGACACGCTTATCGATTCCCTGTTGCTGCACCTGTCGCGAAACCGTAACCAGGACTCGCAGAAAAAGAGTACGCTTCGGTCGCAACAATTAACAGCAGCTTAGCGACGACATACGGTTGCCGGGGTCTCGGGACACTCCCGAACCGTCGGCATGCGTCGAGCACTACACACGTAGCCATTGCATCGCTAACGAGATCCCTCTTTTTCCGCAGGGGTGAAGGGACAGGCACGTGAAAGGAGAGCTCAAGGTGTTACTTCTCTTGCTCAACTCATTCGCATTTGTGGGACAGATATGTAAGAACATCAGGGCAACTTTCAGCTTTAATGACATCTCCTACACCCAACTCGCTGCAAAGGGAAATAAACACCGTAAAGGCGTGGTGCAGAGAAATTATTGGTGAGGTCTATGCTCGTAACTGAACTTGCGGCAGGCGTTTGCGAGGCACCCAATAAAAACTCTGTAAAGTTTAAAGTTAGGATACTAACGAACCTCAGGTATTTGGTTATCGGTGAGACCAGTAATTTAAAATCATCTACATTAGAAGAACCAACCAATAAACACATAACCCTACCTTAATGTACCGGTTCCAAATATGAATAACATTGTGAAGTTTGTGGCACCAGATCCCCGATTGTGGCCGCCCTGATAATTGCTTTTTTATTTTTGCGAGTGTTGGAGCTTGGGCCATCCCTTATTCCAAACGCGTAACTGCACAAACAAAGGCTGGGCTGTCTCTAACCCACTCACATAATCTTCCCGCGTTTGATCGAGAACAGGAAATTGGATATGCCAAGAACACGTGGCATCCACTTTGGCGTATCTCCTAAACGGAGGGGGCAGTGTCCCCCGCATTGTGCGATCGCATTGTGCCCTGTGTAGTATAGCACTTGAGCATGGTTTGCTACCTTGATTAGTAGCGGCTCATGAGCGATGTGAATAGACCTCTTGAATGTGAATAAACCAAACAAGCCTAACATTATTGCATTAACGGCGAATTAATAGAGAGGAAAAACAAACATCTCGGAATTTTTTCTGATGTGAACTCAGGCCTAATATTAACATTCGTATTTCGAGATGAAGCATAAATATCACACGAGTTGGACGACAAACACCTAATTGTAACTTTCGAAAATGAATCCACCAGTTTACAAGCGAATCGAATCTCAGGTTCTGAAAGCGTACAGTTTGTTGTTTCAGAGGAAAGGAACCGATCGAATATCTTCTATTACACTTTTGCCGCCGGTTTTGTTCCGAATCAATTGCTGTGGGGGCGAGTGGGGGGCTTAAGATTTTCTGCCGTCTCTTTATGTCGTTCCTCTAAGTTTTATACATGCATGTGCGCACAGGGCTGGAATACGGCCCGATAACAGCACCCATTCGGATGCTGAAAAAGAAGCCGCGTTCAAGTGCCGCTCCGCTGTTTCCCGCCATTTATAAATGGCGCATGTATGCATTTCCAACTGCACTTTCTGCTTACACATTTTCGAGAAATCGATATTGGTAATGCGACGGCTGCGGAAGGCAACGCATACTGACAATCGATAGCTTCACTTCTTTTATGATACTGCCTCCACTTTGCAAACGGCTGCGGCATCAGTCACCAGATTTCTTGAGGGGTTTCCAAAAATAAACAATTATATATATTGGCGATGCAGTTTCTCAAGCCGGATGGATTCCTATTTCTAAATATAATGCAGGGCGCCTTCTTGAATGCAAACAGGGTTTAGCGAAGCATTCACACATGTCACCATTGAAAACTATGAACGGCAAGCGCACAGTGGTTGCTTCACTAAGCGAAAGAAAAGACATCAATAAATTACCATCAAACACAGCTAAATAGATAAAATTTCTCTTTGTACTGTACGAAATACAACACAAGAACAGAAGAAAAAAGCTGCCCTTTGCAACTTGAGACTTGAGCACTCCTTACACCCTACATAAGAAGACAGCTGTGATGTAGCACACAAAGATGGAACAAATACATTAGTTCAACATTTTTTACAGAATTGTAACGGTACTACGAACACTGTACGTTACTATGAAAGAGAAGCAGCTGTCGACTTACGACGCAATTTCTCCTATTCATTTTTGTACGTACGCTGTCAATTTACATGTCCCAATTTAGTGTTTCTGAGAATATAATACGCAATCATTTACACTACGCACGATCTCAATCCTGTCGTTACCAAGTACAAGGTGAATATTGTCACCCGGTAAGACGCTTAAATCGTACAGCGACAAATCATAAAAATTCCAATTAATCACAGTATGACGTGTACAATACGGTGCCTCATCCGGTAGGCCCTGCCAAATATCTGTTCTATTTTTCGGCTGTGCTGTAGCAAACAGTCCACCAGTTCTTCCATGAGTAAACGGCCGGACTACGGTACAGGGCAACATTTCACGTACTATAGGCCCATTACCAACGTAAACATCATCTTATTGTTTTTGCCTGAATCGATCCTTTTTTTAGAGATGTCGAGCTGAATGCCGGCTTACAGACAGATACCAGATGTGAAACTGTTTTCAACTGCTTCCTACGAAGAAGCTAAATTTTGGTAAGAAAGCTTTGAGAGCAATATTCGCTCGCTCTGAGCGGTGCAAAAGTTTCACTGTGTCTTAAGCCCACCAAACGTTTATAAGTTCAAAACTTCGGCGTTCTTGTTGAATATTTTGACAATGAAAACAGTAAAGAGTACGCTCTGCTTGTGTTAACTTCGGGCGGAATATTCAAAGTGAGCAAATAAAGTTACTTAGTAAGAATTGTTGAACTGCATGGTAAACACACCTGCCTCTACGATTTGCATACGCAGCCATACTTTAGAGCTGCTGAGTTGGCACCGAAGTGACAGGCGTTGTTTGCCGTTGGTGGCGCAATCACACTGCATGTCGCTCGGCATAGCGAAGCGTATTTGCCGCTGAGTGACGCGACTTGCTTATAGCTGGCTGCTTGAAGAAAAATTTAGCCTACTGCTTTTGGCTTTGAAATTTTTAAACGTGTCTCTGTGTGTTGCTACATGTTTTGAAGTGCGCATCCACGCAGCCTGTATCTCTTTTTACAAACTTTTTTATCATTTCGCGTATTCCAGGGAGAGCTAACGAAGTGTTACCATGAGAGCTTGTTTGTGTGTTCCTATGAAAGTTTTGTATTTCTCACATTACCTCTCCGCCACCAACCATGCAGATAGTCCTGCAACGTTCTTTGTACACTACGCGTCTCGAAATATACGAGCCAATGAGAAGACAACTACGCCTTCTGCCAGACATGGGGGACTGGAGTTAACCTGCTGTAGCTGGTTTTTCTGTACTTCGTACTGCGTATTCCTTCTATTTACCCCCTCTCCCTCCCCCCTTTCGACCTCCCGCCGCAATTTGCCCCTTCTCTCCCTTCTAGTCCAATGACCAACACCAATTCCCCTTCTTCCTTCCTCTAATCCTCCACCTCCCTTTTATATGCTCGCTCTAATCGCCCTTCTCCCCCTTTACTTCACCAGTGTCACCAGCCCCGCTTCTATCCCCTCTTTTTCGCCTGCCCTCTGTTTAATGCCCTGCACACCCGTTCCCCAGTGTCGAGTAGCATTCCGGGCTCTGAGCCTGGATGAACTCTGCGCCTTTCCTTTCGCTTTTATCCTCTTCCTCCGAGCTCTTCCCTCCCTTTCCACTCTCCGCTACGCTCCCCTTCTTCTTTTTCCTTCCCCTCGCTCTCTATATGTCCCACTTTTCTTCCTCCCCGTTTCCCCCTCCCCACTATGCCTCCCCTCTCCAATCACTTACACCCGCCGTGGTGGCTCAGTGGCTAAGGCGTCGTGCTGCTGAGCACAAGGACGCGGGTTCGATTCCTGGCCGCGGCGGCCGCTTTTTTGATGGAGGCGAAAAGCAAAAACGCCCGTGTGTACGAGATTTCGGTGCACGTTAAAGATCCCCAGATGGTCAAAATTAATCTGGAGCCCTCCACTACGGCATGCCTCATCGCCTGCGTTGCGTTGGCACGTTAAACCCCACAATCAATCAGTTAATCAATCACTTACCAACCGATTCCCAGTTGGCATTCACGAGTCCCTCGTAAGAATGCTGACGAGAAGCATCCTCATCATTTTCATCATCAGCCTGCTCAACTCCACTGCAGGACGAAGGCCTCTCCCATTTACCTCCAGAAATGTTTCTGGGTGATTCGAGTTACAGACAGACAGACAGACAGACAGACAGACAGACAGACAGACAGACAGACAGACAGACAGACAAACAACTGTACACTGGGGATGCCTTGTGCCCCGAAAAAGACGGAACGTGGCCAATGTGACTACGCGCATGCTCCGAAGTTCCCCATGCAATAGACATGTTGGTCAGCATTCTACGTGGATGCTTTCACCACGTCGCCTAGTCACTAAGTACCTCCAAGAAGTAGGAAATGCATCCCTTGAAAAACTACTTCGTTCCCAGCATTGCATTCCTCTCGCTATTGTCGGCTCATTTCTTGTTCTTGTGAATTCCTGGCTTAAAGTTGGCGAAAAGTCAACAAGGCGACAGTGCCCGTACATTCGGCAATATAACAACTCGTTGGGAAGGAAATATGTCGCTTGGAAGTGCGCGGGTCGTGTTTGCCTGTCGCTGCGTGGGTGTTTGCTGTTACACAAACTCCATCGCTCTCCGGGTTTTGTTTGCAGGGAGGCAGTAACTTTTATTGCCCGAGCGAGGGAGAAGAAAAAAACATCGCCGAAATAACAAATGACAACCACGCCCACACAAATTTCATATCCGGTTCCTGGCAAGGAAACAACTCGTTAGAAAAACGTTTCCTTTGTTAGCGTTCCTTTATTGTTGCATTCAATGTTTGATTTGCGGCCTGTCCTGCTTGATAACCTTCACGTAAAGAAATTAGACGGTGCTAGAAGGTATTAGATTTGAGTTTTGTACAGCTTAACGTTTTGCTTTGACTCTCGTTAACACTTAGTACACGCGTCCATACCTATTTCCACATCATTGGGACTCGCGTCACATGAACTTACTTTCCAGGATTGCAACAGACCTTTATCACGGGGGACATCGTCATTGCGTTCGCGTCCGAATGGGTGAATCGGGTGCGCACTCCCATGCACGGCTCTTTAACCTTTGCTTTAACTCGTTTTCATCCCGCCGCTATTTCTGAAAATAAGAAAAAAAAACGTTTTTCGAGTCTTTTTCTACGGGCGCTCGTGTCCATCTGGCAGTATTTTCGGCTGTTAATCCTGATTTCTGATGTGTAAGAAGTGTCCTTTCAACGTTCCATTTTTGTTTTTCTTGTGACCAAACATGGGGAGGCAAGAAATTAACAAAGAAAACAAACACAGACACGTTTCTTTTTATTTCCCGCAATCATTATACCACCCGCTAAACTAAGAAGGTTTCGTCCGTTCTCAATGTACCGCTATCTCACACTGAGAAAGAGGATTCTGGTAGCTAGAGCGAGACCAAATTCCCCCGCTCCCTCCCAATCCCCCACCGTAAAAAAATAGCAGAAGAGAAGCAGTAGCAAATACCTGAAAGGATATGCTGTTGACGGCAATGCCATTGATGCCAGAAGGCATCAAATGTTTTATGGAAGCTGAAATGCCTTCTTGTTGTCTTACCTTTCGGAGCTTCACCCAGTTTTCTATAAAAAGTTCATGGAGGGATGGTTTACGTTGATCTTTCTAAACCGTAGCTTTGAAGCCGCAAGTTTTAACGAAACCAATCTCCCGTTCGAAGCGCACCGGGGTGGAATTTTTCTCCGAGATATTGGGCAACTCTGTCAAATGCTGTCTCAAAAGAAAACGTACCTTTTCATTACTCCGTAAATAATTTTACGCACTGTGAAGGAATTTGTTCATAAAAAATACAGTTCACTTCCAGTACAGTTCACAGGGTCTCAGTCCGAGGGGTGCACGAAGCAAAACACGTCTGTTAGTAATGTACGACGGACCATACTTTCTGGTTAATTACTTAAATAAAACTTTTACGAACTAGAGTTTTATGCCACTGGACAAACAGGGGACCGGCCGCGTCTCTCCAGTAGAAACCCATGTATGGAAAGCGGACGAGCATACCCCAACATTTACAACTGCCCTGTGAACTATATAATTCTGAAAGTAAATAAAGTCCGGCATAATGTTAAAGTCGTCTTAGTGGCAATTGTCATATAATTAACTTCAGAATAGTTTCAAAAAAGCGAGTTATAGCCACTTTCTCAAATGATACTACCTCGCAAGATGGACGCTCTGCACTGTGCAATTCTTAATGCGGGAAAGCCATCTTATGAAGACCAAGCCTACAACGATCCCCTTAAAGTAACTTCACCTCTAAACACAAATGAATTACTGGGGAGACATTTTTTAAGGAAAATATAGACCGTCTTATATTAAAATATGGAGGCCCTAAGACTTATTTTATTTTTATGAGTTTTTCCATACGCTGAGGGTGTGGCACAAAGTTTTGAAATCTCGGGGGTGTGAGTGGGCGCTGCGATGCGGCGCTACGCCCTCTGCGATTCTTGTATACATCGCTTTGTTGCCGGAGACGATCTGGTGGAGCTTAGCTATAGACAGCTTTGCTGTTAACGAAATCGGCAGATACACTGGAGACTGCTTGCGTGTAGGAACGCTAAAGCCGTGTACTCCCGGTGGGTGAAATATTTTCGACAAATGTTTCGAGTACTAAATGCATCGCTCTGCTGGTAACAAAAAACAGACAAGGAAGAAAGATCATAAACGACGTTATTGATTTTTTAGAAGGCCTAACTTGCTTTTAAAATATTAAAATAGAAAGTCAAGGAAAATATATGGAGCCACATGATGCCTAACTTTCTTCGGAGTTGTACTGGGAAACAGCGAAATTTGTTGCAGCAGACAAGAAATATTTTGAAACTTTTAAGCCGCCTAAAATTGCGGACGCCAAATTTATTCAAGAATTTTGCTCTTTTCAAAATCAACAAATATGTATGTACCTAATTTCATTCGATTTGTCCTTCCGGCGGTTTTGCTAATCCATATAAATGTGGTTTCCTCGGCTCACTGATCCGCTTAGCGAACTAAATAAATCATATCAACACAACATAATTCTATGCGTCTAACTTTCCCTTAACAAACGCAGCCACGCTTTCATTTGGACGCGCCGTTTTTGTAAGCATCGGGTGCTTTAAACAGTTAAGCGGCTTAAGGCGGGAATCCTAGATGTCTCTAAAAAAACGTGTGTCTCTTTGCTTTTGTGAAACAATTTTTTAACGAGAAAGTTTTTTACGAGTTCACTACGATTTTACAGCGATTCTAGCTGTTTTGTAAGCGAGACCATGGGAGCAGTATCTTGACGGGCAGTTTGCGGCTGAAACCGATGAAGGTAAAGAGGTGATGGGGGAGCATCAGTACCGTTGGGTACTGGCAACGTCAAGACGCTTACTTCCGTCGTCGCCGTATGAGACTCGACGAAAGTGGTCTGTGGTTATAACCTTGGCTTGACCTCTGCAAGCGGGTTCGCGCGATAGGCTGATAAGTGCGGTATTTTAAAACAGGGCACTTTATAGGACCGTAAACATCGCCAGCACTCAGTTTGAACATCGTTTTTATAGTTCGAAGCTGCCATCAAGAGTGACCTTTCAAGTCGTGGTTTATCTAAAACCTTAAGAAGTAGGTGCCCTTTTACTTAAGGCCAACTACCCGCCGCGGTCTTTAAACTACCTACCAATACGACATTGGCCTATTTCCTGACAACGATTCGGAAACACGCCCCCATAACTTTGAGGCGCTAACTCCAACGCGGATGTATTGAGGCCTGACCGAAAAGGCTCATAGACACTTTAAAACACCATAATTATACATGTGCACCTCAATCGGCTTGTCGAAATTTCTAACAAAGAGGGCCAAGTAGGGGACATCAATCAAAACCCAAACTTGCGCTCCTGGTCCGGGATTTGATGTTACGTTGTGCTACAAGAAGAAATTCCAGACCTAAGGCTACATACGAAGAAATCATCGTTCAGAACAGCGTATTATAAATGTGTTTTTTTTTCACTGCGAGATCGGAGGTAACCTTCACGCCGGAAATTTATAGAGCGGTGGTTAACGTAACTGGAGTGTTTAAGCATAAGGGGTCTATCGAAAACCTCGGGGCTCCTTATACACGCGCGCTGTTACACAAGAGCTCGTATTTAACCCACTTTAAACGTGCATTTGCGCGCATTATTGATAGCACATACAACGCAGTAGGCTTCGCACAGAACTGGACAGAACTTCGTGGAAAACTTTTTGTATGTAACTGAGCAGTTTCTGCGCATGATGCGTTTTCTTTTCGTTTTCTTATCTTTTTTCTGTTTCTTCCTTTTTCTTCTATGATCTGGCGTCGCAAGCTAGCGCGACGGCTCGGCTAAGAGCGTCGTTTTCCAATAAATTTATTCTCTCTCTCTCTCTCTCTCTCTCTCTCTCTCTCTCTCTCTCTCTCTCTCTCTCTCTCTCTCTCTCTCTCTCTCTCTCTCTCTCTCTCTCTCTCTCTCTCTCTCTCTCTCTCTCTCTCTCTCTCTCTCTCTCTCTCTCTCTCTCTCTCTCTCTCTCTCTCTCTCTCTCTCTCTCTCTCTCTCTCTCTCTCTCTCTCTCTCTCTCTCTCTCTCTCTCTCTCTGTGCGCGAAGATCGTCTAGGGAAGTATACAGCAGAACACCTGCAGATTTTGCTTCAAACTAATGCGAACTTTGCTCAAAACGTGACGATTGCACCTCCCTGTGGTATGAGAAAGACGCTGTACTACAAGCGCATTTTTAGCGTGAAGAAATCTGAATAGGACTCGATATTGTTCCTGCACTAGATGAGTCGAAACTGCTCTCTCGCACGCCTAACGAGATGCGTACTGGAGGCAACGATGGAAACTTCACCGCAGCAACGGTGAGGTGCCGCCTAAAATGGAGTGCGAACGGCATTACCTACGTACAACCTTCCAAGTCGTTTCCTCTATGAGAGCAGTCAACGAGATGCAATTCTTTAATGCTCTTCTCTCTGCTTTGAGCCAGTGATCAGAATGCAGCCAGCTGCTGAATCCATAGTGTATGAGCGTGTGAGGAACTGCTAATAAGTGCCCATTGGCCTTCGCAAACGAGTTTGTTAAGAATGCACGGGTTGCACGGGCAAATGAAGGCTTCGTCGTTTCTTTGGGTGTCTCGGGATTATCATATGAACGAACAGCTGCAAAAAGGACGTGATCTCTTTTATCCAAGGCGCTTGTGTACATGCAGAGGCGAATCATGATTAAAGAGGCCATGAAGACAAAATAAAACTTTACTTACTTTGAAAGAAATAGCCTTCAGTACCTGACTCCACTCAATCTGATCCACAAAAGACGTTTTTTAACCAAGCAAACCGAAGAAGTTATAAATAACTTTCAAATTTCGCGCTGCAGTGACGTCACAGTGACGTATAACGTAAGATGTATGACGTACCACAATTACGTCTGCAATATGACTGACGTCATATGGGCCAGCACTAAAACATGGCATTCAAGTGATGCGATCAAACGGAACTAGAGGCCCCACTACTAGCGCCCAGTCATGCTTCTTGGCGGTGGTTTAGGTCAGCGGCCGCCACTAGCACAAACAAGATTCTGTGACGTCATAGAAATTTGCCGGAAAGTGGCTGGGGAGTCGCCATTGCTTCGCATGTTTTCTTTAATATTACCGTTATTTGTTTGATGCTCGAGATAACATTGGTGTCATCACGGCAAATCACTCTTTTTAAGCAACAAAGTTGTGTTTCGTCTTCATGGCCCCTTTAAGGCAAGCACTCCTAATTGCTTCCCTTTCTTGAAAGAAACACGCACAGCGCGCAAAACAACGGGACGAAAGACGGAGGGATGTACAACACAAGCGCTGACTCTCAACTAGTTTTTATTAGAAACCCCAAGAATATATACACGCAAGTGTGCACATGCGCAGAGGAACAACATATGATTAAAACGACACATCACACCGTAATACGCTAAAAGATTAAATAACAAGCACACACTCCAACTTAAAAGACGCACGTGCCGAGTAACTGACATTTCCCGCAAGCATATGCCCAACTATCTTTGCTTCCTATGCTTGCGTGAAATGTCAGTTACTCGGCACGTGCGTCTTTTAAGTTGGAGTGTGTGCTTGTTATTTAATCTTTTAGCGTATTACGGTGTGATGTGTCGTTTTAATCATATGTTGTTCCTCTGCGCATGTGCACACTTGCGTGTATATATTCTTGGGGTTTCTAATAAAAACTAGTTGAGAGTCAGCGCTTGTGTTGTACATCCCTCCGTCTTTCGTCCCGTTGTTTTGCGCGCTGTGCGTGTTTCTTTCAAGATGATTTACCAACTCGCCCAACTTTCGGTGTTGCTTCCCTTTCGATGGTCGAGAATATATTGCGTAGATATGTGTTCTATGGAAAATTTCGGTTAGGAAAGTACACGGTGTAGCAGCTACGAATGCACACGCAGAAGCAGAAGTAGCGCAACTTAGAATGAAATAACATCAGTGACCCATGCACAAGAGCTCTGAAACACGGCTACGAATTTAAACAAAATGAACCTTTGCTGATGCTTAGACGACAGGGGCGCTATTAGTGTATTGGAGCCTCGAATCAGCTATGACAAATATGCTGAAGTTTTGCAGAGAGTAGGGATCACACCAGTGTCTCCTGCCCGTAGCCTAAAAGCCATGTAGCGTCACTGATTTGAATATATCTCCACATATCATGATTTGCTCTAATGTCATAGGATCAAAGGGCGTGATATGCTGCTATATGACGCGCAAATAGAATCATGCGCCATGCATGGCGAAATTGGAGAAGGCAAGTTTCGTCTACACGGTAAGGCAATCGCCCAAAATTCCTCTACGTCAACTTTCCCTACGCAAGCAAGAAAAAAAAAAACAGAATCATCGGTGTTGACTACGTAACGAGAGAAAAAAAAAATTCCAGTCGTTGAATTCACACACTAGCTATCACAATACACCACGCTTGATGGCCTACGGGTATAGTTTTGTTAAAGTAAACGCCCAGTGGAACAAGATAGAAGAGAAAGCATTCTTCCAGCCTATTCCTCCTTTCTTCTCGCCTTCGTGGCACCATCTCTAGTGCTTTCTCCAAGCCGAACAAGGCTTATTGCAATTAGAACAGAACAATCGTTTTCAGTTTAAACCCCCCCCCCCCCCTTAAATATCTTGGAGACTTGTGGTACTTCCTTCCTGCTTCATATTTCTGGCACTCATGGGCAATTCCGTTTTTTTTGTGTTGTTTTTCTTTCTTGCTCTTCTCGCATGTTGAAGTGTTTAGCTGTCCAGATGTTCGTTGGCATTATCGGGTTTGCGGCACTTTTGTTTATATACTATTAATCTCGAACGCAAGCTGATTGAACCTAAGTAAAAGTAAGCTGAAATAAACCCAACTCATTAGAAAATTTAATAATCACATGTGGTATGCTTCCAGTGACCAGAAAATTGATTTGCCTAATTACACAAAATAAAATTCTCCTGTCTCCGTGGGGTGCCTTTTCATTAGAAAATCGCGTACAGGGCGTTCAATATAACTTCGTTTACATCAGTTTTCTTCCATAACAAATGATCGGGAAACTTTTTGAAATGCCACGTTCCTTTACGTACAACATATCAATAAGCGCCGCTGCACTCAGATTGTACAAGATCCCCAGGCTATCTTCACTAACATGCAGCCTGGGGAGGAGCGAAGCATGCAGTGTATAAGTGTAATCTTGGCGCCTTGGCATTTTTGCCAACGGAGATGAAACCATTTGGGGTTGAAGTATGCAGCTTTACTGTAAAAGTATCAGCTCTTTGAAGCACGAAGTGTTCTAGCGCGAGGCATGTCCCGATGTTCCGAGTGTCCCGGTGTTTTTTTTTTAGTGCGGGTTATGAAGCGTTTCAGCGCGAGGCTTAAACGAGTGTCCCGGTGTTTTCTAGTACGCGTTACGAAGTGCTCTAGCGCGAGGCGTAAACTATGGTCCCGATGTTTTAACACCGTGACTTCATGAGACGACGATTACGACGATGACAGGAGGCGCCAACGGCCCCGGGCCCTAAGGGGCTCGCCCCTAAAAAATAAAGTATCCCTTCCCACAGTTTGACATATCCATCAGGCCCTTGCACAATTAAATTGCCACAACCCTGGTAGACGTCAGCGTTGTACATACGCATCCGGTTTATATAAATTATTACCACAGAACAAACGTCAAATGTGCTACGCGATGGTTCCCTAAATGGACAGATTTTATAGACGACGCGAATATTCTAGTCCTGCGATGCCTCAGCGAATCGAGCGTTGCTTGGTTGCAGGGCGGATCAGCCGCTATTATTAGCGGTCATTTTACGAGCCATAAAAGCCTCCGTCCACGCGTTCACGCCCTTATGTCTTGCGAAGCTTTCTTCATGCTGTAGATTCGCCACCTGAATGAAGAGGCTGCTGTCTTGCCTCCCGCCATCTTATCCCCGTCTTACGACTGGCTACGCACCCCACTGAAGGCCTCGCCAGAACGACGTTTTCTGACCACATCGACCTCATCGACCACATGACCGGACGAGAAACTAAGAATTGCCATGCAAGGTGGCCCCGGGCCTTCACGATGGCCGGACGGTTTTTGCATTCGCTACCTTTGACTGTAAATAGAAAATAAAACCAAGAAATAAAATATTTGAGGCAATGGCTTTGTAATTAGATAGGCTTAAGTACAGCGCCATGTAAGCCACATGATCCGAGTAACGCCCGCGTCATCTTCATGCATTAAAACCTGAAACTGGTATTGCCAGAAGTCGATGCAGGGTAAGTTACCGCAAGTCTCGTACTTCGAACGCACACAAAGGACCTGATATACTTGGTTTTATAGAAGTTGCGAAAAAATTGTGGGCATTGTCACAGAGGATACGACGAAGAGAGCAGTGCGCAATAGCGCTGTGGGCCCAACATTCGACAAAGAAGAGTGGGGCGCCACGCCAGCTCGGACTCCGCCAATTGGGCGACATCTTGAAAATACATCAGTCACCTTTATTCATATTATCTCTCATTTGTTATGTCACCACGTACCATAAATTCGCGGCAGGACAAATGGAGATACAAGTTGGATTCACCCAAGACTTGATTAGGTTATGTGTTTAGCTGGCCCGATAAGGTAAAGCGAGCACCGAAGGTGGGGCGCCGCTATGCTCAGTGTGGATACGTGTCATGCTATGTGACAGCTTCCTGAAACCGACCGCCGATAACCATTGCGAATAAGTGGATTGACCACCGGCTCGCGTGCCTGTGCTTCGGTCACCCTATTGCCCGCAACCTTCTATATCGTGCAACAATACGTGGCACATATCCATACTGGCGATAGCCGCTATGATGTATGGGACGTAGGTGCACGCGTGACAATATGTTCAAATAATCGTAGTAGGTTAAGCAAGTTTTCACTGCTCAGTGCATATAACAAATCGGGAACATACCCCGAATTCGCTGTTTTAATAACCTTCCAATTATCTTAATCACCGTCTTGATGATCAGCTCGTGAAACACAAATAGACGTAGAGAAAGAAGCGCGCGAGACACTCGTTCTGGAGGAATGGCCACGGGCGGCTCACCTCTTCTACAATGACATTAGCTTCTGGGCCTGCTTGCGACGTTTTCGCACGGCTGTTCGGTGTGTGACTGTCGGCGCAGCGGTGTGCATGTAAATGGGACTGCCCTCAGCAATTCCTGGAATTCGCTAACCGATTTCCATGGGCTCCACACTGTTCCGCCTCGCTCTTCACCATCGGCGGCGGCGATGGGCCATGGGTCGACGCTTCGCAACTTAGCCAGACATCGCACGAAAGCACGCTCGAGAACTACGAGTCACCTTCGATGCGAGACGCTCCAGACAGCCTGCATGCAAGCGGTGCCTTTCCTGGACTATTGCGAATCTCGCTTCATGGAGCAGGCGAGGTGCACAGTGTCAGCCCGCAGCCGGAGACACAAAAACTACCGCCCAGGGCCTCGACGATATAAGCACCGCTGGAAATTCCGGTTGCGTCATTCAGATATTTGGATATAGACTGTCGCATCGAGACCGGAGATGCATATCCGCAGCCGGATGCCGACCCCCCCTCCCCCTCCCCTGGATCAACACATCACAAGAGATGATATGGCATATCCTCGACTCCGTGCGCTGCCTCGAGTCACCCCTGTCGAATACGCTCTATGCGAGCTCTCCATCCTAAGAATTAACTAAGAGCGCTCAGTGGTGTGCGCTCGCGAACTTCACGGGTAACAACCCCCACCACCTCTCCAGTCGTCACATCACAAATAGGGTTGGCGGCCTCGACGTGTCCACGAGGACTGGCGGCGCAAGCGGGGATCACGCTGGCTTCGACACGACCGAAAGCAGGAGCACGCTCATTACAGAATTTTCCTTCCGTAGCAGCTTTGAACTCCACTCTGGGCATGTAAGAGCCAGCGCCCCCCCCCCCTCCCCCCCGAGGTGCTTAGCAAGCAACCACGCCCACCTCCACCCCAAACATTGTACGTGACGGGTCCGAGTGGCACCCTTCGGTGGCTACTTCCCAAGTCAGCATGTTCAGGGGTTGTCCTTATACACAGCAAGCGTGTTCCGACGGACGTCGCAATATCGCCAACTGCCCGTTGGGCAGCAACTAATCATCGTGTGCTGCGACCACACACTCAAGTTGGAGCTGCGTTCAAATGGACGCGACTTCAATGCTTTGCCTCGCCCTCCCGGCCAACGAGCTGCACTTGTCTTCGGCAACACCTTATCACTTCTTGACACCCCTGGCGCATCTGCGACTCAAAGTCCATCGACGGCGTCGTTTTCGCTTGCCCCAACCGGGCCCCAGGCACCCCCGCCATCCTTAGTGCCACGCAGACCACAGTTCAGCCCGCCTACCGGCCCCTTCACCCTATGGCCATTGCCTGTTCAACCACCGCTGTACGTAGCTGCCGGAGGTACTCCAATTAACGTGGGCTTGTAACTTGTTCGTGCAATATCCACCCGATATGGCAAACTTTGAGTCTCCACAAGCGGAGGATTGCCACTCCCTTGGTAGCTTCCACGACGTGCTTCCAAGAACCATGCGCCTTGGGTTTCTCGTGCTGAAATCGACAAACGCCGGACGCATCGCTTCAATCCGGAGGTTTCTGAGCCTGACCTGGTGTACTATGGAGTGTGCGCGTAGAACCTGGAGAGCGGAGAGGTCGTCCGTGTTCTACCATGCGCCCACGAATTCCATGCCGCGTGCGTCGACAAGTGGCTGTGGAAAAGGCAAACATGCCCCTTTTACTGACGGGACGCAACTGTGACGGCTCCACCTTCGCCCGAAACGACTTGAGGGTCTCCCGCACAAATGCAGGTTTTCTTTGTCGACTTGCGTGGTCACCAACCTTCTGGTGTCGTTGAAGTTTATTACGAAATATTTTCACGATTTGTATTTCTCTGCAAGTAAATCAAATAGCGACACTGGAGCATTCGGTTTCGATAGGAAAACGGCATTTAATATCATTGCAAACTTGCATACTCTGATGTTTTCCTCTTCTAATGACAGGAAAACTAAGTTGTTTTACAAAATATATTTAAATAAAAGTTTCCGGCCACAGGACCGGTGCCTACTCAATAAAAAATCGCGTACCGAGCGCTGAATTCAACTTCCCGTTTTGTCAATTCACTTCCGACAAGGCTGAGGGAGAAGGTTCATGAAAGCAAAGTTGATTTTTGTAAAATGTAAAAAAAACATGCTTCCGTACCCAGATAATGCAAACAAATTCGGGGCATGTTTCTGGCGGACGTATTCATCGAAGCCCTGTGTAATCAGAGTTGCTATAACGCCGAAAGACTTTCTACGTACGTATGCTTGCCGGTTATCTAAAATGATGATGGTTGGGTTTTTTATGGCGCAAGGCCGACTACGGGCAAAGAGCGCCAAGGAAAAGTTGTTTTATGAGGGCGAGGTGAAGGTAAGTGTAAAACATTAAACTAAAATTACACGTGAAATAACATAAAAGACAGTGTACATGACTGGTGTAAAGGGCCAGGGTGTCAATATGCATGGTAAGTAATGAGGTGTAACAATTTGACATCGCTAAGAAACCTAAAAGTACGCTTGTGGGTGATTATGGGGTCGTCCCCTAAAAGTACGATGGGTGTAGTGGATTGTGTTGTCTGTATAGTTGTGAGAATTGTCTGTGTCGTGTTGTTTCTAGTGCCTTGCATTGTATGAGGATGTGGATTACGGATAGGGCCTCTCCGCACCTGCTGCACAGAGGTCTTGGAGATCCAGTGAGAAGGTGCGAGTGCTTTGCATGTGTGTGCCTTATCCATAATCTAGTCAAGGCGACTTCTGTGTATCTATTGCTTGTGTCGGTGGTGTATGGTCCCAAGTGTGGTTTTATTACGTGTAACTTGTTGTCTGTTTGTTCACTCCAGTGTGTTTGCCATGTTTTGCGAAGTTGTTGTCTGATGGGTGGCTTCACGTCGGTGTAGGGTAATGTGGTTATGTCGAATGTATTCAAGAGTGTAGCAGCAGCAGCCATTCGATCCGCTGCTTCGTTCCCGGCTATACCACAGTGGCCAGAGACCCAGCAAAGGACCAGTTCAAATTTGTGGACATACACAGACATAATACCCTTGACGATAAGATTGAACGTGGTTTTTCGTATACTTTGTCGACGACAATGCTCGACCAACACTGAGGGAATCTGTATACATAATGGATTGTGGGATCTGGCTTTGAAGTCTATGATTAACAACAAAAAGTACACCATATGCTTCTGCGTAACGATACTCGTATTACTATTAAGAGTTTTAGTGATATTAACGCCGGGTCCATGCGCAGCGCAGGACACACAGGTGGCAGTTTTAGAGGCGTCAAACAGGTCAAACAGGTTCGTGGCTAAATTTCCACAAAAAATTATTTTGTGAGATCTGTCGAATATTTTTGCCCAAGGAACCCTCAAGCCGTCAAGGAAATGTTTTGACCTTGGCTGCTTTTTACTCAAGGCGAAAAATCAAACAATTTAATGAAGTGGTGAATGAATGACTTTGATGTCATACGGAATTAGACACTGCGCACCATTCGCTAAATGAATCAAGCAACGCCGTAATCATGGCCACGCATTCAAACCTCAAACTAGTATTGCCCGAATTCAAACCTGGGTTTCTGCCGACAAACGTTGCAATGGGATTTCACACCGCGGGCGAGGCCGGTTTGGTTTTAAATAAACAAGAATACATGTCCAGTTACGTGAAAATGCGGGTCCGGCGTTGGCGCGACCCAAACATAGTTCCACCAATTGCCGAGAGTGAAATGAGGATAGGAGCCAAATATATAATCGAAGCGTGTCTGGGATTCCATCCCGACCTCTACAGAATGCCAGTCCAATACGCATCCACTGGCGTTAGCAAAAGAAAGGTTTACCAGAGAGTGCTGAGATCTTCAACTTGGAAACGTGCGTTAGCTACACGTATTGAGGACCAGAGGAGTGATCTATATTGGGCCTATATTGAGAACCAGAGGAGTGATCTATATTGGTACTATATTTGACCTTATTATGAGTATTGTTGATCAGTGTTTCGCGCACGAAGAACTGTGTGTTTCCAAATGTCGATGTGTGCTTTTTTCTTTAATGTATATGTTTTAGAAGTGCCTATTTTTGAAGTGTCAATTATTTTGTCAGCTGCATATCCAAGCGTTTTTTTTTTCACCTTCTACCGGCCCTCACGAGCTAACAGTATGAATAAATAAATAAATTAATAAATAAATCTGAGTGATCTAATTACAATGGTAGCAAAGCCCATTCGCACTAATAGAGAATTTTCCGCGCTTAAAAGGACAAAGAAAGAAGAATCAAATGCGTGGACCAAAATCATGCCCCACACTGCGTACTCGCCAGAACCCTAAAGAAGAACAAAAAAAGAGAACTTTGCGACAGTGGGACTCCCCATTTTTTTCCACAATGAAATCCCAATAGGGCTTGCCCAACCAACCTTAAGGGGTATGCGACAATCATTTCTTGGCTCCAATACCCCCAATTAAGCATGTTATTCCCTGTTGTACTTTTAACCAGAATGTCTGAGGCAGGGTTCTGACACCTGCGTGTTTGCTCTGCCCTCCTAACCTCCATCCAAATATATTTCCGTCATAATTTGCATCGTATAGTGCCTTCTTGAATATTGGAATTTAATTGTCTGTGATGAAGTACCCAAACAACATCCAACGGCGTAAAATTCTGCCCTGTAATTATATAAAATCTTTTTTCAAGTGCCGATGAATCGCCGTCCCCTGATTCGATGTGATTTTCATATTTGCCGCCAACTTCGGTGGTTTGTTTCAGCAGCGTGCCGCATTACAAGGCAAGACAGGTACCCACATGAAGGATAGCCGTTGTGCCTGGGGCGGAGACGTGGAGACGTAGCGGTGACAACACATTCAAAGCATCGTTCTAGATGTAGCAAATTGTTTCTTCTCACTCCGTAAAACAAATCGAGAATATCCCCCCATGCGCTTTCCAGAACCTCATAATTACGCTTATCGACGTCGTGATCATCATCTCGCGACACACAAAGCGACGTAGAGAAAGAAGAACGTGAAACGCTCGCTCTGCAAGAATGGCGACAAGCAGCTGGACTGTTCCACTGTGGCAATAGCTGCTGTGCTTGGCCCTTTACGTTTTGGGCTGGCTGTTTCATGTATGGCCCTCCGCACAACACTGCGCGAGTAGGTGGGACTGACTGCACCAGTTCCTGGAAGTCACCAACCGACTTTTTCTGGCACCACACTGTTGAAGCCTAGATCGCCGCCATCGCCAGCAGCGGCGGGTGACAAGTCAACGCTTGGCTACCCCAACCAGACTTCAGACGCAGCTACGCTCCGGAACTTCCGGTCACCTCCGGCTGGAGACGCGCCCGATGGTCTTCGGGCAAGTACGTCAACCCCTGTAGTGATGGGAACTTTTCTTGATGACGCCGGTGATGTGCCCAGTGCCAACCCCCGCACGGAGAAACAGCTCACGCCCAGGTCCGCGGAGGTGAAACCTGTGCCACAAATGCCGGTTGCTTCCTCTGG
The DNA here is from genome assembly GCF_048455015.1 of Haemaphysalis longicornis. Classification (NCBI taxonomy): domain Eukaryota; kingdom Metazoa; phylum Arthropoda; class Arachnida; order Ixodida; family Ixodidae; genus Haemaphysalis; species Haemaphysalis longicornis. Next base: position 131,857,847 of record NW_027526204.1, on the reverse strand, counting down.
CTGTTTGGATCAAAATTCTAACATTGGAGGTGGCGATCCACATCAACAGCCGCTTACCGACCACCAGCTGTGGACCAGCAGTTCACTAGAGAGGATCAGGCATACCCTAAACTCTTCTGCACATCTACTCAAATCAGACCCATGGATTATGCCCATCGCAAGCACACCATCCCAAGAGTTACTTAGCAGCACTCACAGGCGTTCGATCGAAAACTGCGCGGGAAACAGCACCTACCACTTTGAAACTCGCGGAAAGGGGAATTGGAATGACGGATCTGACGTGATTGCGAGGGCTGACAGCACAACCCGTGGTCGCGGGGGCTTCGATCCCAATGAAGGCAGCCTTTTCGGCTGGCACTCATTCGTCCCAGGGTCCTTTGGACGTAGCAGCTCTGAGCGTCGCCCTTCTCAAAGGAGAAGCAATGTCACTCAAGGTATCCAGCAGATTGCCACGGCCAGCTCCATCCGCAGCACTCCACGCAGCGGCCCCGGAACGACACCCTCCGGCGGCTACAGCCACAAGCACCACGTTCAGGGGTCGAGCTTTATTCGCAGCCAGTGCCCACGCCCCGGTGCCTCAATATCCCCATTTACCCGACAGGGCGCCACTCAACAGCGTCGGCTGTGGCTCCAAGTTTCACCGGAAATAGAATGGCTCCCAGAGTTGAGTCCAAATACAGGCGCCTTCGATAGCTTGCCCTTTGAGTCAAGGAGCGGCGCTGGGCGCCTACTTCCCTTCGACATCATCTATCTACGCGTTGACACTTCCGCAGCATCCAAGACTAAAGGACTCCGTCATTTCGGTGCACCCTCACCGGCACCAGACCATCCTCGCCACCTTTCGTGCTACCTAAACTTCGTCCTACGTAGTGGATGGCGACGTGATGACCATGGAGAATGAGTCGTGCTCCCGGCCCTGTTCCTCATGGCTACCACGTCTTCATCCACCGCACAACTTCCTGGGGGAGTTCCTCTCTGTACCCTGTGCTGGGATCTTGCTCCCGACATATTCTCCCTAAATGGCGAGCTTTGAGCCTCCAGAAGCCGAGGAATGCTCGGTAGCTGGCACTACGTGTTTCGATGAATCATGCGTCTTGGATAACCGCGGCTGGAATTTACAAGCTCTGCAGGTATCGCTTCAACGCGAAGGTCCATCAGCCAAACCTGCTGAACTGCGTAGTGTGAATTTGGAACATCGAGAGCGAAGAGCCAGTTCGTGTTCTCACTTGCAGGAATGAGCTTCGTGTCACATGCGTCAGCAACTGTACGGCGGTGGAGAAACGAACATGCCCCTGTGCCGAAGGGACGCGTCAGTGACGGCTCCATCTTCACCCGAAGTACCTTGAATGTTTCCTAAAGAATGCAGGTTGTTTTCCTTGACTTGCTTGGATAGTGCTTACAACGGTGGGATTTTATCTAAGCCTTTTGGAGAATATTTGAGCAATCACATACATTATAGTGTGGTTTTACAGACATTTTCTGTGTTTGGCTACCCGGAAAGGACTATTCGAGCGAATAAAAACATTTTTAGCGGCGGAGTGTTAAAAGCTACGGCGAACACGAATTAATTCCGAAATATTTTCAGAATTTTTCGTTCCCTGTCGGCAATTAAAGCAAAGTGTAAAACTAGAACATAGCGTACAAATAGGAAAACTCTACTTAATCTTATTAAAAATTTTATAATCACATGTGATATGCTTCCCGTGACCATAAATTGGTTTGCTAAAATAGAGTACAGTAAAGCCCGCTTATATCAAACACGGATATATCGATTTATTGCCTACATCAAACCCTTGTATAATTCTGTTAAAAAATACATGCATTTAAATCTCTTTATATCGAACGTGATTTTGCTCACAATGGATATATCGAACTCTCCCGCGCGGGATTTTTCGCTCTCCTTAGGCATGCGGCAGGCTTTCCCGCAATACATCGGCGCGCAGCGATGGCGCGGGTGTCGCTTGCGAGTCCCGCGCGATCTCGGGCGCGTCCAAACAGTCAGTAGTATTACCTCTATGCGTCCAAACCAGCCGTGGCAGAGTGGACCAGCTCCACGCATGCATACCGCTGGAGCCGAAAGCGCCACATTGGGCGCTGCGGGCTGCGGTGTCACTGAACTTCAAGTCCGCGCCACTCGCTGCGCGCACTTGCTCGGTTCGCTGGATTCGCCGTTATTCGCTTGTATCCATGCTTGTCTCCGCTCTGTCGAAGACGCCGAAGACTCCGCACCCCTTCCGAGCAGGAGCCAAGCCGTCGCTGCCGTGGCCCTGCTACGGCGATACTGCAGTTCCATTGAGGGCAGTGGTCTTGTGCTTGTCGACGGTTCAGATACCGTGTAGCAAGCAGTCACCAGCAACGCGTTGCGCTCCAAGAAGCAGGCTACACTCACGCAGTTGTTCCGCCCCAATAAATTATTGTTTTCTTTCCGAGAAAGTGTCGTATCAATAATGAACTGCAGGGTGGTAAGATCTCAGCGTTAGCTCGTGACTCCGTCGGCAATAAGTTTTATTTGCTTCACTTTCTATATCGAATTTTCGCTTTATCGAACTCTTTTGCAATCCTCGCGCTGTTCGATATAAGCGGGCTTTACTGTAAATAAAACTTTTCTATCGCCATGCCGGTGTTCTTTCATTAGAAAATTGCGTACCGGGAGCTCAACATAACTTCGCTTACGTCAATCCACTTCCTTAAAAACTGGTCGGGGAACTTTTTTGAAGGCAACGTTTCTTTCTGTAAAACGAATAAATCAGCGCACTGCACTAATGTTGCCCAAATGAATAATGCACCCTTTCCAGCAGGGTGACGTACACATCATAGCTTTGCATAATTAAATTGGCCACAATAATTGTAGACGGCCGCGTTCTACATATACCTCCGAGTTATAAATTATTACAGTGCAATTCCAAAGATCTCCTAAATAGGCGGGTTTAAAAAAAACGACGCGAGTATTCTAGTCCTGCGCTGCCTAAGCGAATGAAGCGTTGCTTTGGGGCCGTGCGGACTACCCACTATTATAAGCCGTCATCTTATGCCCCGTAAAACCCTCCCTCGACGAGTACACGTCCTTAGTCCTGACCAAGCTTCCTTCACGCTGGACATTCGCCACCTGAATAAAAAGGCGCCAGTCTGACCGCCCGCCATCTTATCCTCGTCTCAAGACTGGCTAGACGCGCCCCACTGAAGGCCTCCCAGAATGATGTTATTTGAATTTTAAACTTCATCGACGACATGGATGGACGACGAACTAAGATTTGATTGATTTGATTTGATTGTAGGGTTTAACGCCCCGACGCGACGCAGGCGATGAGGCGCAACGTAGTGGAGAGCTCCGGTTTAATTTTGACCACCTGGGAATCTTTAACGTGCGCCGAAATCTCGTACACAAGGGCGTTTTTGCTTTTCGCCTTCATCAGAAAAGCGGCCGCCGGGCCCGGGAACGAACTAAGGCTTACTGTCCGCGATTGCTCGGGCCTCAATGATGGCTGGACGGTTTTAGGGGCGAAGCTCCTAAAGCCATGGGTCTGTCCATCCCAAGGAGGTTACTCCTTGGTCCATCCCTTGTGTCTCGTGGTACGTGACCGCAGCATGCTTTCGGAGATGTCGCAAAGTGGGCCGCGTTGCACGCGCAAGAACCGGCTGCAACCGGCAGCGCAAACCCGGCACCGGGAGCGCGAGCTTGTCTGTGTTCGCCAACGGAGGCGCGAGCGCACGTGCACTGCGAGGGGGAGATCACGCAAGAGATCACGCCACGAACGCAGGCAGTCGTTCTCGGAGATCGAACGAGACGCAAGGACCTTTGCTCGTTTCTTCTCGTCTTGTTCGGGCACAAGTTCGCCCTAAATAAAAGTTCTTTCTTTACCGTCGTGTCCCATCCTACTTGACAAATTGTGGTCGAGGTGCGGGGAAGTCCTCGATGGCGCGGGGTCTTTCACCAGGTCTGGGCCTGGGAGCATTGACTCCGAAAATAAAAGTTGATTTGTACAATGTACGCACACAGTCTTACGTCTTTCTTAATGATGTAATTGGCGAACTTTCGCGGGAGAGTTACGGTTACCGATGATCTCCCCCTCTCGAGCTCCGCCCCACTTATCATCATTCATTCCGTGGATATGGCGTGATTTTTTTGCATTCGCTACCTTTGACGCTAAACAGAAAATCAAACAAAGAAATTAAATAATTTAATTAATGACTTTGTGGTTACGCGGGTTTAAAACAACGCACTTTAGCCACCTGACTGGAGCAACACCCGTGGCTTCTTCATGCAATAGAATATAAAAGGCTCTCGCCGGAATTCGAACCAGGGTCACTTCCGGCTCGTACTGTGCATGCACACAAAGGACCCGATCTACTCGGTTTTATAGCAGTTGTGAAACAACTGTGCGTGTTGTCACAAATGATACGACGACAGAAGTAGTGCGGTATTCCGCTGTGGGCCCAAACATCGACAAAGAAAAGTGGGCAGCTCAGCGGGTTTGGGCTCTCTCAATTCATCGACATCTTGAAATGCATCGTGTCACATTTAATCATAGTATCTCTCATTTTGTTTTACCGCCAGGAATCATAATGTTGCGTCTGGACAAATCGGGATCCAAGTTGGATTACCCAAGATGGGGAACTATTTATTTGGTGATGTGTCTAGCTGGCCGGGTAGAAAAAGTAAGTAGCGAATGCGGGAGGTGCTGCTATCCCCTGTGTGGGTACTAGCCATGCTCTGTGACGCGTTGCTGAAACAGATCAGAGAAGACCACGGCAAAGAAGCGGATTGGCCAGCGGCTCGCGTGCCTATGCTTAGGTCACAGTATTGCCCTCAATATTCAGCTGTATCGATATCGTGCTTCATTAGGTGACACATATCAATACGGCGGATAACCCCTATGCCTGGTGCATAGGTGCACGCATGACAATATGTTCAAATCACCGTAATAGAGGAAGCAAGTTCTCACTGCTCAGTGCATTGAACAAATCATGTATATGCCACAAATTCGCTGTTTGAGAAACCTCCTAATTACGTTGATCATCATTTTTATAATGAGCTCGTGAAACACAAATAAACGTAGAGAAAGAAGCGCGTGACACGCTCGTTCTGCGAGAATGGCGATCACTAATTTTGAAGATTATGTCCATTTAAAACATCATTGGAATACCCGTTTTTGTGAATCTCGACAATGCGAGGTCACATTAACTACCTTCAGATGTCGAGTCCCCCAACTCAACTTTTATATGCACCGGGCCGGTCTAGCCTCCTCCTCCAGATGTGCTGTCTGCGGTGATCAGGAGACTTTAGAGCACTTTCTATTGCATTGCCGCGGTTTTTCAATGATGAGGCAACGTCATCTTGCCACGCCATTACGACGAATTGGGCTGCCTATTTCCATGCCCGTTTTACTATCTTTTGGGGCCACATCACTGGGATATTGTCACCGAGGGGTGGCTGCAGCCATTCATGCATACGTTTCCGAGTCCAGGCGCCTGCCCTGTTAGCGTTGATTCTGGCATGTAGTTTTTCCGGTCCAAAAAGCTCAGTTGTTCTAATCAAAAATCCACCTATAACTTTCAATCAATTCCATTTTTTCTCTTTCTGCGTATAAATAGAGAGGTGTATTAGTTTCCGGTGTTTTAAACGGGCGCATTAGTCCTTCTCACGCCCGATTCCTGGCCAATCCCCCACGTGGGTGTGAGACAAATCGCCAGGAACAACAACAACAACAACAACAATGGCGATGGGCGGCTCATGTGTTCCACGGCTGCATTAGCTGCTGGGCCTGCTACCCGACGTTTGCAGGCGCCTGTTCGATGTGTGACCCTCGGCGCAACACTGTGCACGTAAGTGAGACTGCCCGCACCGCTTCCTGGAACTCGCCAACCGATTTCCACGGGCTGCACACTCTTGTCGCTTAGCTCTCCTGCACCGGCAGTGGCCACGGGTGATGGGTCGATGTTTGGCAACCCAGCCAGACATCACATGAACGTACGCTCCACTTCTACAGCTCATCTTCCGTGCGAGACGCGCCAGACATCCTGCAGGCGAGCAGTGCCTCTCCTGTACTATCAGAAACATCGCTTCATGGCCCTAATTACACTGGGCATGTGAGAACCAGTGTCCCTCGAGGTGCCGAGCCGACCACGCCGAACAGCTAAGCCCCAAGCATTGTACGCGACGGGCCTGAATGGCACCATCTGGTGGCTACTTCCCCAGTCACCAGATATAGGGGTACTCCTTTATACGCAGCCATGAACCCTCGACAGACGCCGCTATATCGCCGCGTGCCCGTCGGGCCGCAACTCAACATCGTGGGTAGCGGCCACCCACTCGAATTTCGACAAAAAGAGAACGGCTTCGAGAGCTACATTCAAATGGAGCCGCGTTGCCTCGCCCTACCAGCCAACAAGCTGCACTCCGAACCTGCTTGCCTTTGACATCATCCCACCACCTCTTGACGCCCCTGGTGCACACCAACCAGGCCCAGGCACCCTCGCCCTCCTTCATGCCACCTAGACCGTACGTAAGGCCGCCTACCGACCCCGTCACCTTGTTGCCATTGCCTGTTAAATCGCCGCTGCTCCTCGCCGGGAGATGACCTCCCATTAACGTGGGCCTGCCACTTCTTCCTGCCTTATCCACCCGATATGGCGAGCTTTCAGTCACCACAAGCCGAGGAGGGCCACACTCGGCAGCCTCCAAGACGTGCTTCGAGGAATGTGCGCCTTGAGTTTTTTCGCGATGAAATTGACAATCTCAGGATATACGGCTTCACTCCGGAGGCCTGTGATGTTTACTCGGTGTACTAAGGAGTGTGCATGTCGAACATGGAGAGCAGAGAGATCATCCGTGTTCTGCCATGCGCCCACGAATTCCATGCCACTTGCGTCGACAAGTGGCAGTGAAAAACCGAGCCTGTCCCACTTGCAGAGAGGACGCAACTGTGGCAGGTCCATCTTTGCCCGAAACGACTTAAGAGTCTCCTGCACAAATGCGATTTCCCTACGCGGACTCACCTGGTCACCAAACTTCTGGTGTTGTTGAAGTTTATTACGAAACATTTTTATGATTGTCTCTTTATCTGCAATTATATAAAATAGTGTATCTAGAGCATTCGGTTTCGATAAGTAAACGGCGTTGAATTTCATTAAAAATTGCCTTTTTTGATGTTTTCGCTTCTAATGACAACAAAATTGACTTGCTTGATTCAAGATAAGATATAAATGTACTGCTACCGTTCCTGCGCCTGATCATTAAAAATCGCGTGTCACGCTTTAAATTTAACTTCCCGTTTACGTCAATTCCCTTCCCTAAAGATTGAGGGGGACCTTTTTGACAGGAACGTTCATTTTTGTAAAACTGATAAAACAATGCTTCGGATCCCAGACCATGCACATAAATACGGGGCACGTTTCGTACAGTTAGACCTATTCATCGAACCCTTTTGTAATAAAATTTGCTATCACCCCGAAAGGCGTTGCAATGTATACATGCTTGCGGGTTATCTAAAATATAGGCGAAAGAAACACAGTCCAAGCTTCTACGCGAGGGCTCCTCTAAATGTGCGGGTTCTAAATACGACCCGAGTAATATAGCTCTTTGCTTGAAGTCTTTAACTCGTCACATAGCAAAGTTAAAATATAGAAATGACGTTTAGGGAGCACTCCGGCTCGCTGGTGCACTTAAGCATATTTCCTGATTTGACGGCATCCCGTCATACCCTCTACTGCATCATAGCGGAGGCTCAGCCGCTATTTATTAGCGGCCGTTTTATGCCCCATAAATGCTCCCTTCGCCGTGTTTAAGCTCTTATCCCTCACCACCGTTTCTTCGTGCTGGACATTGCCCACCTCAATAAGAAGGCTGGAATCTTAACTCTCGGCCGTTTATCCCCGTATGACTGGCTAGACGCACCCCGCTGAAGGACTTTCCAGAACGACGTTTTCTGACACGCTTTTAATTTTTACCAACCGCATTAACGAACGACATGTATTAAGAATTACTTCGCCAGATGGCTTGCTTTAGAAATAGAGAGTATCAGCTCAACACGTTTACAGCGGGTTGCTCCCCCTTTCGTTGGCTCTTACAAAGCAGGAGAGGAAGGAGGAGTATGGCTGGAGGGCAATGAAGAATGACTTTGAAGTTGGTTAAAGTTGCAAAAAAGTTCGATGCACTTTTATTCGTCTATTTTATGAGCCTGTTCCACACCGCGCGATTCGCGGGTTCAAAAGCGGGGCCTTCTGGTGCCCTAACGTTTCACTTGCATCATAAAAAAATGAGCCGTAATCATGAATGAGTGCTCACCGGCTCCTTTTCTTCTTCCCCTCTTTCTCTTTCCCAACTATGCCCACGTGGCTACCCCCAATTCAACAAATGTTATCAATTCATTTAGTCTAGTGTAGTTGCAGTCTTGTCGTCACGAGTCCTGCGTGCTGTGGTGCTGAAGCATCGCACTTTTGCGAAGAAGCACATCTCTAATAGACATCAGCATCACTGCTCTTTTTGGCGTGTTTGTCCCGTTACAAGCCACGGCTTGGAGGAAAAACGTTTTTACTGTTCTGTGTTATCAGCAACCTTAAATATTTTCTCCCGGGTATGGGCACGTGGGAACAGTACTAAATGTAAAGACTGATGGGTGTTCATTCGGTAAGAGCATAAATATTTGTTAATTGACTGCTAGCCTTACCTTATGTTGTGTGAGAAGAAAGAAAAACCTTTCGGCATGTACGACAGACACCCTTTTTTCTAAACAGTGTTAACTCATAGAAGAATGGCTATTTTTGTAATATCCCTATACCATCTGGTATGGGGGTGTCAAAAGACCCCGTCCCTTACTCCTAATCCCCAACCTACATACGAGCAGTGGGTGGCACGGCTGATCAGCTCCGACCTCTCCTTCCAGCGTAGCCTGGTGGTGATGGCCCAGGTGGCCAGCGCAGGCCAGGGTATTCCGGACTAGAAGAGAAACCCCCGTCAGGCGGGTGCCCAGACATCAGCACCTAAGGCTCGCCTAAATAGTTTATTCCTTCTCCTCCTCCTACGTGCAATATTTCAAAATAAACGCTCTGACGTCAATGCGAATAAATTCTGGTGTGTCTCTGTGCCGGAGAAACACTGTCTGCTGGTTAATATTTGCTTGCATCTCATTATAATTTTGCTAAAGATAACAAATATGTACCTTCCTCAAACACACACATGCGCCCGAATCATTGCACGGATGGAACACATGGATGATGCCTTTTGACGGTGAAGAGCATCTTTCCACGAAACATCTTTCTTACGTCGTTCAGCTGGAACAAGTTGGTTTCCGGTGAGGAAGGCGCAATTGAAAATTTGTGCCGTCGTGGTGTATTGGTGTCTGCGAGCGATATTCGAATAAAATTTTGCTCGGCTGGACCGTGAGTAGAACTTGGTAGTTTCGTTTTGCACGAGTGATGCACCGAATATAAACCTGGAGGTTTATTTTCTCGCTAGACGTTTTCGCCGCTTTCAAAGTTTGCAAAAAATATACGCTCGCATTCTCCGTGCATGACAACAATCTTTGTACGTTATGTATTCGGTTCTGCGCCGCAAGAAAGCATCGCAAAGATCACATGTCAGTGGCTAGAGTGCGGTTGCTACTGTTAAGTAGGAGCGCCATTTTTTATGCCGGTAGAAAAAAAGAGAACGAAAATTATCTCCAGAACCAGTACCCCCCGCGTAGTGCTCCCACGCTATCGCTTAGTGCTCACTAGTGTCAAGAGGCGGCGTTCGAATAATGTGAAAGGAGTCGAATTACCAAGCAAGGGGGAGATAGGGGGGCTGAGAGACGGAATTGCCAGAACCCCCATAATAAAAAACTCCAGGAGCATTCTCAATACAGGAACTAAACCACCTCTGTGCCTTTTCCATCTTGCTGCTTGTAATTGCTTTATATAGAAAGGGGCACCGTGTTGCCACGCCTACAGAGCGGATCCTTGAAAGAAGACGCCTGAAAATTTCCATTGCTTGCTCTCTAGCCCACCGGCTTCCGCGTCATAAAACTTAATCATTATTACAGACCATCTGAATGTGTCTGCCTGGATACGAAGCCCTGCTTGGCTTGTATCCCTTCGTTTCAATTGAACCCTTCCAGTGAGAGCCATATATCACCGAAAGGGCCTAAACATATTGACACGAGCTTTCGAAGAGAAGAATAAGAATGGCTTTAGGCTTTCTGTGGCAGAAGTTTTAGCAATAGCTCTCGTTATATGTTAACTACCGCAACATCCATCATCAATCCCTATATTATTCTATTCGATGTCAGTTATGTAGGCATTAACTATCTCTTGCGACTCTTCATCGTACCCCACATTATTGTTTTTTGTTCCTAGGTAAGTAAAGGAGGTCGGTTTGGCTTGGGTCTTTGGCCATGCGGACAGCAGGGGCAACGAGCTAGCGGCACATTTCGCTTATTTCGCAGTCACAGCTCCCGTGCGATTCGGCATACCTAATCCGGCTCCTTTTGCATCTTCGAGATAAAGACTATATTGGCATTTAGACGCTACTCGTTCAGATGCACTGGTAACTTTTGACACTCGTATCTTTTGAAAAGTAACGCCATTTACAGCTCGGGTGGAATGTTAATTTTTGTGGTCCGCGGCTATGCGGAGTAACCTTCACCGAGCTGCGCTGCAGGATTCCAAGGCTAAATTGCCACCTGTTCAGAACAGGGCTTTCACCTACGGAGCTATGTGTGCGGTCCCAGGTCCAGGAAGCAATCGAATATTTTTCTCGCCTGTCGCCGCTTCTCGGCAGCGAAACAACTGCTTTTGAAGAGCCCAGTTGAGCGTTTGGGGTTGACTTTTACAATTACGCTTATATAATCTTTTAGGTCCACAGATTTGGGGTATGCAAAAAGGGCTATATATTCAAGCTTTTCTTTCTGCTGCAGGTCGCTTGAATTGCTGAAAGGTACTAATTAATGGGTAATTGGTGTGTTAATCATAACGAACTTTCATTTCGGTCTGTTTACTTCCGGAAATAAATTAGTATTTTGAGGTCCTTACAAATTTAAATCAGTGATTTAGCCCTGACCAATACCCCCGTGTCGGTACGTGCCATAAACATTCAGAGCATCATCATTATCATGATCATCATCATAATCATCGTCATTATCACCCCCATCATCGTCATCATCCTAATTCCCTTAAAAGTTTTTTCTTTTAGTATACAAATTATTATTTAATTATTACTGCGGAGCAATTTCGCAGTCGCTAGGGTGGTTTGCCAGCGCCTGTGGGGACGGCGACCGCATTGTAACCGATCGAGCGAGTGAGTGCAAATAAACGGCGGAAGAAAATGATGATAATGATGATGGTTGGACTTTAATGGCGCAAGGCCAACTGGGGCAAAGAACGCCAAACAGTGGTTATATATAAGAGGTGAGGACGTAAACACTAAATTGAGTCAGCAAGAACAAAACCACACTCAATAAAAGACAGTGAGGATGGCTGCTGTATAAGGCCAGGTTGTGATCATACGTGGTATGAAATTAAGCGGCGAAAGTGTGAAGGGGAGGGCAGTATACTGAGCCCACACGAGACTGTTTTCGGAGCTCTGGCGAAAGTGTGACAGGGAGGGCGGCACCCGCAGGTATGGCATCGTCTCTCTCAAAGCCTACCCTCACTATTTCGCCATGTGTCGATGCCAAGGAGCACTCTCGCCCTCACACGTTCGCCTGCGCTCCTCCTTCGTTTGGAGTCATTCGAACCACGGCACATTTTCGCGGGAGGTTCAAACACAACTGCAACAGTTTGACCGGCGGCTGGGACGCGCTGCGAGATCACGGCAGAGTAGCGCGCGCCCCCGTGCGTACGCTGATCACGCGATCACTTCCTTAGACGCAGAAGATAAGCTTCGTGACAGAACATACTGCAGTTCCCGTTGAGCCCAACTTTCGCACCAGGGAGTATAGTATTCATCGGTGATTTTTTATTGACTGATTGCTGTCTGCTATATACGTCACTAAAAGGGATCAACTTAAATTGAGGACGACTGAGCGATCAATGATACAGAAGATGATAGGTGTAACATTAAGGGACAAAAAGAGAGTGGAGGTGGTCAGGAAAAAAAATAGGTGTTAAGGACATAGTTGAAATTAAGAAGAAGAAAAGAGCGTGGGCAGGGCGCGTAATGCGAAGGCAAGATATCCGTTGGTCATTAAGTGTAAGAGTGGATCCCTAGAGAAGGCAAGCGTGGCAGGGGGCGGCAGAAAGTTAGGTGGGCAGATGGACTCGAAAAGTTTGCGACGATAAATTGGTCGAAGCTAGCACAGGACCCCGATAATTAGAGATCCATGAGAGAAGGCTTTGACTTGCAGTAGGCGTAGATAGGCTGATTATGATGATGATGATGATGGTGCCTAGCTGGACGGGTAAGGTAAAGCGAGCACAGAAGAGGGGTGGGGGGGGGTGCTATCCCCTGGGTGTGTACGAGCCATGCTATATAACACATTGCTGAAACAGACCACCGAAGACCACGGCGAAGAAGCGGATTGGTCAGCGGCTGGCGTGCCTGCGCTTCGGTCACAGTATTTCCCGCAACCTACTGTGGGCTGTATCGATCATAATGTTTCAACATGAAATTGTATGATTTCAATATCCTGCAACATTACCTGGCACATATCCTTGCGGGGGATAGCTGCTATCTCTTGGACGCAGGTGCACGTCAGATAATAGCATGTCCAAATAATCGTAGGAGATGAAGCAAGAGCTCGCTTCTCCGTGCATTTAAGAATCGAGAATATGCCACAAATGCGTGGTTCTAATAACATCGTAATAATGGCAATCGTCGTCTTGATAACCAGCTAGTGAACCACAAATAGACGTAGAGAAAGAAGCGCGCGAGAAGCTCGTTCTGCAAGAATGGTGACCGCTGGCTCATTTTTTACGCGGTTGCATTGGCTGCCGTTCCCGCTTTCCGACGTTTTTGGACGACTGTTCGGTGTGTGACCCTTTGCGCAGCATTGTGCGCGTAAATGGGACTGCCCACACCAGTTCCTGGAATTCGCCAACCGATTTCCACTGGCTGCACACTGTTGTCGCCTACCTTTCCGCTATCGGCAGTGGCCACGGGCGATGGGCCGATGATTGGATACCCAGCAAGACACCACACGAACGTACGCTCCACTACTACAGGTCATCTTCCGTGCGAGGCGCGCCAATCAGCCTGCAGGCGAGCGGTGCCTTTCCTATACTATTTGATACCTCGCTTCGTGGCACTGGTGATGTGCACAATGTAAGCCGCCATCCCGAGAAAAAACAGCACTGTCCAGGGCCTCGAAGATATAAGCAACGCTGGAAATACCGGTTGCGTCATCCAGCTATTTGGATATAGCCTCTCACATCGCAACCAGTGATGTATATCCGCAGCCGGCTGAAGAACACTCACGGTGGATCAACAGTTCACAAGAGATGATTAGGCATATCCTGGACTCGCTACACTGCCTCGAGCCACCACCAGGGAACAAACTCTCTGGGCGAACTCACCATCCCAAGAATTAACTAGAAGCGCCCAGCGGTGTTCACTCGCCAACTACACGGCTAGCAGTCCCCACCACCTCTCAAGTCGTCACATGCCAAATTTGGTTGACGGACTCGACGTGTCCACGAGGACTGGTGGCGGAAGCGATGATCGCGCGGGCTTGGACACTACTGAAGACAGCCTGCTTGACTGTAGCGCGCTAATTCTTGAACCCTTTTTCTTCACATGCTCTTAACAGCCTTTTGGGGATGTGAGAACCCGTGTCCCTCGAGGTGGCGAGCAGACTGCCACGACCTGCTCCACCCCAAGCATTGTACGCTACGGGTCCCGAGTGGTACCCTCCGGTGGCTACTTCCCCAGTCACCAGGCTCGGGGGGCGTCCCTTATACGCAGTCAGCGTCCTCTGACGGACGCCGCCATATCACCCACAGGTCGCTACTCAACATCGTGTGCTGCGCCCACACACAAAATTTTCGTCACAAAGAGAACGGCTTGCAGAGCTGCGTTAAAATGGAGGCGTCTTCGATGGTTTGCCTCGGCCTCCCAGCCAACGAGCTGCACTTGGCACCTACTTGCTTTTGACATCACCTCACCACTTCTTGACGCTTCTGGCGCATCTCGGACTCAAAGTCCATGGACGGCGTCGTTTTCGTTTGCCCCAACCGGGCCCGAGGCACCATCGCCTTCCTTCGTGCCACGTAGACTGTACTTTAGCCCGCCTACCGGCCCCTTCACACTATGGTCATTGCCTGCTTAACTACCGCTAGACCTCGCCGCGGGAGTTAGTTCATTAACGTGGGCTTGAAGCTTGTTCCCGCCATATCCACCCGATATGGCAAGCTTTGAGGCACCAAAAGCCTAGGAGCGCCTCACCCTTCACAGCTTCCCCGATGTGCTTCGAAGAATCACGTGTCTCGGATTTTTTTCGCGCTGAAATTTGCAATCTCCGGACGGCACTGCCGCTTATCCGGAGGTCTCTGAGCCTGATCGAGAGTACTTCGAAGCGTGCATGGAACATGGAGAGCGGAGAGGTCGTCCGTGTTCTGCCATGCGCCCACGAATTCCATGCCGCATGCGTCGACAAGTGGCTGTGCAAAAACCGAGCATGTCGCATTATGACGCAGCTGTGGCGGCTCCACCTTCGCCCGAAACGAATTGAGGGTCTTCTGCACAAATGCAGGTTCCCTTTGCTGACTCACCTGGTTACCAACCTTCTGGGGTCACTGAAATTTATTACGAAACATTTTCATGATTCTCTATTTTTCTGCAATTATGTAAAAAAGCGTAACTAGACCGTTCGGTTTCGATAGCAAAACGGCATTAAATGTCATTACAAAATAGCATACTTTGCTGTGTTCCTCTTCTAATGAGAAGAAAATTGACTTGCTTATTAGCGACGATAACATTTTCGGCCACCGGGCCGCTGCCTTCTAATACAAAAAATCTCTCACCGAGCGCTGGATGTAACTTCTGGTTTACGTCAGTTCACTACCATGAAGACTGACGGCAAGGCTTTTTGAAAGCAACGTTCATTTTCTGTAATACAGATAAAACAGCGCTTCCGTGTCCAGATGTAGCCAATAAATACGGGACGTGTTTCTGATGGACGTATTCATCGAAGCCCTGTGTAATCAAATTTGCTATAGCGCCGAAAGACGTTGCAATGTATGCATGCTTGCGGGTTATCTAAAACATGGGTGAAAGAAACAAAGTCCAAGATTCTACGCGAGGGTTCTAATAAATGTGTGGGTCTTAAATACTACGCGAGTAATGTAGCTCTTTGCTTGAAGTCGTTTACTGGTCACTCAACAATGTTAAAATATACAAAGGACATTTGGGGAGCACTGCGGCTCTCTTGTGAACTCAAGCATGTTTCCTGATCACACAGTATGCCGTCAAATCATCGAGAGAGAGAGGGAGACTAAACATGTTTATTGTTTCTTATTAAAGAGTCCTTAGGGTGGCCTCCTCATTCCAGGAGTCCATTGACTACATCATATCTCTACGCTGAATCAGAATGGAGCGTTGTTCTTCGGCATGGCGGATCAGCCGCTATTTTTTGGCTGTCGTTTTGTGCTCCATATAAGATGGCCTCGTCGCTCTCACGCCCTTGTCCCTCACCACCCTTTCTTCACGCTGGACATTAGCCACCTTAATAAGAAGGCCGGAGTCTGTCTTAACTCTCGCCATTGTATCCCCGTGTTATGACTGGCTAGACGCACCCCGCTGAAGGTTTTTCCAGAATGACATTTTCTGACACCCTTCTAAACTTTACCAACCGCATAACCAGATGACGTACTCAGAAATGGTCTACAAGATGGCTGGATTCCCATCTAGGTAGTATCCGATCGGCGCGTTTACAGTGGCTTGCGCTGCCTTTCATTGGCTCTTTACCGAGGAACAGACGGGCTAGGCGGAAGGCTGGAGGAGTATGAAGGATGGCTTTGAAGTTTGTCAGCTTTGCAAGAAATTTTGATAAACTGTTTTTCGTCTATTTTAGGAGCGTGTCCTACTCCGCGCTAGCCGCGAGTTTAAAGGCAGGCTTTTTGGTGCCCTGACGTTTCGCTTACTAAGCCGTACCAAACTAAGTCGTATTCTTTACTAAGCCGTATTCTTTACTAAGTGATCGCCGCCTCCTTCTCCTGTTCCCTTCTTTTTCTTCCCCAACTACGCCCACATGGCCTCCCCCAACTTAACAAATGTTATCCAATTGATCTAGCTTAGCTGCAGTACTATCTTCACGAGTCGCCCTGGGTCGTGCTGCTGAGCCATCGCATTGGTCCCCGTAGAAGCACATCACTAATAGTCATCACTGCTCTCTTTGGTGTATTTCACCCGTCACACACCACAGGTTCGAGGAACGACTTCGTTTACGGTTCTGTGCCATCATTAGTCTTAAAAGATTTCTGGCACGGCTGGGCATGCTGGAACCATGCCAAATATAAAGACTCATTGATGTGCGCTCGGTGAGAGCACAAAAATGCGTCAATTCGCTGCTAGCCTTACCTGATTCGGCTTGAGTAGGATGACAAAACATTAGCATGTACGACAGACATTTGTTTTAAACGCTCGGTTAACTTGTAGAAGAATGGTTATTCTTCATGCAAACTTTTACAAATAAGTGCGCTGGCGTAAATGCGATTAAATTCTGATGTTTCACTGTACCAGAGAACATACTGTGCTGGTTGATATTTGCTTCCATTTCATTATAATTTTAAGTGCGAATGCACTTCTTAAGCGAGCCTGAATCGTCCGCCGCCGTAGTCCGCATAGCAACAGCTGCGGGTGCGCGCGCTCCTCGTCTTCCCTAGCAACGGGGGGAGATGGGCGCGCGCTGCCTGGCCGCTGACATGGCACATACCCACGTGGGAGATTGGCCAGGAATCGGGCGTGAGAAGGGCTAATGCACCCGCTTAAAGGAGTACTGACACGAAATTTCAAAGCTGAGATCCGCTCTAGCAATTAAGTAAAACGACAACACAAATAGTGTCTGTGAATAAATGCATCTTTCTTTCTTTGTAGTTGTGTGTGTGTGTGATCTCTCTTTCGCGAGCATTACCGAACCGCGCAAATTCAACTCGTGCATTCGCACTTTCACATTCTTCCCCTCGGGGAAATGCGGAGAATTTTTTTCCTTACAAATAAGGCTGCAATTTTTGTATGAAGTGGTAGACAGGTGATAGTGCGCAGGTTCGAATTATGAACTGGAAATGCGTGTCGTCGGGTGGGATTCGTATTGTAAGCCTAGAAAACCAAAGCGAAAAAATGGACGCGTGCATGGTTACCTTACCATGGTGTATCAGAGAAGAAGCCAGTCGACGAGATTCGGGCCAAAGCGAAGAAAGAGTTTCAAATATGATGCAGCAGCACACACGTGGACAATTGGCATCACCCAAGTTTCGCTTTTTAAACCACGTGAGGAGACTTAACTCCAACGAGAATGTTCTGCCGAAGCAAAAGGACACGTGACGTTAGCGCATACCGTCGTTCACTGCCTACGGAAGTTAAACAGATCCATGGCTTATTCCCGCAAAAAATATTTGGCGAAATCTTCCGAATATTTTTTGACCAAGGGACCCTCAAGTTGTCGCTGAAATGTTTTGACTTTGCCTACTTTTCACTCTAAGCGAAAAATCAATTAAGTAAATGACAGGGAGAATGAATGACTTTGATGTGATATGGAGTTAGAAACGGCGTGTTGTTCGTCAAATGAGGCAAAAAACGCTGTATTCATGCTCACGCATTCACACCTCAAACTAGTATTGCCCGAATCCGAACCCGGGCCACTATACCGAGCAAACGTGACACTGGGGCCTTACACCGCGGGAGAGACCGGTTCGGTTTTAAAGATGAAGCATTAAATGCCCCATTTAGTGAAAATGCGGGTCCGGCGATGAAAATAACCAAAGGTGTTCCAAACAATTGCCGACAGTGAAATGAGAATATAAGAAGAAAGAAAAGAAATATAAAGTGTGTTTGGTATTCGATCCCGAGCTCTACAAAATGCGAGTCCAATAAGCATCCATTGGCGTTCGGAAAGAAAATATGGAGCACACAGTGCTGAGACATTAAACTTGGAAACGTGCGTTAGGTACACGCATTGAGGATTGATTTCATCTGGTTTTTAACGTTCCCGCGCAACGCAGGCGACGAGGCACGCCGTAGTGGAGGGCTCCGGATTAATTTTGACAACCTGGGGATCTTTAACGTGCGCCGAAATCTCGTACACATGGGCATTTTTGCTTTTCGCCTACATCAGAAAAGCGGCCGCCGCGGCCGGGAATTGAACCCGCGACCTCGTGCTCAGCAGCAGGGCAACGCCTTAGCCACTGAACCGCCGCGGCGGCTACGTACTGATGACCAGAGGAGTGATCTGAGCAATCTAATTACAATGACAACACAGCACGTTCGAACAAATAAGGAATTTTTTAGCGCTTGAAAGGACGAAGAAAGAGGAAACAAATGCGCGGGAAAAAACCCTGCCCAGCAATGAGTACTCGCCAGAACACCTAAGAAAACTGCAGAGAAAAGGTAACTTCGCAACAGTGGGATTCCCACTTTTTCAACAATCAGATACCAATCAGACCTGGCCAATCTTCCGGAGGGGTATGCTCAATAGTTCCTCGGCTCCAAACACCCAACCAAACATGCAATTGCCCGTTATACTTCAATCAGGATGTCTAGGCAGCTTTCTCACACCGGCGAGTTTGCTCTGCCCTCCTGAGCTCCATTCAAATCAATTTTCATCATAATTTGCGTCGTGAACTGTCTTCTTCAAATTTGTAATTTATTCTTTTTGAGTTGATTAACTGAAAGCGATTTCCCACAGCGTTTAATTCTGCCCTATATTATATAAAATATTTTTGCAAGTACTAATGAACGGCCGTCCCCTGATTCGATGTGTTTCCTTTTTCCCTAACTTTGGTTGCCTATTTTTGCAGCGTACCACAGTACAAGGCACGCACCAACATGACGGATAGCCGCTATGCCTGGGGCGTAGATGCAGTCTTGACAACATGTTCGGAACATCGTACTAGTGTGAGCAAGTTGTCTATTCTGTGTGTGTTAAACAAATCGAGAATAGCCCCCTTCCAATATGCGCTTTTAATAACCTCATAATTACGCTAATCGTCGTCTTGATCACGAGCTGCTGACACACAAATAGACGTAGAGAAAGAAGAATGCGACACGCTCGTTGTGCAATAACCAACTACTCCATTATTTTGCCTTGCATGACGATTACAATGGAAGCTTAACTCTTCTTGGCCAATCCATCTAAGTGGATATGCGCCATTTTTCGGGTCGTCACCACCACCAACCAATGGCGATGAGCAGCTCGACTGTTCGGCGGTGGCAATAGCTGCTGTGCTGGGCCCTTCACGTTTTTGGCTGGCTGTTTCGTGTGTGGCCCTGGCGCAACACTGCGGAAGTAAACAGGACTGCTTGCACCAGTTCCGGGCAGTCGCCAACCGACTTCCCCTGGCTGCAGATTGCTGACCCCTAGATTGCCGCCATCGCCAGTGACGGCGGGCGATGCGTGAATGCTTGGCCTCCCCAGCCGAACTTCAGACAGAGCTACGCTCCAGAACTTCGGGTCACCTTCCAGGCGAGACGCGCCCGATAGTCCGCAGACGGGTACTTCCTCTGCGTGGTTGACGAGTACCTTGCTTGATGACGCCGGTGATGTGACCTGTGCCAGCCCCCTCTCGCAGAAACAACAGCTCACGTCCAGGGCCTCGCAGATGAAAACAGTGTCACAAATGGTGGTTGATTCATGTGGCTGTTTGGATCAAAATTCTAATATCGGTCCACGTCAACCGATATCGATCCACATATCGATCCACATCAACCACCAGCCACCGACAACCAGCCGTGGACCAGCCTTTCACTAGAGAGGATCAGGCATACCCTGAACTCTTCTGAATGCCGCCTCGAATCAGACCCATGGATTATGACCATCGCCAACACACCATCGAAGGAATTACGTAGCAGCGCTCAGAGGCATTCGATCAAAAACTCATCGGGTAACCGCAGCCATCACCTTCAAACTCGCGACATGACGAATTGGGATGACGGAGTCTACGTGTGTGCGAGGGCTCACAGCGCAACTCGGGACCGCTTGTGCTTCGAACAAACTCAAGGCAGCCTTTTCGGCGGTAACTCGCTCATTCCAGGGTCGTTTGTCCGTCGAAGCTCTGAGCTGCGCCCTTCTTAAGTGAAAAGCACTGTCACTCAAGGTATGCGAAAGATTGCCACGACCAGCTCCATCCTCAGCGTTGCACGCAGCGGCTCCCGAACAGCATCTTCCGGTGGCTACATCCACAATCACCAGGTTCGGGGATGGGGCCACATTCGCAGCCAGCGCCCACTGACCGGCTCCTCAATATCAACTTTTTCCCTCCAGGCCACCACTCAACATCGCGTGCTGTGGCCCCAAGTTTCACCGAAAATAGAACGAATCCCAGACTTACGTGCAAATGGAGGGGCATTCAATGGCTTGCAACGCCATTTCGGCCAAGCAGCAGCACTGGGCGCCGACTTGCCCTCGACATCATCTAGTTCCGCATTGACGCTTCTGCCACATCCAAGGCTAAAGTCTATGGGCTGCGGCATTTTGGTGCGCCCAATTCTAGCACCAGGCCATCCTCGTAATCATTCCCTCTACCTTAAAGTCGTGCTACGCGGTGGATGACAATGAGATGGCCATGGGGGAACGTGGGCTGCTTTGAGCCCCGTTTCTCCATGGCCATCAGGTCTCTTCCTGCACCGCGCACATCACTTGGGGATTTGCTCCCTATACACTGTGCTGGGATCATGCTCCCGCCATATTCTCCTTAAATGGCCGGCTTTGAGCCGCGAGAAGCCGAGGAGCTCCGCACCGCGGTAGCTTCCACGACGTGTTCGGAAAAATCATGCGCCTTGGATTACTTCATGCTGACATTAGCAAACTCCACACGTACCTCTTCAACCCGGAGGTCCATGAACCGGAGCAGATGGTACTTAGTAGTGTGCATCTACATCCCGGAGAGATAAGAGTTCGCGAGGTTTGTTTGCTTGCAAGCACGAATTCTATGCCACGTGCGTCGACAAATGTCTGCGAATAAATCGAATGTGCCCCAGTTTCAGAAAGGACGCGTCAGAGGCGGCTTCATCTTCACTTGAAACCACTTGAGGGTCTCCAGGAAGAATGCACCTTCCCATAGTTGGCTTGCATGTTAAGTCCTTGTTTCCGCAGGTCAAGCTTTCATTGAAGCTCATTAGATCTTGAATGTTTCGGTATTCAGACATTTTGTTTTAGAGACATTTTTATGTTTTCCCCTTCGCGAAACAATTAGAGCCTTTAGCGGCGGAGGCGGAGAGTGTTAGAACCGTTTGGTCACACAAGTTCAACACGATAGATTCTCAGGATTTTCTGTTTCCTGTCAGGGATTAAAGCAAAATTCAAAACTAGAACACACCGCATCATTAGAACAACTTATAATGCGTATTCACATGTGTCGTGCTCCCTGTGACCAGAAAATTGATTTCATTGATTAGATAAAAAAATTTCCTGTCGCCGTGCTGGTGTCTTTTCATTAGAAAATCGGGTACAGAGTGTTACGTCAATTCTCTTTCATAAAAACTTTTAGGGGAACTTTCTGCAACAAACTTCCCTTTTTGTAAAAGGAATAAAACGCACCTGCACTCACATTGTACCAAAAAATAATGTGCCTGTTTCAGACAGCTTGTCGTACCGTCAAAGCCTTGTCTAATTAAAGTTGGAACAACACCGGTCGATGTCCGGTATGTACGCATGCTTGCAATTTTTTGTAAACATTGGCGAAAGGGATAAAGTCCAAGCTGTCACACGAGGGTTGTCCTAAGCGTGTGGGTTTTGAATACGACGCCAGCATTATTGCTATTCGCAGCCTCAGCGGGTGGAGCGTTGGTCGGCGGCGGGTGGTATCAGCCACTATTCATTTACAGTCATTCTATGCCCCATAAAACTCTGCCTCGACGCGTTAACGCCCTTATATCTGTACCCGCTTCCTTCACGCTTGACATCCGCCACCTTAATATAACGGCCGTAGTCTTAACGCCGGCCATCTTATCACCGTCTTATGATAGGCTAGACGACGCCCACTGAAGTTATCACCAGAACATTTTCTGACATGCGTCTAAACTTCACTAAACATATCACCGCACGACGCACTAAATTACCTTCAAGATTGCCTGCTTTCTATTTAGAAAGTGTCGGCTCACCAAAATAATAGCAATTCTTACAGTGGCTCTTTGCCGAATAGAAGACGAAGAAGGAGGAAGGCTGAAAAGACCTCAATTCCCTACGACACTCCGACATCACTATCTATACCAATGATACAGCTTTACTCATCTATGATAGCAGCCTAAAACAAACTGAAACAATCGCCAACTTAGAGATGTGTAATACACTGCGGTGTTTTACTAGTCATAGGATAGTTCCGAAAATCACAAAAATAGTTTTAAAAAGTTTTGACTCTTCTAATTCAGACGCGCAAACACTTTTACTAAAAGATTACGAAGTGTACACTTCAGCATATTTTACTTTCACGAAACTTACTCTATAGAGTATCAGGGATTTACATATGCGTTCTACAGCTCCATTATTTCCAATTTCCAGAACACAGGGATCAGAAGTTGAATGTTCAATGTTTACTTTGAAAACACAGCGGGAGGTGTTATACGGTGTAGGTATAGAAGAGGAGGTCCCAATATTAGAAACCATGGCCGGGACCTCCTATCTTTCTACACCATAAAAAGCAACCATTGTACAAATGTATAGGTTCAAATTAGCAATCTATTAGCTTGAGAGGCGTGGAACAAGAAAATCAGGAACACGAGGCCGAGTAGTCCTCTTTGTTCATTTCGAACCATCGACCTACCATGACCAAACCACCAGGCGTTTCTTTCGCTTAAGAAATATTAGGTTGTCTTTGCTGTACTCACTTTGCAAACACTTCTATTGTGAGGCCGGTTCACGTCGCTTGTTTGCTTACCCTTGTCAGTTATGATTTTTGAAGGCTCTAACTATGCCTTAAGCGGGACTTGCGATTTAACGAGCTCCTTGCGAAGCGACCCCAAGAAATTACTTATCATTGCGACAATCAACAAAAGATAAGTAACACATCCGGCATTGAAGCACGCGAGTGAAGCATACGGCCGCACATAACAATCTAAGGGACACAGTCAATTGCTTTCGAGAAAAAGATTTAACGCGCGTCGCAGCTTTTTCGTGGCGTTGTTTTGGACGCACTACCTTTAAGAATAATAATCAAGACTTTAGAGCTCAGCATTAGACGATCCCTTGGTGCTGTAAATTGCTGTATGGTTCCATGCATGTATGTTTGTGTTTATCGGCGCAAAGGTCCTTCCATAGTCAGGTTTGTGCTTAAACTATGTAATAAATGTTTATGACATATCCTACCTAAAATACTGTATATAGCACTCGTATATGGCCCGTAGACTAAAACATGAAGATGCCCATAATGGCGGATGAAGGGGATTATGGATGGGACGTGACTGCGCCTCGAGCCGAAGAACATGCCACGCGAACGGGCTCCCCGTACGAAGAAATTTGTGTTTTCGCATCAGTATGAGCTAGATAATGAGGCAACTGTTTAAGAACTCCGCACACGTACGGCGAGCATAGCGAGGAGATTGAGCCCTATTCATCACTTGAGATCTTTCAGAAACCGGCAGAAAACGCAAACGAGGCGGATGTGCTCTCGCAAGTTCGCGTCGTTATGGTGGTGCGATGGTAAAAGTATTAACCTTAAACCGTTCAAGCTAAACGATCTCATTCTATTTTGAAACTTTTGAACGTAATGGTAAACCAAACCAGAAAAAAGCTGCCTCGCGGTAGCTCGATCATTGCGTTCATTAACAAAACTACCTGTGCGCGAACATATTAATTATTGAGAGTTCAGTAAGTCGGACTTTGCTGGACAATACAACGGGAAAAGCTGCGCCGGGACCATAATTACGGATGCGGATGCTTCAACCGAAAGGAAACTGCAGTACGTTTTTTGGAGTACAAGCGTGGCTGCGATGCTCTTAACACAAAACTTACGGTAACGTGAAGAGAATGTTTTCGGGTAAATTTTTCGATGTGAAGTATGATGAGAATGTTGGGTATTGAAGAATGCTTGTCTTGCCGTCCCGTTCGTTATGTCCATTTCACGAAGCAATCCATTTTTAAGTGCAGAAAGGGTTACTGGGCCCAGAACAACTCGTTTTTAATGATTACGCTTCACTGGAAGTCACAAAACGTAAAAGCTATCTACACAGAGACTAAGCCTCATACCGATTCCTTTTAAACTTGGCGTCCCTGGTTTACGCAGATGCAATGATAGAAAGTCATTTCCTCAAGGACAGTCTTGAGGATAAGAATGGCCGAAGACCTTTTCTATTTTAATGGGTAGTCGCTATTCTGGGCACTGCTTTTGTTGGCAGTTTCTCATGGTGTTCGATGTTGAGGATCTGGAGACGGCGGGTTTTTCACAAACGTATCCAAACAACGCCTGAATGATGCTCGCGCATTGAAACAGATGCAGCTGCGTCTTACAAAACTTTTTGACGGATTAGGGTAAAAAATGATGCCTTAAATTATTTTCGGAATGAGCAATAAACACTATTAAACGGACCACATGACCAGAGTGGCAGATATCGCAGGATTACGCAGCATAATCAGCGCAAGTCAAGAATATTCGAAGGCAAGTCGTTGTAGACCAGAGTCAGCCCACAAACCCTGTCAGCCTGTCTGTCTTGCGCACCCTCAAGACAGACAGACAGACAGACAGACAGACAGACAGACAGACAGACAGACAGACAGACAGGCAGACAGACAGACAGACAGACAGACAGACAGACAGACAGACAGACAGACAGACAGACAGACAGACAGACAGTTGCTAATTGCAAAGGTGGTCCTAGCCTTGCTAAGAATTCGCGAGCGCCGCACGCCGCTTGCAAATCGATTCAAGCAACGCAGGGGGTGGAATTGGTTCAACACCGCTGCGTAGGGCTAAGTGTATCCCTTCCTGTGCTGCACGGCGCGACACTCGTCATGTAGCCGGGCAAGCCCACGGCACCTAACGGTCGACTCATACACGTAGGGTAAAATCAACTCGCGGTGACGCTCGCTGAGGACAACAGAGTTAGATAAACGGGGCTGCGTATAGCCCACCGTGTTATCCAGACGTCCGGCAGTTGTGCTTTCTCTCTCTCGCCCATGCCACATAAAATTCAACCCGAATAACGTAACTAGCGTAACTGGAAACACGTGCACTGAAGCTTTCTGTGATTCTTTCCAGCAGCTGGTTTATGTGCAAGCTGGATAGGACTAAACGAAAAATCGAGTTTCTCTCTCGTAGGACCTAAAGAGGGTTGTGCTGTCCAATCTTGGAAGTTTTCGGAGGGCTGATGCGGGACATTACTTTTCGAAGCTTTTCGCCATCAGATATGCTTTCGGATCCCCGCATGCGCAATGTCTCTCAAAGCAACGTGCGCACGCGCCATGACGTGTTCGCTGCGTGCAAGTGGAACAGAGACTCGACATCGGCTAAACGCATTGTGGGCAGGAGGACGTAATATGAGACATTACTAAAAACATAGTTATCGTAAGAAGTGAAGGGATATGATCAAACCGAACTAGACCGCCACCGCAATCACGCAGTCATGTTTCTCGTCGGGGGCCTCGGGTTGGCCACCACCAATCGGACAAACAACATTATGTGACGTCATAGAGACTTCACCAGAAAATGGTCGGAATGTCGTCACTGTTTCATATAATTTTTTTATCGTGATTATTTGTTTGAAGCCTCCTATGAAATTGGTGTCATTGCTAAGGATCAAAGCAGTCTTTTTAATTGAACCACATTTGTATTTTGTCTTAATGGCTCTGCTGTCGGAAAGAGCCTTCGAAATCAGTCAAACCATTGATAACTTTCAGGGCGCCGCAGGCTGGCCTTCCAGGGAGGCGAGAGCGGCAAGCGTCCCATCTACCTAAGCCTTTTTTCGGCCCCTGACACGCTGATCGATTCCTGGCTGTCGCGCCAGTCCCCAAAACCGTGACTAGAGGTGGCAAAAAGGCAGGACGCTTCGGTCGCAATAATTAATTGCAGCATGGGCGTGGCATACGGTTGCCGGAGCCTAGGGACATTCCCGAGCAGCCGGCACGCGTCGAGCACTTCACACGCCAGCCTTTGCATAGCCAACGAGATCGCTCGTTTTCCCTCGCAGGCGTGAGGGGACGGGAATGTGGAAGGGATGCGCAAAACGTGATGCCGCCAACTAAACCGAAGGACGTTTGCGGGACAGGCGTGAACGACCATTAGATTGTCTTTTAGCGATAATGACTGGTGTAAGACCGCAGTTTTTAACAAGGGGAAACGCCCACAAGGGGAAAGCGGTCCCAAATTTTGGCATAGAGGGCAGGTCTTTGAGTGGCCCACAAGAACGCACATCGCAAAAAACAACTAGAGACCCATCCCGCTACCCTGCTTTTCATTCGAGAACCTCATTTGACGCTAAATTGCAGATCAGAACATGTCGGAACGGCATGCTGTTCCTCGTATTTTGATGTCTCCTTCTTACTTCGCACCTTTTCAAATTCAAAATTTAGAAATGCCCCTGTGATTTTTATGTTTATTTATGATCGCAGAATGAGTGACCCATATTTTCTTTTCTTCTTGAAGACACCCGCCGCGGTGGCTCAGTGGCTAAGGCGTTGTGCTGCTGAGCACGAGAACGCGGGTTTCATTCCGGCCACGGCGGCCGCTTTTCTGATGGAGGCGAAAAGCAAAACGCTCGTGTTTACGAGATTTGGGCACACGTTAAAGATCCCCAGATGGTCAAAATTAATCCGGAGCCCTCCACTACGGCGCGCCTCATCGCCTGCGTTGCGTCGGCGCGTTAAACCCTGCAATCGATCAATCATCATCGTCTGAAAGATGCAGATGACACTTTCTCTGGCTAGTAATGCACGCGGTGCTGTCGGTAACCTGATTCTTAAAGGGCCATCAAGGTAAAATGTAATTTTATTCAATTGAAAGAAAAGGCTTTGGTGGCTTCCTTATATACATTCCAGCCACAAAATACGTTGTGTTAACAGAAAACAAGAACTATTAAAAACCTTCCAGTTTCGTTCCATGGTGACGCATTATGACACTAATGCCGTGTTGTGGGCGGGCAATAAACATTTTTATCAGTCTGTTAACTGCGCATTAGCATTCAAATGATACAATCAAATAAACTAGAAGCCCCATTAAAATCTCCCAGTCATGTTTCTTGGCGTCGGCGTTGGTCGGCCGCGGACAATCGCACGAAAAAGATTCTGTGACCACCAAGTTCCTCCATCCTGCCACGGACATCCGGGCCTGAAAACCTGCCGCTGCCCACACGCGGGCGTACGAACCAGCAGGCACAAACTCTTCTCCCAGCTGAACACTCGTGCACCCAGCTCCCTACAATCAACTGAACTCACGTAACCAGCGCACTATATATCCCCATACATTAC
Source organism: Haemaphysalis longicornis (assembly GCF_048455015.1). NCBI lineage: Eukaryota > Metazoa > Arthropoda > Arachnida > Ixodida > Ixodidae > Haemaphysalis > Haemaphysalis longicornis. Next base: position 131,830,329 of record NW_027526204.1, on the reverse strand, counting down.
TGTCATATATATAACTACTCTAATTTTTCTGTCCTCTGGCATACTCTTCATGTCACTTAATCAATGTAGCTACCCCACTGTACCATAATATATTATTATCATTGTTACTTATATTATTACTTTTATCCTTGTGTACCTCGGTATCATTATCCCATCCTATGTAATCACCTACAAACCATACACCACTGTCATTATTATTTCCATTCCTTTTTGTTTTTCTCTATACTGTGCATTGTTATCCCTCACTCGTATTACTATCATATCCGCTGTCTCTACGTTTTTTAAAACCTTGTGTACTCCTTTAATCATTATCCTATCTGTTGTCCCCATGTTTTAGAGTCTAGTGTACCCCCAGTTTGATTGTCATCATATCTGTTGTCTCCAGGTTTTATTTATTTATTTCCCCCTTTTTTTTCTGTGTGCGTATGTGTTTTTTTTTTCTGTTTTGTTTTGTTTTCTTTCCTGAACCCAGTGTACCCCCGTACTAGCTATTATCACAACCGATGTCACCATGCCTCATAACCCTGCGTAGCCCTAATTGTATAATTATCATACATGTTCTACTCTTCCTCTTTCACTATCCCCCTCCTCGCTTCCGTTCGGCTGGTTGAGGTGTCGGCGTAACGCCAGACAGTTATCGGCCTCTATCTCCCCCTTCCTCTACCCCCCAACAACCACTTCCTCCTCCCTGCGACGTCATAGAAAGATCGCCAGAAAGTGGCAGGGGAGCCGCCAGTGCTTCGTGTGTTTTTCTTCATATATCAAGTATTTGTAGGAAATTTGTGACATAATTGGTGTTGCTATTAGTAAAAAGTTGACTCCTCTGTCATAAAAATAGGTAAAACACGACAGTGAAAGGTGCAGTGAAAGGGGCAGTGAAATCTGCATGATTTGCGAGTCGGCGGCTGTCTTGTGGGTGTGCTTGGCGGGCGACGTCCTGCTGGCACGTCGCTTCTGCAAAGGTGTACTGGCGTCAGTTCCGTGACGGATATGACATCAGTGAAATATCGGTGTATCCCGGAATAAAACACTTTCACGTTAAAATAAAACCCGCAAATAAAAAATCCTGTGTATAACGTGCTCTTTAGTATTAAAGGCTGCTTCCCCGCAAGAAGACCCTCTGTGCAGGAGTGCACCCTTTATAGGCCACTTGCTTCGTGGTACTGGCGTGATTTCTGTGCCGGATATATCATCAGTGATCTCTTGGTGAGTCTACGCATAAAACACTGTCGTGTTAAAACAGCCTTTTTAATGAAACGGGCTTGCAATGGGTCCTCATTGCCCTTTCAATTTGAAATTCCCTCCAAGCAGCCGAGGTGTATCCGTTGCGAAGGTATTCGCGCAGCTGAGCTGTAGGTCGTTCATACGACTGCAACACACGGGTGGTATTTCTTATTGTTAAAGGGATTTTTCAACAATCCCGATGCACGCTTTTACTCTTACCTTCGCGGCTGGAAGCACTGCGCTAGCTAAAGCTATCGCCAGCATGGAGCGACACTGCGTGATGTCCTCGTCGCATTTCCTCTGCACTTTTTTGCCATTTCCCGGCCCCCCAAAGCGGCTGCCCCGACACAAAAGCAATGCGTTTTCGTAGCTCTAACAGTTCGTTTCAGAACGACGCACTCTCGTTTTAGAGAACTTATCCCCAGAACTGTCCGCATTCCGTGCCCGCTTTGGTTTCGTGACTTCCTTTTTAAAGTGGCTATCGAATGCTTTCCTTACAGCAACAGAAGGAAAGCCTGCCAATAGCTGCTACACCGCCGCAATGCGTAACTCCAGCGGCCGAAGAACCCCAACACTGGGAAAGACAGAACAATCTTTTGAGCAGTTTTCTAAGTTATCTGATAGGCGTAGAGTAGTAAGTTTTTTGGGTGAGGTAAATTGCGAGCCCCTAATGTAGGTACCGGATGTGTTGGCTGACTACGTGCTGAAAGCGTTTAAGAATTTGAAAAAAAGTTATAAGTGTCGCAGTGTCCCTTCAGCTTTCCAAAAGTGGCGATAACGGAAGTGCCAGTTTGTAAGAAATTCCAAATTATTATGCAGGCGTTCGTTTTACTTCCCACGTGCAGCCTTGGTTGTAGTCACAGCTCAAATATTTCCCGAGCGCATGTGTACGAAAAGCAAATGCTCATTATATGGGATCTGAATATTCGAATTCGGTCTTCATTTGACGTTTCCCGTGGTCATTACTGGTTTGCACACGGAGCAAATCATCTACGTTTTTGTGTTTTTCCTATTTCACTACGGCTCACCATATATTATTAGGGGAGAAGCATCTTAGGAGCTCGTGCTGTCGGCGTCTCCTGTCGTCGCCTGATGTCGTCACGGCCAATCAAGTTGTCAAACGATGGTAAAAAAACAAGTGTATAATGGATAAAACCACTCGAAAATGAAATAAAATAATGTACATCAATATAAAAAGAGGAAGAATTACAATTTAATTGCATTAACAAAAAATTGCTGAATTCAACACCGAAATGGGTTCAAACGCCAGGCTTTCTCGCGTAAAACCTGCAAGCATGCTGCGGCGTGTGACAGCAAGACAACTCACGGCCAGCCTATCTTTTATTTAATAGCTTAAATCGGGTTCACCTCAACAGAAGCCGCCACCGCCTTAGAAAGCGCGCAATTGCTCCTCCCCGCCGGCGCTTCCCCGTGGCCCAATCAGCGCGTGCCGTGTGGCAAGAGAGAGAGACTTGCAATCATTGAATACACTTATACACTGCATGCTTCGCCCCTTCCCAGGTTTCACGTGAGTGGGATGGCAAGGGATTTTGTAATCTATAGAGTGCTTCTTTCTTACTCCTTTCACTGACAGATGCTCTCGTCAGGCCTGCCTCGTGGCGGTAACTCCTAACCGAACCCGAGTAATCTCCTAACTGTACCTGCCAAATACAAGTTCTCTTGGCTTTTACTGTTTGGGAGAAAACCGATTCGATGGTTACTTTCATGATCATCGATTTACACCCAAAATAACGAAGCCTAGCCATTATTAAGCAGGGGTCAGCGGCGCTAGAGCGTACCCGGGATAGACGCGGCTTAAACCGAGCTTCTCTGAACCGAGGAGGCAGAATAAATTTACTCCGACCGCAAGAAGCCTCTGGAAATACGAACTCATTCTCGACGCTTTCCTGCTGGCTAAGCCTTTATGCGACGCAAAAATACAAAGCGCAATACATCTTAATTTTTTTCTTGTTTGAAAACGCCGCTATCCAAGTCACAGATTAATCTTGATGAAGACCTGAGGTAAGGAATGGAACCTCGAAAGTCGAGGAGGAAGTGATTGCCTCAAGATTACCTGTTTCGGCTGGCTTGTATTTTGAGCGGTAGCGCAGAAAAGTTAGGATACGAGTGAATGACTTCCCTCCCTTTCTTACGGTAACTTTCTTGAAGGCGTACGCTTCTAGGCCGCTTTTCTTCAACCATTCTTTTTCCCAGTCCAATTATGCTTCCAGAGCAGAACAACTTGCTCGGAAAAACATACAGGTACTCGGACATCAGATCTCGTACAGAAGGCAGGTAGGAAACTTGGGGATGTCTGTGGGCGGAAACCTGTAGTGTGCGTAAGAACTCTCATGGTGTCTTTCTCGAAAGGCCTTTTCGTCGAACAGAGTTAATTCACTGTGAAATAAGGAAACAGGTGAGTAAAGAGAAGGTCCGTAATCTGGGATTTCTTCACCATACCTTGTGGAAACATATGACTTACGTACCGGTGTCTTCCAAAGTGTTTAAAGGAAGTGTTTCTAAACATAAACGATTTTGGGGCAACGTAGGTTTACGGCCGCAATTAGAAAGAAGAAGCTGGCTCTTCCACTCGGGGAAAATACCAGCTGTACATCCGCTAGTTGGGAAGGCTGCTCAGGGCGGATAAAATTCTTTTAAACTCACCACACTGCATTTCAATTAGTCTTCACGGCTGCTGCACTTAGTCCGAATGTTCAGCCGCTCGTGCAGTGCAGCGAGTATAGGGGAACTTCCCGCACGTTCACTTTGCACGCAACACCGATGGTTGCATGCAGGCTACAAAAAGTGTGATTTGCTCCCGGTTGTCAAAACCATTAACTTTAAAGTAATTTCAATTGCCGTCAGGCTCTGCAACGCGAACACCCACTCTTTGTTTTGCTTATCTGCCGAACGATGATTATTCTCAAGAACTTCTTGTTAGACCGACACCATGCCGACTTGAACATACGGGCTCCAAGATGTCCATGTCTCTTCAGTACGCACAGATCCCTATAGCAAGTCAAGCACACATTCTACCATCACCATTATCATCACCGTTATCATCACTGGGATGATGGTGGTGGTAATCCTCGTCGCCGTCACCGTAATCATCAACATCATAATCTGTTTGGAAACTTTTCTATTCCTCCGCGCATCACAAGTCATAATTTTTGTACATAGTGCCTACTATTTCATCTTTTATTTGAACTATAAATGACGTTCTGGGAACGTTGAACTCCTGGAGCCCAGCGAACTCCGTTGTTATAAACAGTAAAAAAAAACCCGAGTTTTTAATTCAACATGGGGTGTTATTTTATTGCACCTTACGTAAAAATGCATAACATTAATACAGAGGTTGCAGACACCGTGAGAACATTGGGAGTTCTTTTTTCACAAGAAAATCAGCTGGGACGATCACATAAACTCAGTCCTAAGTTAGCTAGCAAAACCTGTCGGAATAGCGCTAAACTTCGCTCTTTTTTTTCTGTCTTTAGAAATGTTATTGCACAACGCGTTGTTCGTATGCCATGTTTGCTTCCTTGTCTCGGACAACACAACAAAATCGATCATACCTAAGATGTACCTGCTACAAAAGAAGGCCGTGGGTCACATTGCTAACGTTGACTACCTGGCGCACGCCAGAGAGATGTCCACGCGTTTTAAAATTGCACCATTTTGTCAATTATATTAATTCTGCTATACGACGCGTTTTAAAAAAATTCACTGCTAATTGGGAAGACAGTTTTTTACAAAGGTCATCCCTTAAACCAAACGCCGTGACTTACTTTTATCAAAAGCAACCATTCTAGTGTCTTCCCTTTTGCCGTACTGAGCATGGATGGCAGAAGATGTGGCATGCATTGCCAAGACTGCTAAATCAATTGATTTGAAACGGTTTTCCTCTAGAAGAGGCAAGTGCTCGTGCCATATCTCTTATATAACTATTTCACTATTTTCAAAATGTCACTTGTGCGTATTTTGTTTTCATGTGTATTGCTGGTGTGCGTTCTTCTATATTAGGGTTCTATAGGTTCTAGAAAAGGGTTTCAGAAGAAAGACATTGACAAAACTCGATACCGGTAGGTGTGGAAAGTATAACTCTCCAAGTGAACGCCTTTGCGCCACGTACACGTGAACGCCGATATCGCCTCGGGCGATTATTCATGAGAATTTGAGGCAACACCAAGCGCCCGGGCACCGACCATCCAGAGATTTTGAACATCGATGTAAACGAGATTTATGATGCTGGGTATCGAATATAAAGCATTGGCAGGGAGCGAATATATGGGAACTAAATCTGGATGAAAGAGCCTAGCCGGTCTGGGCCACTGAGAACCACTTCCACACTAAGGCTCTAAAGGCATACTGTTTTGATACCTTTGCAGGCAGACTTACTTCTGGCCTATTTTTTTTTTTTCACGAAAAGGAAAGTGATTGATGTTGAACACTAACCCTTTCACATCCGTACTTCCGCCAAAACAATTACCAGCAATTTGGGATTCGTGAGGGTTACACTGCGCCAACTGATGCCCCAACTACGTGTTTTCGTAAGAATTAGGGGAAAAGTACATATTTGCGTCACCTTTGTAATTGGGTTGGCTTGAAGTGTTTTAGTCAGTGTGAAAATTGGTAAAGTGCAGCGAACATGGAGAATTGCCGAAATAAGTGTTTACATGAACAAGCAGGAAATAAAAACTCATCAACGCCATGAGAAAGTGACATAGGGTGCATCTTCTTCTGTCAGGGGTGAAGCCGCTTAGGGGTTCGGGCTGTTGGCATCGCATGTCGTCGTCGTAACCGTCGTCTCATGTAGTCACGGTACTAAAACACCGGGACACTCATTTACGCCTCACGCTGGAACGCTTCGTAAAGCGTACTAAAAAAACACTGGGACACTCGTTTACGTCTTGCGCAAGTACGCTTCGTGCTTCAAAGATACGAGACTATTGCAGCAAAGTTGTATACCTCTACCCCCCAATAGTCTCGTCTCCTGTGGCAAAAAAGCCGAGGCGCCAAGAATACACCTATACACTGCATACGTCGCCCCTCCCCAGGTTTCCCGTTAGTAGAGAAGGCCCGGGATTTGTCTTTTTTGTATTGTTTTTTTTCAGCAGGAGGTATAAGTGAATATCTTTCGTCTGCAATTCAAGTTGGAAAAGCGAGCCGTCGCAAAGAGCTGTAAACGTCGGCAGGTCCCAGCAAAAGCCCATCTAGTTGGTTCACCGCTGTTTTAAAACCATCAAGTTTGACAACCATTAGTACAAATTAAACATTCTGTACTTCAGAGAAAATGTCTGCACGGTGGTGGAAGGACAGTTTGTAATGACATACCGACAGCTTCAGAATGGCTGCCGGCGCTAGCGACCACGCCAGGCGTATGATATCTGGAGGAGATAATAGCCTCCCCGGAGGCCAAGTTCTAAAGCCTCGGACGCGTTAACCGAAAGTACCCGCCGTGGTGGTTCAGTGGCCAATTCGTCGTGCTCGTGACCCGAGGAAGCGGGTTCAATCTCGGTCGCGGTTGCTGCGTCTCTGGTGAAGGAGAAAAGCACAAACGCCCGTGCGTCGAGATTTCGGCCCGCGTTAAAAATACCTTGGAGGACTAAATTAATCCGGAGAACTCCACTAAGGCAAGACTTATACTCCAGGTGTGCCTTCGGCGTATTAAACCCCCATAATCAATTGAATCGAAAGTACTTCTTAAGTTATTAGAAGAGTAATACCTGGGCTACACGAGCGTTTGGAAGGACATTTCAGTCGAATGAAATTCGAAATTTCAAATGTCATTCGAACTGGAAGGAGTTCTGTCGATCTACACGGCCATTCTCAAAGGCAGTTGAAAGTTTCCGCGTTCGCCCGCCATGTTTAGGTGTCGCCACTGCTGCAATGTTTTGTTCTTGGCGAAAATGTAATTTTAGAGTTAAAATGGGGAAAAAATCAATTATTAGAGATAAAATTGATAACTATCTACAAGCGCGTACAAAACATGCACAAGGCAGCGAAGTTTCTTTTTGTCTTTTTTCGCACCGCCGGTGTTGAGAGTACCAAGTTACCTCGTAATCGTAGAGCGAGTGACAGAGAAGGAAAACAAGTGAACAAGTGAAAAATTATGAAGATCTCGCACTTAAAACACACAGTTTTAGTCGTAAATAATTGTTTTTGTTATTACGGCTTGCAGAAACTGAGTCCGAGGATATGACCGTTCGTGTTTCAAAGGCCTTTGAGACCCTCAATGGTCAGTTTTCGTGCTCCTTTGACTCAAATGGCATTTCAGTCAAAGGCCTTTGAAAAACGTCGTGTAGCAGCTCAAAGGTGTTATTTGAGTCAAATGTCATTCGACTCGAAGGTCTTCGAAACGCTCGTGTAGCACGGGTATAAACCACCTGACGAGCCTGTTAAAGCGAAACGTTCAGCCCCTCACTTTTGATGTCAGTACGCGAAAGCGCACTGCAGGAAAGCCATCTTACTCTGACGGTAATGATGATAGTGGGTGAAGTGTACAAAAATTAAAACACCTACAGCTTCGTTAGGCCCCTTCTGTTAAAGGTTCATGTTCAGCAGAGAAAGGAAGTGACGCATGCGTGTGACGACTGGACGTATACAGGCCTAACGTCATGTTCTGAGTGAACATCGACAGCTGTTGCTCACAGCTTGGCGTACAATGAGAATGGCGCTGCTGTGGCTGCCGCAAGGCTGTTAGCAGCAGGTCGTTAGGCCTAAGTCGCATTTTGATCTTTTGTACATTAGGCCTAGCATCACATTGCAAGGTTTAACACCTTGATATGGCACCCATTCAAAACAGTGCTCATTGTACGCCAAGCAGCACGTACAGATTCACGCCATAGACCCCAAATTCAAACGTTAGGCCTAGGGAGTGCATATTTGAAAGACCCTGTGGTTATTCTACAACAATGGCGCGCACCTACAAAGTAAGCACGTACTCGCCGTAGCGGATTGGCCAACCACGCAATCAATCACAACAAAGCTTCGCGTTTAACCATCGTCGTTGTTAGACGGAGGGGCGTTTGAATTTTTTCATCCCACTTTTTGTCTTTCAAGCATTTAGCACATTTCAAGCCCGCTATCTAGTTTGGAGGGAGAAAAAATTTCATCTCGTTCACTACCAGCTATATCATTCGAGCTTTGCCTCCAATGTTACCGAGTTACTACGTGCTTCTCGAATGGCCATCTCTGGAAGTGCTGGCGATGAATTATAAACACCGGCTGGCCGAATGCTGCACGGCGTGATTCGCCTGTTCTCAACGGAGCAAGTCATTTGTTTTTACTTATTCTTCGAGGTATGTTTGGAGTTTATCTTTGAGTACAAACTTGTTCCAAGAAACTGCACTTACTACAAACACCTTCAATCACCTGTTCCTCCGTGACATGGATGGGCCAAGGACGTTTGTAGGCACGCAGCACACAAACATCCCCGCGGATGAAATGTCGGACAAATGACGGTTTAGCCTGATTGTGTTCGTGTTTCTCCGGCGTGTATGTATGTTTGAACCGTCATGGGTACGTGAGAGACCTTCATACCTCCTTCTGGCGTAACAAGTCGGGCGGCTAGCCTGGCTGACCTCGCCTGCCCATTGAAGAGTTTCATCTCTCACCGCGGATAGCTGACGAAAAAAAGGGTGCGCAGATAGAAAGGTAAAATAGTCCATTTGTTCAATTACTTCGTAATCTGTTTACACTCAGCACCCCTGCTTCTATTTTCTCGGTTTACTTCCGCTTAGTTTCACTTTCGTTCGGTCAGCGTGAGTGAAAGCAAAAGAGCATACATAAGAAAAAAGCGATGGTAATGGAAGAAATGCTAGAATAGTACGCTTTACAGCGGAACACGCACAGCGGTAGCGCTAGATCACCGGAGAAAAATGAAAATAAAGAGAGATAGGTTGAGATATCTGCAAAAACAAAGAAATAGTAAGAAGCCATGAATCGCAGACATGTCCTGTCGGGATTTGCGCAATAAAACAAAAGCGGCTGCCATTCCGGTAATTGCACTGCGCGTCGTTCGGCCTCTGCAATAAAAGCAGTGATCGCGGAGCAGGAAAAGGATGTACCGAAGGCGTGTATGCAAGGTATAATGGGATGAATAAATCTCTTATCATTGCATTTCGTCCAGTTTGGGGAGCAGCACACTAAGCCTGCGCATCGGCGCCATCAAGTGGCGAAAGGCGGCGCTTGCAACAGCGCCTGTTCAACTTAAATTGCTCGAATATATTTTTATCGCGCACTTCAAATTGTCAATGCGGCCTATTCCTGCTATTTCTCGCCTATTTGCGAAATCGCGGCCACGGCCGGGATTCCTACGAGCGAATTTCCGCAAAGCGGCAGACCGTCTTATCCAATATTCGCAATATTGGATGACGCAATATTCGCTTCAGCAAAAACATTTGTTCGAATGAGTAAAGCTGTCTGGCTGCCCTTATAATGCTACCCCTATTGAGTCATATTCAAATTATAGTTCTAGGTATCAAAGCTGCCCCTCCAGGCTATCAGGCGCGCTGACTTTGGAGTAATTTAGACCACCTGGGGATCTTTAACGGGCGCCCTAATCTGGACACACCAGTGCTTTTGTTTTTTGCGAACATTAGGAAAAAGGCCACCACCTCGGAATGCGATTCGCGTCTTCGGGATCACTACCACAATCAACGAATTCATTAAAAATCTTCTGTGTCTGTTTAAATATTAATTATTGCTCGGTGCTGTGCGCTCTGCTTAGACAGCAGAAGACGTCAGGGCGAGTTCCTCTGCAGGGAAGGCCAGGAAAACCGGTCATGACAACACGCATGCGTGCGTCAGATAATGGCGCACTTACACGCTCAGACAAGTCCGCTTTAAGCATGATTTGCTTTTGTAAGTGCAGGAGTGCGTGAAAAAAACAAGACAATCTTCTGACAATTTCTCGTCTCGGCGGGAAGCCCTGCTGCTGGGAGCGAAACGACGGAGGCGTCAGTTTACCCAGCAGCGCATGCATTCCGAAAACCTCGTTTGCGGAGCCACCTCGGCGTGTTGTTGGTAACTGTACTCGCAGGCTCATAAAATATGGATGCAGCGGCCGACTGCATTTTGATGACACGTCCCGTGCAGCGAAAGAAAAGTTCACATTTCGTTGACAGCTCGGATTGGAGAAACGACTTTGTGCAGGTGAGCCGTGGTAATGCTGTTTGAATTCAATTTCTGAGTGCACGGCACGTCGTCGGTTCTACACTCAAGCTTTCATTCCACCCCAAAAGAACGCCTGTGGTTATGCGCGCAGAAACGCAGCTTTTGTCGTCGACATTTCCACATGTGTCCACATTTCTTCAGGCTTAAAGCTCATGCTCTGCTTGCCGAATCTACACTAGGATATCAAGCGCCATAATAGCGGGCTACAGATTAATTCAAAACTAACTGGTAAGCATTATCCTTACTAAAACGTCGACACACGCTTTTTTTGTTTTTTTTTGCGTCTTTATCAGAAACACGGCCAGAGACTGGGATCCAACACATATCCTTTGGCTGAGGAGCACAGCGCCTTAGCCACAGAGCCGCAGTGGCGGATGTCGGGCTCTCTCGCGCCACAGCGGGACGTGATAAAGTTTCGAACACCCAGCCAATGCACCCACGTAACTGCAACCCCCCACATTCTCACACGTGATGTCGTTATTCTCGTTTCATTAGCTGCGCACCGTTGCATACGCGTTCCCGTATGCAAATGGATGTCCGAGCTCGAACTCGTTTGACCATACTCTAAGGTGATCGTTGATTACTTCATCAACGATCACGTCGTCTTCACGTCGTCTTTTGCTGCCGGTTGCACAATTTAGGGTGATACCGCGCACATCACAGGGGGGGGGGGAAGGCTGGGTACGATAGGTGGTTGTGAACGCGAAGTCATACTTTACCCCTTTGTCCGAAATACTCTCAGGCCGATACAGTGGATATAAGACCCTTGTTAATAGTGTTTCAATGGTCTAAGTGTTGCGCGGCATACTAACGGAGCTGAGGCTTATGAGGCAAAGCTGTACAGTTTATTACAATACCTAAACTACTCATAACTGAGAGAAGAATTTTCCCGTTATATCACCGTCCCAGTTCCTGTCAAACAGCCTCAGATGCTGCGAAGACAAGCGTACAGGTTATGTACTAGACCGGCAGCGTAGGCTTGCAACCGTGCCACCCTTATTTGTTCAAGTATTAAACTCACAAATTACGCCAAAGTTGAGAAAACCAAGAATTCCGGCGTGTCCGGCCGCAGGAATGTCCTAACGGCATTCAGTCGAAACTGCCAAGCAGGTTCAGCAGGCGAACCGCGCCTCAAAGGTATTCTCTGCAACGCACAATCGCCAAATGTTCGCGGGAGTACGCACCAAGGATGTGAGGAGAAGTTAGGCAACAGGGCTCGGCGGACAGCACGCGCATGCGCAGGATCCGCCGCACCGCAGTTATCTATTATCTAGTTTTAGATGTGAACAGAACACAAAATCATCCAGAACAGTAAATTGCGTCATGCTAGTTGGAGGCTGCAAGGATCAGCGAACAGCCCCTTTAGGCTCTCCGACTCCGCGATAAGAAAGCAATTTTGTTGATGAACGTGCGCTCCCCATACACTTTGAGGGGGCTGTACGATTCCTGACCTGCAGTTGTATTATTCTTTAAAATTTCCCCTTTTCTGACGATCTATAATAGCAGCTACGGAATGAATGAAACCGTTGCAGGCTCGAACTGCCACTTCTTATCCAAATGGCTCAGTTTCGCGTTATTGTTGTTGCTCGCTAGGTGATAAAAAAAGAAGCCCTGTTGGCAGAGCATCAAGGAAAACTTTAATGGTATAAAGTTCTAAAGGTATAGTAAACCCAAACGGTACTCCCTCCATTGCCAACGGTTGCACGATGCGAGGTCTAAGGTAATAAACATTGTCGAAAACTAAAATTTCGCGGTGAAGCGGATTATAACCAGTGCGCAGCACACTGCAAAGAACAAAAACCTCGCTGAGATAAGTGGCACCAGGAAAGTCCACTGGCTGCCTAATTGTGTTTCCAGCTGGCCGAGCGGAGCGAAGCCTGGAGTGAAAGTAGCAAGTAAGGCATTGTGAGCCAAGCTAAGCCAAGACAAAAACCATTCGTCTAGGAATGTTTATTACGTTTCTTTATTGCATGCTACGGTCTGCCTCGGGAAAAGCTATTCTTGTGTTTTCTTGGACGCTGTGGTTCTCAATCTTGTTATAACTAATACCAGTTTGCGGAGCTACTGTTGAGCTCTTTAAGTGCCTTCCGGGGCGACCATGGATATCGTTTCAAACTACAGGCATACTTTTCAATGCGGAGGTTCCTTTGTTTACCAATTCGATTTCAACAGTCTGGCTGGCTTCAGCTCTAGGCTCCTACCCATACCTTGTTATAGCAAACATGTTTCTCGATCCCTAATACTGAAGGCGTGGTTCATTGCACCGTTCCTCTCTGTCTCTCTCTCTCTCTCTCTCTCTCTCTCTCTCTCTCTCTCTCTCTCTCTCTCTCTACATCTATCCCTTCCTTTCTCTCTCTCTCTCTATCTTCCTTCCTTCCTTCCTACCTGTCCCTCTCTCTCTCTCCCTTCCTTCCTTCCTTCATCTCTCTCTCTTTCTTTCTTCCTTCCTCTCTTCCCCCTTCCTCTCTCCCCCCTCTTTCCTTCGTTTCTTCCCCTCTATCTCTTCCCCTACGTCTCTCCCTTTCGTCCTACCTTCCTTCCTTCCTTCCTCTCACTCTCCCTTCCTCTCTCTCTCTCCCTCCCTTTCTATCCCTCTCTTTCTTTCTCTCTTTCTTTCTTTCTGTCTCTCTTCCTTCCTTTCTCTTTTCCTTCCTTTCTTCCTTCTCTTTCCAGGTTCCTCGCTTTCTTTCACTCTTCCTTCATTTAATGTTTTGCCTATCTCTTTCTCCCGACAGGTGGAGTGCGTGCCACCGTCTCGACGGGCATAGAGTCGGACATGGAGGGGTTTGACACCACGTTACTCGGTTGGTTTCTTCGCACTTTCAGCAGTCCTACTGACTTTTACTTGCCATTTTTCTACTGCGTCTTACCTTTTTTTTCAGCGTGGTTGGGCGCAACAATGATTCTTTTACAACTAATGCATTCATCGGTACGCCACTGCTATTGCTCGATTGTTATCTTGTGAGCAATACGCAGTATGCGATATACACTATCTCGTTAACGTATTCATTGATGGTTTTCTGTGCCATATGTAAATCTATGCATAGTGTTTTTAAACTGAACTGTTCACGTACAATTGTCTCTTAAAATACAAAAATTAGAAGCATGAAGTTGATTCGTTATGCAATAACATTCACAAAATATTTATTGTTGCATTGCAACTATTACCAAACGACGGCATTTCGCAAATTCCGCAGAATCCTCAATCATATTTATCGCCAAGAGAGAAAGACAAAGATCAGAATCCTCGTACTAAAACCATAATAAAGGAGTTTTCGCTGAAGGTGTTTCCACAGAATGCATTACTAGAATTCATTCAATTCATACACACGCCTGGATCCATTCGTGAACCAGGAAGTTATAAAAAACAAAACAAAAAAGTAACGAAAATAACCCCTTCTACTTTCCCTAACGAAAAGCAAGTACAGTATTGCTCTGAAAGGAACGGTCATGAGATAAAGAATCAAGCACACTAACTCCCGAGAGCACAGGGAAAGCTGAATATAACAATTTTGCGTAGTCAACTGGATTTTATGCTACAATAGTGAAGAATAGGCTGTCTTAGAGAGAAGGAAACCATCGAGTATTTCTTACCGCAATACGTCGTTTTTTTTTCCGAACCATGTGCTGTTGGCAGAGGCCGGATTCTCTGTCGCCTGTTTATGTGTTCTCGCTGGTTTTTACGTGTGCATGCATTGCGCCGCCTGCGCAAATCAGAGCGAGTATAGAGCATCGACTTTCTTGCGAACAAGGCGGCCGACTGTAGATCGTTTTTTTTACTTCTGCCGTTATGTTGGAATAGTGTAGGAGTACCGCTTTGGCTGCCTTTTCTGTGCGTTTTGCATTTTTACGCTTTAGTAAAGTGAAACCTAAAATTCATCGCATGCGTGGGGTTTGCACATTCTGACAATATATTAAAACAAAAGCATCAGGTTCCTGACTCTACAAAAAAAGAAAGAAAAAACGCGTTGTTGGGATTGTTGTCCGGTCAGGACACTGGCCGCCCCTGTAAACATATGCGATTCAATGGGATTTGAACCCGGGTCGCTACAGCAGCAGCCCCATGCGCTAATACTCCACTCTCTCGGCTTTTTTTTTGTTTTCCACATGATATCTATTGCCCATAATTAAGAATGAAATGATATTTACAGCATACATTTACAACTATGTCCACAAACAGCAGAGTTGAATACAAGATGAAGAACAAACCAAACATAATGGACAATTCTGTACATTTTCTTCAGACCGGGGGCAACCGGAACAACTAAGATGCAAAGAAAACCAGTCAAAACGTGAATCATTCGATCTTCGCACGCGGTCAGCCGTGAAAGAAAAGTTGTTCCTTTCTTCGTGTTCTGCCGGGAGCATCTTGTTCTGCCCGTTCTGCAAAAAGACTGAAGGCACCCTGCCACACATACTGGGCGGAGTGTACTCAGCTCAAGAATCCCCTACCTTCCCTCCCCCTTCCCCTTCACCCCCCTGCCCGAGCGATTGGATATCTTGACGTCCAGCCCGGACCTGTCGACGCAACAAGAACTCGCGTCCAGGGGCCAGGAGCTATTGGACTCCCATGGGACTCGTGAACAGGGGTGGTCTGACGCCTGCGAACGTAACTTGACATGGGCTCAGCGAAAGTTGTTTCTCTCTCTCTCTCTCTCTCTCTCCTTTCTTCGTGGCTCATACCAACGTAGGGTATGGGCCCGGGAACGGGATCTTTGAGCGCGTAATGTGGCCGCTTTACAAAATTCGTAAAACTATAAACCGAAATCGTAACAGTTTTAAAATAGTGCGTGCAACATTGCACTTGACCGTGACGTCACTTGAGTAGAGCAGGTGCACACCAGCCAATCAAAACCCAGGTCCTGGAGAAGCTGTGAGGTGTACCCCTCTGCTTGCTGACGTAATTCGCGCCGTAGGATGCTCATACAGAAAGAAAGAAAAAGAATCAAATGTCTCGTAGCAGAAAAGCAGACGTTGCACGTAATTTGCACTAACAACAGAGACACGAACGTGTATAAAAAGATACAAAGGCGATGTCACAGTAGAAAAGTGCTTAATAAGCATCGTCAGGCTTTTGCCTTCAAAGCACGTAAGCACCCTGGAGTGCCCCGCGAAATTATTTTTTTCGGCCCCGTCTAGAGTGCCGTCCGACGGCATTACAAGCAATCCACTATATCGACGTCCACCGGCGTTTTGTAACAACGTACGCACCCTACCGGCGTTTTGTAACAAAAACGCCCACGCAAAAGCCGGCCTCGAACCACCGGCCTTGGTATCACTAAGCTAACACGGACCCTCTACACTCCAACGACAGACGCTTGAACCGGTGCTAGCCTGGTCTTTAAACGGACAGACAACCGATTTTCGTCGCGTATATGTTCTCTAGCTCATATGAAATCCTGCGTTTTATTCAGCCCGGTAACCACAAGCAATTTTTAAACAAATTGGCGGAAATAATTTTATTTGGCAGCAAACTTCCTGAAATCGGAAGGGTGGCGGTTCGTAGTGTCGAAACTTGACACTACAATATGTGTCCCTGTCACGTGACCTGCAAACCTAGTAGCTACTGTAACTGCTGAAACGTTTATTGACGTATTGAAAACCTTTTAACACAAGTATTTGTACAAGGTTAAATTGTATATGTATTTATAATTATTATTTTGAAAATTTTAAACACACGCCGCCCGCCGCCGCAGGGTTGCTCTCAGTGTGGCTAACTGAGCCTGCATGCCCAGAATCAACGGCAGCGTTCAGTAAACGGACCCCGTGAAGGAGCTTTGACGATTCTGCCTGAGTGAGGGGCGTTAGTTCTGCCAAAATATTTGATTTCAGTTTCCAAATACGCCAACGGCAGCTTAAAAAAAATGCCGCGCCCGGGGAGAATCGAACTTCCGTCCTCCACAACGTGAAGCCAGATTCTACCTATCGTCTATCCCAACAAGATGGCGCATTCGTGCCAAATAAACCGTTGCATTAAAAAAAAAACAAGTAAAGAAACAGGAAAGCCTGCGATTCAAACTTTTTTAGCTGGGGACAAGTTTTTTAATATCGCTTTTTATTTCGCATGCAGACAAAAGTATGTTGCCGAGCTA
Organism: Haemaphysalis longicornis; assembly: GCF_048455015.1. Taxonomy (NCBI): domain Eukaryota; kingdom Metazoa; phylum Arthropoda; class Arachnida; order Ixodida; family Ixodidae; genus Haemaphysalis; species Haemaphysalis longicornis. The sequence goes on along the minus strand of NW_027526204.1, from coordinate 131,813,839 downwards.
CTCTATGTTGTGGTTGCCAGCATGATTTTCGGGAGGGACACATAGGGCTCATAGATCTAAAAATTTCGATTTAAAAAGTTCTAGGGCGTTATCAGCAAAACCTTTTCTCGTCAAGGTGCTTTAAGTGATGCCCTTTCATTCGGGATAGAGAATATATACTCGACAAAAATCGGTTGTCTGTCCCTTTATTATTCGAATGTCGTCGGACGGCACTCTAGCCATGCCTGCCGCGATCAGCTAGAGTGCCGTCGGACGGCACTCTAGACACTGCGTTTTTTTCACACTATGTCCTGTTCTTTTTGCAGTCTCGAAATAAGAGGCATACATGAACGCTTCTCCAAAAACACGTTAAGTAGTGGGGATTGCAAACGTTTCAGATTCACGTCCAACGTTGATGTTAGCAAACCACGGCGGAGCACCCTACTCCGAAAAGATTATAATCGTCATCACTGTGAAAACACGAAAATTTTGAGCTAAATCACTTGGGTTTGACGCAAGCACCAAGTATCCCATCAAACGTGCACAACAAACAGTTCGAAGCGTAGAAGGCACCAGGCCCAAAAATGCATCGACTCGCAGGTTGGGTGCGTACGTCGACGACCAAACGCTCTGGCTAACAACTTGTAGTGACGAGATAGCGCTGCGCAAGCAGGATAATTTCATCGTCGTCGTCATCATCATCATCATCATCATCATCATCATCCCAAGCAGTAGAGCCCCTTATGGAGCGAGAGTGGCTAGAGCAGTGACCGCTCACCGTATCGAGGAAATTGCGATACCCGCCGCAGTTGCTCAGTGGACAAGGCGTTGTGCTCCTGAGCCCAAGGACGTGAATTCGATCTCGGCCGAGGCGGCGGCTTTTATGATGGAGGCGAAAAGCAAAAGCGCTGTGTGTTGAAATTTCGGCTTACGTGAAACATTGTGAGGTAGTCCATATTAATCCATAGTCCCCCACTACGGCATGCCTCATCTCCAAAGTGTAGCTTTGGCATATTTAACCCCACAATCAATCAATCGGGAAAACGGGATATGTAACCTAACACATTGCTGGAATGGCGCAGTGATAAGGATGACGTTGAGTTCCTACCTTGTGGCGCTACAACAATAGGCACACCAACCGAAGAAAAAAGCGTTGCGGAAACGCAACTTTTTATCAATGTAATAATACCCGAGAGACGCAAGAGATATATTACCACGACTAAATACAAGCGACTCAACGTTTTTTTACCAGGCCTAATCCCACCGACGAGGTCGCTAAAACTTTAATTTCCAAGTTTAAAGATTCAGCGCAACCAGAGCTGCTCTTATGGCCAGCGTCTTCGGACAACTGGTAATATTTTTGAGGTGAAAACCATGACATTAGGAGTCCTGGTGCGTGTCGGGCAGGGGACGACAAAGAAAAAGAATCTACGCGGAGAGCGGGTGGGCTGGGCGCGCGTCCCAGGGGCTGGTCAAGATTCGACGCGCCTCGCTGAAGGACAGTGGAAACGCTAATAAGGGAAATGGACGCATCAACGGGAGTTCGTCTGCGAGGGTGATGCCTGTCCGGTATAAGACCGACGAAGGCGCACCGCACTCCAGCAACCGCAGCTCCATTCCCAACGTCCTGAACCATGTCTCGCCGTGGTAGCGTCAAAGATTCCGAGGCCAATGGCCCGGGAAAACGGGAAAGAACCGCTACGGCCGAAGCGACGTCGCCCAGTGCGCGTCTCGGTGTGCAGTCCCCACCGGAGATGGCGGCTCCTCCAGGCGTTACGGCGACGAAACCAGAAGCCAAACCAGACGTGCCTCCCATAGGCTCCCCCCCGTTTGCTGAAGGTGGCAGCTCCGAAGGTAAATCCATAGGTTCCGTATCTCTGCGCCCAATTGGTTCGTCTTCCTTGCACCCGGTAGACTCGGGATCACTTCCTCGCTCTCCTCCCGACTCGAAACCCGCCATGACCGAATCTCCCCAACCGCAAGAGTCTTCTCTCGGTGCCTACAGAGCTATAACAGCCTCAATGTCTCCGGGAAACAAGCTTGAGGAACGCTCAGGATCTGGGACTCCGTCTTCTGAAAGCGCCAAGTACTTTCCCAGGCAACCCAGCCAACCGACGAGCCCAAAGACACCAAGCTCTCCTCCCCACGCTCTGGGACCCCAAGACTCCCCGAGCCGCATGCCTACACCCGGCAGCCCTGGCAAGCTCTGGTCCAATTGGGGCCGATTGGCTCGAGGATTCACGCCAAGTGAAGGGGACGGGAGGCGAGCCACACCTCCTCCTGCTCAGGAAAGGACGCCCCCTGAACAGCAGTCACCTCCTCAAGTGAGCCCAACTAAGAGAGCGAGATCCCTAACAGAACAACGAGGTGGTGCACAGCAGGACCGATCAGTAGATTACTACAATTCAAGCCCGAGGCAAGCAGTACCCAAGAGTGAGACCCCAAGCCCCATTAAGAACGTGTCTTCCACAGCTAGTCCACGACAAGTCCCCTCATCTGGCTCTCCCGATGGCCGTGGTCACGCTGTTCGCAGTGTGGCAGGCACTGGAACGCCATCACCGATTATGGCGACAGAGGGGGAGTCAGAAGGGGCCCACTTCGCTCTCCATTTCCCGATGGCCACATTCCTCGTCATCTGGATACAGCTGCGTGTGCACTGGAACTACTTGCACGAGCACTATCCCGACCGATGCGCCAGTGTGTCCGCCATCCTGATTGATGGCCACTGGGAGCAGCAGGTGTACGCCGCTTTCCACCACTACGACGTCGGGCACCTGCTGACCCACGCTTACTGTTTCTTCCTAAGGGGACTCGTTCTCGAGTCAGCGTTGGGCAAGCCGGGCTTCGCCATGGTTTTCGCTCTGGTCGTCGCTCTGGTCGGGCTTTTCAGGACCGGAATCGCACAACTCGTGTACGGGCTCGCGAAAATACCGTCGTTCTACAAGATGTGCACGTACACATCTTCCGGTGTCGTCGTGGCCCTGGACGTGATCAACCGCTGGCACTACGGCCACCAGATCGTTCCCTTCCGCCACCATTTGGGCGAACAGTGGCCACGTATTTACGCTGTGCTCGAGGCGTTAGCCTTGCTCCTGTCCTGCAAGAACGACCCAGTGGCTATGCTTAGCGGCCTTCTGGTTGGGCTTTTATTGGCTCGTATCTCAGTGAAAAAGATGGCAGTCAGGTAAGGTAATGTTTGTTCTGCTGTCTGAGAATAGATAGAACTAAATGGATAAAGGCCTGCTTATTTGTTGCTTTGTTGTTCTGGCGAGCCCATCCTTGAAAGGACGCGTGCCGATGCGAATGCGCATAGATAGGCGTTCATGTCCGAGGAATATTTTGTTTTCTTTCTGGCGTATAACTGTATTGGCCGGGGTAACGCAATTTTCGGCGGCCTGTACACTCTCTTCGAAGCCGTTCTCTTTATAGCGTAAATCTCGATTCGAACCCAGTGGTACCGGCATATAAAACAACAAAGCATGACCACCTCAAACTCCCTGACACTTCTCTTACTTTCTCGTTACTTCGTTTTCGCATTTCCGCTCTCCACGAACGGAAAATTGTTGGAAATTTTGATAATTTTCTACAAAAATGTAACCATTGCGACGCCGCATTTCATTTCGAGCATTTTTAATAAACACATTTTGCTATGATTAGCCAAATTGAGCTAGCTTTTTTCGTTTTTTGTTTGCATTAAGTTTGGCCCCGTAAAAGATTTCTCGTTTTGTTTGGTTATATTTTTTTAACGAGCTACATTTACAGTTATATAACTTCACCGTATTAACTTGCCAATTGTCCATTTTTGTGGACATGCAAAGTGACACACGATTGGCGGATTCTTTTTAATTTCTTCCTGTTTGCTTTTATATCATTTTTGTCTGAATTGTATGTAAGAGCAGTAGAGAAGAGTTTATATCTCATTTTTTGGCCTTCACTGTTTTCGATGGTTGTTTGTTTTTTGAATGCTTACGTGAAAAGGTTTTTTTTTAACCAACGTGGCACGCCCATAGCGTCAGGCAGGATGAGCGGTATTTGGAATTCTCTGGCTTTACTAAGCACATAAAGTGCTATACACAGAGTACAGTGTTTGATGGGTTTCTGGATTGGTTGGTTGATATATTTACTTCTGAAGTGAAGCAGTGCGTATTGAATGGTAGGTTTATTAATTCATTGATTTATACGAGGATGACAAATTTATTATAGCCGTTATTGCTGCTTTTTCTGCCACACAATTTCAGATAATGGTTGAGAGAAGCATGGAAGGTGTGAATGGATGGATCAATGCTCACCAGAATTTATGGGATGAAACGATTCCCTTCCTCTTCCATTCGAGCTCAGGAACCTGGGGCATGCAGGAGGTACTGAGCTTAACGTGTTGACATTTCCCTCACAAAGGCTGTCTCAACGATTCGGGCATATCTCTAGAGCGAACCCAGGTGGAGTAATACATGCGTGACCAACATATAAGTTATCAGTTTACTGAGATAATGCTGAATGAAATACTCCAAGTTTGTTGGGAAACAAACATGGCTACAAAACAAAGATGGCTGTAAATATAACTAATGCCATCTTCAGTCTTTACCTAGCTTCGTTTGCAAGGGTGAATGTGCGGTCGCATGCAGGCCTAACTGGACAGTGCAGTGGGGTGCCCACGAATGCCTCTCGTTTTCACCAGTTCTCGTCGCACACTGTTACAGAGTTCGACATCCCAAATTTCACTTGCACGTGGGCGCCGTTCAATGGGGGCCCATGACTTCCCTGTTCGGCGCCGCCATCGTGGCCTCGTACGTGTTCGGACCATACCCGGAGGGCTCCGCTGCAGCCAAGTCGCAGCTGACGTTTAAGCATCCCATACGGCCGCCTTGGGTTCTCCCCGCGCTGTACGTGGAGAGCGTGTATCATCTCGCTTACGTCGTCCTTACCCTCTTGACTGTCGGCAGCGAGCTGGAACTCAACCGTGGACGTCTCTGGTAAGGCACCCTTGTTGATTGATTGATCGATTGATTGATTCACTGATTGATTAATGTCTTCCGTGTCACTCCTGCTGCTAATCACACGTGCTTGTTTGAATGCAAACAAAAATCGGACGTAGCAGCACACGCGCTCGTCAAGCCAAATCCTTTGAGGATTTTTTTCTTTGCACCAGATGTTTGCAACTCACCTGATGACAAATAAAAATGGATGATTTATGATTGAGTGCCCGACATGAACGACGCAGAGAAGCCAGCCTAGCAACTATCTCTGCTCGCTCCTCCACGTGCAATTGAAGAGAGTGAAAGTACGTCAAACACGCGAGTTCACATCGCGGGCAAACAACTAACCAACGCTGGAACGCCCACTAACCCCAAGGACGGGAGTGTGATTACTGTAACGCGTTCACAGAGTTTGGCCAGTCTCTAAGACCGCTCTCAGACTACACCGGGCACTTTCTTTGCCCAACCATCAGGGCCTCTCTGCATGGTTCGCCATACCCCATGGCCCACTGCACACGACACACCTTGCCAGAAGTTTAACAGCGTTCCATGGCGTATATAGTACACACGACACGACTAACCAGAGGAGCTGCAGCGAACCTTTGTTAGAGCCTAATCGCTTCATTCCAATTCTTTTTACAATATGCGAGGTTGGTCATTTTGTCGCTGCCATGCATGCCTTAGGAGAAATTTGCATGTTTATCAAAATTGCAATTATAATGAGGTACGTATCCCACCCACCGTGATTACATTATAACGACGTTTTACTCAGTTGTCGCTACACTATAGCAGTACTTATAACTGTTCACAGGTTTGTGCAGACGGTCATCGGAATGCTGGTTAGCGTGAACGCGGTCCAAGACATCCTGTGCTGGATCGTGTGGAGTCACGCCCGCTCCTTCCAGGAGGCTCTACCAGCTCCATTCCTGCACTCGAGCACATGCAGCTGCGGTCTGTTCGGCACGCTGTTGGCGCTCAAGATTGTCCACCACAGGCTGCACCCCGAGGCCGTCTTTACGATGGCCTCGTTCTGCATTCCCGTGCCATTCTGGTGGGGCATGTTTTTGGAAGTGTTGACTCTGAACCTCGTCAGCTCGAGCGGTTCCAGCTTGGGCCACGTGATCGGACTCCTCGCGGGCATCTTGTCCACGAATGTTACATGGCCCGGCGTCGTCAGCTGCATTAGAGGAATCTGGCGCTAATACGTTGCGTCGATGTTTCGGGCTTCCGAGGTTGCACGGCGTAAAAATTAGTTTTCGCATATGTTGAGCCAATGGTCTTATTGCTTCTGTTCATTAAATATCTATTGCCGTTCAGGCATGAATGCCGCAAACAGCTTGCACAGTTTTATGCGAACGCGTTACTTTCTATCGGTACAGGCGTAGCTTAACAAATCCCTTGTTTGCCTCGGTGTCAGCGACACCAAGAATGAAGATAAAGTAAGATTACTTAGTGTTTTCCTTGTACTATGGTGAAATAAATGTTAAGAGTAACCCTTGTCGTACTAAATAAAATTTTCTCTGTTTTAACCATTTCAGCCCTCTTTTTTTTAATTTCAAGCAAAGCAATGTTTTTGTGAGATTTAGTACATTTTTGCACCCCATAAGCCCCAAAACAAAAAAAATAGAGGTCGTAGTGCGAGTGATATATTTGTTAATGAGGCAAATGGTTAGGACATCAGGCAACTAAAAATTTCATATTAGAGGAACCAACTTTTATTTGGCGTACCAGGATGTGCTCAGCCTCCTAAGTCCAGAAGGCCGCGAGTCCGTGTTGCGTCCAAAGCTCGACAGAAACATGTTTTTTGCCTCTTTACTTAAACTTGTGACCACATGAAACTACACACAAAGATTGAGCTTAGTAGTGCACGTATTCACAAATATACATGCTTGGGAAAGAAGCTATGACCTCCGTTTTGTTCATCAATGTCGTTATTTTACTTTCACCGGAACTATTACTTTCTATCGTGCAGCTCCACTATAACACAACAGTGATGTCTATCGAGGTACGTATCATCGAAGAACGATTCCCCAGAAAACTAGCACTTTTGGCTTCGTTGTCTATGCGCTAGAGGAACTTTTGTGGGATGGCGTCAATCGACACCGCCAGGACCGGAAGGGTTCATGCAATTTGTAATAAAGTTACGGGGGACATCTACGTTTGTGTGCCACAAGGGGTGCTGGGGGAAGTGGAGGCTTTACTCTTGTACTTCTTTGCAGTGCTTGTAGCCGTATAGTGAAGTGTTTAGTGTGGGCCATTGTACGGCAGGGCAAAGCGCTGGACTCCTGAATAATAGGTGACTACTGCGCCTTTCGGTGGGTCAAAGGGGGTTTTCGTAACGCTGGGCTTGAGAAGTGGAGCCCGGCAGCGTATTTCGAAACGCTCCGCTGTACAGCGCCTCACCTCACTTCTTGACCGATGCCGAATGTTAATTAAACTATGCTGATAGGCTATGCTCAGAGCATGAAACGACGAAACATTCCAAATTACCATTATTAAGGAAAACAACGCTTAGAATTCAATTTAGAAAAAAAAATCCACAGAAAAAAAACCTTATGCCGCTGGTGTTCGAACCTAAACCGCAAGAGCTTGCGCCCACAATTCTACCTCGAGGCCACAGGTCCATAACAGCGGGCTTTTTTAAGCACGAGCTCAAAAGAATAGCGCGCGCTTGGACATCTCGTCACGGGGGGGCGCTGTGCAGAGAAGCGTTTGGAAGTACGCGGCCCTGCAAGCGACTCTGCGCTCCCCACTGCGGGGCGCCGCGTGTGCAGGGGCCCTGTCCTCTCTTGCTTTTAATGCGCGCAACACCCTACATTTCCCCAAAAAATACAGATTTCGCGAAAGTTCCAAATTTTATCGTTGGAATACCGTAAATGGAGATAATTGGTCGAACAAAATTTTGAAAAACAAAAAATAACAAAAATATAAAAAATTACGGAAAATGTAAAACTACAGTCTACTAGAAGGTAAGGTGTGTCGTTCGGGGGAAAAACCACTGGAGAGCGCGGGTCCCTTTTGCGATGAAAAAAATTGCGTGGATGGCAGGCGTTTCGCAAAGAACTCTTGTTGCATCCAGCGCCACGTATAAGTTTTTAAAGCAAACTAAACAGTTATTTGACGGATTTTATAAAACTCTATGCCATAAAATGAAGAAATAAGACTGTTGAGGGCAATAAATAAGGATTAATTAAACAAAAAAATTTCTGAAGCCATCTGGTAATCAGCGGTCGCCAGGGGCGCTGCTAGCGACAGGAGTTCCTCAGCAGAAATTTTCATCGCAAAAGGGACCCCCTAATCGGCCCCCAACGACACACCTTTCCATTCTAGCACACTTTAGTAAAACATATGCCGCATGGCATTTTCCACAATAATGTAGATTTCAGGAAACTTGCACCTGTAATCGTTAATTCCGTAAAATTGAAATAATTGGTCGAACGAAATTCTGAAAAGTGAAAAAATAAGAAAATTTTAAAAAGTTAGGAAATTGTGAATAGTGTAACGCCCTGTATTACCACTTTAATGGAGATTTCGCGAAAGTTCTATATTTAATCGTTGGAATCACGTAAACGGAGATAATTGCCAGAAGGAAATTTCGAAAAACTAAAAAAATAACAAAAATAAAAAATTACGAAAAATGTCCATACATATATCGCATGGCATTTCTACAATGATCTAGATTCCTCGAAAGTTTCACCTGTAATCTTCATAATTGCGTAAATAGATAAAAATTGTTGAACAAACTATTGAAAAACTAAAATCATAAGAAAGATATCCAATAAGTACGGAAAATGGCGAACCGTATAACGCCCTGCATTTCTACAAGAACGCAGATTTAGTGAAAGTTCCAAATGTAATCGTTGGGATAACGTATTGGAGATAATTGGTCGAACGAAATTTTGAAAAATTAAAAAATAACAAAAATATAAAATAATTGCGGAAAATGTGAAAACGTATACCGCATGGCATTTTCACAATAATGCAGATTCCGCGAAAGCTTTACCTGTAGGCGTTATAATACCGTAATTGGAGATAATAGGTCCGTCAGGGTTTAGAAAAAAACAAAAATTTGGCTGAAAAAAACTGACACTAAAGGCAGGCGGCATAAGAATGCCATTACTTTTCTTTATATTTTACACCTCTCCTCTTGGCACCCTTTCTTTCACAAATTTACGTACATCGGACACCGACTTCTAAGAACTCTAAGTAATAAAGACTTCGTTGCGAAACCAATACGAAAAAGCCCACCTGTGATATTCCGAGACACATTTTGCACCGAGGGCAGTCATTCCTCGGGTAATATTACGCGTAATTGAGTTGAAAGGGTGGCTTCTCGGATTGTGCGCTTAAGTAGGAAGCCTTGTAAGAGTTGTACTTTTGGTTCAAGGGCTGTTATTTTATTACTTTCCGCAGCTGAGTACAAAAAGGTAAAATACCTTGATCACGATGTTTTTGTGTCCATTAAAAAAACTGAGTGGGCGAAATTGTTTACTATTCCTCCTATGCACCCGTTACCTAACCTAAGAGTTTCTTAGACGTCTTAAATCGGAGATTCAAACTTAACGTGAGTGTATTAGATGTGAACTGAAGTTGCATGTGGCCGGAAATTATATCATCGCACCACGAGCCTCTCCTTTCGAACTGCAGTGACGTACTGCATGCGTGCACCGCCGTCAGACAGAATCTTATTATTTCTCGGAGCAGCACGAACCTCGTGCCATAGGGAGCAGAAACAAGGAAAACCGGACGTTACAGAAACGCCGACAGAACACGAACCACTACACCATGCTTGCCGGCTTAACGAAACTGGTTTCATTCTTTTAGATGCAAAGCATCTCTTAGTCGACCCTCTGTCGTCCGGCGTCCGCACCTCTCCTCCTCACCACGACAGCTGTGATTACGCCGCTCTCTCTCCCCTCCCCCTCTCCACACCACCTGTGCGCTAGGCGCGCTGCTCATCCTCTCCCCTCTGCACACCAGCTGTCCAATCACGCGCATGCGCGCTGCTCCTCCTCTCCACTCCCTCTGCTCTGCAAATAAACCCGTCCGCGCTCCACTCAGTTGCTTCTTCGGTACTGCGCAGTCCGATGACTGCAAATGGACGCCAGCGTTCCGTCATCGAAATGGCTGGCACACCTTCAACTAGCGCCAGCCAGCACACTGTTAGAACCGCGAGCACCTCCGAAGACAAGGCTGCACAGAGGAGAGCTCGCGACGCCGAACGTAAACGGCAGCGTCGAGCAGCGGGTTCCTCGCTTCGAGAACGAGAAGCCGCTTTGAAACGCCAGCGTCGAACAGCGGATTCCTCGCTTCGAGAACGAGAAGCCGCAAAACGTTCCCCACTACTCGATAAATAAAAAAGACATTTAATACGCTACTACACGTGTCTTTACTCTAACAACCAATTAACAAGCTACTACTCCACGGCTTTTCAACGCCTCAGGGTTCCCACGTGGGAAGATGGCTGGCACACCTTCAACTAGCGCCAGCCAGCACACTGTTAGAACCGCGAGCACCTCCGAAGACAAGGCTGCACAGAGGAGAGCTCGCGACCAACGCCTTCATTAGTTTCCACCCTGGCGTCATACAATATCAACCAAAGGTATGTCGCTTTTACTGCAGCATGTACGGGGCGGGTGCAACTGTGGTGATAGCCACTGCCGAGTTTCAATCGCATTGCGCTGAGGCTTTGTTTGCTGGGCAATTCCACTCCATCACAATGCAGTTATTATCCTGAGAAGGTAATCACCCGTAAGAACATGAAAGTCGACAGATAGGAGAACACCTAAGATTTATATCGGGCATAAAATAGCGTGAAGACAAAGTTACCAGGCAACGATGTAAAAACCAGATTTGACTGAAGAGTACAAGGTGGTGTGGCGGATTAAATATTGAGCTCTTGAGAGCGGGAGGGGGGGGGGTATTTTAGCATTAGGCACTAATCTGTCTTCTTGTATCACCAAAGCTGTACAGTCGTTGATAATTCATTTGATCACCATAACCATTTTAATGCTGGGTGCCGAAGTTTAGCAAGGCCCCCTTTAAGCTCGCATTCACTGGCGGCATAACAGACGCGCATAAAAAGCATGTGGAGCCACATGACGTCTCAACAGCGCGCCAGACGGGAGGGTATATCGAGCAGTATAAAGTTGTGGTACAGTTGATCGCGCAAGAATATACGTTCACGCAGCTTTTCCGCCGAATCCAAGCATTACCGCAAGGCGGTCAAGCTGGCCATGGTTCTCCCCCGTCACACCTCTACTGAAAATCTTCTCAACACATGAACATACAACACTTTCGAACAGCTGGTTGAAGCCCAGCGTGTCAGCCAACTCCACCGTCTGGCCACTACTCCGACGGGTCGGTCCATCCTAACGAAACTGGGCATCTCGTTTGCTACGCAGCACAGGGATAAGGTCAGCTTGAGTGACCCTCTTCGATCCCTCTACAGTGTGGCCCCCATCCCACTGAAACATGAACCCTGCCTTCCACCAAAAACGCCGCCTTGCCCGGGCCAAGGCCTTACACAAGGCCCACACTTTACACCACTCTACCATACACGTCGACGCAGCGGAATATCCCGGCCGTGCAGCCGGCGTCGCCGTAGTGGTCAACTCCCGAGGAGACCCGGTTGCTACGTGCTCGGTCTCCACGCCTCACCCTGAAGTTGGTGAAGAAGTTGCCATTGCCCTGGCCCTTACAGCAGCAACGGCCACCGCAATAATCTCCGACTCGCAAACGGCTCTTCGGAACTTTGCGACGGGTCGTGTATCCCCCATCACCGCACGCATCCTGAAGACAGCACCGACTCCGCCTGCACATTGTCCACGCCTGATATGGACAGCGGCCCCTTCGTCCCTTCCGGGTAACGAGCTGGCTAACAGGTAGCCCGAGATTTCTGCTGCCGGGATGCCGCGGATGCTGCCTCTCCACCTCGGGCGGGAGGGAGGGATCGCCTGGTTAGGTATCGGGACATAACACAGCACTACCGCCTTACTCGGATGCACTTCCCCGGCGCCGCTCCCACCTTAAGGCGCAGGCAGTCGGTTCAGTGGCGTCGACTGCAGACTAACACCTTCCCGCATGCCGCATTGTGCCACCTCCACTTCACGCGATACTGCTACACGTGCACGTGGTGCGGCGCGCCTTTCGCTTTCCTCCACCACATGGTGGGTGCGTGCTCCTCCAAACCCCCCTCTATGCTACTCTCTCCCTGCCCCTTACCAGTCTAGAGCAATGGGAGGCTACACTGCTCAGCTCCGACACAGCAGTGCAAGAGTGCGGGCAAAAAACCAGCTGGCCAAACTCGCCGCTAGGGCCCACGGGTTCCTGGACGTCGACTAGGGGTCTGTAGAGTGTCGGTGCTCCCAGCCGGTGCCTCTTTCTTAACAGCTTTGAATGAACGAAGTTATTACCACCACCACCGCTCGCCTTCTGCGATAAAACGCTCCCCAACAACATAGCCTTTTGCGAAGAGGGCACGTGGTGAACAAATACGAACACGTGAAACGGGAGTAAGGCGTACGTCATTAGGCGTAGCGAACATAAGCCGGTATACAGGCCCGATCCTTGTCCCCACAGCTGGAAAAAAAAGAAACATACCACAAGTCCGCAAACCTGTGTTCGCGAGTGCCCGGGCGAAGACAACTTCGCGCGCAGGTCCCCCTAAACACGCATCCAGACAAACTTCGCCCAACCCCCTTCTTCTTTACCTTAACTACGCGCATGGACGCAAGGCCAGCAAAGTGAGGGGGAAGACATAACGAAGGGTGCATCAAGGAGACGAAAAACTCGAGCGGGTAAAGAGTTGACGGGGACTATTTACGCGATGACGGGTTTACCATGCATGTAGTCATGAGCAAACTTTCATGGAACATGTGAGCAGTATCATTAAAGACTATTATCTCTCTGGACACTCAGACCGCGAATGCTTGTCTGTTTCCTTTTTGCTTGCGCAGACAATCACCACGAAAACATTCGCCAGGGCACCCTAACGACCTTGAATGCTTCGTCTTACATAAAGAAACAACGTACAGGCTGAAGCTTTAGCCACATGTCACAAGTTGTTTTCTGCCACAACGCCCGCTCTCTGCACGGCCTGTTCGAAACATCTGAAGAGAGAAAACATCTGTAGTTGCACTTCTATAAGAACGTTAGTGCGGAAAAAACTCCAAAGACTATCTAGATATGTGGCGGAGGACACATAGCTCCTTCACCATATCCCTACAACTGCCCTGCCTGTGGCGTACACAGATACTGACCTTTTTTCGGTTCTCAGCGAGGTGTAGAAATGGCAGACTTCAGAATAGGTGTGCTCTTCTCTGGCCGCATATGGGCGTTTCAAATTCCCGGCACTGATTACCCGTTAATTAGGTATTCATATTTGGATCGGCTCCCCAATTACCGCAGCCAAAAAACAAGGCTGAGTTTTACTGCAACATCCGTGTGGGACGCAGCACCAAAAGACATGCAAACAGTTTCAAGAAAAAGGCATCAAACAGGATGTGTAAGCAAATGTCGTTACAATAGGTTCGAGAAAAAAAATATAGCCGTAAAATACCAGCGCAGCGACAATTCTGATCACGAGTGCCTTAGGTTCTTAAAGTATGTGGGAATTGTGTAAACCGGCGATGCCGACTCGATACGTGGTCAGTGCTCCGATACCAGCGCGGCCCCTCGACGATAACGCGTCTTGCGCTGGCTTGCGCATTAGGATGGCAACAATATCGTAGTTCGCTTGCGCCTCGTGAGATGGCGGCACCGGCGAGCTTGGAAACGGGGAGCTCCAGAGTCGCTTCGGCTGCGAGGCGGCTGCGGCGAGCGGAGCTGCGGAGGACTTCTGCTGCGGCGCTCTGCGGTGGTGGCCGGCCGCTCCGAGCGGCGGCAACACGGTGTGCGGCGGCGGAGCGACCCGGGGCTTCCCCTCCACCCTGGACCGACCATCGTCTGCAGGTAGCGGCGGAGTCGAACGACTCCGGCTGCTCGAGCAACGCGGGACCCGTTGGCGACTAGGAGACGGGAGTGCTAGGGTGGTTTTGGGAATAAACGTTCTTGGAGGCTGGCGTCAGTTGCCTTTGTCCCTTGCCTGCCTCTCCTGCCTCTCAAGCCGCTTCTGTCTACACGGCAGCCACGTAAGGAGGATTGTCCGAGTCAGACCCATACCCACAAGTCAGACCCATACCCACAAAAATAAACCGCTTTTTGGATGCCGATCCGCTGTTTCCTGCCATTTTAAAATTGCGCACGTATGCATAGTTCTGTTTATACATTTTTGAGAAATCGACACTGCTAATGCGACGGCTGCGCAAGGCAACGCGTATTGACAATCGATAACGCCATTTCCCTGATCATACAGCATCCGCTTCGCAAATGCCTGGTGCGTATATCACCAGAATTGAGTGATGAGTGATTGTAGGGTTTAACACGCCGACGCAACACAGGCGATGAGGCGTGCCGTAGTGGAGGGCTCCGGATTATGTTTGGCCACCTTGGAATTTGATTTGATTGATTGTGGGATTTAACGCGTCGACGCAACGCAGGCGATGAGGCGCGCCGTAGTGGAGGGCTCCGGATTAATTTTGACCACCTGGGGATCTTTAACGCCCGCCGAAATCTCTAACACACGGGCGTTTTTGCTTTTCGCCTCCATCAGAAAAGCGGCCGCCGCGGCCGAGAATTGAACCAGCGACCTCGTGCTCAGCAACACAACGCCTTAGCCACAGAGCCACCGCGGCGGGTATCACTGTAATTTTTTAAGGGGCTCAAAAAATTTCATATTGGCGATGCAGTTTCTGAGGCCTGATGCACTCGTACTTCTAATGCAGGGCGCCAAACTGAAGGCAAACAGATTTCACTAGCGACGCCTTCACACGTTCCAACATAGTAAACTGCCAACGACTAGCTTTCAGTTGTTATTTCCTTATGCGAAAATAAAGACATCCCTAAATTACGATCAAGGACTGGTATGACCCTGGAATCGTAAGGCGACAAATCATTGAAATCAAAATTAGGTACATTATGACGTGCACAATGCGGTGATGGAACCGGTAGGCGCTCTGCTATCTGCTTATTTTTCGGCTGTGTGGTGAAAACGGCACTTCACCGGTTCTGCTATGAATAAACTGCCGTACTGCGGTACCATGTAGCATTTCACGTACCGTTTGTGGCTTTCCAACATAAACATAACCTTAATGTTTTTGCCTGGATCGATCTTTTTCTTAGAGATGTTGATCTGAACGCAGGGTTACAAACTGAGACCACATTCCAAACTCCTTTCAAAGACAAAGTCAAAATCATGTTTTTTTTTCTGTGTAAAGGTACACAAACATTAATATTCAGACGACTTTTCAACTGCTTCGTACGAAGGAGCTAAATCTTGGTAGCAATGCTGTGAACGCCGCATTCGCTCGCTCTGGGTAACAAAGTTTCGCCGCCTCTTAACAACACCAAGCGTTACTAAGTTCGAAACTCCGCCATTAATGTTGAACCTTCCGGCGGCGATAACAGTAAAGAATTCTTGGTGCCTGAATGAACCACGGGCGGCATATTCAAAGTGGAAGAACATAGTCAGTTCATAAGAATTCTAGAACACCTGCTCGGTAAACACACCTGCCTCCCCTGTTTGCTGACGCAGTCGGACTTTAGAGCTGCTGATTTCGCCCGCACTGACAGGCGTCGTATGCAGCCGGTTAAGCGTCA
Organism: Haemaphysalis longicornis; assembly: GCF_048455015.1. Lineage (NCBI taxonomy): Eukaryota > Metazoa > Arthropoda > Arachnida > Ixodida > Ixodidae > Haemaphysalis > Haemaphysalis longicornis. The sequence goes on along the minus strand of NW_027526204.1, from coordinate 131,798,189 downwards.
CGTATATCTGCCCGCAGCCTCTCTGCATGTCACTCGGCATACCGAAGCTTATTTGCCTGCTCACTATGCGACTTGTTCGCAGCCACTTGGCCTCTTGAAGAGGAATTTCGGCAAGTGCTTTCCGCAAATTTCGGTTCAAAGCTTCGAATGCGCCTGTGTGGGTTGCTTCATTTTTAAAGGTATGCACTCGTGCAGCCGGTACTTCTTGCTCACCTTTAAATAATTTCATGTATTTCCAGGAACATAAAAGAAGTGTTACCATGAGAGGTTGTTCCTGGGCATTTTGTTGCTGTCAAAGTGTTCCAGCTCTCATATTTCTGCCATCAAGCCATTTTATGTAGTTCTGGCGCTTTTTTTTGTACTCTACGTGTCTCGAAATATGCGAGCCAAGGAAAACACAGTAACTACGTCTTCTGCCTGACTTGGGAAACTGGAGTTTATCTTCTGTAGTTAGGTTTTTTTTTCCCAGCCCCGCTCTCGGCAATCTACTCTGTATCCCTACAGCGTTCCGCTACAGTTCATTTCTTCTCTCCCTCCTCCCATGATCAACAGAAATTCCCGTTAATCCCTCATCTCTCTCCCCACCTCGATTCATTATCCTCACTCCATTTGCCCTTCTCCCACTTTACTCCACCACTCCCTTCCGAGCTATTCCTTCCCTTTTCCCTCTTCGCTGCACTAATCTTTTCCCTTCTGACTTCCTCTCAATATGTCCCACTTTTCTTCTCTCCCCATTTCTCCTTCTCCAGTGGTCTATTACTCACCACTCACTTACCCAGTGATTCCCAGTTGGCGTTCACTAGTGAGCTAGCTGAGCAGAAACATTTCTGGCTGACTCGAGTGACAGACAGACAGACAGACAGACAGACAGACAGACAGACAGACAGACAGACAGACAGACAGATGCACATTGGAGATGCATTCTGCGTGTAAAAAAGTGGTACTTGTTCAGGTGTAGTAACGTGTGCTCGGTCGTTCCTCATGCAGTAACCATGTTGCCAGGCGTACTACATGTGGAATCTCTCACCCCACCGCTTAGTCGATAAGTACCATCAAGAAGAAAAATCTTCTTCGCATTAAAAATGTACTTCGTTCCTAATATTGTATTGCTAAGACTTTTTCTTGTTCGTGTAAACTCCCGGCTTAAAGTTGGCGAAAAGTCAACAAAAAGGCAATAATTCTGGACATTTTACAACATAACAAGTTGCTCGAAACGAAATGTGTTGCTTAGAAGTTCGCGGGTCGTGTTTGTCTCGCTGTGCCTGGGTATTTGCGGTTACACAAGCCCCATTACTTCCCAGGATTTGTTTTCGGGATAGATGGAGGTAGTACCTTTTTATTTTGTGCCCGTAATGGAGTCTTTTTTTTCCCCAAGCGAGGGAGAAGAAAAAATATACAAAGGACACCAAATTACAAAAACGTCCGCAAATATTTATATATCCGGTTCCTGGCATGGAAACAATTCTTCGGAAAAACGTTTGTTTTGTTAGCACTGCTTTCTAGTTGCATTCAATATTTGCTTTCAGCCTGTCGCGTTTCATAACGTGCATGTCGAGAAATTTCGCTGTGCTACAAGGTATTCGTTTCAACAGCGGGGCTGTTGTAGCTGGCCGTACTGTGTGGCGCGTAACGCGTAACGCGTTAAAAATACCGCGAATATGCCGATCGCTACTGAGCGCGTGCCTCGCGGCGACCGGCGAGCGTCCCCGGCGCGCGCACTGGCTTTAGCAAAAAAATGGCGAAAACCCGGAGGAGTGCTTTGCGTTGCCTAGCAACCAGCAACGCCTCAGCTGGCGCAACACCTGCTCCAAAGGAACCTCGACGCAACTCCAGGAACACCGTGCACGCGTCATGCGCGCACGCGCTGCCGCTTCGCCCCAGCTGTCGTCATGCGCTATCACGCATGTAATGCTTGGCTTGAGGAACACGATGACATCGATTTGAATGACGATGACTACTACTAGCACAGTGCAACGCGATGACGGAACATGTAAATAAAAATTTTAAAACTTGTACAAATTCGGCGTGATGTGTCCTTCAGTGCTCACGTCAAAATAAATCCTGCAGCTTCGCTATGGTTCAAGCCTTGCGGGACTTGGTGCAAGCTTCACCGATTTTTTAGTAGTTGATTTTTCGCATTGTTTTAAATTGCGCTTCGAGTTGCCTTAACATTACAAAACTTGTGACTAACCCGAATTTCCACCATTAAGAGTCGCTTCATGTTAGCTTGCTTACCTGAACTGCAACCGACCCTCAGGATGGGGGACATCATTAATGTGTTTACATCAGAATGGAGAAATCGGGAGCGCGTTCGAACAATGTTTACAAGATTTTTTAACATTTACTCTATGAGTCGCATCCTGCCTCCTCTTTTGCGCTACTATTTCTGAAAAGAAGGGGAGGAAAATGAATCTCTTTATTAAACTCTTTTTCCACGAACGCCCGTGTTCATCTGGCAGTATTCCAGGTTTATCTTGCTTTCTGATTTCATACAAGAAGCGTTGTTTCAGCGTTCAGTTTTTATTTTTGTGGTGGCCAAACATGCAAGTGCAAGGAATTAGCGAAGGTAAGAAGCAAAGACTCAGCTTTTTTCTTATTCCCGGCAAACTTTACACCACCCACTGAATTGAAAAGCTTTATTGCTTTTTTAATGACCCTTTATCTCAGAATGAAATAAGGTTCTGGTGGCTACAGCGAAATTCAATGAAACAAAAACATGAGCAACTGAAAAGAAATAGTAGCAAAAATCTGACAGGCAACATCGTTGCACGCATCGCGGCCAGACGCACTAAACATTTTATTGAAGCTGAGACCTCGTTATGGTCTTTACTTTCGCCGCTTCGCCTCGAGTTGGCACAACAGAGCTCGGGGCTTTCGATGAGATGGCTTCCGTTAACTCTTTTTAAATCTTCGAATTAGAAACAGATGCTTTATTAAACCCCGCCTCCAGGTCAAAGAGCACGATGGCGATTTTTGTTTCCCGAGATTTGAGGAAACTTGGTCAAAAGCTACCTCTAAAGCCTTTTGACTGCAGTGTAAAGTTTTCTTACAATATTACGTAGATTATGATCACAAAAAGTAAATTCGGAAGATACACGGAAGATTGCTGCGTGTAAGAATGCTAAATCCGTGTAGTGGCGCGGGTAATATATTTTCGAGTAATGTTTGTACTCGTATTACACGCTCCCTTGTGCCATTGTAACAACAACTAAGGAAGGATGAAGGGCACCAATTGACATCATCGAAATGTTTTGAATGGGCACAGTCGCTCTTGAAGCAATGAACTCGATTAGAAGGCAAGCAAAGAAAGTATATGTGGGCGACACAACACTCAATTTTCTTGCGAGCTGTATCAGACATTAACAGAATTTGTTTTCTTTTATAAACTTTTAGAAACATTTTTTAAAACTCTGAGTCGTAAAAACACGGCCACACGAGGATCGAGGATTGACGAATTTGGCTGTCTCCTCAAGCAACAAATCCGTACTAACTTTTTTTTCTCATCTGTCCCTCCCTCGGTTGCCCTAATCCCGATCGACGTAGTTCCATCTGCCCTCTGATGCGCTTAAGATACTAAAACTATCGCATCAACAATGCAAAATTATATGGGCCTAACGTTTCCTTTAACAAACACAGTCCTGTTTTTATTCGGTCGTACCGTTTTTGTAAACATCGGGCGCTTTGCGGAATTAAGGAGCTTAAGCTGGGAATATCAACGGTTTTACTTCGGCTCTTGTATCTTTGGTGGGCTTTCCTACTGCGAAGTAACTTTTTAAAGCGAAAATTTCATCACCAGTTCACCGCGATTTCACGTGAAATGCTTCTAATCATTAACACGAAGCCGCCAAGGGTGGAGCTCCTATGCCGGCAGTTTGATGCCCAAGCCGATGTGGGTGAAAACGTCGTGGAGGAGACTTCAGTAGCGCCCCATACGTACGACGTTTAAGACGCTTTCCTCCATCGCCGTAGTGTGATACTAGAAAAGAGTTGTCTGTATTTTAACTTGTCTTGCCTTCGGCAAGCACGGCGATGAGATACGGTAATATTGGGTGGTGTTTTTAAACGGGCACTTTATAGAACAGTGAACATTCAATCACTCAGTATGACCGTCGTCCTTACGGTTATACGCTGCCATCAAATGTGAGCTTTCAGATCGTGGTTTATCTAAAACCTTCCGATGGAGGTCCCCTTTGAAGTGGACAATATGAGCCGCCGTTACCTTCAAACAAGGTGTTAGTACAATATGAGCGGTGTTTGCTGACAACGCTTCGGAAACACGCACCCGTAACTTTTAGGCACTAACTCCATCGTAAATGTATTGAGGCCTTCCCGAAAAGACGGATACACGCTTTAAAACATCGTAATCATACATGTTTACATGCATCAGCTCGTGGAAATTTCGGAAGAAGAGGGTAAATTTCGAAGCATCAATCCATACCCAAACTTGCACTCACAGTTCATGATTTGATGTTAGGTTAGATGCGGTCTTTCTGTACGGGATCGTACGTGACCTTTACGCCGCAACTTCATGCAGCGGTAGTTGAATGAAGAAGAAAATTTTTGTTGTGTGCGTGTATAAATTATACGAAGGTGCACGCGCGTTCTTGCGCAAGCGCTCATATTTCTGCGCCCCACGTCCAGACGCAATGTTTAAAATCCAATTAGCATGTAAAACTTATAATACCTGATATGCAGTACGCTTTACGACGAGAGAAGATTCTCTGGATAAGTATTCCGCAGAAAACCAGCAGCTTCTGCCTCAAAGCTTACGCGAACTTTGCTCAAAATATTATGATCCCGCCTCCATATGCTATGAAAACAGCGCAGTTTACTACAAGCGGCATTTTAACTGCGAAGAAAACTAAGTCGTACGAGAGTTTGTTGTGGGACCTGATGAGTCGAATGAGTCGCCTAACGAGGCGCGTCATTGAGGTAACAACGGAAACTTCAGCGTGGCACCGACGAGATGCTGGCTGAGACAGAATGCAAACGGCATTATCTGCGTGCAACCTCGCAAGCCGTTACCTCTGCCCGAGCAGTGAACGAGATGAATTCTTTGAATGCTCTTCCCTCTGCATCAAGCTTATCAGAAAGTAGTCAGCCGCAGAATGCATATTGTATGAGTGTGCGAGGGTGTGCTAAAAAGTGACAATTTGCCTGCGCAAACGAGTTTTCTCGGTTCACCATGGATTGCACGGACAACTGAAGGCTGCGTCGTTTCTCCCAGTGTTTCGGATTCCCTTGTCACAAACAGCTGCAAAAAGACATGGTCTTGTTCATCCGAGGCCCTTCGTTATTTGTAACGCCTATTCATGCCTAAAGCAGGCACTCCTAACACCTTTGCGATTCATATACGACTGTTAAAAGGTAACACACCAACAGCTGCTATCGGAGCGCCGTGTTAGAAAAGTACTCGATGTAGCAGCGATGCGTGCGCACGCAGAAGCAAAAGTAGCGCTGCTCAGAATGAAAAAATAGGGCCCATCTCCCCGCGAGGGGGACTCGAGTAAATACGTCGCATAGGGGGTGGGTGTATTGCGTTAACGTTTAGTGTTTGGGGAGTTGATGGTAGTGAATGCGTTGTATCAGCAGCTTCTTGACGTAGTTTGAATGAGTCAAGGATATAAGGCGCGTTCGTAGCCTCCCATTCTGTGTCGGCTTTGTGGCGCAGTGGGTATAGAGTACCATGTACATTGCGTTCCGCCCGCAGGATCGAGGGATCGAAACCAGGCGCCGGATAGTATTTTGTTTATATATAGTGTAGGGGAGGGGTGCGGACTACGACTACGGACGTCAACGCGGGTGACATCGTGAGTTACTGAAATGCTCTGCATTTAATAACATTAGGGACACATGTATACGAGTTGCGAAATACGGCTGCCTATAGAAACAAAACAAATCTTTGCTGATACTTACGCAACGAGGGTTCTATTGCTGTATTCGTACTTCGGATCAGCTATGACAAGTATGCTGAAATCTTTTAGACCAAGGGGATAACATCAGTGTCCTCTGCTCGGGCGCCTCCTGCGGATACTTTGTTTGATACTTTTAGTTTTGCTGGGAAGCATGAGATCATACTTTACGGAAACTAAGCAGGAAGTTCAGCCGCCGTCTTTCAGTGCTTTATTTTTCCCGTCGCAACGCTTTCCCCGACGCTGCAAGTTCGCGCATAGCCTATGCTCCTCGGTCGCTCCCGAGATGTGCGGATGTCATCTTTCCATCTCTGTGTATGCTGGTGGGCTTACACAGCGCGCACACAAAAAAAAGTGAGAAGTGCGTAAAGAGGTGCGTACGGAAGAGCGAGTGCGCTACCTTGAACGAACAACCACTTAGGGTGCTTTTCTTCAACATGTTAAAATACTGGGTACTTTGTTCACGCTTGATTTCAAGAAATCATGCTTACCGCGATGTTCCCTTTATGATTTTCTTTTGTAACGGCCATTGTCCTCCCTACATTGCCGTCACAAGTTTCTTACAAACCACCTGACTATATCACCAGAATACTGCAAACAATGCCATATTTGGTGCTTTTTAGCTGCAAAATCAACAACAGTACATGTTTTTAATGTAGGAGTTAGAGAGCAACATTGGCTCTAATTTGTGAAAGTTTGAAAGAAATCGAACATGCCTTTTTTTTTAATTGGCTTTCAGAATATACCAAAATTCATTTCCTAAATTAGGTACAGTGCTTTTCTCAAAATTAAGCATCTTTGCCACAAAAAAACTAAAATTTTCACAAGGATTTAATGAAGGTAGAAGAATAACACTAGAAAATTTGATCTACCTGGCATGTTTAGATGCAGAGGAAAAAGGCCCCCCATTTAGGCAATTTTCAAAATTTTTCCAATTAGAGAATTTTTATTTAAAAGAATCTGTTCTGCAAGCCAAACACGAACACGTTAAATCCTTTGAGAGTATGCAAAGCCTTCACATAAAAAGAAATAACGCGATAAAAGACAGACAGCCAGACAGACTGACTGACAGACTGACAGACAGCAAAATTTTCGGGATAAAGTAGTTCAAGAAGAACTACAGTCTTCACAAGCCCTCGTGCAGGACCGCTCACGTTCGCGAAGCGGTGCAGCTAAGAAAGGAGCACTTTTAGGTGCGGAGTACCTTAGGACCGCACAATGTCCGTCCGCGTCCGCGCGCATAGCATTTACAATCGCAAAAAATCACACAGGCACCGGCAGGATTCGAGCGCGTGTCTGGTAGACCAGACAGAGTTAGTGCCAGCCGTCTTTCCCATTGGGCTACGACCATGGGTTAGTAAACGAGAGCCAAACAGCTTGCTCCCTCACCTGTAGGGGTGCGGAGTACCTTAGGACCTCCCAATGTCCGTCCGCGTCCATCCGCGCGCACACCACCATCAAGCGAAAATCAAACAAAATTCGAATTGAAGCGTGAGTTGCAGTTTCATTTAGGGAATAATAAAGGTGCAACTCACGGCTCAAATCGAATGACGGTCGGGGCTCAAATCGGATGTCACTCGGGGCGCTACTTGGATGTCATTTCGAGTCTCCGTACTCTGCACCCTCGCCATCATCCATGGAGTGGAGATGGTGCCATTTTTAAAAGAAAGCACGCCAAGTGACTGGGTATCTGTCTGGCCACTGCGCGCCCCTCTCGAAGCACTTCTGGTGAAATCACGTTGCACTCAAAACCCAAGTTCGCCCGGCCCAGGCGTCACCGGTGCAATTGCTAGCAGTTCTCGGGCTATGTGTGTTCCATATATCTGTATATGTAGAAGTTTCGGCGAGAGTTTGTGACAGCCATTTTTGATCGTAGTAACTGCTTTACGAATTCCAAAACAAATGCAGATGGCTCTACTGCAGTTACAAAAATTTACTGAGTGCTGACACTGCGCTTTGCTGACATAAGTCAGGGTAATTCGCAAACGCTGCCAAAGAACACGAAGCACATAAGGTTGCACCAAGTACAGCCAGGGAAATTTTGATATTTTCCCAATACGCTTGCCGCAGCTACTGTGGCTATTATTAAGTTCGCATGAGCGGATTATACACTGTTTCTATTCCGGGGAAATGAAGCTTCAAATAGTAAGCTTACCGGTAGTCTTGTTTCCATGCTGACCAATTCTTCGAGCCAGCCGACAGCACATAATGTCCGCACAACACTGCTTGTATCACCATCATAAATAGTCAACGCACAAGTCCCAGCGCATGTGCACGTCCTCTAAGTTGCTCCGCACCTGCAATCTCTTGCATTACCACTGTGGCAAACATAAAAGCAGACCTTTCGCGCACTGAAGCTCTTGACGTGAAAAACGTTTTTTTGTGGGCTACTCGCCTACGAACGCCGGGTTTCGAAGTGGTAATTTCAACCAGTTGTCGCCTTTTGAAGGTGCCAAACAGCAGGAATGTTCTTTTCAGCGCAGTGCAAAGGGCAGCGAATACCAACGGAAACTGCGTAGCACACCCAACTGATATCAGTCGTTTAGTCCACAAAGAATGGCCTGAACCACGTCCCGGTCACTGCTACACATATCCGCACAACTCGCACACCCATCGAGGAAGGTATTCCCAACAATTTAGGCGACGTTTCCACGCAGGCATAAGACCGCAGAAATACAAGCACGCGAACGAAGTATACTCCGAATGTCGAAGAGGCGCCGCAGATGAGGCATCGTCTGCGAGCGAACCCTCGGAGACGATGCTTCACTCGTCTGTTTAAGCAGCCGTGACGAAGCGTTTTTGCGTGGCCGTCGACGCACTAGCACCGCAGGCGGGCAGAAAACGCCACTTCACACGTCATGATATCGCCGGCGTTATCGCGGCCCGGCCGCCAGTGCTTGCATGTTAAAACCATTGCAAGGGTCGAGGGTCATCACATTTACCGACCATGGCAACCAACTTCTTGTCGGCACGAAAAACTGGGCCTCCTCGATTTACCAGTCCTGGGGCGGTATTCTCGTAACTGTCCCTTTTGAAAACGTCCCTTTTGCGTCCATTTCATCGTGACGTACTTCCGGTTAAGCAGTGGGCCTTTGATTCAAATACCGTAACTGTTCTTGAACGCATTTTAAAGAACTGAAACCGTATCAGAGTATCTTTTATGTGTTTATTGTTCCGCGAGCGAACCAACAATAAGGCGACGAAAAATCGTCTGCTCCAAATCGTCTGCTCCGAGTAGCCACGGCTCATAGCTCCGCCGTGCTTGCATGGCGTCACATCCGGGTGTTCGCTTTTAGCCAATCACGGCTCGCTCAAAAAGGACACTTCTGAAAGGGACACAAAAGGGACAAAACACGGGAATAACGCCCCAGGACGGTCCGCGGGCAGTCCGAGCACTGAGTTCGGACCGGAGGTCCCATAGGAATACATGAAAAAATCGAGTGCCGGGTCGCGTCTCGGGCAGTCCGCGGACGATCCGGGACTGATAGTCGAGGAGGCCCACTAACGAACGGCTCTTGGCCCGCGTTTGGGAAAACCCCGAATGCAGTTATGACAAGACAAAGAAAAAAAAAACGGCATCGCTGCATGCCGATGAGAGCCGCCGTTCACGATGGTTGCTGATAGCGACAAAAAGCGAGAATGCAGCTGTGTCGAGATTCGGCGAAATTTCTCTTTGCCGCACAATGCATTCTGCGGAACAATCCTGGTGACGGACCAGGACAAGAGGACACGCATACGAACGAGCGATACACAGCTTCGATGCAAAAAATGACTCCACTGACAACTGCATTGTCAAATAAAAACTGTGGTAAGAAATCTTTGAATAAAGCAATACAACCGAATATAACACAATTTAAGACCTACGGAACGTAAGGAAAACAATAACAAGTTTTTGTTGCGGTATTTTTACGCGGTCTTCGGGCGCGGGCACATCAGCACACCGGAAGGTAGGCATCCCAACGTTTCACTGCAGGGGGATTTCGATTCAAAGGGATAACCTAAGATGTCAATGATGACTGTAAAAATTAATAAAAAGAAAAATTAAGTGAACAGTTGAAATTATTAACAGGTTTTCCGATTTTCCTAATATTCTTTTCATTAAGCATAATAATAAACGGACTCGATTTCGTACAAACGATTTCTCCTGTAATAGTATATTAAAGGTGGTTCATCGAGCTTGTTTTATTTCTTTATTTTTCTTCAAGCTTTTTTTTTCTAGACATTGTTTCGGTCTTATTAGGGTTTTCTTACGCATAACTAATATCGCGTATATTGTTTCAAACAGTTTTTCCAGTAAATATTTATTAAAGTCTTTCCTCGCTCCTCTTGATTTTACATTTTTTCTCCCAGATTTTCACTACGCATTCTTTCAATTATTTTCATAAGTAGGATATTTATTTTTTACCAAAGTATAGATGTGAGCGTCGGTGAAGCCGTGATCAGTGTCTTTCAGTACCACTCACGAGTGGACGGTACCACTTACGAGCGCCAGTCACCACTAACGACTGGTGAGTGGCGCTCACACTCGTGAGTGGTGAGTGACGATCACGAGTGGTAACGGCCATGGGTGAGTGATGGATTCACCGCGCGTGGTTCTCTCACTCACTCATACTTACACTCGCCAGCCCGAAACAAAAGTCAGGCTCATGCCCAGTCATTAGTGAGTGGTGAGTAGGTGGTGTGTGCGTTCCCTCGCGAGTGAGCCTGTCGACCTATCTGTCCTGCACCAGGGGCTCTCCTAGGTTAAGTGGCGCCACGTAATCACCCAAAAACACGCGACAGCTCCACTGCCTCTACTGCAAGAACTCCGCACTCAGGGAGTCGGGAATTCGACAGCTCCTGTGGGACAGTGGCGGCCTGGGTCAACTCCAGACCCACCACGCCAAACAGGTGGCAATATATGAAGAGTGGACGACGCCCACAAATACGGTGCCAAGGAGTCATTACTCTCCCTGAGGGAGTTCGAAAAAAATTAAAGCCGGCCCCCTCAATGTGAAAAGCTGTCGGAAGTGCAGAGCAGTGATCCGCCATAATGGGTATCCATCCGCTCCCGGTATCCGCTCCCGGCAACCACCCAATGCATTTCAAATTTCCCGCCTTCGCAATACTCGCGCGCCCCTGCCTGAAACTGCGCCAGCGGGAGCCTGTTCTTTTTGTGCTTGCTGTAATTTCGTATGCTGGAGCTGTTTTGCATCACTTCGGATGCGTAATTTTTTTATTACGCTTCTTGAGCCTTTCTGCGTCATTTAAACCACGCCATCATTTTCTTGCACGGCCGCTTTTTTCGCTTACTAGCGTAAAGAGCAACCCAACGAGCGTTCCTAACTAAATGAACGCCGGGGCTGCCGGTTATATACACAGATTTTGCCTGAAATGTACCTGAATTTTTCTTGGCGCTAGACAACGGGGAGATGTATGACAAGCGCCAGCGGTTCACGAGGTTCAAACGGTTAGGACTATTTAAACCGCGTGGTTTTTCTAAACCTCAGCGTTACTCCCTGACGCCGCTAGAGAAAGCTCTACTTAGGTCCGTTACCTCGCTGCGCCGCCTGATCCCAGCAGTCGCATCGACCAGACGACAAGGGGAGCCCATAAAGTGCTCTGCACTTAAAACAATCAGGCGTCACCCAAAGAATTTAGGACCTAGAGTAGCCCTGCCTCCCTCCCAGACAACCCCTCCTTGTTAAGCCATTGACCACCCATTTGCCCAATAAAGATTTATACCGTACATTTCACCTTTCAATTCAGCAGCCGCTCCACTTTACTGGTTCTCCCATTCCCACCATTAACCTGTTTCAATGCAGGAACTCATTCGCTCCAATTATATGCTACGATTTTGTGTGGGGTGTCTCATCGATTGCATCATGCACTGAATATACGTTTAGATTTTCGTGCTTCCACACCTCGTATCCGTAATCTGCAGCTCAGCATAGATTCGGGGTGAAAAAGAAGCTTAGGAGAGGTCTCGACCCCCATTTTTCTGAAGCCGGGAATGCCAGCTTTGGAGATCTCCGTTTTTGAAGGTGAAAGACATCGAGGCTAGCTGAAAACTTTAGCTGTCTCAACAAACGCGAATAGTGACCGTTGTTGGCGTCGTCACCGTCATACCGAGTGGTACCAAATAGGCCGCCACTATAAAAAGGAAGTAAACATACAGAAACGAATGTGGCTTCGTATGGGATTTCAAACCGGGTCTGCAGTGCAGGAGCCAGCTACGTTACCACTTCGCCAACTCTAAGCCCTGTCACATGGGATGCGAGAATTAGTCTGGCGCGTTCTGCGGGATGGACGAACATGCCGGTTCGGGAGTAGAACAGGCGTTCGAGGACGAGAGCTCTAACTGTGGGGAGGCAGGCTAGCCAGTGTGACTGTTTAAGTAATTGAAGCCAGAACATCAAGAAACGAAAGCCACGAAACAGACGTAAATATGAGGTCCTAGTAAAGAAGTATTTTATAATCGCTTGGCTTTCGCATTCAAATCACTGAAGTTTACTTAGGTCTAATTACTTTTAATTTGAGCACACTCGCCAATATATATCGGCTGGGCCACGCTCTGAAGGAGGGCTGGCTTGACGGTCCTGCGTTTTGCCGCTGTTGCGACGACGAGATTGCGGGTGGCATCTTGAGTAGATTTCGATTCTCGCATCCTGGATATTTTATTGCAGATTTCATTCGGGTATGCTGAACCATTTAGGCGCTCATAGTACTCTCGCAAGGAATATTGAGTAGCAGACGACAGGAACAACGACTAGAACCACGACAGAAAGCATAAATGGATACACACGTAAAAGCGACGCATCCTTCTCATACCATAACCATTAAAAATCTTCATACAGCTACTGTTATCGCCTTCCGTGAAGCCCTGGCGTAGAGGCTACACCACCCGAACATCCAAAAATACGCTTATGAAATCTCATCGAATTTTCGCTGTGAAATACGGCATTTTTAGCAGAGAGGATCTTCTTTAGATATCTTCAACAAACTCTTTTCTAAATGACGAACAATTTCCATGAATTTCCAAGAGTTTAATTTCCAAGAAACTAAAAATTGAACTCAAGCCTCAACCATGGCTGAACGGTTTTCTGCCTTCGCTACCTTTCACTACTAATGAAAAATCAAACAAATAAATTAAGTATTTGAGGTAATGTCCTTTTGGTTCCACGGATTTAAAAACAGCGCAATTGTCGCCACCGGAGTCGAGTAATGACCGGGGCATCACTACGCATTACAACTTCAAACTGGTATTGCCGTAACTAGAACCAAGGTCGCTTGCCAGCAAGCGTCGCTCGCTGCATCCACACAAAGTACCCGATCGACTCGGTGTTACAGCAGTTGTTGAAAAACTGCGCATGGTGTCACAGAGAATACGATTAATAGAGCATCGCTGAATAGCGCTGCGGGCCCAACATTCGACAATGAAGAATCTGTGTGTGGCGAGCAGTCTACGCGGGATCTCTCAAGGCCGACATCTTCTAAAAACATCGTGTCACCTTTAATCATGGTTCCCCTCGTTTGTTCTGAAGCCACATACCGTAATCTTGCGTTTTGACGAATAGAGACACAAGTTCGGTTTACCCAAAAAGGACACTATTTATTAGGGGACGTTTCTAGCTGCCCGAGTCAAGTAAAACGACCACCGAGAGAGAGGGAGAGAGAGAGCTCTTCATTAGATGAAAGCAGAGAGGTTTGCCGGCATGTTCCCGCCTGCATGGGTGGCGGGCGCCGCTATTCCTTGTGTGGTACGTGACATGCTATGTGGCACGTTGTTAAAACACACCAGCGAAGTTTTTGTTGCAAGGGTTTGCCTTATGGCCTAACAGTTATATATACAACATTACATTTGTTTCACACAGAAACGTCAGCAGAGACCGGTACTGAGGGCCCCATATCCACCGCTGTAGATCAGGGGGTCTCCCAGGGCACACCAGGGAAGGCGAAGGCCAGGGATTGACCAGGGGCTCGTGTGTCTGTGCTTCGGTCGCCGTACTGCGCGACACCTTCGGTTGTGCACTTCAATAGCATGCCACATTACGCGGCACGTACCCATACGGAAGAAAGCCGCTATGTGTGAGGCGTAGGTGTACACGTGACATTTTCAAAGCATCGCACTAGATGAAGCAAGGTGTGGCTGCTGTGCGCATTTAACAAGTCAAGAATATGCCACCAAAGTGCGCTTTTAATGACCTCATAATTATGCTGGTCTTCATCTTGATCATCAGCTTCTGACACACCAACAGACGCATAGAAAAAAGCTCGGTGGACGCTCGTTCTGCGAGAGGAGAACGACGACGGGAAGCTCATCTGTTCCACGGTGTTTAACTGCCGCAGCTTTTCCCTAATGCGATGCAAGCGTCTGGAGTCAAGCTTTAGGCGCCTCCACTTTCCGCTATCTACTTCCGAGGTTCTATCCCTACGTGTTTCCGCCCTAGGAGTCTGCCACAGGGATGTTGTGTCCGCCCTTCACTACTGTTGCGGTGACAGGCCGGTTTTCCTGCTAGCCAGCTAAGCGTTCACATTTATTTAATTTTTCTTCTAGACTCTACTTTCGTATTATACATATTAAATATTGTTCTGTATTTCCTTTTCTAAATTTTGAGACTTAAAACAAATTAGGTCACATCCCTGATTAAGTACAAAGCTTCTTGGCCAATCCCCTGCATGGGAATGTGCCATGGTCTGAGACAACCAACAAACCAACCAATAAGAGGCTGTGCCTTCTTCCAGACGTTGTCAGCCGTCTGTTCCGTGTACGACCCTCGACGGAACGCTGTGCGCATAATTGAGAGAGCCTGCATCAGTTTCTGGAAGCCACCAACCGACTTCCACTGACTGCGCACCCTTGATGCCTAGCCCTCTGCTATCGGCAGCTGCGGCGTGCGATGGTCCAATGCTTGGCCACCCCAGCTGGACTTCAGACACATGTGCGCTCCAGAACTCCGGGTCACGTTCCGTGGGAGACGCGACCGACAGCCTGCAGGCGAGTATTGCACCCCGTTCTCTGCCGGGTGCCTTGCTCGATGGCGCCGGACAGGTGCACAGCGCGAGCTCCCACCCCAACAAACCCTAACTCTCGCCCAGGTCCTCGGTGGGGAAAGCTCTGCCAGAAATGCTGGTTGCTTCATCTGGTTGTTTCGATCGAAATACTAACATCGGGGGTGGCGATGCACATCAACAGCCGGTCACCGACCACCAGGCGCGGACCAGCATTTCACTAGAGACGATCAGTCATACCCTGAACTCTTCTGCACGCCGCCTCGAGTCAGACCCATCGATTATGCTTTTCGCAAACGCCCCATCCCAGGAGTTACAAGCACTGCTCAGGGGCGTTCACTCGGAAACCCGGCGGGTAACCGCACCCATCACCTCACAGCTCACTGCATGACGAATTGGATTGGCGGAATCGACGTGTCTCCGAGGACTGACAGCGCAACCCCCAATCGCGTGGGCTTCGATTCCACTGAAGGCGGTTTTTTTGGGCTGTAACTCGCTCATTACAAGGTCGTTTGTCCGTAGCAGCTCTGAGCGCCACCCCCCTCACGTGAAAAGCAATGTTACCCAAGGTATGCAGAAGATTGCCACGACCAGCTCCCTCCCAAGCATTGAACGCAGCCGCCCCCGAACGGCACCCTCCGGTGGCTCCATGCACCATCTGCAGGTTCAGGAATCGTCCCTTACAGGCATCCAGCGCCCACCGACTGATGCCGCAATATCATTAATTTCCCGTTATGCCGCCACTCAATATAACGTGCTGCGGCCACGCTGTCAAGTTTAGTCAGAAAGAGAACGGCTTCCATAGCTGCGTCTGAATGGAGGTGGCTCCGATGGACTGCCTCGCTCTCCCAACCAACGAGGGGCGTTAGGTGCCTACTTACCTATGATGTCATCTAACTGCGAGCTGACGCTTCTGGTGCATCCCAGAATTCCGTCTATGGACGGCGTCATTTTGGTGCGCCCCAACCGGGCACCAGACCATCCTCGCCATCCTTCGCGCTACGCGGTGGATGACAACGCGATGGCCATGGGAGAACGAGACCTGCTCCCGGCCCTGTTCCCCCATGGCCATCGCGCCGTCATCCCCCTCGCGCTCCGCTGAGGGCGTTGCTTCCGGTACCCTGTGCTCGGATTTTGCCCAGGCCCTATTCTCTCTAAATGGCAGACTTTTACCAACCAGAAACCGTGGAGCACCACACCCTTGGTAGCTTGCAAGACGTGTTTCCAAGAATCGTGCGCCGTGGCTTACTTCCAGCTGACATTTACAAACTCCAGACGTACCGCTTCAACCCGTAGGTCCATGAGCCGGACCTGATGTGCTGCGTAGTGTGCATGTCGAACATGGAAAGAGCTCGTTGGTGTTCTCCATTTCAAGCACGAGTTCCATGCCTCATGCGTCGATAACAGGCTTGAGATAAACCTTACGTGCCGACTTTTCAGAAAGGACGCGTCAAGGGCGGCTCCATCCTAACCTGAATCGACTTGAAGACTTCCTGGAAAACTGCAAGTTCCCCTCGTTGGCTCGCCTGGGGAGTGCTTACGCAGGCCGAGCTTTCAATGGAGCTCATTGAAGAAATGTTTAGGTATGCAGAGACGTTTAAGAGACGTTTTACAGACTTTTTCTTCCGATATATTCTCAAGATTTTCTGTTTCCCGTCAGTGATAAGAAGAAAGGCAAAACTAGAACACACCGCATCAATAGAAAGCCTATATTTAATATAATTTCAGGATTGCATAATCAATCACATGTGTTATGCTTCCAGTGACTAGAAAATTAATTTTCTCTATTAAAAGTATATTCATATCTTCGTTACGGTGTCTTTTTGTTAGATAATCACGTTCAGGGTGTTCAATATAATTTCGCTTACGAGCATTCACTTGCATGAAAAGTGATGGGGACTCTTTGAAAGGCAGCGTTCCTTTTACAGCAATGACCCGCCGCGGTGGCTCAGTGGCTAAGACGTTGTGCTGCTGAGCACAAGGTCGCGGGCTCGATTCCTGGCCACGGCGGCCGCTTTTCTGACGGAGGCTAAAAGCAAAAACGCCCGTGTTCGGCGCACGGTGATCCCAGATTTCGGCGCACGTTAAAGATCCCAGGTGGTCAAAATTATTCCTGAGCACTGCACTACGGTGCGCCTCATCGCCTGCGTTGCGTCGGCCCGTTAAACCTTACAATCAATCAATCTTTTACAGCAACGCTGTGTACCTGTACCCCCGCAGGGTTTCATCGCCGTGGGATAAAACAACCTCCGTGGGCAAAAACGCCAAGGCGCCAAAGCCTAAGACGCCGAGCGCATGCATCAAGCTAATCATGCACAGAGGATAAGCTCAGAATTCTTTCAAGGAAACAAAAAATAAGCATAGAAACTGAATTATGGATGATAAGGCGCATATCAACAATGCCCTCCCCCCATGTTTTCCTGGAAAGATTATGTTTGTAGATTACCTTTGAAGGCTAGGCAGGACTAGTGTAATAAAAAGAGCAGTGCTTACTCACGCAGTGCCAAGCGCATGCGTGAGGCTAGGCAGGAACCAGCATTTTCCGAATCCTTGGATGCACTTCTGCTGATGAAATACTGTTACACGCGTTACCTTTGATTCGCATTCGGAACGACGCCAGTCGTGCGCAGCCGCAGAGCAGGGAGGACAAGCTAAACCTACCAGAGTTAACCCACCAAAATGCCTAAACAACAAAATTGCGGTGCCCATGAACCGTAAAACTGTAAACAATGGTCCCGTAATGCGGACTGACCAATGATCATGGCGACGTGGCACAATAGGAGAAAAGTGTGGCGGTACTCTGCACCCTTATCTAGTGACACATGCTGAGCGTAACCGACAAGCCCGCCGAGACGAAAAGAAACTTTTAATACCCTCGTCCATCGCCGTTAGTAGTGGTTTAGAACGGATTTAGAACGGATTTATGTAAAACGAATAAATATGCATTCCTGTACTAAGATTGCACAAATAAATAATGTGCTTCTTTCTGACAGTGGGACTTATCCATTAAATCATGTTGCAACAACACAGCCAGATGTTCGCGGAGTGCATATGCCGCCCCATTATCTAAAATGCTACAGCAGAAAAATGTACAAGGTGGTATACGCGAGGGTTCTCCTTAATAGGTAGATTCTATAAGACGGGAGTATTATAGCACTTTTCTGCCTCAGCGAATGGAGTGTTGCTTCACGGCAGGGCGGATCAGACGCTATTTACTAGCGGTCATTTTATCGCCCATTAAAAACCTGCCTCGTCGCGTACACGTCCTGACCACGCTTTCTTCACTTTGGACAGTCGCCACGTTTATTCATAAGAAGGCCGGTGTTTTAACACCCGCCATCTTATCCTCATCTTAGAATTTGATATCTGTACCCCAATGTATACGTTACTGTATTCCTTCCTGAACGACGCAAAAAGGAAATGCCAAAATCAAGTGTCACTTCAATAAGTGCCGTTGCTGCTGTTCAGTAAAAGTTCCACTTTTTATGCCACTGAATAAAAGGGAACGAAAAGGAGCAACATAGCAGCGCGGTTCGTGTAATGCCCTACGCCTTCATTCAGTGCTCTGCGGTGCCAAGAGCGACTTGGGGTAATGTGCAATTAGCCGGATTACCAAGCAAGAGGGGAGATAGCGGGGCTGACAGACGGAAGTGCTAGAGCCCCCAATGCGCCACTTCCAAGAGCCTGTGTATTCACGGACCGCAACCGTCTTCGCGCTGATCACATTATGCTGCTTGTAATTGCTTTATGGGACAAGGAGCACAGGGTTGCCACGCATACATAGCGGATCCTTGAAAAATACGCCTACATATTTGCATCGTGGGCTCTTTACCCCGCTGGCTCCTGAGCCATAAACCTTAATACTCATGAAAGACCATCTGAATGTGTGTGTTTGAATGCCAGGCCCTGTTTTGCTTGTCTCCCTTCCCTTCAATGTAACGCTTCCACTTAAAACCATAGATCACCAAGGAGGAGGAGGAGGACGAATAATCGTGTCGCCAAAGCAGTCCGCTATGGGGAAGAGTCCTCTTTCCAGGACCCCTTGAGTCCGTCCGGCTTCTTGGGGAAATGGCCTAGCCCACGAGTCTTCGAATAAAGAACACTCGTGGTAGATTTAGTCGTTTTATGATGCCCTTAGTAGCTCTTGTGCCAATAGACAAATCATTGATTGATTGATTGATTGATTGATTGATTGATTGATTGATTGATTGATTGATTGATTGATTGATTGATTGATTGATTGATTGATTGATTGATTGATTGATTGATTGATTGATTGATTGATTGATTGATTGATTGATTGATATCTGCAGCCCAGTAACAGTGAGTAAATCGCGGTCCGCTTGAGGCCATGCGTTCCAAGGTGTAACGTAATGTACGCGTATTTTAAATTTTGAGCACGTACGAAGCGATCATAATGGCCCAACAAGCTGTGGAGGTTCTATCGCTCCCCAGGCCGCAGCGAGTTTTTTTTTTCCTTTTTCCCCGGGAAAACTAGATATTAGCGTTTGTTAAAGACACCCGGATGGTTTATATATATCCATAGCCTTTCCCTCCGGTACCTCTTATTGTGTAGCTGGAGCGAATTACTGCCTCGAAGGCTCAACTTGCATGTTCCTCAAATTTGTCATATACCATGAGAAGTGCAGTAGGTTCATTGATAGAAATATTTGCTGAGCATCATATCTATATCGATTTTGGTCTAGGATGTAGTAATAGCAGGGGTGAACTACAAGTCGAGTTCGCAGAACAGAGTAATTCACGCATCATAAACACCTTCTTCTGTACACGGGAGAGTCGGAAGTGGACGTGGAGGAGCCCGAATGGGGACCATAAAAATGAAATAGGCTTCATATTATGCGATAACCCTGGCGTGCTCGGAAGGGTAAGGTGCAGTGACCACCGTGTGGTAAGATCTCGAATTAGGCTAGATTTGAGGAGGGACCATGACAAGCCAGTAAGAAAGAAGCCCATCAATGAGATACCAGTAAGATGGAAAGTTGAATAATTCAGGATCACGCTGCAGAACCGATATTCAGCTCTTACCGAGGAAGCAGAGTTTACGACACAGGAAGCCAGCGACAATCTTACAGGCATAATCACGGAGTGTCCAGTAGAAGTCGGGGCACGACGGCTAGACAAGATACTGGTAAACTTTCCCAGGAGACGAAAGATCTAATTAGGAAATGGCAAACCATGACAATCTCCACCACAGCTGATAGAATTGAACTAGTGGAGATTTCGAAATTAATCAATAAGTGTAAGAGAGCTGACATACGGAAGTATAATATGGAGAGGATCGAATACGGTGTAAAGAACGGAGGCAGCCTGAAAGCAGTGAAGAGGCGTCTAGGCGTGGTGAAAAATCAGAAGTATACA
Organism: Haemaphysalis longicornis; assembly: GCF_048455015.1. Classification (NCBI taxonomy): domain Eukaryota; kingdom Metazoa; phylum Arthropoda; class Arachnida; order Ixodida; family Ixodidae; genus Haemaphysalis; species Haemaphysalis longicornis. The sequence continues at coordinate 131,777,907 of NW_027526204.1, read as the reverse complement.
CTTAAAGACAAGCAAGGAAATGTCATCACACATAGGGACAAAATAGTCAGAGTAGCCGAGGAGTTCTATAGAGATCTGTACAGCAGCCGGGACAACCAGGATAATGCCAAACGAGAAAGTAGTTCAGAGGACACAGACATCCCACCAGTAACGACAGAAGAAGTAAGGAAGGCTTTGAAAGAAATGAGAGGGGGAAGAGCACCTGGTGAAGATCAGATAACCGCAGACCTCTTGAAGGATGGCCGGCAAATTGTACTAGTAAAACTGGCACACCTGTACACCCAATGCCTAATGACTAATGCCTAATGCCTAAAGTGTAGCGGAATCTTCAAAAAAAGCGAAAATCATCCTAATCCATAAGAAAGGGGACAAGAAGAACTTGAAAAATTACAGGCCGATCAGCTTACTGTCAGTTGTCTACAAGGTACTTCCCAAGGCAATAGCTAACAGAAATTCTGCCCCACTAGATTTCAGTCAACCTAAACAAGAACAAGCTGGATTTCCTAAAGGCCATTCAACAATGGAGCAAATATGGATGATCAATCAGGTGATAGAGAGGGGCGTGGAGTATACTGAACCCCTATGTATAGTCTTCATAGATTATGAGAAAGCATTTGACTCAGTTGAAACCGCGGCAGTCATACAGGCATTACGGAATCAGGGTGTAGACGAGCATTATGTAAGATACTAGAGGATATTTACAATGGGTCCACAGCTACCATCATCCTCCATAAGGAGAACAGTAAAATACCTATAAGGAAGGGCATCAGACAAGGCATCTCCAATGTTTTCACAGCATGTTTACAAGAAGTATTCAGAACACTGGATTGGGAACAGGTGGGAGTAAGGGTTAATGGAGAATACCTCAGTAACCTCAGATTTGCTGATGACGTTGCCTTGCCAAGTAACTCGGAGGACAAATTGCAAACTACGCTTGCCACACTGGACAACCAGAGTAGAACCGTATACCTGAAAATTTGCAGAAAACTAAAGTAATGATCAATAATAACCCTGCTACAGCACAGCGGTTTGAGATAGGTGGAGAGGCAGTGGAAGTGGTAAGAGGGTATATCTACTTAGGCAAAGTTGAGACCCCGGATCCCAACCATGAGGCAGAGATAATGAGAAGGATAAGAATGGGGTGGAGTCCATTCCGCAGGCATTCTCAGACAGTGAATGGCAGCCTACTATTGTCCCTGAAGTAGAAAGTGTATGACAGCTGCATCTTACCTGTACTTACCTACGTGGCATAAACGTGGAGGCTGACTAAGAGGGCTCTGCTTAAATTGAGGACGACACAGTGAGCAATGAACGGAAGATGATAGGTGTAACATTAAGGGACAATAAGAAAGCGGAGTTGGTCAGAAAGCAAACGCGTGTTAAGGACATAGTAGAAACTAAGACGAAGAAATGGACGTGGGCACGGCATGTAATGCGAAGGTAAGATGACCGTTGGTCATTAACGGTAACAGAGTGGATTCCTAGAGAAGGCAAGCGTTGCAGGGGGCGGCTGAAAGTTTGATGGGCAGATAAGATCAAGAAGTTTGCGGGGATGAATTGGTCGCAGTTAGCACAGGACAGGGATAGTTGGAGATTAATGGGAGAGGCGTTTGCCCTGCAGTGGGTGTAGATAGGCTGGTATGATAATGATTATGATGACGATTACGGTGATTATGATGATGATTATCGATTTTATTTTGTTTTTTGACTGATCTGATTTGTCCCTAAATAAATATTTTGTAGTTCGAACTGACACATGTTAAATAGAAACGGAAGTGCTAAAACTCAACTAAATACTGGCCGCGCCTGCTCAGTGGGTAAGGCGTTACGCTGCTCAGCACGAGGTGGCGGGTTCGATTCCAGGCCTCGGCGGACGCTTTTCTGGTGAAGTCGGAAAACAAAAACGCCCGTGTGTAGATTTCGGCGCCCGTTAAAGATTCCCAGGTGGTCAACAATAATCGGGGCCCTTTACTACGGCGCGCCTTATCGCCTGCGTTGCGTCAGGGCGCTAAACCCTACAAGCAATCAATAAATAAAAAATTCGCTCCAATCCACGCTGTGACGGTGATTGGAAAGCAAAGCTTTAAACGACACCCACAACAATTGCCCATGCGACGTCACTTGAATTCACCAACGTGTCACTACAAAGAGTGAAACCATAGATTGTGCCAGCCGTTTTCTGGAATTCGCGGGGCGGCGTCCCGAACGCAGCAGCGTCGGCCACGCCCGGGCTAGATCGGCGGACGCCGCCGCTGTAGCCCGGCCGCGCTTCAGCAAAAAGAAAACGGATAGGAACGCCTTTCGAAGGGTGAGACAGCGGAACCTACCCATCCTGATGTGCTAGCTCGGGGCTCTACCACCGTACGACAAAAGCGCAGACACAGAAACAATTCGGCATGTGAGCTTAGTGATTCCCATTTATGCCGTTTAAAACTAGCTAGTTTAGTAAGTTTGAGAATTGCGGTGGCTCAGTGGCTAAGGCGTTGCGCTGCTGAGCACGAGGTCGCGGGTTCGATTCCCGGCCGCGGCGGCCGCTTTTCTGATGGAGGCGAAAAGCAAAAACGCCCGTGTGTACGAGATTTCGGCGCACGTTAAAGATCCCCAGGTGGTCAAAATTAATCCGGAGCCCTCCACTACGGCGCGCCTCATCGCCTGCGTTGCGTCGGCGCGTTAAACCCCCACAATCAATCAAATCAAATCAAGTTTGAGAATTGCGAGAAAGCTAAGGAATTTTATAATCGCTATTTATCAGAACCAGTTGCTACTTTCGCCTTTTGTAATACCTCTTAAAATACAACCTTCTTGGTTTTCACCAATTTATAAAACAGAGTCCCATTAGCGGCAAACAGTGCGCAACGGGTAACGTTTCTCTCACGGCCAGATGTGTGTATGTGGTCTCTACATTTTGTTTTCCGTCCCTGAAAACCAATCCTTAACGTAATTTTGCCGAACGACCACTTAATTCCGTCGGCTCCGGGATACCCAGGAGGTCCTGTCGAACAAGTTAATCAAGCTGTGCGAAAGAAGCGCGCAATGGACGCGAAGCTTCGCCAAAACAAGCCCAAAACAACCGTCGCTAAAGAGCAGACAACAAAGCCATACCGCCGACGCACCCGCCGGTGAGCGGGCACCTCCGCGCGAAGAACGCTTGGTGGATCTGCCGCTCCATCTACAGTGTGCTCCGTGAGTGAAACCCTCCGCGCACACCTCCCCGCCCCTCCCCGCCGCCGCCTCCGCCGCGTTGGGCGTTTATTGTCCCGCAAGCCACGAAAGAACCGTTGGTGGTAGAGGTAGAAAGCTTTCCTCTAAAACTAACTATAACGGCAAAAACAGCCGCCGACCGCTATTCAGACGCCGAAAGTTCGGACACGCTTGTTTATTCAGACACCTTCGAGGCAGGGCCACGTGTCCCATTGAAGTACACATGTCTATCCACGACCGATAGTTCGGACGCCACACAGCCCGCCGTTCTGTTTTTCGGACTCCAGCTTGGGTGCTCTTGGACTTTTCGCCGCCGAATACCACCAGTCGACACAGGTGTCATCAAGAACTTGAAGTTGCACTGCCGATCGCGCCTTCCGAATCATGTGCTGTTGTGTGTGGACAGTAACAAAAGCTATAGGTTGTGGATGTGCTGTCGACTACCGGGATGCTGTCTGATGCTTGGACGGCAATGACACAGGACACGATCCGCAACTGCTTTCGGCATGCGGGATTTGAGGTTGGCAGTCGGCACAAAGATAGTGACGCAGTCCAGAACCACTCAGCTGAGATGCCGCCTGCCGCAGTCTCCGACATTTTTGATGACCTCCGTGGTAGCGGTGTCGATGTTGGAGCGGCCACATTTGAAGATTTCACCAACATCGATAGTGTCATCCTGCCGTGTGCCGAGTTGCATGATGACGAAATGGTACGCCAGGTCCTCTAACCGGCGCAGGTTGACAGCGACTCCGATGATTTTTAGATGCGAAGCATCTCGTGCTCGGGGCTGTGTCCCTCCCTCCCTCGTCGTTGCCCGCCGTCCGCACCCCCACTGCGCATGCCTGGCCGGGCAGTGCTGATGATGAGTGTGGCAGGATGCCCCTAGGGATTGGCCAACCAACCAAATCCTTACGAGAGAGATAGCTTCGCGTTCAACCACCGTCGCCATCTTCCCGTAGGGGAACCCTGAGTAGTATGCGAGGCATTCCTCCTCTCCGGAATTCCTCCTCTCCGAAGCTCCTCTCCTCTCCGGGATTGTGCAACGAATAGTGTGCGCGGAGGGGGTGTGCGCCCTGCGGCTCCGCGCGGGATAATTCCAAGGAGCTTAGGGTTAGCGACGCGACGGTAGCCGCTGCATACTCCGCTGGGGGCGCCACTGTAGCTCCGCGGTATAAATGACGCGCGCGCGCGCTTCGCTCCCCTCATTTTCCTCCCGCAACGCCGCACTTGAAGTGAAAACTAACAGGAACTTGAGTCTACCCCATGGCTGCTTCGCATACTACTCAGGGTTCCCCTACGGGAAGATGGTGAAATTTTTTTTCAACGACTCTGGAAAAAAAGAAGCAAGCAGAAATGCCTTTTTATTTAACGCGCTAAAATAAGAAATCGGAAACCACCACGTGTCTGCATAAAAGTATGAGGAACCACAAATATACGGACGGCATTCTTTAAAGCGTTTAAACTGAGCCCGCAAGTGGCGGAGCTTGTAACAAAACGGCGCTAACGAAGCTCCCAGATTGGGTGGAACCATGACGACGCTAGTACGCTGGCTCGACAATGTCGGAAACAAGAGAAGTAATAGACCGAAAAGAAGGCAATGCTTCCATCGGAGCTCTCCAACTGAAACGTTATTGAATTAAACCACCCGGAAGGAACACCTGAGCCTCACAGCGCCTGAACTATGTTTCTTTGCAAACTTGATGGGCAAGGGAAACCGGATATCCAATTAGAGGCGTCTTTTTTTTTTATTTCTGGCTACTCTTGGCTGTATTCCTCCATCATTCGACCGTGTGTCGAACTCTCCATTTTAACTTTACAGTGAGTGAAATTAATTGAAGATGTTGCGCGGCCATTGAAGAATGAACGCAAGAAGTTGTAATGAAGCTACCTATCTAATGTTAAAGGTGGCGTCTCTCTCTCTTTTAATTCGCTGTAGACTGCCGGATGTGGTCAAGTCTCCAAGCACAGGCAGCGAGCCAACCAGCCGGCCGGAGCAGTGCGCTTGTTTCGGCATAATTTCGTTAAAACAAGAAGTACAGCCGTGTGAGACCATACCCTCCCCGAAAACAGCCATGTACAGCAGATGGGAATTCTCTAGCGTTTACGACCTCACTGTTAACCAATTATTTCAAGTGGATGAAATCTGGCGTAATGACTGAGTCGCATTGATGGCCGATTTCATTATATTTTTTTCCAAGGTACCTACAGTGTATTCAGTTCTACAGAGCAATTTATATTAGCTCGAGAGACAAAATTTCTAATTCAGCATGGTTCTGCAGATAGACGCAGGTTTTGGCATTACCCAGACGTATGCAGCTTCACTGTTCCTATAATAATCACTGAAATTTATGGAGAAGCAAGGCGTGGAACTTTGGGCCGAGGGAATTTATTTGTTATTAGCGCGACCGAATAAACAAGACCAGTCGTCTAGCCACGGATGAACAAAACAGCCTAATAAATACAACACAGACACAAATGCGGCGACCCACCACGGAAAAGAATAGGAAAAAGATGCAGGAATCGATATCACGCCAGCGACAACGTAGTACCATGCTACGCAAAGGGAGACGTCCATTCCATAGATCCTGCTTCCTGGGAGATGGAAGTTCTGCCTGAAGGTGAGTTAGGAGGCAACCGATAATAATGTGGCCTTCGGCGCCCCATATGGGCGCTACATCTGGCACCTCTACTAGGGAGCACCCCGCAACATCTGTTAATGATGAAGCGGAAAACCTCTGCCGGAGGAAACCTTGGAAGATTTCCGGAGGCCTTGGAAGATTGGGTGTGAAGGGCACAAAGAAATGCGATACCGTCGCGAAAAGGAAATCGATTACGGCATCTCTTATCGCGGAGAGTACGCTTACACAAATGGCCAAAATTTGCCTCTCGGTACTGTTGTCAAAGTGCAGTGCAACACTATTCTATTTCTTTCTCGCCATGGAAATTATTATTCTGTTCGATACACAGCCTGGTACCAGTCGTATAGTAACGGGGGGGGGTGAAACGTGCGTGAACGGGAGCAAATTTTAGGTGCAGTGAGCGTGTACTCTGCGTCTTTGTTACAAAAACTTTCTTCAGAACTTGCGCCAACAATATGAATATAGGAACAGACTGCCCATATTTCATTCTCTTAAAATTTAAGGTTCTAACGACACAGAACGCTATAAAAGAGCTTAATGTTCCGTCACTGTTGGATTGCTTCAGCAGTAGCGCTGCTTTCAGACAAAAGAAGAATTGGGGTGAAGGAAGCGCCGAATAAAGCATCTCGACACCTTATACATGAGGGAGAGAGAGCGAAAAAAAGTGAGAGAGAGAGAGTGACAGAGAGAGTGGCAGATAAAGAAGGCTCGGTATCCGAGGGATGTCTGGGGGTGTACCGACATGTTGTCGCCTGCATGTTACTCTACAGAGCTGCGGCGAAGGGGAGAATGAAATCGCTGAAGGTATCAGGGCGCAAGCCAGAAAAAAAGGAGCTAAAAAAAGAAAGGAAACAGTTAGCTTTCAGGTTTGGGTACGTTCCGTAAGGAGTATAGGTCGCGTTACTGGGTGAGGATATTCAGCCCCAAATCGGCTCGCCGAGTTGTACTTCGTGCATGTAATCAAATAATGCGGTTAGCACTTTCCGCTGAGGTGAGGGAGATAGCCACGGTCCTAGCAGAGCTTTCAAATTTACGAAACAGGTGTTGAGGCGCTTGATCTTGTGTGCGAGGTGCTTTCTTGCTTGGTTATATGCAGGGGACTACAGCAAGATGGGCTCAGCCGTTTTCTGTGATCCAGGGTTGTCGCGTAGTACATGCGTTCAAACCTCAATTTTGAATACCTACGAGTTTTTAATTCTTTGTCAATCCTATGCGGGCAGCTGTTAGGTTTTCTCTCCTTTTTTGTGTCCGCACAGAAAATATTAGTTTGTGGACTACCGTACACCTGCAATATGTGAAAAATGGAAACCGAAGCCAGATAAGCGGCCCATGCTCTCCCGTTTACTATGCGTTAATGGTTACCGTTTTCATCTGCTTAGATATGATACACGTTAATCGTAACAGGCGATCAAGAATTGAGTGTGCCGTACGAAAGTTTCTATACTCGGGGACAACTTTCCGTGGCGATGGAAAGGAAGCTACGTTGGTAGGGAGGAACTAACTGCTTTGTATTACTGCGCCAAAATAGTTCCCGATAAACAGGTTTCGGTTTCAGTTTCGGCGTGGCAGACACGCATTTGCTACAGTTTATTTACTCGCATGAGCTTCGTGGCTGAGTGCGCTGGACCACTATCACCGAGCATGCAGGCATATTGGCGTCTCCTACCCCACGCTTCATTTGCTTCTAAGCACAAGCACGCTTTTGACTGGAGAATTCGGACAGACTTAAATTATACCGTGGATGACAGCGTGTAACTTAGTCTCGTCCAGAAAAGACGTCAAATTTGTCAGCGTTGTGGTTTCGAAAGCATGCACGGATGTGTAAACTCTTCTGGAGCTGAAAACTGGGCAGTACCGCTGACATGTCTAGCGTGCTCAACACGCACGTGCTGTCGCGCGTAGAAGCCGAACAACAGTTCATTCTCTTACGCCGGTAAGCTGGCTAACCGAAAGAAATGCAGATACCAGCAAGATTCCGGTTTGAGTCAGCCTCACATGAGCGCACACGTTGCAGACCACTTGCTTTGTTTTTGTTTTTTGTTTTTGGAGAAATTTTGGCTGTCAAGCCTTTTGAAACCTAATGCGGCGAAATGAAGTGGCAAGCTACCGGTGGGAAATCTACGAGGACGTAATGTTGTTTTTTTTAATGTAACTATACAATGCCAGTGGCGAACGCGGCAACCAAACAATCAAAAAATCTAAAAAAGGTATTGCTCTCTGTTTCACACATTCGGACTGATAGTTTAGTGGCGCTATCAATCCAAAGCTAACAAGTAAGAGCTGTCTAATTTTAAATGGCTTGCGTTACACCCAGAAAATTAACGTCACTAATTGCACACCGCTAGATCAGAAGAAATTTACGCGAGAGTACAAAACTAAGCATGCAAGGACTGGTTTTAAGGTGTCGTCCAATCAACGAACCATGTATAGTCGCTTTTTTCTTGCGTCGGCCCTTTTTTCGAGCAGTAGCGTCTCCAGACATGCCGTCGTCAAAGCCAACACAAACCAAAGTTTGATAGCAGCGGTCTAGCGCGAGCAGTGTAGAGCCGTGAGCCTGCTCTCCTCACCCCAAGCGACCTCTTGCGCCTTCGTTAAGGAGCCAACCAGCTTCAATTTGAACTGTCCATTTTCAAGATGTCCCAAGCTACAAACACCCCACCATCTACTCCCGCTTCCCCCACTTGACGTAGCATCTTTCTGCTGTATCTCTCTCTCTCTCTCTCTCTCTCTCTCTCTCTCTCTCTCTCTCTCTCTCTCTCTCTCTCTCTCTCTCTCTCTCTCTCTCTCTCTCTCTCTCTCTCTCTGCGGCCGAACGTCGAAAAACTGGAGTGACCACTATACAATATAGATGACGGGGTCGAAAACAGCTTGCGAACTTGCCACGGTCTAAACGACGCACACTGCTCTGCGAGTGACCGCATGGTCTTGCCTAAGACGTTTGTAAACATCCGGGAACTCTGGAGCACTGCGTAAACAACGCGACTGCATCAGTGCCCAGGCGCACGCTTCCGGTAGCGTGGGTCGCTTTTCCTGACTTCACGCCTGTCTTTGCCGCCAATCTCTGTGAAGTTTTATCTAACACTACCTAGTAAAGAATGCCCTGGGGGCAACGTCCTCACCACATAGCTGTACCAACGACTATACTTTCGGTTCCCACTTCCATCGTTAAACAGTTTGGAACAAAACTCTAGAGCGTATTTCTGGCGTACGTGCATGGTATTCACCCGTAGGTAGGCATATTCATGTTGGTGGTGTTGGCGTGCGTGCTCTGCCGAACCGTCGGTGCGGCCACATTTTCCGACGTATAAGGATTTGAAAACGACCGCCTAACCGCGCGTGATGGCTTGACAGCCTGAACGACCTGCGAGTCGCCGCCGCTTCGACCCGCGGCTCCAAATCTCCAACGTAAACACGGATCCGAGAGTTGACGGGGTTATATAAACGTGACAGTTTCTCGTTCCGCTAAGTTTCGTTATATTACTTTTTTTGCGTGTGCTTTGTTTGCGTGCCTGCAGTCGGTGTTCGCGCGGGGGGCTTAAAGCCGTTCGCATATATAAAATAGCTTGTCAGGTAGTCGCTAAATGTTTTGCTCAGAACTCTCAACGCAAGAATTTTGCTCCCACGGAAAGATATAGAGAAGCAGCTGGAAGGAAAAGCATTGTCGACTTGCTTCTTGCCGCGACCAACCACAGAGACTGAGAATTGTGCATGTAGGAAAATGAAATAGAAAAACATCCCGGGCTACCTCCCCTAACGTGAAACCTGGGGAGGGTGAAGCATGCAGTGTATAAGTGTGTATTCTTGGCGGCTTGGCGTTTTTGCCAATGGAGAGGGAACAGTTGGGGGGGCAGAGGTATACAGCTTTACTGTAAAGGCTCTTGTCTTTGCAGCACGAAGCTCTCCATCGCGAGGCGTAAACGAGTGCCCCGGTGTTTTTTTAGTACAAGTTAGGTTCTTCATTGAGGACTTCAAATCGAGTGTGTTCCCTATAGCGTTAATTATAAATAAAAAGCTTCTAGGGCACCTAATTACTTCTGAGTTGCGAAGGCGAATACGTTACTGTCCAATAGAACACACTAGGGATGACGTAGCGACCATGTTCTTGTACTTACGCTTGTATCACTTATTAAATAACTCTTTCATTAGACCTCTTTGCCCTTGTTGTACTTCTGCCATTAAACATCAACCATCATCATCATCATGAAGTAGTGACGAGCACATGTGCTGGCACTGTGGGCGCCGCCATGTTTCTCGGCCCTGAAGGGGACAGAAGTGGCCGCAGCACTGGTAGTAACTCTGGGTAATCGCCGCACAGAGCGCCCTGTCAAGCTGATGACTGTAAAGCCGCAGGGTGAGGTCAACGCCTACCGGAGTCCTCTCCTCTCCCACTGCGCTACAAGGAGTTTTGGCTTGTTCCATACCAATGATGCCGGTTGGCGCATACCCGCGTTCGCCGACCACGTGACGAAACATGGCCACTGGGGAGGTCAGACGGATACCAGTGTTCGCAGCATATGAAAACTGAGGTGCCGTTTTCTCCAGACAACGCCGACGCCAGATTTCTATTTCAATGTTATATTCTCTGCCTTCGCATTAAAAGTAATATATGGAAGCTTGGACTCACGCGCAAAACTTGAATTGCGAAGATCTTGTAGGTGACCATTGACAGACACAAAGTTGACTTTTAGTATCGTTGTGGTATCGTGGCAGACGTCGGCGGCATGAAATTTCAATGGCCTTATGTTGAACAACGCCTGAGTGAGCTCGTCGTTTTGGATGATGTATTTGTACGGCACTTTGCAAGCGCGACTGATCGTCTCTAGCGGTTGCTTTGCACGAAAAGCCTCTCAAAGTACAGCGGCATCTTTCTCGTCAGCGCGAACTATCCGCGGCCGGCCCATGTGGAGTGAATGATCACCGAAAGCAGCTCTGACGTTGAAGTCGCGGCTCCTCTATGACAAAAAGTGCAGGCGCACGAGGGCACGAGGACGGATGAACGAGGGGCGTACGCTATGACATGCCATTCTCGTTACGAGCAGGTGTGGCCACTATACGGAGAACGTTGGAGGTTTCCGACTCCATCATTATTCATTCTTTTTTTTTTTTTTCGAGAGAATCATTGGACATCAACTTGGAGGGGCGTACGCCATGACGGGTATTTCTCGATCCGAGCAAGGGTTGCACGGTTACGGCGATAGCTGGAGTCTTTCTCTTTCCGTGTAAGTGTTGCCACAATTGCGGCGAACGCTGGAGTTACTTTTTTTTTAAGGGGGGGGGGGGGGGGGGGGGGGGGGGGTAGGCAACCTTGGCCAATCTCCCGAAGTGGGTACGCTTGGCGTTACAAACGGGCGCAGGGGCCGCTGGGTGGTCTTCGCGAGGCACGCACACACGAACGCTGGGCATTTTCTTGGTTTTGTTAACTGCCGGGTGGTCGCCGCGAGGCCCGCGCTCACGTGCGCGCGCTTGGCAATTTCTTGCTGTTGTTAACCGCGGACACGGAAAAATGCGATTTGATAAACAGCTTCGCTGTTAAAAACGGCCTGGTTCAGTTCGAACGAACTAGTCCTTGATAATTCACTCAGGTCGATTCCAATCACGAAAACGTTTTTAACTGAGAAAATGAGAAGAAATATTGAAAAGCCTTTCAGATTTGGCGCTACAGGGACGTAATATGTGCAGGAGGGGTGTAATATAAGCCAGCACTAAAAAACAGTCATCGTTAGTAGTCAAGGGATACAATCAGATCGAACATAACCCCCAGCACAATCGCCCAGTCAAGTTTCTCATTGGTAGTCTCGGATTGGCCACCGCCAATTGCCCGAACTAGATTCTGTGACGCCATGGAGATTTCGCCAGAAAATTTCTAGAGTGTCGCCACGGCTCCACATGCTTTCTTTAACGTCGCGATTATTTGCTTGAGGCTTCCTATAAAATTTGTATTATTGTCATGGGACAAGGCAGTCTTTTTATTGAATCAAACTTGTATTTTGTCTTTAGGGTCGCACCGTCAGAAAGAACTTTCTAAACTCATCCAACCTTCGATACTTTATGGGCGCCGCACGCTCATCTTCGAAGAGAAGCGGTAGCGGAAAGCACCTCTTCTTAAACCTTTTTCGGGCTCTGACCCAGTAATCGATTCCTGGCTGTCGGGCCGGTCACCGAAACCGTGACTGTATAGCTGGCAGAAAGAATGGATACTGTGGTCGCAATAATTAATTGCAGCAAGGGCGTCACATACGGTTGCCGAGGCCCCGGGACATTCCCGTCAGCAAGCGTCCAGCACTTCACACGCCAGCCTCTGCATGGCTAACGAGATCGCTCCTCTCCCCCGCAAGGGTGAGGGGACGGGGACGTGAAAGGAGTGCGCGAAACGTGATGCCTCCAACTAAACTAATGGACGTTTGGGGGACAGGCGTGAACGACCGTTAGGTTGTCTTTTAGCACTAATGACTGACGTAAGACCCCGGCACTTAACAAGGGGAAACGCCCGCCATTATGCCGTCACGCAAAGATGTTATCTTGTGGAGTCGGTGGCTCGAATTTGGGTAGAGAAGGTAGGTTTTTGAGCAGCAAACGAGACGGGACGTCGCGAAAAAAACTAGGGACAAATTCCCATACGCTGCTTTTTATTCGCGTGTCTCATTTAACGCTAAATCGAAGATATGAGCATGTTAGAACCGCAAAGTGTTCTTGATACGTGGATGCAGCCTTTCTATCGCTCCCCTTTTAAACTCAAAATTTAGAAACACACGTGTGCATTTTAGGTTTATTTAGGACTGTCAAACGAATGTCCCGAACTTTAAGTTCTGCTGAAAGATACGGATAAGACACTATCTATTTAGCAATATACGCGGTGTGTCCAGTAACGCAATTCTTAAAGGGGCCGCGAAGACAAAATGCAGCTTTGAAATAACTTGCCTTTGGTAGTTAACTCAGCTACATTCTAGCCACGAAAGACTTTTTGTTGACAGAAAAACACAAGAAAATATTGAACACGTTCAAAGTTTTCACTCTGGTGACGTAATATGGTTAGAGTGGTGTGTTATGGGCTGGCATTGAAACATTTTATTACTCTTGGTAACTGAGGGTTAGCATTGAAGTAGTTCTAGCAAACGGAACTAGAAGCCCCACTAAAGTCTCCCACTCATCTTTCTTGGGGCTGGCGTTGATTGGCGGCGGCCAATCTCACCAACATTCTGTGACGTCAAAGATATATCACCCTAAAGGGATTGGAGAGTCCCCACTTCTGAATACGTTTTTTTTTAATACCTCGATTGTTCGTTTGAAGATTGCATTAAAATTGGTATTGTTGTTATCGGGACAAAACAGCCTTTCGGTCGTGTAAACGGAGTTACACGACAGAGTGGCCTTCAGACTGGTCCAAAGTTTATTAGAGTTTGGGTTTGGGCTAGTTGGTAGCGGTAATCCATGACTTCGTGTAGCGCCAACAAAACGACAAAGACAAAGGGTGCGACGGGTACAAGCGCTAACTTCCAACTGAGTTTATCGAAAAAATGCGTGAATTTAAGAAACATTTATCAAAAGAAACAAAGATAGGAAAGAACAGACTTGTTTTTTCTGTTCTTTCCTATCTTTGTTTCTTTTGATAAGTGTTTCTTAAATTCAAGCATTTTTTCAATAAACTCAGTTGGAAGTTAGCGCTTGTACCCGTCGCACCCTTTCGTGCCTGTTCGCGGAGCTTTAATCACGTCCCGCAGTTCTAAGTGACCCAAAAGAAAGACGACACTTTCGACATCAGATAAAAGGCTTCTTCCACACCAATTGTGTTCATCTCTCCGTTGTCCTGCTACTTTCCTCATTATTTTTTTCTTGCGGCGGGTGAAGAAAAAGCTACAGACGAACGGCGGAAGCCACCAAATAGTTTGCGTTACATCGGCTTTTGGGCGTGAGCGACATTTGTATACTCGTGCTTGGAATTTCGTTCGTGTTGCGTGGTTTTCTGAGGCTACCAAAGCACGATTACAATGAAAGTTTGTCGGGGTTTTGGCGGTTAGTTCTTGGTTTGGTTATTAGTGCAAGGAAAGAAGCACAAAATGGAGCAGCTACAAGTTTGAAGTAACGATATCCAGAGCTGACATTATATCTCCTGTTATTTTCAACGATCATGCGTTTGTGAAAATATTGTGCGAGCGCACTTGCGTTTTTTCATTTACCAGCATTATCTACAGAAGTTTGCGCATAAAGTTTTGCAGGCGGACTAATGTTTGGTTCCACAGGATACTTTTCGTGTTTAACGGTTCTCTGCCAAGCAATTTTTGGTAAAACCCGCTTCCACTTAACTATATTTGGAGTTTCATCAGCTGGCAGCTGGCAGCCATGTGAGCCAGCAGTCAATGAGCTGCCCCGGGAACTTCACGGTCAGCCGCCAGGGAAGAGGCCGTCCATTGAGTGTGATGGGCGGTGTTGCCTGTCGAGGCCTGCAGCCTCCCGGGTGCAGCATAAGAGGCTAAGAAGCGACTATTGCGCTTGCAATAGCTAGCACGGAAGCAAAAATTATTGTGCCTGACAGCAACCAGAAACTTCCTGGCGCCCCGAACATCCCTTCCAACAGCCAACATCATTTCTACCTTTATTGACGACAGATGCAGGCAAGTTCACCTTGTTTGAACAGTAGCACAGTCGTCCCTTCCAGAGAATGAACTGGCCTACGAGTTAGCCCGAAATTTCGGCAAGCAGGCTGATCTCGAGGGAGACGTAGGGCGTACGTTCACGGGAAGCAGAGACCGGCGGGTCAGGTACAGGGAGATAACGCACCACTACAGGCTGACCAACCTCGAGTAGCCTGCACAAAACTCTTCTCTCAACAGATGGCAGACAGTTGTGCGGTGGCGAACACAGTCAAACACTTTCCCCAACCCCGTCTCTACAACCGATGTTTCTCAGACACATTACGATATATGCAAGCGGTGTGCAGATAAAGCCATACGACATTACATAGTGTGGGCATACTCGCAGAAACATTACTCACGTAATAGATTCTTAAACGCCAGGACTCAAGACCACCGGGAGGCCTCCTTGCTCAGCTGTCACCCCGACTAACAGCAGCTACTCTTTCAGCTACCGGAAGATGCCTCTAGGGTACACGGGCTCGTGGTCGCCGTCTTACGGGAAAGGCCAGGTGACTTCCTCCCTCTCACCCCATTCCTTCCACCAGTTTAGGACAGAATGAAGTGCCTCCTCCTCCTCCTCCTTCTCCTCCTCCTCCTCCTCCTCCTCCTCCTCCTCCTCCTCCTCCTATCTCTCTCTCTCTCTCTCTCTCTCCTTCCTCCACTGCGCATGGGAAGGGAGCGCAATTGTAAAAGCCAAAAATGGTCAGATACCCGGCCACAACCTATAAAAGCCATGCGGAAAAATTCCAGCTACGACTCTTCTTGCTAGCGGGGCCATATAAGGACGGAATCGCAGTTTGAGGGACATTTGCCCATTCCCAGAGTGAACGTGTATTACTTAAGCATTGACTGCAATGGGAGCTTTTTGGGTAGTAGTAGATGAGCGGATATATTTGAAAAGGAGGACCACACTGCTCACGATGGAAAGAAGGGATGGGGAGGTAGGGTGTACGCAAGCCTGCCAAGGCAGGGAAGGATGTGTTTTCTCGAAGCAACTCCCATTGTGCTCGTCGAATGAGGGCAGCGTCAAGACGGGTGAATGTATAGAGTAGGATACGGCGGACTTTGTTTTATGACGACTTGGAAGTCCTGTCTTCGAGTGTGACACACAGCTTAGTGATGCTGTTTGGGGTTAGAGAAGCCAAGGCACGATTTATGGTGCCACGTTCATGAACAGCATCTCAGGCTAAGTCGTAGGCTGCGTTATTACCCTCAACGGCTCCTTGTCCAGGCATCCAAATCACCCTAATCAGTAGCTCGGGTGGTTGCTCACGATATCGGGGACTGTGTGACGCATGTGCGGATACATTTTGTGTTGGCGGAGATTGCGAGTTTCACACTTTCTTCCAGTTACAATGACTAGTTTCTCTTCGTCTTGACGTTCTGTGGCGTTGACAGTGCCTTAGAGCTCCAGACATATCTCCGACCAAGCCAGAGCGTAAGTGGGCTGGACCAAACAGAAAAAAAAACGGTTACCGTGCGTAAAGGCCGGAATGGCGAAGAACCTCGTTAGGGTCTTCCGATTCCTTACGTTATTCCTAGCTCAATTTAGCGGCTCAGCTTCTCGCCGGGCAGTTTCCCTAGGTTTTTAAACGACCCATTCCGTCACTGTATCTCTTCGATGTGTATTTATATTTTCAGACCATTCTCCTCAAGCTACGGGACACACACTCCAATTTCGGCTTGCCTTCAGTGAACAGGCGCTGAAAGGATCCCTAACCGCCTTCTGCAAAGCCAATTTTTCCTCGGCAGCTTACAGACAGTCGTATTTCGATGAAATGTCCCTTCAGCGTGCGACGGGCGCCGTGGATGGGCTCTAATCAATTTAAGCGTACGTGCGAACAGGGAAAATTTTAAAGGAGTATACCGATGTAAAGAGATTGTAGCTGCTAAAATTGTGTCATTAGGGATACTGTTCTCTCCAGTGATGAAAACTGCGTGCGTTGGAACGGCTCCGATTAGGGAAAACCAGAACAGCCGTATTTCCTCCCATTACTCTGCCAGTTGCATTTTTGTCTAGGCTAGTCGGCTGTTTATAATGACCCTCCATCTACACTCCTGTTTTTGTTGTTTTGTTGTAGCGCATCTCCTAGTTGTTAGCCTTGAACAAAATGAGGGCGACAGCATGGAGCTAAATTTAAATTAAAGCACATTGATTGGAAGCACATAAAAGACGGCTCCCACGAAGAACTGGAAGTCCATGCTGTCTTCAACGCACTCAAACGAAATTTTTAGAGCTACAACTCAGGCCCCGTGAGGCACGCGGATTAAAGGGAGGCTGAGAGAAGGCTTAGGCGGAAATGGATTATTTCCCATGCAGTAATCGCACATACTTGGCAAGGAAACCCTGTCGCGTCTGGTTTAAGACCGCGGACTTCGTGTGAAGCATGCTGCCGCACGAATATCGCGGTCCCTCCCCCAAGCTTCCTAAATTTGCGGAGCAACCATTACGGTTTCGACGTCAGATACTGATACGTAGGTTCCTTGGTTCCAGTGGAAACTTCATGTTTCTTCATGTTTCTAGTGGAAACTTCATGGAAACTTCACGGATAACAGAAACTTCATGTTTCTGTTATTCTTTTATCCAACCTCAAGTCGGTATCGTTTAACCCAAATGTCGTTTGTGGGCTTCGCTGCAATGTGGGCTTCGCTCCAAGTACGCTTTGCTGCAACGCAAGAAAGCATTGCAAAAAGCCAAATTCACAGTAACCAAGTCAGAATTAGTCGGCTCGGCAGCTACGCACCAGACTCCTCTAAACTCGGCCCACAACTGCACGCAAATATATACCTGGGAATACATTTTTCTATGGGCAGCATAAGCAATCATAGAAAAAATTAGTAGCGGCTTAGCTCTGCTATGCCAGGATATACGTACGTGAGCTAAGGTTCAGCAATCTAGTGCAGTCCAGTCCAGTCCAGTTCAATTCAGTCTAATCCAGTCCAGTCCAGTCCAGTCCTGTCCAGTCACTGCTCCTCGCGCATGCTCAGCACGGCTCTTCATGAGCCACGCGAAACGGCTATCAAGCGGCTCCGGTGCAGCGTCAGACTTTTCTACTGCGCAATTGAGGCGCACACCTGGGCACTTGATGGCGCCAGTGCGTCTGCCGCGGCTATGACGCAACACAATCCAACACAATCGACGTTAATCCAATCCAATCCAATCCTAATCCAATCCAATCCAATCCAAGCCAAACCAAGTCAAGCCAATCCAATCCAATGTCCCTCGCGCTTGCGCAGAACGGCCCTTCACGGCACACGCGAAACTGCTCAACCTCGGCCAGTGCAGCTTACGCTACAAAACTTGATGGGCCTAGCTCTTTGTATCCCCAAGCAGCGGGACGCATTTCGTACGGACGTCCGATCTTCCAAGTGACCTTGCCCTACAATGCATTCTCATTACGAAGACCCTATCTTGCTCCACGCATTTCTTTTTACCTGATTTCGACCTGATATCTGGCGAGCGATTCTAACCGAAAATGACCCACCCGGGCCCCCACGTCGGACGTGAGAAAAGCATCGCCGGGCAACTTGCCTTTTTTTCTGCCTAATAACAGTGTCATGTTTTGTTTTTCGCAGCAACGCAAGCAGCCCCGCCGTGCTAGACAGAAACACGCAACATGCGAAGCCAGTGCTTACGAGGACTGGTTTTGTTCACGTCGACGATGACTTGGTATTCCTAACGGAAGCAAAGAAAGAAAAAAAAGCCCGTCATTGTACACTCTACACTCGCTTGCCCCGAACAATGCTAGGGAATATGTGTGGACATTTGGTTGGTTATTGTTACTTCACGGTGGTTGGTGGTTGCAGCGAAATACGAAAACACTCGAGAGAAAAAAGCGTATCTGTGAGCCGCTAAGAATTTTCCTTCTTAAAGCGACCCCCCGCTGAGTTCTTCAACTTATTTCGAAATAATCAATTCTTGCACAACGTAGTCAACCAACACATACAGTACTTATATTTGGGAGTGTCGAAGTACCGCAGACACAAATTACTGCTCTATGCCCATCAGATAAATAATAAGCTTGCTCAAAAACGTTTCTTTCTTTCCCGGTCCCAGCGTTCTTCGACCGCTCGAACTACGTCCTTACAGCGGTGTTGCGGTTATTGGCCGGCCTTTCTTCAGATGCAGAAATGAACGCATGCGGTAGCCAATTTAAAAAGAATGCCACTGATGCAAAGCCGAAAAGGAAGATCGCATCTCCTGCGACGAGCAAGTCCCGCAGTGCCCCTCCGCGCGGGCGATAGCCATAGATTTCGCAGTGCTTCCAGAAGCGAAGGAAAGAGTGAAAGCGTTTATCGAAAGTGTTGCCGAGTCCCTTTAATCAAGGTATACAACGCTCACCAAGACACTTTTGCCCTTTAATTAGCGAATTCGCTATTTTTGAAGCAAATATGCTGATTTTCTTTCTTTTGCTGTCCTACTGATGGTAACGCCAATCACTCCCTAATTACGTATAAGCCCAGCTCCTGCAAAAGACATGTGCTTTTTTTTTATGCCCCTCTTCCCTAAACATGCCCGCTTTCAATGGTCCTCTCAGCCAAGGCAAGCGATATTTTGGAGCAAGGAGGCGAGGTTGAGGGCTTTAAGGGCTCCTGGAGCGACAGTGTTGCCGGTGTCTTCCTGGGCCGGCACGTGACGAGCACTCTTCACGCGCCTTCGACGTTTCATCGTCGTCGGCAGCGGCGTGCGTCTGCGAGTCTCGGCGGGCCGTGAATACATGCAGCCCACAACCATCCGGGGAACGTGCATCGACCTCATCTTCAGCAACTTTAGGGTTCGTTCACAACAACCCTTGACTTTACATTTCACAGACCATAAGGCGGTCATAATCAAAGCGGAACGCCAACCACAGCTCGACGTCACCTACATAGAACATGATGATGGTAATGCCTAAAAACAAATCATACCACGTACAACGTCTCTCTCTCTCTCTCTCTCTCTCTCTCTCTCTCTCTCTCTCTCTCTCTCTCTCTCTCTCTCTCTCTCTCTCTCTCTCTCTCTCTCTCTCTCTCTCTCTCTCTCTCTCTTTCTCTCTCTCTCTCTCTCTCTCTCTCTCTCTCTCTTCTTTAATGCCTCTCCACTCTAACATCCCCCTCCCTCCAATAAAATTACACCATCTTCCCGTAGGATGCTTATGGTCGAGCCTGTTCCCTCCCTTGTTGTTGCGCCGTACACACCTCCACTGCGCATGCGCGTCTCTCCTCATTCTCCTCCTCACAGCCGTATAAACGAGGTGTACACACGCGCTGCTCGCTACACCACTGCGCATGCGCGTCTCTCCTCCACTCTCCTCCTCACCCTACCCACGCGTCTCCTTACTCTAACACCACACACCAACTCTAATCACACTACTTACTTCAACTCTACTTACACACCAACCAACCCCCACTGCTGCTTCACATCCTCCCCCCACGGGAAAATGGTGAAATGTTTTTCTCTTTATACCTCCAGGGATACGAAATGATGATCACGCTTTATGGCGCCAATGACAGCGGGCTGAAGAGCACAATGGTAGGTATGACGTGTTTCGGGAAACCACTCTCTCGACGTGAAACACACTGTTCCGGGCACCATAAAGCGAAAACAAGCAGCAGGATGTAATATGCATGAAGGCTGCTCTGGTCCTTGATTGCTGGAGCCACTGCAAACGGAGCACTACGGGGATTCTGGCACCTGCGCCACTATATCTCCCCACTCGCATGGTTATTCGACTCTGCACACATTACCCCGAATAGCCTCTTATCTCCGCGGAGCCGCTAATAACGGAGTTGAGGTACTACGTAGAGCGTGCTGGTTCTCGTGTCTTTTGCTTCGGTAAGGCAAGGCGAGAAATTGCGCGGTTACTGGACGGTAGCAACCGCACTCGTGCACGCGAGCTTTAATCTGGCCAGTGCTCTTTTCTCGCGATTGCAAACTGGTACATCGACATGGACTGTTTGTTGTCATGCAAATGTGGGGAAGCAATTTCAACAGGTCCTTCTTAGCTTTCTGTAGGGAACCATTGTATGGTTTTTGAGGCATCTGACATCGCCATTTCATTATCATTCATGCCATCTATGAGGCGCTGTTCTTCTTTCCAGCGCTAGTCAAAAGCATGCAATTCAAATCAAACTGAACAAAATAGCAAATGTTTTGCATTGCAGCAGTTGTATGAGGTCAATCTTTGACTCAGGGGCTGGAGTACAACCTATAGTTATTCGGAATAACAGTGCAGTGCGTTTCGGCAACGACACCGCAATCAGTGAAACTAAGAAAGCTTCGCTTTAATAGGTTCGTAGCGAAACGCTAACTGACCGAGGCCCCTGCGCGTGTTGCATACACCACTTTTTTTGGTATATTCCCATACCTTTAGTGCGCTGTAAGTGTGTGGTGAATACGAATTACTGGTATGAAGGGTACAACACTTGTAAAAAATTGCTAACTTCTACCCAAATTACAACTGATATAAAACTTCACCGGAACGGGAAGCTTGTTTGGATGAGAGCGAGATTATTATTGCAAGTGAACTTTCTTATTCTGCGATTGGCTGCATGCGAAACTCGAAGGAAAGTTTATTAACCATGCCTCCTCGCAAGACATCCTGCAGTTTCCTCAGAAAACTATATTCAGGGCCTTCTAAGGTTGCATCCACCACCCCCACCCTCCTTCTGCGCGCGCAATATTCTGGCGTGCGTGTTTGAGCAAGATGGATTGCCGTTCGAGGAAGTTACGAAGAGATGCAGGCAAACTTTAACGAGCAGCCGTTGTTTCTCGTGGTCAGCGAGGCGTTCCAGATTTCTGACCTTGGCTTCAAGCCCGTTGGTTTTGAAAGGCTGCGCTAATATAACAAGCAAACTAAACTTTACGTTACAAGGCATTCGAATTCCTTAAAGCATTAATCGTACAGGCCAATGCATTACCGCATACTGTCCAAACCACGGCACGCGAAGTCGGAAGGCAATTAGCGAACTTTGCGAAACTACCATCATCAATCAACTTTGAAAGCTGGCATTTTCCAAGAATTACCATCGTCATCGGCACACTTTTAGTTAACCTTATCATTGACCGAGGGTTGTTCGTGGTGTTTTTATCCAAGCCATTGTGGCTTGCGGTGGCAACGCTTATTGATTATCACTCTGTTGGTGAAGTTTTTCGGCAGGAATTGTCCTGTGATTCCTGAATCTCAGCAAGCCGCCCCCAGAAGAAATGAATGCCGCTGTACCTCGCTTCCTTTCCGGCAAGCAATTGTCGTGGGTTGATTGATTGTGTGGTTTATAACGCGCCGAAGCTACCCCTGGGCTATGAAGCGTTCCGTTGGGGGGGAGGGGGGCTCCGGATTAATTTTCTCCACTTGTGGATCTTTAGCGTGAGCCTAAATCTATACACACGGGCGTTTTCACTCTTCTCCTCTGTCTGAAAAGCAGCCACTGCGGCCGGGATAGGAACCGCGTCCTTGGGCTCAGCAGCGCAACGTTTTAACAACGGAGCTACAGCGGCGGGTAATTGTCCTGGTTAGTGCCTAAGAATTACGTCTCAGCAATTTCTCGTGAGTAAAATATTCGCTCACCCTCATACACTCATGCCGAGCACCTTCCTCCTGCACCAGCTGATACTGCTGTAGTGATTTTTTTATTGGTTCAATTTCCATCGGCGATGGAGGAGGAGAGGAAAATAGCTGTGTGAACAGCAAGAGGAGCCCCTCCCCCCTTCTGGCTATAGCGATTGGCATAGCACTCGCAACAGAGAATGTAATGAAGCCCACTTTGAATATGCGGTATACAAAGAGAAATTAAAGCGAATAATAGTATAACATGCAGAAAATCATGGACTTACGGAGCCGTAATAAACAGAAGGCGTACGCATAGCAGACATTGCAATAGGTTGCGAAAATATCGGACGAGATAACAGGGAGGCGGGTTACAGATGTAAAAAATTCTATGAAGTAGACTGGCTTCCAAGAATTGTCTGGGCGAAAAACAAAAGTGATTAACAAGGAGTATGACCACTTCCACTCGGTGGATGTTGGAAGGATTTTAATTATGAGTGTTTGTAAAGGAATTATGTTGGAGGAAGGGCAGCGAAGTCGTCAGAAAGAGGAAAAGGAACTAAGCGGTCATCCAATAATGCTAACACACCAGTGGCTAATGATTCTTTTCAAGTCCTCGAATCGCACTGCACAGAACGAACACAAATTAAATAAAAAAACAAGATATGATCGTTCAATACAGGATATCTGGAGTCGTCGTGGCGCTTTATATACCTTTTACGCCTGCCACGTTAAAACAAAAAGGTGAAGCGGTCTCGTCCAACCGGGGCTAACCTTTTTGAAGTTTAGGCAGGGAAACACCAAGAATTGATGATGCTGCGTTGTTATTAGTGTTTCAGTAATCATAACTGATTGAGCTAATAACTGAACAAAAGTGCTTTAGTACAGGATCACGGTGGCAAAAACTTAGTACACGCAGGTGTTAAAAGTATTTGTTTGCAAATTCAAGCTTTTGTGTTACCTGAACTTATCACGTATCGCCGCGGGCGAATATTCATGAGAATTTGCGCCAACACTGAGCGGCCGTGCGCAGCCGCACCCACAGAGTTTGAACGCCGATGAATATGTAAACGAGATTTATGATTCTGAGTGGCGAATGTGGAGTATTGGAAGGAAGCGAATATATAGAAACTAGAACTGGATGAAATGGCCTTCGTGGTCTGGGCCACTGATAACCACTTTCCACCTAAGGCTTCAAAGGACTTTTTTTTTCACGTAAACTCCCCATTGGGTTTATATTTTTTTTGTCAAAAAAAGCAGAATCATTTATATGCAGTGCCTACATTGGTTATCCATACTTCGGTCAAACCAAATATCTGACCTTTGGGCTGCCAGGGTCTGAAGTTTAAACTTCTGAATTAAACTTGTTAAGACCTACCAGAGGGACGCCTGGCAGTGGATCCACATGTCATTGTGGGAACAGTGAATTTTTGCATGAAATGCACGATTTCCTTGGCTTTTTATATGTTAGTGAGTTGGAAAACGCGAGACCTTCAACCAAAGAAGACAGCAGTAGATGGAAAATGCTTATTTTCCTGCTGTGGACTCGAATACGCTGCTGCTGAAGAGACAAAAACACGCTAAGCCATGCGAACATTACATAAGGCACATCTTCTTTTTCTTATGTCTTTAGAATTCTGTCCTTTTCTGTCGAGCTATATTTGAAGCTACGGAATGCATGGAACCGTTGGAAACTCGAACTCCCACTTCTTAGCACAATGGCCTAGTTCCACATTTTTGTTGCTCGCAAGGGGATGGAATAAGAAAAATATATTTACCTTTCAGCAAAGAAATGGAAGCCAGAAGGCCAGCAAGACGGATGGAACCACTGATGGTAGAGCATCTAGGATACACTTAATAGTATAAGTTACTGAAACGTATATACTGAACCGAAATGGCACTCTCTTCGTTTCAACTGGTTGAACTACGTGAGCTTTAAAGAAATAAGCATGTCTGAAAACTGGAATTTCGCTGCGAGGTGCTATAAAACGAGTGCGGAGCATGCGGCAGCAAGAAAAAAGCTCGGTTGAGGTAAGGGGTAACAGGAATAAGCACTCAGAGCCTCATTGTGTTACTAGCTTACCTAGCGGCGGGGACGCCGGAATGGAAGTAGTAAGTAAGGCGTTGCGAGCCAAGCCGAGCCAAAACCCATTTGTCTTGGAAAGCTTTTTTTTGTTTGTTTATTACATGCTGTGGTCGACCTCTGAAAAAACGGCTATTCTTGTGTGTTCTTGGACGCTGTGGTTTTCAATCTTGTTATAACCAAGGCCAGCTGGGGAAACTACGGATGGATTTTCTACGTGTTTCTCGGTGCGACCATGAATTTCGTTTTAATCAAACCATCCAATACTTTTCAATACACAAGATGTTTTGTTTGATGATTTTTTCAATAGCCTCTCTAGCTTGGGTATTACTTTCCTATCCGAGCCGTGAATTGGCAGAGGCGTTTCTCAGTTTCTAGCACTGCAGATGCCGCAGTTCACGAACATCAACATGACTTTGCGCAAAAGAGGCTACGCTAACTCTTAATAATACTTCTTCTCGGGCCAGTTGGCTCACGATTATATTAAAATTGAGCGCAACATACAGACAGAACATACGAAGAAGACAGAGAACTGTAGCTGCGAACACAAGCGGAAAAATTCTACGTGCAACTAAATTATAGCGACCCGCGCTTTGGTGGTTGGCGATTCCACCAGCACGACTGAACCCGTAAATCTGGAGGTTAGAGGAGGAAATTGTAGGCGCCTGTTTCCGGCGGGTGGTCAGCCAATGTTATTCCCATTGCACTAGCAGCTTGTCGCAACATCGTCGCCATTGGTTGGAGCACTGGTTCTCAACAATTGGTATGCCGTGGACCCTTTTCGGGGTGGGAAAAGTTATGATGCAATCTGGAAAAACGATGTTGATTCGTGATAAGATGCCGAACAATTTTATACGTTCAGCTTAAGTCGCCCATATCCTTATTCAATGCCCGCCTTGTGTGTCTGACATATATGCCGACGGGTGCCATATTGCCAACAACCAATTTGCTCTTGCATGTAAAAATAGTTGAACCTATATGAAGCGGTTTCCGTGTTTTCTTTTTCTGAATGTCTGCCATTTTATGCAGAAAGCCAGCCTTAAAAATTCAGGGAAGCTTGTGCTGACACACAAGACTTGAACGGCGAAGCGGTTCTAGGCGAGCTTTCCTGGACACATAGTTTTGTTTCAGTATCATTGTTCATTTGCCTAGTTTCGGTGCTAGTAATCGTCGTCATATGCATCGAAGAAGTCGTCGTCTTCTTTGCGGCGAGTGGTGGATACAAAGTCATCCACAGCATTGTAAACTTCCACCAGCTCTTCGTCATCGACTCGTGGCAGCGGTGGCGGGATCTGTAAGTCGTCTCGGGAAAGATTTTCACACTCGCAGACATGTCTCCAATTATCCCTAATGGCTTCTAGAGGATGCGGCTCTCCCATGTTTTCGAGGTTTCGATGCAGGTAAAGATACCCACTGGGTCAAAATTAGTCCGGAACCCTCCACTACGGCGCGCCTCATCGCCTGTGTAGCATTGGCGCGTTAAACCTCATAATAAATCAATCAATCCAGAATTCGGCGGCACCGGTGCCCTCTTCCCAGCCGCTGGTCTTTTCATTTTTAGCATTAGCCCTGGAGATTTCTTGTACAGTCTTTGTCAAACTTTTCTAGGCCACGGCGACCGTGGTCTGAGCAGGTGCGCGGCCACGCACGAGCGCTGCGCTTGCCATTCTCGGCTGGTTGCGCAACAAATGAAAGCGCACGGAATCTTCGCAATTGCTTTCGTAGTGTGGGTGGCGCGAACTGCTGCGCGAAGTGCCTGCAAAGTTTGCCTTCTCTGAGAAACCGGCCGCGAGCTGCACTTATGTGCCAGCCGCACTACGAAAGCAAGATCGAAAGCTCCCCGCGCTGTCTTTAGCCGCGCAACGAGCCGACAGCGGCAAGCGCAGCGCCCCTTTTTGGCTGGGCACCTGCTCAGGCTACGGTCGCCGTGCCCTAGAAAAGTTTGACAAAGACTGTGCATGCGCGGGAGTGCTTGGTGACAGCGCTGGAGTTTCTTTTTTTCTTTTTTGCTAAAGCCACTGCGCGAGCCATGGACTCGGCGGTCACCGCGAGACACGCGCTCCCGAGCGCTCGGCAGTTTCTGAGTATTGTTTCCTGCAAAGCCGACATTGGGAATGCACAACAGCTCCGCTATTAAAACAATTGCTACGCGGAAAACCTACACCTAGAAGTCTTGCGGGGAAGCCCCCTTCTTGCGCACAAAGCAAAATTAGGCAACAAGGAGGAAAGAATATAGGAATGGTTTCTGGAAGGGCATCGTGAACCCCGAAATGTCCCCGCGGAACGCACGGGTGCCTGGAACCCTATTTGAGAACTATTGCAATAGCCTTACGTCCAAACGCACTCCTATGTCGCAATTCTTTAGTACGTTTGCTACAGTCGCGATTAAAGGTATCACGGAGCTCTTAAGGCGACGTTTTAACCAAGTGCTTGGAGAATACATGGCCCTTTAAGACGTTCTCTTGGAAAGTACGTCCGCTCGTTAATGTATCGCACCGCCCGGCGAGCTGACGCAGGTCCAAGCCTACAACCACCGACTGCCTTCGCCGAGTACCGAGGTGGAGCGTGTGTCAGGAATTTAAAGCAGGGAGCGTTGATGTATAGTTGCTCTTTCGTGCCCTGCAAAGAAGCTTGCATCCATGCTATTTCGTAATCATGCCTAAAATAAAGTTCTGGCTTTTATGCATGAAGCTGGACTGCTTTTTTAGATATGCTCATAAGTGGTCTGTTCAACATACTGAGATTGCGCAGCGCAATCTGAGCCAGAAATGAACGCACGAATAGGGAAACTGATTGTACAACACCTGCTTAGCGTTGCAAGCAAGCATGCACGCTTGCATACAAAAAAAAAAAAAGACGCGCACTTACACATGCAAGCGCATTCCCACAACACACAGCTTATTCTGAGTCTGCTTAATTTTTCGCACTCGAGGAAGAGAGAGAAAACCCTTAATGAAAGCTGAAGAGGTCAGCCCCACTAACGCTAAGGCTTGCTACTCCAGATAGGGTGAGTACAGTGAGATGACATAGGGAAACAGAGAGAAAAAAAAATGAAAAAAAAAAGCAATGAGATCCGGAGGGGAGATGTACATATATATAAAATGTACATGTTCAGCGGGTTCACAGAACCTCTTCTGGCCCTGTTTCCGCAAGAACAGTAAGCAATTTTTTTGTTCCTAGCATGCATGCCTCATCATGATTTCTTTGGGGTCCAAGGAAGCGTGAGAGTTCTAGAGAACCTCCACGTCGGAGTCGCACAAGTGCCTTCGATGCTGTTGCCCGCTGACTAGCATATCGCGGGAAGTGGCTTAAAATGTGCCTAGTGTTGTCGGTAGTAGAGCACACTGTACACAATGGCGACTCTACCCAGCCCAGCTTAAACAAGAAGCTTCGGGTGCATGCAACTTTAAGTCTAAGCAGGTGTAGCCCGCCTTCAGTGCGCTTGGGCAGACCCCGCGGGTGCCGGAAATTGCACTTAGGGTCTATAGCATGAAGAGAGAGGATCCTGCCAAGCCGGCAGTTGGAGTTGCCATCCTAGGTTGATTGCAGCTGCTTTGCTATCCCCGTTGGAAAACGGGATTCCAAAGGCGAAGTTGGGGTCGGGGGCTTCTCTGGCGGCCGCATCGGAAACCTTGTTGCCCGTTATACCAGAATGACCTGGTAACGACTGAAGGAAAATTTCATGTCTTTCGCGCACCGCACTTGAAAATATTTCATTCATATCACAGACAAGTTCTTTTAAACAGGTAATGGTATACCAGAGCTGGCCTCTTTTTATTTTTCGGTTGCACTAAAACGGAAATTTAAAATTCTCAACCTCAATCAGCTTCTCTTGGCAGGAGCAGAGGATAGCTCGTTTTGCCGACCCGTACCTTGGATTCCAGCATGACTTGGGGAAGAGGGATATCCGGGACAAGCGAGTCCTTAAAGATGGCGAGTGCCCTGCGACCAACACCTACGCTCACGAATAAATATTTATTATCTCGCTCTCTTGAAGACAAAAGTATATCGTTTTAAAAGCCCAAGTCCTACTTTAGCTCATGTGTGTCTCTTGGCTTATATATTAGCTCAAAAATTGCCCGTCAGTCAGGATTAAAAAAAAGGCTATGACTATTGATTTACTCGCTGTTGAGTTCTGGTTCACATAAATTAAAAACCTAACGGGTGAGGATACTTATATAAAACACATAAATCTGGTTTCTTGAACGGATGTATGGCTAGGATAAGCGCTGCAAGTACTTAGAACAGACGAGACACGAGAAACACCGTGTTCAGTACGCCTTCAGTGTCCTTTCTCCCTGATGCGCTCCCGTTGGCTTTGTTAAAATCAACCCCCAATTTTGTAAACTGAACGAATCAGCAATCTTCCATTAAAATTTTCACCGTGGAGCTAATGTCTTTCTTTCTAGAACGACTAAAAACCAAGACAACGAAGCCTGGAATTGCCAATTTAATAGAAATGAAGCGGAATACACTACGGTATAACTGATTTAAAAGTTTAACCGGGATAATTGGGAAATAGAGGATGTTATAGAAATATGTCCCTAAATGAGCCTAGGCATTTTTTACAGCACCCAGCGGTACGGACCTGCTACGGGCGGAACGTCGCTTCCCGGTGGAGCTGCGGATGAAGCCTGATTTTATTAGCGGTCGTTTAATGCCTGACGAAACAGCCGCTCTTCTTTCCGCTTGGCTCTATCATTCCCCGCGCTCTCCTTGTATTCGCGATGTACTTTTCCTTTTCCCGGCACTTTTTTTTTTGTGCACGCGCGCGTGCGTGCGTCGAGAATATGAGGTTGAATCAAACCACGTGGTGGTGACTGATCGCCCCCGGGCGTCGCATAAAACTTCGGAGTCGCAAAAGAGCATCGCATAAAACTTCGGAGGCAATTTTGAACCGCCATTAAAACAGCCGTTTCACACTCGGCCAGATTCGGTCGTTTAAAAGCGTGGGTTTTGCACATTGAGACGTTTCTTAGGGCGTCCGTTAGTTCTTTCGAGCGGCTCAGGTAGGCTCAAGACTGTCACTGAGGTACGCACCTTAGGTGTTCAGTGCCGAGTACTTTAGAGGCTCGTTTTGTCGTCGTAGCTGGTCCCAAGTAGAGCCGCACGGCATCCCATGGTCGCGGCGTAATCCAGAAGCTTCGACAGCCAAGCGGGTTATATAAGCTTTCGAAACTTACGAACCGCTTGTGCTTGTCATACATCTCCCCGTTGTCCAGCGCAAACAAAACTGTAGGTACATTTGAAGCAAAGTGTACGTAATTAACCGACAGATCCCGCGTGCATTTAGTTAGAAACGCTCGTTGGGTTGGTTTTTACGATTGCAAGCGAAAAAAGTGGCAGTGCAACGCCGGCACGTGCGGGGAGAAAAGCACAAAGAGAATAGAACTCCCGCTGGCGCAGTTTCAGGCAGGGAGCGTGCGAGTACTGCAACGGCCGGAAATTTGAATTGCATTGGGTGGTAGCAGTGAGCGGATAACGGCGCTACAGCCCATTATGGCGAATCACTGCTCTGAACTTTCGACAGCTGTCTCATTCAGTGGAACAGCTTAAATTTTCTTTCTCGAAGTCGACTTCTCGTTAAAGGTGGCTAACCACAAAAGGAGACAAAACACGGGCAGAAAAGATTTATTGGATTGACTCTTTGGAAATGAATTCGGCTGCGGTTTCGGGGTCCCAAAAATCTAGTTTCTCAGAAAGATGCAATTACCTGTCAATTTATCTTCGTGTGCTACTGTTGCCATCACCATGCTGCGAAGTTAAACGCGGTTTCCCGTATCGGTTAACAGATAACCTATTTCGCCGCAAACTGCTAAGCCTGTGAGAAGGTGTTTTAACGTGGCAGGTCTAAAACCGAACTCAAGACATCGTCGAAAGCACCGCCCCCGTTCTCCAAGTCCAAATTATCGCCTGCTAAGCTTCCTTCAAAAATACAATTGCGCACGTTCGCTCATGCTGGATTATTCCACAATCGTGTGAGTGGTAGGGTCTTATGGTTATGCTTGATCTTGTATCCGCGTGCTTATAGCCATGAATCCACCCGCGGGATATTGCCGGGAACCATACATTGAATTTGTTTGTGTTTTTCCTTCTGCAGCCCGGCGGCCCCGGGAGGTGTTATCTGTGTCCCGAGTAAAAGCGCCTGTTCCATTGTTTCTTTCTTATGCCGCACGGATTATCTCATTTCATACTGAGAATGATTCGCTCCAACGCCACTAGCCTAGAATAGTCTTCTTTTATCTATAGCGTTCTAGATGTAAATGGACGGTTCGAGAAACACTCGCGCCGTAATATAAAAACCTTGAGAGCAGACGCCGCGGCATTCGATTCGTCGACACTCGCCTGTGCACGTCACTTTGTTGACTGCTGTTTCACCGCCTGTCTACTCTTTGAGTTGTTAGGGGAGCACAGCTCCGCTCCAATAAACTTGTTTTTCCTTCAATACAGCTGCGTCGTATTTGGCTACGTGACAATACAGTTCAAACAAAACCACTCAACGCCGGGTAGAGAGAGAGAGAGAGAGAGAGAGAGAGAGAGAGAAAGAGAGAGAGAACCTTTAATGAAAGCTGAAGAGGGCAGCGTCATTGACGGTACGGCTTGCTAATACAGATGTGGGTGAATGCTGTGAGATAAAGGGGGGGGGGGGGCAGATAACAAGTGAAAGAGAAAAAAAAGGGATGGGAGATATACGCATACACAAAATGTATATGTTCGGTGTGTTCACAGGACCTCTTCCAGCCCTGTTTCCGCAAGAAAAGTAAATAGTTTTTGTAGGAAGCGCACTGGTTCGTTTCGACAATGTTGTCAGATTAGCGCGGGTGTTTTCTTCCAGCAAATGTGAAATAGAAAACCCGATTTTTTTCTATTTGGAAAAACAGTGGATACTACAAGCGTTCACCCTCTTTTCTGGGTATTTTGTTTTATAGAATGGAATGGATAGAGTGCCACATAAAAGCGCCACATAAAATCTTCCATCTGTGTCCAGCCAACGATTTATTGACACGAACCACACATTCATTCATTAATTCAAGCACTCTGCTTGAAACTTATCTCTGATCTGGAATCGACCCCTATCGTTATGGCCCCAGCGCTTCTATATTTCCTTAAAAAGTACTTTCCTAGCAGTGCATTCGTGTATGCAGGTGAAGTCGACTTTTAAAGGCTTACTTTTTTATAAACTGGCTTTCCCACAGTCCCTGTTTCAGTGAAATCTACTCATAAAGAAAAAAAAAACACGTCCATGCCCTCCATACAGATGACTAACCAGCGAAGTTGTAACGTGAGGCCGTTGGTCACCCGTGTGCTACTTCTTGTGGTTCATAAACGTTTTTCTTATTACACGTTGCGTGTTTTGCTATTTTCTTTGGGTTGTTTAGGTTGTGTGTATCAATCTGCTGTTTTCTCGTCATTCGTAATGATTAGACGCAATCTTTCTCAATGATTACACACAGAGAGAAATGGCTTGGCCTTAAGGGAGCATTGATAAAATACTCCCTGGGGGCCTCAATCGACGGATGCGTCAGCTCCTGATCCCGGTAGAAAGCGGCAAAATGAACGACAGTAGTTAAGTCCGCATGCGCAGAATGCAAACATTCAAGCGGACGGGTTTGTAGAGGGGCGCACACAGATATAGCATCAAGGTACATAAAAACAACCGAATGCCATGCAAACCAACAAACCAAATATGCCAAAATACTACACGCTGCTATACTCGGTTACAACTCAAGAACGGCACCACCTCATGCAGTGTATCACTCCGCCAAAGCGCCGAACCCGTGACGTCATGGCGCGCGCGTTTTGAATGGGGTTTGCTATGAATGCGTGATATCGTCTGCCTTGTCTCACGCAGTTTGTTTGTCGTCACTGGAGTCGTTTATAAGCAGCTTAAGTACAAAAAATCACGGGAAGGGCTCACGCCATGTTCAAAATATTCCCAGTAACGCCCTACTTGCGCCGCGCGGGGAAACATCCGAGTGATAAGGCACAGCGGCAACTTCTGGTGCCGTTCTTAAGTTGTCACCGAGTATATCATGCCCTTCTCGAGCCACGGGCTTCCAAATACGCGTCCTCTTTTGCGGAGAAAGCAATCGATGCTTGGTTCATACATCTTTCCCCTGTTTTGAAAAGTTCAAACCCGTCTACAATTTCTCCGGTTGTTTAATTTTTCCTTTTCAGCAATATCCTACCGCGCCGACGTTACAAAAGCGATGACGCGCGTCGTTGTGGCAGGCTCCGGATTAATATAATATTATAATATTATATAATAATATTATATAATAATATAATAATTGTAACATTAATAATATAATGTCATATTAATTAATATAATATAATAACACCTTGGGATCTTTAACGTGCGCCGAAATCTCGAACACACGGGCATTTTCGCTTTTTGCTTCCATCAGAAATGCTGCCGGCGCGGCCGGAAATCTTACCCGAGACCTTGGGCTCAGCAGCACAACGACTTAGCCACTGAGACTTTGCGGCGGGTCTACTCCGCTTTGTTAATACCCGCATGTCGGAACGCTGTAAAAACTGTTTGTGCATTTAGTCAAATTTGGTGACCGTAGCTGTAAAATTCAAATTACTCTGTCAATGAACATCCTTCAAATGACGTCAATTCCTCCGCATTTCTTTGGTAATGCGTTTGGGATTCTGAGGGCTTCTCGTGAGTTCCTTTCTCCCATATTCGGGTGCTTTGAAACATAGATGTTTCATACTAATATACACTAGAGGGAAATCTGGCGTCACTGTCTAGGGGAACCCGCGCTTCTGCGAGCGTTCCGTCATTTAACGGGCAGGTACGTTTTACTTGTCCTTGGCATGGCTCACGAACAGGCTGAAAAGTTGGCTCTGGCTGCGAAAAAACGACATTATTACTGTAGAAGGTTCATCAAAATTGCTTTGTTATTATAAAATTGAACCTCTAAAAAGATTAATTTTTCAGTGATTATGCAGAAGCTACGTGCACGATGAACAAGAAAAAAAAATCTTACCCTGTTTCGTTGACTTTGGCTTGGAGACAAAAAAACAACCATATGGCTATAGCTAAGCCAAGTAGGCGAAGAACGTCGCTAGCGGCAATGGCGCCGCCCACGGCGGCCTGCGACTGCAGCGGCAGATTTCCCTCTAGTATATATTACTATGAAACTGTATGCTTTGAAAGTGCCATTCGAATTTAGTTCGCACAATAAAATATTCCCGAAAGCCGCAGCTTTCTGGGCTGCTAGAGCCACCTCTCGCCTTGGTGAAAACACTCGGCGGACTTACGTGCACGCACTCCAGTGAGATGGCGCCACTTATACCCGCGTATTGAATGCGCACATTATCGATTTTGAAGCCCGCGAAATTCTTAGCCTCACGAAGCGGTGGCTTAAACAGTGGGAACTCGCAAGGTGTCGTACCGTCGTAGTAAGGAGCTAAATTTTAGGGCAAATTGCGAGCACCGTAAAACGTTACATTTTTAGAGCCTCTATTATGCTACGTCTTTCAAGGTCAGTCATCGCGTCACAAGTGACCTTTAGCCAGTGGCGCTCAAACTGCGCCTGTCTTATCGCTTCGCTCACTCTAACCGTCGCTGATGTAATACCACGTGACTAGGCGAGGGGGTTACTTCATCTCTGGCGGTTTCAGTGAGTAGATCAAGCCTGCCATTAGCAAAGAAATTACGCCAGCACCCAAAGACTGCGAAGGGCAGGAGCACACAAATACCCGGATTAGTGGAAAATTTACTCGATAAATTTTGAATTTCACCAGTCTTACAATACTTTTATGGTCAGGAAACTCGGGCCGAAGATTAATTCAGGGACAAAAGCTACCGCTAGGATCGCCCCTGTCAATGAGAAGGCTGCGCCGGCCTTCCGCGACGCTTGCTCGCCGATGCTTGGGGTCTATTCGATTCATCCTGCACCTCTTGAACCAGTTCACAGCGGTGCAAAGTTGGTGTCCCCATCGGCGTAAGCAGACCTGCACTTTTTCGTCTCCTCCTGCACCTCCTCGGGAGGGAGTGCAGGCAAATCCGAGAACTCGTCCTGCACCCGTCGGCACCACCGGTGAATCGAACGGCGTGGTTCAGGTGTCGCGAGCTGCACCATTGAAACGAACGGCGAAGTGCTGCACCGCCTCAACAGATTCACGTGGTGCAGGTGAAATGAATAGACCCTTGCTCGTGGACGGATGATTAGACGGGGGAAGGGGGGGGGGGGGGTAGGGAGGGGACGGCGTGCGCTCGTAGCCGTCGATGGTGTGTGGAGCCTCTCCCTGGCAGCGGCGTGTGCCAAGCGGTTACCCTGCGCCCCGATGGCATGTCCAGGTGTCCATACAACGCGAATGGTGACGCTTTCCGTTTGTATATCTCAAATCATACCTGGAGAACATTCGTGTTCGTGTGATTCAGCGAGAACACACAATTAAATGCAGAAGGGCACCGTGGAAATGACTTCAGAATTATCGCCGATGGTCTGGAGAGTTCCTATGATACCGAAACGTTCTGCCTCTTCAGCTTGTCTATAGGTGTTGAATATATGTCCCGATCCACTAAAAGATGCAGGTCCTCCGAGGTACATGCTACGGCATCTTCAGTTCTGTTAAGAGCAGCATCAGTGAAGATGTATACTTCGTCATCCGCTCTGTCAGCCACAAAGGTTCGGACATATTGTTCGCTAGACGCTGCTTGACGTCGAGAGATTGGACGGCGACGGGGAATACCATTCGAACGGCGCTTCCATGGGGGCGTGGTCGCTGGAAAGCTTGTCGAGTAAAGTTTGCTATTCATGTTGTCCCATGAGCACACGAGGTTGCCTTCAGGAGATACTTCCAAATGATGCTAAAATCGTCATGCAGTCTCTTCAACGAAGGCTTCAAGAGGAGGGAGCGGTACAGCTTGCAGAAACGTATCGACGGGAGTGTATTTGGGGAGGCCAATGGTTGTTCGAAGATGATCCTTAACAGGGTCAAGGGTTTCGCTGACGAATTCTTGCGGGAGAGTAAATTGAAGGGATCGGGGTTTTCTCTGGTCTATGGCACATATAAGAGCGTACTTGATGACGCCGTACTCGGTAGAGCGCGTTATGATAAGATACATGTCAAAGCATCACAAAGGCAGGGTGTGGGAGCGAAGCACCTCACCGTACGCAGAGGGTGTCGAAGGTTGAACAGACTTATTCTCAAGCGCATAAGAAGACGCCGTGTTACTTAATAAACTGAAAAAAAAGTCAAGGAGGTGCCGACAATAGGTAATCGTGCAGATGGTACATCTGAGATGTGGTTATCGAATTCCGGAAGAGATGTTAAATTCTGTTAGTTTTCAAGGTCCCACAAACACGCCCTCAATTGGTGTTCAGGAGCCTTAGAACCAGTCACGGAGAACAACGCGAAGCGGTGCACTATTGGCTGGTCCGTTGATGAAGTAAGTCAACTAGTTGCAGGCCAACAGCTGTAATAATTAAAACTACCTATAGAGCGCATGCAGAGGGCTTAGGTTTTCATTAAAAAATGCAGGGTACCCGTTTAAGTCACTATGTCATCGTCGACGACTGCCCCGACTCTAACTCACTGCCTGCAGCTGTTTAGTCTCCGTCCATTGGAATAGGCACCGAACAATCATGAATTTGTACACGTATTTACGGTTAATCATTACTGGTTTCGTCAACCTTAATCGCTGTCGCTGATAACACTGCCGTCTGTGCAGCAGAGAAACTTACCTGTGGTTTCTCTTAATTGCATTTATAAATATTTGTACTTTATTTCAATTATCTATCCATGCACAGACCACGTCCCATCGAAGCTATTATGAACCAATTTATTTGACATTTTATACTTCAAGCCCGCTGGATATGCGCGTTTTAAAGAAGAAGAAAAAGAGGAGGACGAAGAAGAAGATGAAAAAGAATGATTGAGATTGGTCATCCTCGCTTTGATTTTCCAGTTTTTTTTCTCAGAACCAACTGATCTAAATTATCTTTCCTAGGCGCCTCGTGATTTGATAAGACTATTATTCATTTTTACAATCCTCTGTTGATTGGTCGATCCCCTGATTGGGTATGCGCCATTAATTATCAGGATCAACAACAACAACAACAACAAGCACGTCTGATGCCATTCTGGGTGCTCTATCACCAACCACCACCTCCACGCATGCTTAAGTAGCACAGAGGACTTGTTTTACTTACTTCTAGACTAATGTAATGTTCGAGCAAGAACAGCTGCCACAGGAGTCTGGGAGACTGTAAAGAATCAAAGGTACGTTGGGTTGAAATGCTTGCCTGTTTCGTTTGGCTCCAGCGTGACCGCAAGCCATGTCTCGTGAAAAGAACCTTGGAAGCGCCTTGGTAGTGGAGAAGACCGAGAAAGGCGACATTTCGCTGCCGGCCGACGTGACAGTACTAAGTTCACTCGCGGCTGCAGAACACGCGTCCTTCGCACACCAAGTTTCAACAGAACCGAAGGCAGGGGCCCACATGTATCCGCAAAGGGGAAAATCTTCAGAAGGTCCTCATTCGAACACGACTACGGAGGCACTGGAGGTCTCGTCTCCCTCAAAACGAACGCAACCGGTGATGCTGCAGCCAGCTCAGGATACCCCCACAGCAAGCCCGTCGCCTGTGAAGAGTGCGGATACAAAAATAGAGCCTCCTATCAGTGGATACATAGAGTGGATGATCGAAGACCCGTCAGATAGACAAGGCCGTCCAGACACTCGTTCCGCGGCTGAAATATCTTCCCACAGCGGCAACTCCAGTTCTTCAAGCATGCATTTACAACATGAATCAAGCTGGAGGTCAGCACAGTCGTCATGCCAACCAACGGCTTCTCAGGGAAATGCAGAAGAAGCTGCTTCAGCCACGGATTTTGAGCCTTTGCCATCCACGCCCCTCCTGACTGGAACAGAGCCTTCGCACGTTACCGAGCAGCCACTGCTGATGCAACTGACATCGTCACCAGAGCGAGCTACAAAGCCCGCAGTCAGTCCAGTCCGGGCGCGCTCGGAGTGTAGACTAGAATCGAGAGAGGAGGATCCCCCAGTAGACACTCAGCCTTTCCCAGGACCAACGTCCAGCCGAGCTTGCAGCAAGACACTCGTATGCTGCCAGTCCAGCCCAGTCGGAAGGCAACGGGACTCCCTTGTCTCACTGAGCTCCCTCCAGGACAGCGCCCACTCTTGCGATGAGAACAGCTCTGAATCAGAAACGCCGCCTACGGAAAGGGACAAATGGAGGAACACCGGTGTCGCCGCCCAGTTTCCGTGGGTGACGCTCATCGTGATAGCCCTCCAGCTCCGAACCTACTGGAACTTTTTTTACGAGCTCGACCTAGACCGGTGCGCCAGTGTGGCCGCAATCGTTCAAGAGGGCCACTGGCAGCGGGTGGCGTTCGCCGCCTTCCACCACGAGAACCTCGTACACCTGACGTCCACCATGTTCTGTTTCTTCTTCAGAGGGCTCGTTCTTGAGTCAGCTCTGGGAATGACCCACACCGCCGTCATCTTAGCGATGCTCATCGTTCTTGTAGGCACGATCAACACGGCATTCCGCTACGTCATCTGCACCTTGATGACCTCGATGGCGCGTCGCACAGAGTGCATGCACACCTTTCTGGGCGTCGTCGTGGCCCTTGAAGTGATCAATCGAAGTTTCTTCGGCAGATCGATTATCCACTTTCGTCACCACCGGTGGGGACCGAGACCGCGTTTCTGCGTCGTGCTAGAACTCTTCCTCCTGTACATGTTTTCAGGAGAGAGAATGCTAGCCTTGGTTAGTGGCGTTGTGGCGGGGGCAGCATTGGCTTGGACGAGACTGGGAACCAGGGTCATGAGGTGAGATGTCTGTTCATTCCCGTTTTAGCTTAGTGTAGCACGTACTGAGTATTGTTCGAAGTAAGCGAATGTTCTGTTGCAATGCAGCAGCAGCAGTAGCTAGGTTTATCGTCCATGCAAGTTGACACAGCTTCGCTAACAGTATCACAGTAAAACGCAGCGCTAATTACGTATTGAGGTTAATTTATCATTATTTGAAAAAAAAATGTCCGGGCAGTTGGGAAGAAAGCTGCAGCGTACTTGGCATGAACATGGTCCTAGCCCTTTATGGAACACCACCAGCGCAGTTCAGGAACGAAAAGTAGAGTGATTTCACATGCCTATGTAGAATCAGTAGTCACGAGAATATAACTGAAATAATCACTACAGCTCATTGATCCATTGCACAAACGTTTCTTGAAGGAATAATAAGAAAGGGAGAGCCGATACGTAAACAAGCAAAGCCAATGTGTCTATGAATAAAGCTAATTCAGCTAGGTTGTAAAGAAATTATTACAAAATTGCAGCACCATGTTAGAGCTACAAACGTAAATTACATTGACGTTGTGCCAGTTCCATTCGTAGCAAGACATTACTCCTCCTTTTTTACAAAGGCATCAAAGTATGAATCGACGACAAAAGCGGGACAACGTAAACATGGATCTGAGTTTTTTTTTAAAGTGGTTCAAGTTTTCTTCTGTCCGTTCGGATCGTTAACACGAAATGCCGGTGGGCGAAGTAGACAGCGCGCAGCATTCGGGGCTCTCAGCATTTCCTTTGAGTTCGTGGCCCGGGCGTTGGATTTGGACTTTGGCTGATTTGAAGTATATTTTGGCTTCGGACTTCGGCAGTTTCGATTTCGAACTTTAGGAGGGTGGATTCTCAGCTTGCATGAAGGAAGGTTTTCTTTTCAACTAAGAAAAGCCAGGTTAAAACTGGCGAAGACCACCTGCTCCGCGGTTTTCTCAGTGTTCCGTTTGCAACTGCGAAGGTGCCGAATTTAGTTACCAGACGCTTGACGCCCTTTTCTTCGCAGGATCCCGCCCAACAAGCGCCACCTGTATATCCGCGCTATTCCGAACGCGCCCATTACGTACGCGTTCGCATCCTGTATTCTTGCCGTCCACCTGTGTGGACAGTACCCGGAGGCGTCGGGCGTGAGCTGGCCGCTCCTGGAGTTCGTGCATCCCATCTGGAAGCAGTGGTTCGTTCCTGCTCTGTACATCGACGACGTGTATCAGCTGATCTACGTTGCCTATGGCTTGTTGACGGTTGGCCGGGACTTGGAACTTGAGTGGGGACACTGCCGGTGAGATTACATCTGCGGCTGCGGAATGCAGTGAACCATCGCTATAACGAAGTGGCTTTAAACGGGCCATGCCACACTGTATTCAACTTTTTTTCGAAATCCCACCGGCTTTCACAACATAGTCAAACAGAACATCCAGCGCATAGACTATAGTGGGTCACAAAGTCACTCAGAGAAAAACTCCTGCTCTGTGGCCATCAGATAATTCTGAAACTTGTCCAAAAAAATTCCCCCGCATTTCCCCGAGGGGGAGAATGTGAAAGTGCGAATGCACGGTTGTCGGCCCGCTTGCGGCGCTTGCGCTCGGCCCCCGCAGCCCACCGCCTCGCCGCCTTCTCTTCCATCTCTTCCATCGGGTTTGTAGTATCACGTGTACACCACGCAGTTATCAAGCCGCTATAACGCCGCTGAGTCGCCAACGCACGCTGCTGACGACGTAGTTTGAATGCGTTAAAGATATAAGGCGCGTCACTAACACTGATATCAGCGTCGCGTTCGTGGCTTGGTCGGTAGAGCGTCGCGCTGCGGCCGCAAAGTCCTCGGATCGAAACCTGGCGCCGGATGCTGTTTATTTTTTAAATATAGAGGAGCACTGCGGACGCCGCCGCCGCCGCCGCCGCCGCCGGCGGTGGATGGTTTAGGGTCGCTTATAAAGTGCATTCGCACTTAAAAACAATTTCTCTTTGCTAGTCTTGGCTTTATTTGACCGCTGGAATTACGTCACTGCAGCGGTGTACCGGCTATTGGCTGTCTTTCCTTCCGTTGCATCAATGAATGCATCTGATGGCCACTTTAAAGAAAATGGCAGAATCTCCACTCCGTGGATGATGGCGAGGGTGCGGAGTACGGGAACTCGAAATTGCATCCAAGTTGCGCCCCGAGTTGCATCCGATTTACGCCCCAACCGTCATTCGATTTCAGCCCTGAGTTACACATTGATTATTCCCAAATGAAACTGAAACTCACGGCTCAAATCGAATTTCGCTTGATTTTCGCCTGATGGTGGTGTGTGCGCGGATGGACGCGGACGGACATTGGGAGGTCCTAAGCTATACTTCGCACCGTTACATTCGAGGGAGTAAGCCGTTTGATTCTCCGGTGCTAACTCACGGTCGTAGCGCAATGGGTAAGACGACTGAAACTAACTCTGCCTGGTCTACCAGACACAGGCTCGAATCCTACCGGTGCCTGTAAGATTTCTTTCTGCGATTGTAAATGCTATGCGCACGAACGCGGACGGACATTGTGCGGTCCTAAGGTACTCCGCACCTTAAAGCCACCAAAGGAAAGCAGAAACGGCAGGCGCATATGCTGCGACGAGGAAATCACGCAGTGCCGTTCCGTGCTGGCGATAACTATAAATTTCACAGGGCTTCCACACGCGAACGAAAGAGTGAAGCGTTTATCGGAAGTATTGCAAAGTGGAGCACTGTGGAAGCTGCAGTTATCGCCAGCAGCGAGCTCAGCACAACATTTGCTCGTCAGAGGAGGTATGCCTTCCGTTTCTGCCTCGCTTTTGTAGCTTTCCAATTAAAGTGGCTATCAAATGCGTTTATAGAGCGATTGATCCTCGTTGACCTTGGACCGCAGCCTACACGTGAACGAAAACCGCGAGCAGCTTATGTGCTTCCGGACCTTGAACAGGCAACACATGTGTTTGTGCGGTACGGACCCGTGCGCCGCCCTTTGCAACTACACAACGTTGGCCCTGTGGTCGAACACCATTCGTCGACGTACGTCATCGACATCAACGGCTCTCACGAAAACATAGCTCTAGAGCGCCTAAAGCCGGCATACGTCACCGCCCCCGACATCAACCCTACGAGTCCAACCGTGGCTGCACACCATCGCGACCGTCATGTACGCTGGATTGATCAGAGCTCTCTTGAGGGGGAGCCCTGTAGCGGCATACCTCCCTGTAGAGGAGGTATGCCTTCCGTTTCTGCCTCGCTTTTGTAGCTTTCCAATTAAAGTGGCTATCAAATGCGTTTATAGAGCGATTGATCCTCGTTGACCTTGGACCGCAGCCTACACGTGAACGAAAACCGCGAGCAGCTTATGTGCTTCCGGACCTTGAACAGGCAACACATGTGTTTGTGCGGTACGGACCCGTGCGCCGCCCTTTGCAATTACACAACGTTGGCCCTGTGGTCGAACACCATTCGTCGACGTACG
This sequence comes from Haemaphysalis longicornis, assembly GCF_048455015.1. NCBI lineage: Eukaryota > Metazoa > Arthropoda > Arachnida > Ixodida > Ixodidae > Haemaphysalis > Haemaphysalis longicornis. Next base: position 131,736,549 of record NW_027526204.1, on the reverse strand, counting down.
TCATCGACATCAACGGCTCTCACGAAAACATAGCTCTAGAGCGCCTAAAGCCGGCATACGTCACCGCCCCCGACATCAACCCTACGAGTCCAACCGTGGCTGCACACCATCGCGACCGTCATGTACGCTGGATTGATCAGAGCTCTCTTGAGGGGGAGCCCTGTAGCGGCAAGCCATGGTGTCAGCGGCAGCAGCGCGAGGCAGGCCAACGAGCGCGCTCACCCGCCTGAGGGCTTGCGCACGCCTGAAATCAGTAGATAGAGACCCCACTGTGTTCGGAACAAAACCGTCTTTGCTACGTGGTCTGGTCCTCTCTTTCAGCGCCTCCGTGGCACGCGCTCTACACGTTCATTGTTGCAACTTACGGAAAGCTGGTCAATAGCTGCTACACGGCCGCAGTGCGTAATTTCAGCGGTAGGAAGAGGGCCAAGGCATAGGAAAGAGCGAAAAATTTTTTTGAGCATGTTTCAAAATTATCTGATGAGCATAGAGCAGGAATTTATGGCTGCGGTAGTTTGCGACCCTTGAATCTCAGTGCTGAATATGTTTTGGACCACGCTCTGCAAGCATTTAAGTTTTCGAAAAAAAGCTGAAAAACTGTTGCACAATCACACCTTGTTCGAAGCCTTTCAGAAGTCCACTGCAGCGCGTACAGAGAAAATTGTTAGCGTTTTTAACGAAGTATCGGTTATAACAAAGCGGGTCTATAACAGGCTTTGTACGGAGAACCTCGTTATGCCGAAGGTTTACTGTAACATTGAAACGACGTTTTTACTTTAACCTTGTCTGTGACTATTTTACTGCTTCTAAAAACAAGTAGTTTTTGCAGCAGGGTAAAAGCCAGCGCTTCTTGTGTTCGTATGCGACATCTTTATAACGCTGTTTGAGCGTACGTAGCCTTGCAAAACTACTTACCGCGTATTCAGGCCAAGCGGAAAGCAAGTACAAAAAATAAAAAAAAAGTGTCTGAGAGGGTCATCCAGAGTCACATTATATTATAGGTAACGCCGCACCGTGGAATAAAATTGCAGCTTTGCGCATGCTGAGCATGATAATTCCAATTATGGGTACGGAGCTAGCGGGTTGGTACAAAATGAAGGCTAGGTTGATCGCGTACCTAAGCTCTCAAAATATGCCAAGACTGTATAGATGACTAGCGTACCAAGTTCTAGTGCTTTTCTTTGTGAATCAGGCTTGCGTGCCTCTGGTATTTGAAAATAAGTTTGCATATACCCACCTAGGTTTATTTGGTATTTTTCTGTTCAAATGATGCGTACAGAGTATCTCGATTCATTTAACTTTTTGGTGGTATATTCTAATTCGCGACGATATGTAAATGTAAGGCATTAGGAAATGTCCTTATGTAACCTAATTTATATTAGGACTCAGGCATTAGACGATATGTGCGGCCCTTTTCCACAACGGGGAGAAACGTCAAAGAGCTTCGAGACTGTCTGTAAAGTAACTTGGGACGAAAGCAGCTTCGCTAACCTCTGAATCTCTTATAGATGCAGAGTAGCAGCGAGGAGTTTGCAATTCTTAGCATCTGATTGATTGATTGATTGTAGGGTTTAACGCACCGACGCAACGTGGACGATGAGGCGCTCCGTAGTGGAGGGCTCCGGATTGATTTTGACCACCTGGGGATCTTTAACGTGCGCCGAAATCTCGTACACACGGGCGTTTTTCCTTTTCGCCTCCATCAGAAAAGCGGCCGCCGCGGCCGGGAATCGAACCCGCAACGTCGTGCTCAGCAGCGCAACGCCTTAGCCACTGAGCCACCGCGGCGGGTAATTCTTAGCATCTAGCTACTTGCTTCGTCACGAGGAATGCAGCTCTTTCTGCAACCATACCCTGCCCGTACGCATAAGTTCCAGATTAAGTTCCCGCTTACGAAAAAGACGCCAATAAGACGAAGTCAGCCACGGCAAATAAGCCGGTTGACAGAAAACCCGACGGAAACACTACCTTAACCGAGCGTTTGTATCAGTTTCGGGCAAACGACTTATTACCTAGACAGAGCTGAAGTCGTAGTTGAGAACTTATTCCCACACTTATCGCGTTCGGGCAAACGGGCGGTGTTTAAAGAGCAGCTAGCCGAGCCGAATTTAACCCTGGTATTCTGAATCCTTCCTCCACTCGAGTTTCCAGTGGAGGAGATCCTTGAAATCGATTTCCCCATGCATAAGCATTGCGGAATCCTCCCCTCAGTCGAGTGGAGGGAGCGAGTGGAGTGGAGGAGGGATTCAGAATACGGCCCTTTTAGCCTTGTGGTTGCAAGGAATGCTTGGTACCTGAACTTTAAAGCCCGTGTTAAGCGGTTCGGTGTCGTGACCAAGCAATCGAAGCACAAGCTTAGCCCCAGCGTAACCGAATCGTGATCTGTACCTTGTAGCCGAGCGTTTACCAAAAGAGTTGTTCGACCTGCATCACTGTGTTTTTTTTTCCCCTTCTGTGTCGTACTTCTGTCCTGTTTTGTACATTGTTTCCTTGTTACTTATGCCCTGTGGCAAAATGACTCAATAAAAAAATGTTGCTTGTCATCTGAATTTTATTATCGCAGCTTTCTGCGCCTGGCTGTGGGCTCGTTGGTCGCCGTGAACGTGTTCCATGACGCCCTGTTCTGGATCGTCCAGAAGCACCTCAGCCCCTTCCACCCCCGCTTCACGGCCCTTTCCGCGCATCCCGCGACGTGCACCTGCGGATTAACCGGCTCGCTTCTGGCGCTGAAGGTCATGGGCCACTGGCGACGCCGAGCGTCCAACTTCCCGGTATCCGTTCTTCGCCTTCCGTTGCCCTTCTGGCCCGGCCTGATCCTGGAACTTCTTCAGTTGCACCTGCTCAGCGTGAAGGGTGCCAGTCTCGGTCACGTGACTGGGGTTGTCATGGGAATCGCCATGGCTCAGTTTAGGCGGGACTGCATCGTAAACTGCGGTACAGGAGTGGGAAGCTCTTCCTGTTCCTCCACGCCTCCTGGTCGGCAAGACTACTGGTTCAGGCGGAAGGAAGACGCAGTGACGCCTTTGACCGCCGACCAACAATCCGGCACGGGCGAATGATTATTAGGAATCATTTTTTTTTTGTGCATTTTTTTGCTTGGATATGCAAAATGCTTCATAAAGTAGTCTTAATTAGTTATGCGCAACTTTCTTTGATACCAAACTTGATCAATTAAACTCATCTTGTTTTAAATGCGGAGCATTTTTTAGGCTCGCCTTGTCCTGCGTCGTTGATGGCGGCGCCGTCCACACGCTCACTGCGCATGCGCAACTCTCCTCCTTTCACCCACAGCTCAGCGATACTACACTATAAAAAAAAAGAAATAGCGGTGCCCGGTTTCTATCCCACGACTCTCTGGCCGCAACGGGAGGTACGCGGTGCTCTTTCCCACTACGCTACAAATTCGGGACAGGAGCGAGTGCTACGAACGCGCCTTATGTCCTTGACTCATTCAAACTACGTCAAGAAGCTACTGATACAACGAAGGCACGCGAAGCTGAACGTCAACGGAAACGACGAACTGAAAACTTTAGAGGGGGATGCTGAATTTCCCGTGGGAAAGCTGTGGCGGGAAGCGACACGCGCCTTGCAGCTCAACCAGCCCCGTCCGCAGCGCCTCTGATGCTGATTGTGGCAGGATGCCCCTAGGGATTGGCCAACCAAAGAATCCATCACGAGATAGGTTCGCGTACGCGCGCTTGCGAAAGTCCGATCCCTTCGTGCTCGTCGGAGACTTCAACGTTGACATACGCAAGGACGAGTGGTTGGTCGAGTACATGGGGACCCGCCACGGCCTGCACTGCGTCTCCACCACCTCCAACAACAACATGCAACCCACCACCATCCACGGCAGTTGCATCGACCTCGTCTTCACCAGTTACTCCAACGCACGACCGCTGCTCAAACAGTCCTTGACGGTCCACTTTAGCGACCATAAACAGTCCTTCCCTCCGTCCAATACAACGACGGCACCAACGAATAAAAGAAATATAATAATGATCACAGTACCTTCACCTGTCCTTCCTGTGTCCCAACTTCATGAAACAGTAAATACGAATAATAAAGACGAAACCCTCCCCACATCCAAAAGGTAACAACAAACTAGCCAATTACGCAACGTTCACGCAATACAACCACCCCTATGTGACGCATTTACTCGAGTTCCCCCCGTGGGAAGATGCGGGCGGGCGTCTTTTTTGCACACAATGAAGGCGCCCTATATCGGCGTAATATCGAAACACCTTATACATAAGCGCTCATAGATAAATCGTTCCATATTAAAATGGCATAAGCAAGGTACTCACCACTTTCAGTTAAAACCATGCTTTCAAATTTTTAAGTTATTATCGTGGGCAAATACAAGTGAGTTCTGGTCAGATGGGATGATATCCAGCATCCATTCCTGTGGCTGCGCAACCTACATAACGTTAGTTGAGCTAAAAAATGCGTTTTATAGTGCTTCACGTGTCTCCGTCTGTTCGCTCAGAGGTGCAAGCTGCGGTCGAGGGCGTTCAACATGGATTAGTTCATCACACCAACCTGTCTTTATAGTTTTCTTTTTTAGGGAAGCATGGTGGCCGCCGGTTGAACCTACCGCGAAGCAATTTTGATATTTAACGTACTGTAGTATTCACTTCAAAATTATATACACAAAAGGTGTCCACAACAATGGATTGTAATTGTTGCTCCCGGCGTTTATCCCCCCACGACATTCTGAGAATAAGCAGGTCGTGTTTTTGTGTAGTTCGAAAGGGCTACCTGATGCGTGTATGTCCGTTACTCTGGGAAGCGCACTTACAAGCTTAATTAATCTGTTAAATGACGTAAAGCCAATACTTATGCTGAAGGCCATATCGTCAGTCTACTTTTAAAAACTGTTCACGAAAGAAGCTTTTAGGCCGCTAAAACAAAAACGTTACTGAACGAGTCCGAGGGTAATCAAACATCCCAAAACATGACGCCACTCCGCCATTCTACAAAAAGTCTAACACGTCTGTACTCCAAGTGTACTGGTACGGACGCTAAAATGAAGACGTTTGTAGTTTTTATATGATGTCAGTGCGTGGACATCTCTAATGAGCAGGCTCTTAATCATCTGTGCTGTAAATAGATGAAATAAATTGACCTCTCAGCACGTTACAGCGCATAAAGATTGTCGGGAACTGCCGTACAACGTATGCGGAAACTAGGATCACCTTCACTCCTCAGTCAACATGGTAAAAAGCATACGCAAATGCAAACAGCTGTGAAGTAATAGCGCTGGTGCTGTTCAATGGTAACTTGTAATGTGCTGTTAGTATGGTGGAATGGTCGTTTATAAGCCCGGAGCTTAGGCGTTGACGAATTTACTTCGCTCCTGAGAGGTCTTCATTGTCGTCCCGTCACTTCGGTGGGTCCTGCAATGAAAACGGAAATTACGAGGTTTTTTCACTATTCACGCCATAAGAGTTGCCGCACGCATTGTTTGTAGTTTTGGTACGTCAAAAAACCCTATACCTGAGTTATCCTGCGAATGACCAGGTTCACAGCTTATTCAAGCGCCATGAGGAGGGAAAGTTGGTATGTTCGACCTATTCGACACTTCGTTGAAAATGGAGCTGCGAAAGCACTGCGGTATGGGAGTCCATGAAAGGGAAATGGGGTCTTAGGAGGAGACTAAGAGTAGAGAATTTTGTGCGCGAGAGGCGAAATTAAACTTCTGCAGAAGTTTTGAACTTCCGTTTGTTAATCCGTTAATATGTGGGTGAGGTCGGAGTGCAGCCTGATGCAAGTACGGAGAGTGAGTGAGTGAGTGAGTGAGTGAGTGAGTGAGTGAGTGAGTGAGTGAGTGAGTGAGTGAGCGAGTGAGCGAGTGAGCGAGCGAGTGAGTGAGTGAGTGAGTGAGTGATGAGTGAAATTTATATTGGAACAAAAGAACAGTGAAGAAAGTAGATCAGCTCTTCCCAGTCACAAAAGTCACGAGCTGCCACATGTGTTCTGGCCCCCCATATCAGGTGTTTATGGCATTCAGTACGCGAGCTGATCGATTCTCAAACCCATTACTCAGGGATTTGGAAAGGGAGGGACGTTGGGTGGTCGTCCACTCTCATAGGCATGCAGTTCAGAAAGTCTGGCGAGAGCGGCCGTTGTAGGAGTACTACGAAAAGAATTCAGAGAAGCTTGCACTTGTACGCAAGGCTTGAATGGCGGAGCTGTTGTGGGTGAGCATTGCCGTACACACAGTTACGTTTCGGTATCATAGTTTATTTGCATAGTTGCGGTGATAGTCACCATCGTCATATGCATCGGAGAGCTCGTCGTCTTCTTCGCGGCGAGTGGTGGATGGAAAGTCATCCTCAGCATTATAGACTTCCGCCAGCTCTTTGCCGTTGACTCGAGGCAGCGGTGGCGCCATCTGGAAGCGTCTCGGGAATGCGGTGGCCGCGATGACCTCTCCCAAGTAGGCTGTCTTTTCAGCATTAGCATTAGCTTAGAGCTTTCTCTTCTTTTTCTTTTTTTTTGCTAAGAACACTACGTGAGCCAGGGGCTCGGCGGTCGCCATGAGGCACGCGCTCACTAGCGCTCGACATTTTCATGGTATTTTTTCCCGCAACGGCGAACTTACGGCCAGTAAAAGCAGCTCCACTGTTAAAAATTTTCTCAGAAGCTGGGGGTGACATACATCACCATCTGTGATAAAAACAAGCAGTCAACACATGCTATATAATAAATACGGTTGTTATAAGCTCTCGCAGTTTGCGAAACAGCTAGTACTTGCACAGACAAATTTATGTATTTATTTATTTGTTTATTTATTTGTGGATACTGCGATCTCGTAACGAGACCTTAGCAGTGTGGGTTACATCTTTGTAACGAGTACATAACGTGACACAGAATTACACAGAAACATAGTCAATGGCAGGTAATAGAAATGTTTACTGGGACACGAAATGGAGCATTAACCGCCTTCAGCAACCGCCTTCATCATTAACCGCCTTCAGTATACCGCCTTCAGCATACGAAATGGAGCATTAACTGCCTTCAGCAAACATAGTCGATGGCAGGTAACAGAAATGTTTACTGAGACATGAAATGAACCATTAACCGCTTTTAGAATTCCGCGAACTAAATTCGGGAAACAACTCATGAATCCCCCAAGTCAGATATTCTTCAAAGATCCTCACCTTTTCCGCTTCACTGCGATGCTTTCGGCTTCGTGGAACGTGTCCGGCAGTTCAACCCCTCTTGTCTCGGGCAGCACTGCAGCCGCCGCTGCACCCACAACGCCGGCCAGAGCCAGAAGTGCAGAGGAAACTATCAGGGGTGTGTGCTTGTTCTGGAGGATGAAAGAAAAAAAATTAAAGCTGTTCCACTCGACGAGAAAGTTGTCGGAAGTGCAGAGCAGTGACTCGCCGTAATGGGCTGTGGCGGCGCTATCCGCTCACTCTTACCACCCATCACTCTCTCCGCGTCCTCTCTCATTCCTGTCCTGATGAATTCAACGGATGTTTGTCCAATGAATTTCGAATTTCCCGCCTTCGCAGTGCATGCTCACGCGCCCCCTGCCTGAAACTGCGCCAGCGGGAGTTCTGTGCTTTTTGTGCTTGCTCTTACTCCCGCACGTGTCTGTGTTGCGCTGCCACTTTTTTTTCGCTTACTATCGTAAAAACCAACCCAACGAGCATTCCTAACTAAATTAACCGGTGGCTGCCGGTTATATACGCAGATTTTGCCTCAAATGTACCCGCAGCTTCTGTTTTTGTTTTTTGTTTTTTTATTGCGCTAAACAACGGGGAGATGCATGACAAACGCCAGCGGTTCACGAGTTTCGAACGCTTATGACAATATAAACCGCTTGGCTTTCGAAGCCTCTGGGTTACGCCGCGACGACAGCCAAGGCGGAACGCCGTGTGGTTCTACATGGGTTCAGTGAGCGAGCTACGACGACAAGGCGAGCCGCTCAAGTGCTCTGCACTTAAAAGAATCACCTACAAAGAAACAAGATTTTCCTTCCCTTTTTCGTGCCGCTCTTCAGATTATTGAATGATAAATTTACTTCGCCTATATAGCTGCTGTGAGGAAATGAACTCTCTGCTTGCCGCCCCATTTCGTCCACCTATTGGATCCAACTTCACCATAACCAGCATTATCGGACAGATTAGCCCGGAAAGATCATCTCGATTATCGGAAAGATTATCGAAAAGACTGGAAAGATTATCTCAAGTGCGGTAAATTTCTGTCTCGATTCGGCCTTTTTTTTTTAATCCGCTTCACGCTTTGCCTATTGGTTCTTCGATGGATTACCTCCAAGTGCTATTACCACCTGATGCCTGTAAGGAAACTGGCGTGAGGGCTTCGGCTCACCAAATGGCTGATGAAGGGAGCGACTATGCCACCGACGCGGCCGACGGTGAAGCACGCGGCGAAGCCGAACCCTCGAGCGGCCGTGGGGAACAGCTCCATGGTCCACACCCACTTCACCGAAGCCGACATGACCAGGACAAAGCGGCCAGCCATGGACATCGATAGGCTCATGTAAGGGATACCTGCACATGCAACGCAAATTCATGGTTAATTATTCTTTCAAAGCAGGCCATCTGCTCCACAGGATAGGTGAAGTTGATGACACGCCAATGATATGTCAAGGGCGCTACTCTTTAGCAAATCGTAATTTTTCGTGTCCGCAGTTAAAAATACAAAAAAAAATTGGTGCACGGCAGTTAAAACATTGTCTAGTGCTACTGTGTACGTGCCTCGCGACGGCCGCCCACCATCCTATGTGCACGTTTGTCAAGCTAAGAATACCCACTTAGGAAGATTGGTCGAGTGCACCCCCCACCCCCCCCCCCCCCCAAAAAAAAAAAAATCCAGCATTCGTGATTACCGTGCGAACACTTACTCGGAACAAGAAAGACCGGTATGCCCCTTCAAAGTGATGGTCCAATGATTACCACTTCAACAAAAAAAAAAAGAAGGGAGCTCGCACTTGTAGCAACAATGATGGAGCAAAGGTCGTTGCGGCAGCAGCGAACAAATCGGCTGCAATCGTGGATTGAAACCGCCGCGATGGTCGTGAAGGGTGCGTACAGCTTCGCTACCTTCAAGTCTTACGTGTAAGTGTGAGGTTCCTTCATGTTCTTTTAAAAAAAAGGGTCTACTAGTTTGAAAGAGAGAGACCGAAAGAGAGAGAGAGAGAGAGAGAGAGAGAGAGAGAGAGAGAGAGAGAGAGAGAGAGAGAGAGAGAGAGAGAGAGAGAGAGAGAGAGAGAGAGAGAGATTTATGCTAGCTAGCCTAGCATAATTTCAATCGTCAATGCTATCCTAGAAAACACGCCTTGCTTTGTTACGCCGTGTTATTAAATACACAAAACCTTAATGATAATGAAAAGTAAGACCACGATAAAGACGATGATCCGTAGATCCACATGCTTGCACAGAGCTGTTTAGAGACTTTACGCCAAACCTGTATTTTTTTAGGAAAATCAACAGCGCTTTGGTGACACGGAAGGTTGGTTCAGGACACGACGAGGAGTCCAACACATCGCTCAATTCCGATATTACAGGTAGCGGATGGCCCGGGAAGACAAAAAAGAACACTCTGGGTGCAAAGAAGCGTTCACATTCGTAAACTGGATGGACCAAGTTCCCGCACACTTCACAAAGTGGACCCAGTGGGGAGGGGTCATTGGGGTTAGAAACGCAAGAGCCGTGTGCCGGCCACATCCAGTCGCATGCGCCATAAAACCGCTTCGTCGTGCGTTTTAAGTGCGAATGCACTTTATAAGCGACCCCAAACCATCCACCGCCGGCGGCGGCGGCGGCGGCGTCGGCGTCCGCAGTGCTCCTCTATATTTAAAAAAGAAACAGCATCCGGCGCCAGGTTTCGATCCGAGGACTTTGCGGCCGCAGCGCGACGCTCTACCGACTAAGCCACGGACGCCACGCTGATATCAGTGTGAGTAACGCGCCTTATATCTTGAACGCATTCAAACTACGTCGTCAGCGGCGTGCGTTGGCGACTCAGCGGCGTTATAGCGGCTTGATAACTGCGTGGTGTACACGTGATACTACAAACCCGATGGAAGAGATGGAAGAGAAGGCGGCGAGGCGGTGGGCTGCGGGGGCCGAGCGCAAGCGCCGCAAGCGGGCCGACAACCGTGCATTCGCACTTTCACATTCTCCCCCTCGGGGAAATGCGGGGGAATTTTTTCGAAGTACCTTCATTCTAACTAAATTCCGTATCCATACTGAACAGACGCGGTAACACAACACCACTGAGGCGCCTAAGTGGGCCCTCTTAACTATTCCTTGGATTTAGTGAAGCGGCTCACCACCGTACGAGAATTGAGCGGCGACCGCTGCAGCTCCGGCGATGAGAAGGGTGGCCACCTGAGATAGTCTGCGGCTACAGTAGTAGACCAACACAAGGCCCACCAACGCCGCGGGTATCTCTGCGGCGGCGGAGACGGCGAAGTTGACGTAGTGGCTTCCCTTGATGTCCACCGCGCCCAGAATGACGGCGAACATCAGGAAGTTGTCGCAGAACCTGCGCATGCACTCAAGGCAACGAGGAGATGTAGTGATGCTTCAGTTACGCCCGTTGTTTTGTGCTCCAATTGAGAATTGGGAAAGAATAGTCTTCAAAAAGGAGCACTCACTGTCGGAATAGGGATACAGTCAAGGCGCTACGGGTTCCGAAGAGGGGCTGATAACCACTTCGCCCGAAATCTTTGGCTGATAGGAATGATTAATAGGGGTGTAGTGCAATCGCTTTGTGTGGTTTTAAAGTCCTCGAGACGGAAAGATTGTTTTATTGGTTATTATGAGGTTTAACGACCGACGCTACACAGGAGATGAGGCGCGCCGTAGTGGAGGGCTTCGGATTAATTTTCACCATCCGGGGATGTTTAATGTGTGCGGAAATCTCGAACACACAAGTGTTTTCGCTTTTCACCTCCATCTGCAAACGCTGATATTCCTTCGTAAGAACAAATGGGCTAGCTGGACGAGTCGCTACTGACTTTGTTCAAACAAGGCCTTCAAGGCCGTGCTGGCATTCTTAAAAATCAGAGGTTTAGCAGCTAGATTGTAGCTTAATAACGTTGTGGTAATCTATTGAACATTTACTGTACATGGCATATGCATTTTGTGTATAGGTACTTATACAATCACCTCTATGTCAATCGTCATACGTGTCACCCTCTCTAAGTATGCTCTTTTCCCCCTTCCCCCACCCCCGCACAGAGTAGCAGGTCAGAGAGTATACGATCAGGCCGGCATCTCTCTGTTTTTTCCTTCCATTCAATAAATTACTCTCTCCCTCTCTTTCTTTTGCGCACGTGTATTTCGAAACATAATTTCTTTTTCACGACTGATCACCGCACACTCTTTGAAAGCTCCCGCTGAACGTTCGGTAATGTTGAGAAAACTATTTCATGTGGGGAATATTCAAGAATTCTTATTAGAAATAAAGAATATGCCATGTATGAAATCGTTTCCCCTACTTTCTAAAAGTTGTACGCCCTGATGGATATCTTAGCGGCATAATCGTGCACATGCACTCAAACATCAATCCTTATATATTCCGACCATTGAGATTACGAATTTCTCAATATGCCCTTCAAAAATTCGTTCTACCAACTTCCTGAAAGTCCTACCCCCTGACGGATGTTTTTAGGGTATAATCGTGCACATGCACTCCAATACGAATCCTTAAATACCGCGACTATTCAGATTACGAATTTGTGAATATGCCATTCATAAAATTGTTCCACCAACTTCTTGAAGGTTGGTTGGTTGATTGATTGATTGATTGATTGATTGATTGATTGATTGATTGATTGATTGATTGATTGATTGATTGATTGATTGATTGATTGATTGATTGATTGATTGATTGATTGATTGATTGATTGATTGATTGATTGATTGATTGATTATGTGGTTACCCCCAAGCTACACAAGTTATAATACACGCCGTAGTGAAGCGCTCCAGATTAATTTTGACCATGCACTTGGGGACCTTTAACGCGCGCCAAGATCTCAACACATGGGCGTTGTTGCTTTTTGCCTCCAATAGAAATGCCGCATCCGCAGCCGGGAATCGAGCCCGCGTCGTCCGGCTTTGCAGCACAACGCCTTAGCACGGAGCCTCCGCGACGGGTATTTCTGAAAGAATTGTACACCTTGTCAAAAATTGAAAGGCATTTTTGGGCACGTTCACTCACCAGACTACAAAAAGGAAGAGCGCATTTCTTCTGATTCTTCGGTGCTTGAATATCTCGAGCGGGCCAACAGCCACGTTCAGCGACTCTTGAACTTCCACCACAAGTCCATGAACGACGGACGTCAATTCGGGAACCAAGCGCCGGTTCATCGTGAGTATCCTACGGATGGCGCGTTCGGCCTTTTCTTCTTTGTGGGTTGTAATGAGCCAGCGCGGCGACTCTTGTATCACACTGGGGAAATTGTCAGAAATGCACTGAATAGTCATGCCGTGTCTTACATCTAATGCCACACATGTTCGTTAATCAGGCTATAAGTACTGCGCGGACAGATCCCGAACACGGCACGAGCAACGACGGTCAACTCAGAATCAGGAACAAACTTCAAACTAATAACAGCGGTAATAAAGAGATAATTGGATTCGTCAACCATTTTTTCGCCAGCCCGTCTGACGACGTAGAGAGTTGGTCGTGTGACTGTCGGTCTCCGACCAAAACCACTTTCAAAAAACAGCAATGCGCTATTGTAGTGTTGCCTCTAGTTTCGCTAGATTACAGCTGTCGATTGTTGGCTTTCACAGTCATTTGTCATACCCTAAATATTCATTTCATTAATTTCAAAAACCTTTGCTCGGGTAGGGAGTAGGAAGCTCAGGATAAATTTCTCAGGTAACCCCTTCTTTTGATAAACTTTTACTCTCTCCCACTCTCTCTACAGCAGTTGAATGTTAACATAGAGCCAGCCTACTGATAACTCTGTTTTTATAGATATTCTCCATATGACGCTCACAATAAAGTCGTTTAGACCTCATTTTATGGTTTCCCAATATACAGGGGGATCAAAGTTAAGTCAACAGTTTTTTTTTTTAAATACGCGCTTAGATTTACGCAAAGACCACCTCTACAATGAAGTTATGCGTCCAGGGGGAAACATAAATAGGAGGTAAATATCGATTTGGGAGGCTTAATTGACTAAAATTGATTAATTCCCTTTTTAGTGGCTAAGGCAACCAGGCATGTTTGTATTGGAAAGTTAGACGCAATTATGTTTCTACGCAGTTTCAATTAGCAGAATTCTTCTAGCGCATCCGTAGTCCGAGATATCAAACGGGGAAGTTTAATTGCAGTTCGCATAATTACGCAGGCAAGATAGTCTGCACCGGCGCAAAGCTCCTCCCTTCTGTGACGTGCCTGCTGTGTACGGTGTTTATTTCGACAAAGGGGTGGAGGCATAGGCAAAACTGATAACTGGCACCCATTCATTCTTGCCTGGCGTTATCGCAGTCTGCAGTACTCGAAACCGCTGCCGAAGCACACAACAAAAGTGAGGAGCTATGCGCCGGTCTTGACTTCTAGCATGCGTAATCATGCGAGCGGCAATTAAAGTTCGCAGTTCCATATCTCGGGGTACGGATGCGCTAGAAGAATTATGACAAATGAAACTGCGTAGAAACACGATTGCGTCTAACTTTCCGATACAAACATGCCTGGTTACTGTAGCCACTAAAAAGTAATTAACCAATTTTAGTTGATTAAACCACCTGCATCAACAATTCCCACCTTATTATGTGTCTCCGTGGGCGCATAAGCTCACTGTAAAGGTGGTCTTCGCGTAAATCTAAGCGTCTATTTTTTTAAAAAACCTGTCGACTTAACTTTGATCACCCGTATATTATCTCTGATAAAAGTAAAGTACTTCAGAGCCGGAGTGGAATGAAGCGAATTGCCGAAAGCTAGTTCTTTCGTATATACAGAGGTTGCATTTGGTCTGCATGATCCCTCTAGGCTACATCTGACCGATGGTGATCCACAGCTTTCCTAGGAATAGCAGCTGATGCGTTATAGCCCTGTACCGTGCATACCCCGACATTCCAGCTCGTCGCATTGTTTTTTCAATCGGCCGCGATAATCATAATAAGAACAACAGCGCTCAAGCTAAACCATGCGAAAATACTAGAAAGGAGACACAACAAGTGGCGCGTCTAAATGTTTTTGTTTTTTTCTTTTTTTGTGTGTTTTTGCGTTCTCATTCTGCCCTGTTCGTGTGCCCTTATTTTCATAATGAATAGTGTCCAACCGCCCCACCATTGCACTCTTTTACGGTAGCAGCATTTCTCCAAAAAGCCTCCAAGAAAACTTTAAACACACTTACAACATGAAAGGCGCGCAGGCTAACGCGCTGAGTGCCGCGACCAGCTGCAGAAGCTTCCAGTTTCCTAGGAGGTAGGCTACTCCGGGCAAGAACAGCGTCGGAATCGCAAATCCCGCCGTGTAGCCCAAGTTGAGGAACGTCCGGTAGCGGGGATCGAGAATCTCGGCAACTGCACGCAAGAGCGTACAGGAGGGATTAAAATAAATACGAACAACGGAGGACACAGCTTCCGACACATGCCGCACCGTCTGGCTGCAATGTCAGTAAACTGCGCCCATGCGTAGTTCTTTCAGAGCGTTTGAGAGTGTGACGGGAAATGCTACGCAAAGAAGCGACGCCGGTGATTCATTTTGAGGCGCCTTCTTATGCTCTGTCGCCACTGAGCATCCTGCTATCTACTACAATCGGGAGCCAAGCGCGCAGCAGGCTGATTGCAGCTAGCATGACGCTCTTCAACGATCATCCTGCTCAGTGGTGACGCAGCGTGAAAAGGCGCCTCAAAATAAACGAGTGGCGTCGCTTCTTGATCAAGCATTTCCCATTAAATTAAGCCTCACCCTCAAACGCGCTTGAAGAAGTGCGCATGCGTGCAGTTTACTCAGTTTGCAGCCAGATGGTGCAGCATGCGTCGGAGGCTGTGCGCTCCCTTGTTGGCACTTTTTTTAAGCCCCAGTGTACATTTGCAATCTCCTTCCCTCTCAATAAATATTTGTGAAGCGAAACTGTTGGAGTAGTGGATCTGGGGGTCTGTGGACCCCAGGGGGTCCACCAGGGCGTTTAAGGGGTTCAAAAAGCCCGCCACAACACTCTTTCCCCTTTTGCTATTGTTTTCTCCTTTGTGTCAAACCTTGCTGGTAATGGAGAAAGATGGCTTCGCTAATGAGTTACACGTTTGAATTCTCTGCGTGCCACTTGTTTCAATGTAGTCTCTTTGCACGAAACGTCAGCTACCCAAAAAAAACACCGGAACATTTAAAGTTAGCTTATAAACGTTTCGGTGATTTCAGGCTACAAGAGCAAATTGATCTACGGTATGACATGCACTGGCGTAAACACTAGGCACAAAAGGGGGACATTGAATAAGGGCAGAGACGACGTTAGCTGCAAGTGAATTTTTTTTAAACTATGTCACAGACCAATATAGCTGATCAAGGGGGCCCTCACCACTTTTGAAAGCCCGAAAGGGATCCCTGGCCACACTCATGGTTAAAAACCACGGTACAGTTAGAATATAGCTAACAAATCTCGGGGCTTGTATCGTTTCAAATCGCCGACTTTTAGCATCGAAGAATCGGTTGTTCTCTGCATCAAAACAAAACGCACTGGCCAAAGAATTAAAAGATGATAGGGGTCGCACGGGAGATTTAAAATAGAGGGCTTCGATACAGCCTTGACTAAGTAACGATAGCAACGATAGCAGAAGCAACGATAGCAGAAAAAAAACTAACTACCGTAATTACCCGATTCTAACGAGCCCCCGATTCTAACGCGCACCCGATTTTCCTGGCAAAAAAACCGAAAAAACTTGCACCTCCGATTTCAACGCGCACGGAACTTTGTGAGCCAGAAAAACGAATGCGAGAGAAACGGGCGATTTATTTCTCGAAGTAATCTCACTCATCTCACTCCTCGTCGCTCTCCGCTGACCACAACATCTCGTCCTTGGTGCCGTCAAGCGCGTTCGCGATGCCACACTTCTGAACGAATGTTCAACCATGGTCGATGGGATCGTGGCCCACGCCTCGCGCGCCCATCCCGCGAGCTTCTCCAGAGGCGCACGCTTCAGCCGACCGCTCGTTTTGAACGCCTGAGAGCCGCTGCTGCCATTGCTGTTATCAAGCGCGCAAGTGGAACGATTTGACGATTTGTGTGAACGCCGATAGAAAAGCCTAGGCCCCTGTGCTTCCTGCGTCCGAAAAATTGTTGCTAAAAGCTTTGGCGCCATCTTGACATGGCGATGGCGATGGGTGGGACGAAATTTCCGCCGTTTTGGCAGTTTCGGTTTCGTATCCGATTCTAACGTTCATGCGATTTTTCGACCTATTTTTCCGGGAAAAAAGTGCGCCTTAGAATTGGGTAATTACGGTAATGGTGTCTGTTTACTTATTTGTCCAAGTAGGCTTACTTGTGCAAGGTGCTGTTTAAGCTTTGTTAAAAAGCATGAAGCAGAGCCCACAAAAAAAAAAAAAAAACAGCAAGCGATATGCCGAACATGGCTGGATTTTAATTCGAATTCCTGCGTACGTGGCAGTTGGGCAAAGTTGCGTTTCTTACGCGCAACAGAGATCACATAAAAATAGAGAGGCGAAATCAGGTAGGCATATGTATTGTTTTTAAGTAAAATAATGGAAGCGAACTTACGCCTACTCAGGTTCTAGCATAGACTAGTGTAACTGAAATTACATGCTATCGAACATTACAAAGACGTGGTAAATTTATTGAAACCCTTCATTCAATAATCAATTGAGTACAGCCAGTATACATTAATTTCAAAGTGCAGTCTAGCCCGCTTATAACGCCCGCTTATCTCTCAAACTTGATCTAAAGCTATGTGCACTCATTTCCGGTTTACGAGATAATAATGAATCTTTCCCGTCCTTTGACAGAAGATATTTGCGAAACACGAACAACACCAGATTTTCAGTGCAACATAATATGTTACTTCCAACTGTCCGATACAACTACGCAAAGAAAAAAAAACTGTTATTTTCAGCTGCCACTATCTAGAATACCTTATCCCCTTCACTTAATAGGTACCCCTCCCAGGACTCTGTTATAGGTCTGTAAGAAAATACCTACTTGGTACACTCGCGTAATCAAACTCTAATCGCCTCTTTCTTTCCCCGCTCAATCTCAGATATACATGGTGTCTCGTTTTAACGGTACAAGAAAAAAAATACTCCCCCCACCTCCCCGAAGGGGATCGTGCGGAAATGCGAATGCATTGGGTGCACCGATGAGTGCGCTGCGGCAAGCAGTAACGGAGAGAGGCGTGCGCTCCATTGCATTTATATACATTTTCCGAGCGCAGCGAGCGGAGAGAGGGTACGCGGAGAGGAGAGAGAGACCCGCGCAACACGCCCGCCCCGCGCGCGAGCTCTCTCTCCCGCCGAGCTCCGCGATGCGAGCGCCCTCACACGCCCGAGCGCGCTCCTCCTCTCCACTCACTCTCCGCTACTCCACCCGAGCTCCGCGATGCGAGCGCCCTCACACGCCCGAGCGCGCTCCTCCTCTCCCCTTGCCCTCCGCTACTCCCGCCCGAGCTACCACCTGCGCCGGTTGCTAGGCGCGCCACAGCTGTTGCTAGGGGCGAGGAGGAGCGCGGAGAGATAACAGCTGCGGGCGCACGCCGACGGAGCACGACAACCCCCGACTAAGAAATGCATTCGCATTTACGACGACGACGACGACGAAGGCAGAACTACGAGGCGCGCGCTCACGTGCGCTCGCGCTGGAGGAATGCAGGCGCACGCCGACGGAGCACGACAACCCCCGACTAAGAAATGCATTAGCATTTAAAAAATATGCATGATAACTTTTTAACTATCCACTGCGCACATGCGCAGCACTCGAATTTACTACCAATGTATAACTGTTTATATGAATTTGTTCCTTCGTGTTCTATTTTTGTCTTTGTGTATACCGCCTCCCTAACGATATTTTTGTTTACGCTATGGAAAGGGAAGTCCCCCTGTCAGATGTTTTCCATGGGACCTCCTTCTGTAAAACCCTGTTTTGAAAACACTGTACTGAACTTCTTAATAAAACAATGTCAATGTCAATGTCACATCGGGAAACGGAAATCAGTTCGTTATATCCATTTTTCACTCTGGACATAAAATCTATGTATACAAATGGTAACGGGGAACGAACATTTTTTTTTTGTTATAGACGCGATTTTGTTAAATCCGGGTTCGCTATAAGTGGGCTATACTGTATTACTTTATTTGATGTGCTTTCCGCTCTCTACGCATGAACAGCTGCTCTACGGGAGAATGGAGAACGGTAGGCAAGTGAGTTATATACAGTACGATCTGGACTGCTCGCTGTGTTGTGCAACAACGGCAAAACGCTTAACACTTACGCAAAGCCGCCGAGCTTGTCTGTATGCCCGCGATGCATATGCACGTGAAGAACCTCAGGGCGTTGTACCAGTGGACTGAAGGGGACAACGCGCCTACAGCACCGAAAAGCGCGACGCCAAACATGGAACCGAAAAACACGGTGCGACGACCGAACCTGCGAGAGAGGCGCAAACATTAGAACAGCATACTGAACACGTTTTCCGGACGTACACCACTTGCAGCTTGCAACTGTTTAATGAAAGGGGGGGATTTACTTTTTAAACAGTTCTTATCTAAACGACATGAGTAGCGTCGTCCTTACTTTTTCAAGCTCACGTGCGACTCGAAACACCCGCTACCAACCTCGTAGAATCCTTGCCCACCTTACCTACAGTCCTTCTGCACTAACAAACTCCCACGCCTCCTTAGTAAGATGAAGACTGCAGTGTAGAAAGAAACTTTTTTCTGGCGAGGAAACTCTCATTGTACTTGATTGTGGGCTGTTCTTAACGAATATAACACATAGCAAGGAAGACAAAAAACGTTAGGTGGATACTTAGAGCTTTCAAATAATGTAAAGCTAAATCCTAGTTGTCTCGTGAAACGCCCCGTATAAAGGGAATTATAGAAATACAGAATGCATTTATAATACTACGCCCCCAGGCGCAACTAATTCAGATAATCTTTCCAAAAACAACAAAAAAACAGTGATTATTCCTAAAAACACGCTGGAGAATGTTTTTGTTTCTGTTTTGATTAAAATATGAAATGTGACACCGTATGCTTTCCGTACGTTTTCCGTCGTATACTCCGTACATACGAAGTTCATACGGACCGTTTCTGATGGTCGTACAGAGATGAAACCAGTGCAATTTTTTTAGTCAGCGGAAATACAAGTTGGTAGTGGGTAATGTATCGGTTATTTTATGGTATGTCACCTTTTTGTGCAGAAGTAATCATTAGCTGAACAAGTAATCATCATTCAACCGTTTGTAACCAGCGCTTGTCTTATACCTCACGCATCGTTTCGTTTGCTGCATTTTTGTTATTACTGGTTAGGGTTTGACCCGTAGCAAACCACGGCAGCTTTTACCTTCAGCTTCGTGTTTTCAAAACGTGTTTTTGAAGTAATTTTACTTTTTTATGCCGAACGTCGCTGCATTGACTTACCTGTCAGATAAATGTCCCATGAGAAGCGAGCCCACCAAGGATCCGACGAAGACAACGCTCATCATCATGGAACGCTGCCATTCATGTTCGCACACTAGATCCCACTGAAGTGAGAAGAGTCAGAAGGAGCCTTTTAACTCAGTTTGAGCGTAAAGTCTCGTAATGGAAGCGCTACAGGCATAAACCAGACTTTGTGCATTGCAATTTCGAACGAACGGTGCATTTTTCACTAACTTATTAAACTTATCTGAAAAGAGGAATTACAATGTGCACTTCTCTGCAGAGTATTCCTCCCTCGGCTCCCAGCACGTCGAATGCCTGAGTGGTACTTTCATCAGTCGCATTACGACCTCACTTGCTTTGTCAGTCATGACATTTTAAGGCAACAAAGTTTAGACGGTCCCTAACCATCTCTCGGAAAATTCAGCTACATTACTCGCTAAGCAAAGCAAGGTGGTTTGGTTTAGTACTGTTATCAAGCCTGTTTCTAACCTCAGGTACCGCCGATGATCCGGGCAAGGTCTCGTTGTAACTCCACGCTTCGCACGGCACTGTCCTGGAGCGGTCGAAGGCCACATCTGAACCGTTTTCGTAAGAATCCACAAGAGGAAACATCTGGCACGGATCGAACACGGGTGCAGGAAAGAGCGAAGAGCGGTTCACTGTGGGGATAGCATGCTTTTTCCACTGCTCTTCCGTCCAGTTTGTGAGAGACGGGAGATGCGGTTTGGAACACCAGTGCTCCACGTCCGTGGCGATGAATAGTGCTGCGAACTGTGTCCATGACGACGGAAAGGCGCGGACGAAGGTGAGCGCCCACACGACGACGTGGTAAAGACGTGGTGGTCCAATGACTCCGCTGATTTGCCGCATTTCGTTGCTGGGCTAAGAAGACTGAGATCCGCACGTTTTGAATTGACTGAAAATATTAAAAACAAGCGCAACATAACGCAGATTCAGCTTGGGAAAAGAGTTCCCTGTCGCCGTCATCACAAAAGTATTCTGTTTTGTTGGAGGGAGGGCAGGTTGCACTGCATACGCTCGAAAGAGAGCTCCTGGAAATCTCTGCTGCAAGAACACATACTGGTGGGCGTATTAAATCGCGGAGAAACTGTCACCTCTAATATCATAATTTCATTCAGCGTGAAATCGGACGGATAGCTGTGAAAAGTGACAGCCTAATAATCATAAAGTAAATACACGCAAACAGCCGATAGTTACCTGCGTTCGATATGCTTCATTGTTATTACGGGTATTACATCATTTACTTTTCACATTGCGTGTACGTATTTTACTAGATTAAGTACATGCGCTACCGGTTCCTGTGCTACGGCCTTTTTGTCCCCGCGCGTTGGAAAATAGGTCTGTCCACCTCCTTCAGAACGCGGCTTCCAAAACACAAATAAGAAACAGCGGTTCTGCCAGCAGTCAAAGAAAGACATGACCATAATAACAAGATAACGATGAGAACGACTGTGTGCCATTGCATAGCTGGCAACTGCTTCAGCGCAGACGCTTCTTCATGAGTGGGCACTCTTGGCAAGGCCTGCAGTTTTCTCCTTTCTTCGCGGTCATAAAGTTTACAAAATAGAATCGCGCCTCATTGTCCGTATGAAGCCGACTTGATTGAGAAAGTGCAGTGCACTAGGGGCAAGATCATTATCCCATTCTTCAAAAATGAATTCTTGTCAAAAGCTTTGTTCAAAAAGGAGCAATATCTTACCATGAAGTGTAAGGAACCGTTGAGATCTCTTCTCTACGTCGTCCCTTGTTTCAGCGCCACCGACAACAACCCAGATGCTTCTTCATGGCCATAGAGGCTGGGAACTACCGAGCAATGTGAGCGAAAAAGTGCGATCAATGCGCGGAAGACTCCGGCTGCGGTGGTTTCCGTCGCCTGAACGCTTTGACGGATGCTTATCGAAGGCTCAAGTGGTCTGACTACTTATCGTAGCGTCGTGCCTCCGGCGAGCATAGACGTGTTTTGAAACCCTTAAGCCAGCCTGCACCTGGATGAACGGCCGAGATAAACGAAAATGGGACAGTATTACGAACGTAACTTAACTCTGCTGACCGTAGATGTGCTATGGAAAGCTGTGCTTAGCCTGGTCAAGTCTTGGTTTTACTTCGTTAACGTTTCATTTATCTGTATTTATTATACTATTCGTTCAAATTCTGCCGTTTTCTACGGCTGGGGTCTCGCCTCCGGTGTTTTCGGAGCCCAACGGTTCGCCGGGGGATGTACGCGTGGTGGTCAGACTCCGCTTGCCGAGGATGGCTCACAGCCTCCAGCTTCAGCGGAACGCTTACAAAAGACGGCAAAGCCTGACTATTATCCATCGCCAAGCTCGCATGCACGGGGCAATTCACGTGCCCAGGCTAGAACCAGTTGCGGAGAGTGCGTGCGCCAATCCGGCAGCGGCGCAGGAAACGGCTACCGAACGCGACTGTCGGAAGAGCTCGGTACGGTGCTTCACGTGATGCGTTGCCAATGGTACGGCGAAGGTTCGGTCAATTGAAGATCAAATTTGCCGCGACGACACCGCCAGTCGAGATTAGTAAAGCTTTGCTTTAAAATCTAATCAGGTGATTCTTAACATTTTTTTTTTCTTTCCAGTGGTTAACAACGCAGCTAGAGAGTCTGGCTGGTTTTCATGTCAACGACTAGGCGTACCTCACAGAATAGAGGCCATGGTTAGTACAGCACTTTACCTATTCAACCTATCTACACCGCGCACTACGTCTTCGAAAATCAAATGGCATTGTTCCGAGCAGTGATCACCCAGTTCCCGCTGGGCTGTGCGAGTGATCTTGCCTGGGCAATGATTTTGCTAATGATAGTGCTATGAGATTGACGATATTCTTCGGAAGAAAGGGGATGAGACAATGCTGATTTTCTGTAGCCAAGCTGGTAAAAGGGTTGAGGCTTGTCTTACTCGGTGGAGCAGACTGGCTTCAGTGCACAGGATGCGGGGTTACTCTCCGTGTCTCTGATACGATAATGGTGGCAATTAAGCGGAGGAATTACCGACGTTTATGCAAGACTAGGTCCACCTCATCTAACAAAACATACATATATATAGACATACATGCATACACGCACAGACACACACACACACACACACACACATATATATATATATGTATCTTTACCGAGTCCCTCGTCCCGTATCTCTCTATATATATATATATATATATATACACAGTCGCCCAGATAGCCGAATTGGTAAGGCATTCGAGATCTAATCGAAAGGCGTGGGTTCGGTCCCCACTCTGGGCGCGTGTTTTTCTTTCTTTCTTTCTCACGTAATTAATAAAAAAAATAATGTATAATGTAATGTCAATAACGGTAAAAAGAAAAAAAAACTCTAACACCACTCCCCTATGCCTTCTTTGGCGTTGTAGACTGCCGGCATTTCTTTCTGTATTTCCTAACGAGCCCCTCATTTCCAAACCCTATATATATATATATATATATATATATATATATATATATATATATATATATATTAGGAGAGAGAGAGAGAGCCCTCTACCCTTTGCTTTCCTTGGCATTCTTGACTTAACCCCTATTTCTGTCTGAATTCAATGAGCCCCTCATTTCCCATTCTGGTTCGCTACATGCATAGCAAGGGTCTCTGTTCTGGCAGTCTTGGTGCCATAGGTAGCTTAAGAGGGCTCAACGCTGCTATGTCCATCGGTTCTGAAACGGCCGACGGACGTCCGGTGGCTGTTTGGGTTAGGGCAGGGCAAAAGCAGCCTGGAACCGGGAAAAGATGGGGAAGATGGCATGAACTCCGAAACCTACGAGGGGTTGGTCGCAAAGCCCTTCTTTCCCTTTACAATCCATCATGGTCGACTTGTGTCGTTACAGGCCACCTAAATACCACGGTTCGCCCCCCAATTGCCAAGGCAGGTAAACATTCAAGCAAGACTGAAAACTCTAGTACACGAACCATTTTCTAATTGACTGAGCATATGAATAAAACCGTCCGCAGTACCCTCCTTGAAAGACGTCTTGGTTTCACGCTGCCTAACAGGATTTCGAACCAACCTTGGCACTTTGGCTACTCCCACGTGGGCTGAATCGCAGGTCTGGAAAACGTTGCAACTTGTTCTGGCTAGTTGTTAGCCCTGGACACGCACAAGGACTTTGATAAGGCAAACCAAAAAGGCATTATACACGAACTAGCGCTTGCCTTCCCCCTCCAGACAGCACCGAACTGGATACGGAATTTCTTCTTACAGAGGCCCATACACCTTAACCACGAAGGTTGTGACCCGTCGTTACCCTCAAAATTTTATTTGAACAGAGGAGTCCTCCAGTCATCTATCCTCGGACCTATCCCCTTCATTCTCGCTATGAATCGAGTGGCTTGAACACGTGAACAACACATCCGTTCGTTTCGCAATCCACTTGGACGACCTGGTCGTCTGGAGAGAAAGTGTCGGTTATGCTGAGCACATGATCGTGCAAGCGGAGCTTCAACCGGCTGCCCACAGCCTATGAAAATCACTTGACAAATTCAGTCTTCAAATTTCTGCACAAAAAACCGAATTTCCACTTTGGATGGTAGCACCCCAACTAATCCAGCGTTACAAGTAGGATAGAAGAAGGGGAACGAGCTTCATAGCGCGTGTTGAAATCGCGTATCTTTTCTTTAATCCCCGCTGTAGCATCTTTGCCTTCCTCTCCCACTCCTGTTGTCTCCGCGTCTGATTTCCTCCCTATGCAAGCACACGCTTATTGCTGCCAACATTGTAATTTCCTGTTGGCGGCGACGGTGGCTTCCCCGAAACGCTAGGTTGTAGAGTTTCATACCAATATATACTAGAGGAAAATCTGGCGCCACTGTCTAGGGGAGGCGCACTTCGGCGATCGTGCCGTCATGCCCACACATCAGCCTCTGCTGGAGAAATAAAAATTTTTTCTCTCTCTCTCTCTCATGTACCGGGCGGGCACGTTCCACTTGTCCTTGGCATGGCTCATGAACGGGCTAGAAAGGTGGCTCTGGATGCAAAAAAGCAGCACTATTTCTGCAACAGATTACTCGAAGTTGTTTGTTATAATAAAAGTTAAGCTCGAGAAAGATTTATTTGTCAGGGATTATTTAGAAGCTTTAGGCAAGATGAACAAGAAAATGATGTTGCCCTTTTTTGTTGAATTTGGCTTCGAGACAAAAGCGAAGCCACGTGGCTAACCAAGCCAAGTAGACGAGGAACGTCGCTAGCTGCAATGGCGGCGCCCACCAAAGCCCGCGACTGCAGTAGCAGATTTCCCTCTAGTATATATTAGTAATAAACTCTTTACGCTAAGTGAGCATCAATGATAGCACGCGGCTAGAAGCCACCGACAACCGCTCAATGAGCTTGGTTATGCCCCTGCGTGAAAACAACGCGTGTGCGCATGCGGCACCCTTCAAAAGATGAGAGTTTAGTTCCACCCGACCAAAAAGTAATTTTCCACGCTCTAAAACCCACAACAAAGCGGTATGCGTTACTGAAGATAAAACATCAGACAGCATTCAATCTAATTTTACCATTCTTTTCGCCAATTTGTCCGCAAAGCACTAATTGTACTCCGAGGAGCTTCATCACATGACGAAGGAGACTTAGGTTGCCCGAAAACCACAATGGCCTTTAAAACAACATTGACGGGTCTTTAGACACAGAAGTAAATGATAAACCTTACCGAAGATAAAACTGATAACTGTTTAATGCTGTGATTTTATGCTTCTTTCGGCTAACTTTTGTTCAAAACATTATCGTCGTTGCAACAAGCTGCGTCACACGACAAAGCAGGTGACGAGGCACGAGCGATGTTGTCATACACGTTTCATGCGGGGGGAGTTGTAGCGCCATAGTGCACTCAAAGCGCATGCGCGCTACTTACTTCTGTCGTTGTTAGAATGCTAGGATAGTAGCCGAAAACTGTGCTCTCCCGTGTTCACCGTTCTACCAATCAACTCCCCGGACTGAGAAACGTTCCGGCGCCGCTCATCTTCACCATGGCCGCTGGTGGGAGGCTCCAAACTGTGTACGGGTTCTGCCCCGACTTCGACTGGTGGCCCACTGTTTTCGAAGACGCCTTCCCGCCAGAGATGGTGTGCAGTGCTTGTGGCCTTGTTTGTTTAATGTCGGGCTTGTTACCGTGCGGCCACGTTCTTTGCCACCGATGCTCCCGTAGGTGCGCCGATGGGGAACGCTGCCGGTGTCCGCTGGATGCACGCTCTCATCGGACGGAAGACGTCACCTGGGCGAAACTTGCTACGGAGAGTCTCTTAGGCCGCAAGGTATGTATGTTGCACGTTCTTATGCACATTTAGGGCGAGATAATCCCGCTGAAGCACATCCGGGCTTCATGTACCAGCGATAAATTGATAGTTCACGTCCTGTGCGAGCAGCAGCCATTGGCATCCTGCTAACGATCGAATTGTTGATGCAAAACAGTTAGTTCCGTATTTACAGCCTTAATTAATGTTTAACCCAAATTTACAAAATCGAATTTTATTCCTTCTGGTGTTATGGACGTCTCGGAAGGTCAAGACGTGGAACTGGGAGGCACAGATTCGTGGCTGCAACACGGAGTTTTGTAATAATGCATGAAATAAAATGTATCCCACATAAAAGATGTGGAAATTCACAAGACAAGCGGATATAGAAGGTGCTGGGCGTGTTCACGGGACGGAAAGGATGTAAATGACACCTAAATGCGGATGAGTAGAAGTTAAATTCAATAATCCAGTTATTCTTACAGATTTAAAGTCGGGTTGGGATTGTGAAAGCAGACTAAAATCACCTGTTGAAGGGCGATAGATGCGCCTGCATGGACATGTCAGGGCCATGGTTCAGAGAAGGAACGTATGCAGAGAGCGGTGGCACGAAGGCGATACCTCGACCCGTTGTAGGGGATGGGGACGTTGCGCCTAACCGTTCAGTCGACAGCCGCAGGACACCGTGGTTGTGGTCGCCCTACGAAAGGCCCTAAAACCCCTACACCTTCCCACCAACAGAAAGTGCGCAGGGCAGTCCTATTCTGAACGTCTTAATCCTCTTCTGCCGTCCTCGCCAGACTGATGACGTTCAACCTGAATTGCCTTCCTCGTTGAGTTGCACACCGCATCCACTGTGGATTGGTCGATCGACCACTCCTTTGATTTTGCCATCCCACAACGTTCCCCCTTCTTTCCCGACACCAAATATTTCTCTTTTACAAATTAGCTACGCCTGAAATGCGCATGTTGTTTTTCAAACGGCCCTTGCGCTACCTGTAGTTACTACGAATAGCCTCGTGTTGTTAACACTGAGGTAACCTTTTCATTCAATTAATCGATGTCTGAAGCAGCAAAAATAGCGAGTGTACCATCATTTTCAAACTGTGCTATTTAAAATTTCTAGGAACGGACGCCAATGGTACGCAGTACATGGGAGTAGCCTCCAGCGCGATGATGCTGCCAAGCGCACTGCACTGTTACGAACTGTAGTCTGAACTCGGAATTTCCAGTAATGTTCTTGCATTTCGCGAAGACCGCTGCATGAAGCCATCTAGATCTCCGCAATTTAGCAACATTCCATTATCACTGATCGATATGCGCCCGAACCCGCCACGGTGGCTCAGTGGCTAAGGCGTTCTGCTGCTGAGCACGAGGTCGCGGGTTCGATTCCCGGCCGCGGCGGCCGCTTTTCTGATGGAGGTGAAAAGCAAAAACGCCCGTGCGTACGAGATTTCGGCGCACGATAAAGATCCCCAGGTGGTCAAAATTAATCCGTAGCCCTCCACTACGGCGCGCCTTATCGCCTGCGTTGCGTCGGCGCGTTAAATCCTACAATCAATCAAGATATGCGCCCGAATCTGAAGTGCAAGTCAGTGCCGGGCGTTATGAACAGCGCGCTCCTTGTGAACCTTAAGCGATCATTCTAAGAATTTAGTCTAGCATTCAGCGGCTGCTCAGTTGGTATAAGGTTCACGCAAGGCCCAACCAGAGCGCGGTTTCTGTTCCTGGTTTGTTTATGCAGCTCACTTGCTACGTGTATGGATACCGTGCTTCGACGTGTGAAGGCGTATTCCCTTGTGAACAGAAAGCAATCCTCACGGCTCCCAGCAACTTCCTTTGATTGCGAAATGTGCGTCCTAATGACTGCTGTCGTATACGGAATTCTTGAAACAGAGCACTGTACAAAAAGAACGGTAAATAAACCCCGTTTGCCTCATGCTCTAATTCCAATTCCAGGCCAGAAGCGAGCTCCAATTATCTCGCACAAAAATTTGAGGGCGGGTGAAGGATGTGGAGTACGGAATTATCTGCGGCTTCACGTGCTCGGCTTCGCGTGCTCCCATGTGTCTGTTGTTCGTTCCAAGTGCAACCAAATTTCTGTGTACCGGAAGAAAAGAACACCCATTTCATATGGGGAAGCCGCATTGAATTCATGCTGTATCGGTACATGTGTAGATAATACGCAAGAGCTAATCGTTTTTAGATGATCTCACGATGATTGCGCTGTTCACCTTTGACATAAAAATTGATTTTGGCAGGCCCTTGTTCCCACCACGGGCATTTGCTCTGACGAGACTGCCTGCATTGCAACATGAACATCAACGCTTTAGTATTTCGCTGCAGTTATCTTAAACACACGTTCAACGCTTCCGTCACGCTACGAGAACAGTGAAAGGGTAATAAGCATTTCGTAGTAATATCGATGGAAATCGATACTAAACTATAAACTGTTCACTGGATGATTCGTGCGTGTAGTTCTGGTTTAATTCCTTTTGCTCTGTTTTAATAGGCGCGACTGGTTTTTGTGTATATTGTAATTTGAGCCAGTATACTGGGTGATATTTTTTTTGCTTGGTTACTACAAACGCACACATTTATTTGTGTTTGCCCTGCGCAGATCCGGTGTTGGAACGCAGGAAATGGCTGCTCCGCGGTTGGTACCGCATTAGAAATACTCGCACACTTCAATTCCAACTGCCAATACTATGCCGTCACCTGTCAACGCTGTCGCCGCAGCGTAGTGCAAAAGGACATCATCGACCACCTGGTGTCCAGCAACTGCGGCCAAGAGCAACCAGAAGCATCGCCTACACTTGAAGGTGTCGGTGCCAACAGCATGTTGCAGTCGCTCCAATTGTTCGACAAGAAACTGACGGAGAGCACACGTCTAAGCTTGGATGCTTTAAAGGACATACAAGAAAAGCAGAAATCGTTGGAAACAAGTATGATCGCTGTTCGACAGTTCTCGCGAGCGGAGATCGACGACATTCTTGGACAGCTCGAGACAAGAATGGGAAACATGTGCAGCGAAAACACCGCAAAAGTATTGACGGCATGCTCTAGCATTGAGACTGTCACTAATGCTTTGAAAGTTTTTTCGCTAAAGGACAAGAAGGACGCGAAAAAAATATGGGACAGCCTGCATGACAGCGTAAACAAAAGACCAGGCTACGAAGAACTGTTGGTCATCGCAAACCAGGTCGGCGAAAAATTAAGCATTGCAGTGGCTGCTTCCAAAGGTATCCTTGAAGACAAGTTGAGCAGCTCCGAGGCACTGGAATGGACTATTAACGGTTGGTCACAATTGAAAGACGCTAAGCATCGCGGAGAGGCAGTGATTGGTTGGGCTGAAAACCCGAGATACTTTTACGGGTATTATATTTTGCCAGGGGCACAAATAGCAGACATTAATGGCACTTTGTCGCTCCGTTTGGTGTTCCACATATGCATAGGATTGTATGACCATCTGTTGTCTTGGCCATTTGCGAAAAAGGTTCATTTCAAGGTTTTGCACTCAAAGGAGGGAGAGTGTGTACTATTTAAATCTGTAAGCACCGAAAATTGGGAAGAGCAGGTTTTCCGATTGCCAGGTACGATAGAGCGGCGCTTTCTGATTGCACCGAACGGTATTCCCATTCAAACTTTAGAGACCAATGGCTTCAACGTAGATGACAAAATTCGAATAAAGTTGGAAGTTTTTCCGTAACGGGAGCGGAACGCGACGGTCAAAATGGTCAGTTATACAAGGACACGTTGTTTTAAAACTTCAAATGTTATGTTTCCTATTTTACTCAAATGTAGCCTGAAGTTGTCCCCATTTTTCTCTTGACGAAACGACTCTCAGCTTGCGCCCTATTTTTTTAGCCGTGTTATATTTTAAATCCACTTGCAGTACATGTATACCCCTCTTTGTACTTTGTTTTGAAGATCTTTTTATAGTTGTTTTAAAACATCCGGGGACGTATATGACGGCATTGGGTTGATATTATTCTGTGAATAAAGTGAACCATCATGTTTTGGTTGTGACATTTTTTATATGGATACTGTAGCATAAAGGGTACTTTGTAGGTTTAGGCTTCAACAAGTTAAGTGCTGTCTGACGACAGTTACTTATGACAACCACTGTCACTTCCGTAATACATGGAGCCCGATATCATTGTTATATCTACCGGTATCTTATCTAGCCTTGAAAAGTTTTCTTGACATGCATGCACTGCCTATCGAAACAGGCTGGCGAAATGCTTCCTTAATCAGGGACCCAGAAAAAGTGTTGATGTAGCGATAACTTAGCAAAACCACGATATTTTCTGTTATCCCAATCTTGCAAAGGGCGCGGATTCGATTCCCGGCCACTGCGGCTGCTTTTGCGATGGAGGCGGACAGCAAAAACGCCCGTGTGTACGAGATACCGGCGCACGTTAAAGATCCCCAGGGGGCAAAATTAATCCGGAGCCCTCCACTACGGCGCGCCTCATAGCCTGTGTAGCTTAAGCACGTTAAACCCCACAATCAATTTGAGCTGGCACTGAAGACTTCTGTCATGCCTTTCAATGCTTGTAAAAATGCGCAAGATATTTTAGCAACAAGTTCCGTGTGTTCTTTGCTGTAATTCCTACTGTTTGCTTACGTTGTCCGCCCATATCCGCTTTACAGCTTACCCTCAGGATATAAGACCTGCATGTTGCCTAAATGGTTTTAGAAACGCGAAAATCACCAGCAGGGCGAGAAACAATAAATTACTCCCAATGTTCGCAGAGTAACATGAACAGTGTGTTCCTTGCAGCCAGTGGCAAGTCGTAGCCAATCCACTCGGTGCGAAAGCCTTAGCCGTATATTTCCCAGCTTCCCTTACCTGCATACGTGTTAGGTCGAACCTGCGAGTGAGGTTTAAGCCTAACTTGTCACTTCGCAAATTCTGAATGCGCGTTCAGGGGGAGGGGGACTTTACAAGATTTTGCCATCACAAATGAAAAGTCATCTGCATTCGGCTTCTCTGCCAGCACAGTAGCTGTGCGGTAAAGCCTAACATAAAACTCTGCTATGTAAAGCAAACAATAAGAACACAAACAATATTCGTGCAAATAACATGGCAGTGATCGGAAAAACGCTGCAAATGATAGGATGCTTGAAAGCAACTTAGAGAAGCTAGCCATCGACAAAAAGTGCATGTTAGCTCTCAGAGACGAGCAGGGTGACATCACGTACAACATGAACGAGACAATAAAAGTAGCAGAACGATTCTACACCAGACTGTATTCAAACGACGTTAGACCAAGCTAAGCTACTTGGAGTACAAGCTCAACTTGCCGTGTCCCGCTTATTGATTTCGACGTGATAATATAATAAATCCTACGTTTGCTCATGCTAAACCGTAAATAGGTCGTTGAGTGCTGTCTGGGCCCTTATTTGCAAACTCGTACGCCCAATAGCAAAACTCAGTGTAATCCGGCATGTTTGGGAGTCGCTTCTCCTCTTTCATCCCGATTTCGGAAGTGCAAAGCGCAAGCTTTAGACGAACGAAGGAAGAGGACGACGGAGACAAG
This sequence comes from Haemaphysalis longicornis, assembly GCF_048455015.1. Lineage (NCBI taxonomy): Eukaryota > Metazoa > Arthropoda > Arachnida > Ixodida > Ixodidae > Haemaphysalis > Haemaphysalis longicornis. The sequence goes on along the minus strand of NW_027526204.1, from coordinate 131,705,143 downwards.
CGCTTGTAATCGTCATCCTTTTTCATCATTCGTCTATATTTTGCGCTCTTTAAGTGTGCAGTGAAATACCAACTTCCCCAGAATACCACCTTAATCTAGTTTGGGTAATTCATGACTTCGTGTAGCGCCAAAAAAACGACAGAGGACACAGGAGGCGACGGGCACAAGGGCAAAGTTCCAACTGAGTTTACTGACAAAAAAAATGCGTGAATTTAAAACACTGGGGTGGAACATTATCAAAAGGAACAAAGATAGGAAAGAACAGAAAAAAACAGGTCATGACAAAATTTGCACACAAAATAATTCGCGCAACACTGTGACGTCGAACAAAAGGCAGCACGATGCATTAACTAAGGTGGCACCCCCCCCCTACACCCTCAGATAGCCAATCTTCTTATCGGATAAGGCCACGGATGGTGCGGACACGCACCATCCGTGCGTGCTATTACAGCTCCCCCCCCCCAGGCGTGCTATTACAGCCGCCTCGATTATTTCCCTTGTCTTCTGGTTGGCGTGACGAGCGGCGAGCTAGTTTGGGTATTTGTCGTCCGCGTGTAAGTTTTCCTGTGTTTTCAATCCCCTTCTTTGGTTCCGCTTGCTTCTTGCATGGCCATTTTGTTCTCTTGCGCTCTCTAGCACCTGTTGTCTAATTCCTGTAAAAGTGTGTTTCTTCGTGACGCCTTATTGCCCTGGAAAACACCATATGAGGTATGCAACGTTGGCCTACAGCAGTTACTTGCAAGTGATATCGTGTGATAACAGCGCGGTGAAGCAGTGCAAGGGAACAGTGGGGGCGTGTAGCTTTGTGCCTTCAGTTTGTACTAGTTCACTGTAGCTCTACTGTAGTGGTACAAATGCGCAGCTTATCCACAACTGATATCGTTCACCGCAATAAAAGAGGAATCCAAACCTGTTTCACGAGCTTACTCGATGAAAAAAAAAAAAGGTTGATCCTACACATTGGTGGCAGTTGGCATAAAGGTAATCGTTACGCATGTGCTCGTACAACGACACCATTACCTGCATGATTGATTGATTGATTGATTGATTGATTGATTGATTGATTGATTGTAGGTTTTAACGCACCGACGCAACGCAGGCGGTGAGGCGCGCCGTAGTAGAGGGCTCCGGGTTAATGTTGACCCCCTGGGTATCTTTAACGTGCGCCTAAACTTCGTACACACGGGCGTTCTTGCTTTTCGCCTCCATCAGAAAAGCGGCCGCCACGGCCGGGAATCGAATCTTATACCTCGGGCTCAGCAGCCTTAGCCACTGAGCCACCGCAACTGGTACCTGCATGCTTCCACGGTGGACGTGGAGTTACTCGTCGGAAACACCGAGCGGAATGGTCGTAACACTGTGGTACACCTCGACTGTCCCGTTGAAACTTGACGGTTCGCACAGCAAAGGCGCCCCTGCTGGCCAGCACGTTCTTAAAGGAGTAGTGGCACAAAATTTCAATGCTGAGATAATTACCTAAGATGCTTCCTTTTTTATCAGGAGATATCTCTCAGCAAGTTTCAACAGCAACAGTTCGGCGTAACATTTTTGCCCGCACGAAAAAGCCCAGCCGGGCAAGGATGACGTCATCTGCTACTTGCCCCAAACTGTTGACGTCGGGACTCCCGTGACGAAGCCGACGCGCTGGCTGTGGTTGGCGCGCTGCTCCGGCGTGTGTCCACGTCATGGCTTTCGTCCAGAGCGGCAGCGGTGCGGCAAGAATGGTTATGTCACGTACATCCTCCTGTCATGGCGGCCGCTCGGCGTTCGTTTTGTCGAAACCGAAACTAAAACGAATAAGCGGCGCCGTAAAGGAATGTTGACGGTACGCTTGACCGTCGAATGTGTCATTCTGTGATTAGTGGGCTGGTAAGGACGCATAGCAGCGGAAAAAACGTAACACGAAAATTTCGTGTCATTAGTCCTTTAAGACGCCACCAGATCCAAGCGCAGAGAACGTGACACTCTCATGAACTGTAGTTCACCCGCCACCATTCGCTTCGTGGCCCAAAGGTGACAGGCGCGAGGGAGGTGTTATCCGGTGTAAGATTGAACCGAGTGCCGCACCCGGCAGAAAGCAACAGGAGGAGCAGCAGCAGGAGCAGCAGCCTTCCGGTAAACCGAAGGAAGAGCCAAAGGACGCTTCACTTTAAAAATGAACAACGCGAAAGCTGAGTTACGCTGCCGCACCAATTTGATCTCGAGAGGCCTTTAACCGGCTGCAAAATACGGCAGACTATATAGACTGCGCCTTCCCATTCTCGGCGATTCTGCATGCTAATTTTATTTTTTTATAAATTTTGGTTTCTCTAATTTTCTTTTCGGGGGCAGAGTAGCGGCTTGCGCTGCATTTGATCCTGGAGTGATATCAAGGTGGTCGTGTGATAAACACTTGCTCTGCCCGTTGTCGTCATTTCGTCTTTTTAACACGAAAGTGTTTTATTCCGTGATTAACGAAGATTTCACTTGCGTCATATCCGTCACGGAAGTGACGCCAGTACAACGAAGCAAGCGGCCTGTAAAGCGTGCACCCCTGCACACAGGGTCTTCTTGCGGGGAAGCAACCTTTAGTACTAAACAGTACGTATTACTTAAGGTTGTTCGTTCTCGGGCTTTATATTTTAACACGAAAGTGTTTTATGTCGGGATACACCAAGATTTCATTGACGTCATATCCGTCACGGAAATTACGCCAGTACAGCTTTGCCGAAGCGACCATGCCAGCAGGACGTCGCTCGCCAAGCACTCCCACAAGACAGGCGCCGACCCGCAAACCATGCTCAGCTGCAGATTACTCTGCCTATTTCACTTTCGTGTTTTACCGACTCCTATGACAGAGAAATCAACCACAGTTTTGTTTTGTTTGTTTTCTTGGTCCGTAGAGCTCAGTCTTTGCCGATCGAACCTGGGAGAGGCGCGTGACTCTTGTGGGCTTAAATACAAGTTTATTTACATGGGGAATCCTTACCTGGCTAGGGTAGACAAAGCGCGCACCCTACTGGCGTGGACCCATTGGACACAAGGATATCGTCCTCATAAAGCGTCCTCAACAGCTAAACCTTTGCTAGCGCGTTCCGCAGCGTTTTACGCGTTCCATCCGGTTACACATGTTCCAAAGCACGGGTACATCAGAATGAATAAAAGAAAAAAAAAACATCCAGTGCGGTTTGTTTCCTGGTGCGGATCATTAAAAAAAAAGATACTTGGCGTGCGCTGGTCTATATGGAGCATAAAAAAAACACTCAGCCCCCTATAAATTTAAATTGGCTTACGACGGGTTGTAAAGCACATGTATAACCAAAAAAGCACAATAACGTTTATTAATCATAAATCTCGCCCCGCAGTGTCGGTTGACGTTCAGCTTTATGTGAAGACAGTGCCACAGGATCACGGATAGCGATTCTGCAACAAGCAGCTGCGGTGAGCCTGACGTCGAGCCTAGAGCGGTATCGGCGACAAATCTAGCTTTCGCAAAAAATATGTACTCCGCAACATTTTTGCATCGTACTTTGAGGGAATGCACTATCGTTATTAAAACGAGGCTTTCAAGGCCAATTGACGGTGACGTTGCCCGAAAACAGACTGCACAAAAGGCAGCTTTATCTGGTAATGATGATGATGGATGGTGAAGTGAAAGACTGTTGCCACTGTCTTCGCAGTCCACTGTCACCGTCCAAAATACAAATCGTTTCGCCTAAAACGCATTGCAACAAAGCCAACTTTCACAATGATTTCCACAAAGGCCCATCAAGCACATCCAGAAAAAAAAGAACGCTTTCCGTGGTCGGAATGGAACCTTGGCCTCTCTGGTTATGGAGCCGACGTCTATCTGATTGCGCCATTACGACACGATCGTAGCGGTTTGGATTTCATACATTGATACAGGTTTTATGAGAGAAAGCTTCCTGTTTTAACCATCTTTCTCTTAAAGAGCATTGATGTTTTTTTTTTATTGTGGCGCACAGCTCAACAAGACTACCAGCAACATGGTTGAGGCAATTTCTTTTCATTAAGTTCATGTCGCTTCGAAACGGTGGCTCAAAAAGATATCCCGAAAATAACGGCGGTTCTCACCGGAGGCGCTGCTATCATATGCAACCTTGGCATTCGTTGGGCTTCTAAGACAGCCCGAGGAAGCTCCCACGAGCGTGGCTCCAGGTATTGTGAAAAAGCAAGCCGCAGACGTCGGAAACGTTTCAGTCGATTAGAGCTCCTTTCGCAGGAAAAATGTTTTCGCACAAGAAGGGCGTCGCTTCCGCGCAAGCGATGGCCTGGGGGACATTGATTTTTTTAAGGCTGCCCCTCTAATATCTCGGCAGTCGTGAGAATTACCTCGAGGAAATTCTCACGGGAGTTTCCATAAAAGCTGGCCGGCCAAAAATTTTCTGAATAATATTACGTCCCAACGTACTCTAACAGAACATAACCTCATCGAACCTAGCGTAACCTAACCGAACGCGTCGTAATCTGCCCAAATTCAAACAAACTGCAACAAGCCTAATCTAACCCAGCCCGACACATGACGCAACCTATATTAAACGTAATTCAACCCATTCTGGAAGTCCTGTGCATCGATCTCTCAATATAGTGAAAACCAGAGTAAAAAAAGGTATTAAAGGGGTCCTGAAATACCTTCCGCCGATGCATGGATGTACATGTACCCAAATAAAGCAATGTATTTGCAATCTCCTCCCGCAAGAATTTTGTTTTAAAGCGATGAGTATTAGCTGAGAAATCGTAAATCAAAAACCGCGCATTATCGTCGCTCCGCGTTTCCTCCTCCTTTCGACTTACTCTCCGCTGTTGACGGCGCGCGAGCCTTGCCTCCCATGATGCTGCGCTCCGCAGCGGTGACGTACTTTCGCTATTGCGCTGCTCAGACTGTCGTCTGCTACGGGCAAGCTTCCTTGACACCATGAATCCCGCACTCTGCTCAAGGCTGGAAAAGCGAACGAAAAATCTGACCGCATGTATGCGGCGGCCTGGCCTTGCCCTTTCGCGGTGTACGTTGCTGGCGGCACATGACTTTTTATCGGCGGCGAACTCGCAGCCGCACGGGGAGGGTCGTACGCTCGTTCCCTTGATGCACCGCGCACTGTTTATCCAAAAAGCACCGTATCAGATGTGGCCCCGCTGGTGCCGGGTCTTATTTTGCGGCGGCGGTAATTCCTGCCGGCGGCATGTGAAAAAGTCATATTAAACCGATACAGAACCCGTGCACAAAACGCTTCAATCATGTGACCAGTTCAGCTTGGGGCGATGCGTGGTGGAGAGCGGCAACGTTGGCAAAACATGCTCCTCCGCGGCTCTGAACTTTCTAGCACTGAAGCGAGCGCCATTTCTTTGACAATCTCAAACATCGGTTGCCTTGGCAACAAGGCACAAACCACTCCAGATGTCAGTTACGGTTGCGTGATCCCGGTTCAGCTTGAGGCCCCACTTTGCGACATGTGGGCACTGCAGGCGTACCACTCACTCCCATTGGGAAGTGCGAGATGCGTTTGGCATTACAGGAGGCGATGGTGTGTGTGTTGTGGACGCCTTTGTTTCGCGATGAAATGCGACGTTGTGCTTCTGCGGGTGGATAGTGCTTCCCATGGTCTGGATTATCTTTCTCGAGCGACGTACGACTCAACCTCGCATGGGGTATGTGCATTGTGCGTGGCTAAAAGCCATCGGCTTGTGCGCCAGAGTTAAGTGACTTGCTGTTCATCCCCGCAAACCGCGCGCGAGGTGAGTACCGAATTTACGACGGGCAGGAGGCAACCCATCCTCTGTCAATCGTGGTCCAGACTTTCAACGCATGTTGTGACGTTGTGTTCGTTAGAAACGCATCTCTGGATTGTTTTGAAGTTGAATAAAATGTATGCGTCAAACCCGGGCATTCGGCTCAGGGCGTTCTCTGCGATTGCAACAAAGAAGTGCCACGGGGCTTCAACGCTTTCTTTATGGAACGTACTCAGGTAAGAGAATATCCATGTCGTATTATGGCCGTGTTGCATTCAATACAAACGGTTAAGCGTTTGTTTTAAACTTGTTTCGTTTGTCGTAAAATGCCCAAGCACTCCGGCACTCCGCTGGAAGATCAGCCGGCGAGCCGACGCTGAGCAGACGACTCATCTCTTTGCCAGAAGTGCCTGAAAAAGCCGCCCAATAGCAGAATGTCTAGCTCATGACGAACATCTGGGAATCGATGATGTAGACATGTGAAGATGGCGGCGTCCAAAAACATGAAGGAAAGGGTGAGAAAAAAACGTCAAACTTTGCAACAAAAGTGTGAGCTTTCCGCTACGCGTAAAAGAGTAATACTTGGCACAGAGGACGTTGACGACCCAATCTAACGGTTGCGCTAGTTCATTTAGTGTGCTCAAAATGTCTTTCAGGGCCCCTTTAACAAATCACGATGACCTAAAAATTCTGAAAGCTAAAAAAAGAAAAAAATAGGTCGCAATGTCAGACTCAAACCTGAACCTTCCCTTTTTTAAACCAAGTACTATACCATGACGCTGCAGGGGCAACTGCACACACGGCTTTTTAGGAAATATTTATCCCATAGAATCTTCGCGTAGCGTGCTTAGTCAATGACAGGCGACTGCCATGAGAAATTTTTGACAGTAATACCAGAGTCATTGAAGAACTCTGGTAATACTCACGGTTGCCAGGAAATAGACACAACCTTTTTTTTAACTGAAGCCGTTCCTGCGAAATTGTGCCCCTGCATAAACGAGCTTCACGCAGGAAGAGAGCTTCTCATCGTGGGGACAAAGTCGATAAAGTTTCAGAATGTTTGAATGAACGGAAATGCTCGAAAATAAAGAGAGGCAGTCGAGCATGCAGATATGGTAGCATTGTGTTTTACTTGTGCGCATTGATTGGGCCCTCCACAGGATGTAGCTATATTTAACTGTAAAACCTGTGCCGGACTACTAAATCTATGTAGCTACCAAGAACTCGCCATTTCATTCAAAGAATTGAGCCTTTAGAAACTGCCAGCATTTGTTGTTTTCCCTTTCCCTCCTTTCACATCTCTTGGTTCTATCGTGACCAGTGGTCCTCCTCTTCCAGTAAAGGTTTTTCTATGAAAGCTGGTTTGTACGTTCAAGTTCGAAGAAAGTTAGACTTAACAGAGAATTCCCGGTGCTGGCCGGTATTATAGGTCCTGATCAGAAAATCGGTAGTTATTGGTGCGACCACTACGTTTTATGCAAGCAATCGCAAGCCACACTGTTGTAGAAGAGAAGCTGGCGAGGTTGGGGATTAAATTTAGCACAGCCTCTCGGAGAGCGCAGTCGATGTATTTTTCGGCGCGCTGGCTCAAATTGTCGCCGGCTACTCGGCAGGTCGCTATCTACGAGATAGTGAGTGAGTGAGTGAGTGAGTGAGTGAGTGAGTGAGTGAGTGAGTGAGTGAGTGAGTGAGTGAGTGAGTGAGTGAGTGAGTGAGTGAGTGAGTGAGTGAGTGAGTGAGTGAGTGAGTGTGTGTGTGAGTGAGTGAGTGTGTGAGTGAGTGTGTGAGTGAGTGAGTGAGTGAGTGAGTGAGTGAGTGAGTGAGTGAGTGAGTGAGTGAGTGAGTGAGTGAGTGAGTGAGTGAGTGAGTGAGTGAGTGAGTGAGTGAGTGAGTGAGTGAGTGAGTGAGTGAGTGAGTGAGTGAGTGAGTGAGTGAGTGAGTGAGTGAGTGAGTGAGTGAGTGAGTGAGTGAGTGAGTGAGTGAGTGAGTGAGTGAGTGAGTGAGTGAGTGAGTGAGTGAGTGAGTGAGTGAGTGAGTGAGTGAGTGAGTGAGTGAGTGAGTGAGTGAGTGAGTGAGTGAGTGAGTGAGTGAGTGAGTGAGTGAGTGAGTGAGTGAGTGAGTGAGTGAGTGAGTGAGTGAGTGAGTGAGTGAGTGAGTGAGTGAGTGAGTGAGTGAGTGAGTGAGTGAGTGAGTGAGTGAGTGAGTGAGTGAGTGAGTGAGTGAGTGAGTGACAAAGTTTTATTCAGTATTGAAAAGGTTAGCTCCACAAATGGTGGGGCTGGCTCCTGCAGCCAGATCGGGGTGAACATGTTGTGGCGAAAAAAAAGAAAGGGGAAGAATTACGGGAATACAATGAACAAGATATAGAGGAACATTTAAAAAATCAGTAATGTAGAAATAATCTTCAGTATTCGGAGGAAATATCTAAGGATCTCAGGGTTATAGAAACTCAACAAATCTCGAGCCAGATACAAAAGTCAAAAGAGCCTTTGTCCCGGTAGTGTCGCGTCAGCGCGATTCTGCCACGGAACAAGAAAGTGATTCAGTTTTAAAGAGTTTCCTGGTAGCGACCGAACAAGAGCTTTTTTCGCTGTTTCTTGCTGGATTTCAGGCTGAGGGCCGTAGCCCAAGACATGCCGTATGTCTTCTTTTATAGAGCACACCTACAGTGGCTTCCTAGCCACTGCGGCATTGTCGGCAACGGAAGTGCGGACGCTGCCGCCCGGCTGGCGCATCAAACAGTGACAACTGTACTCATCCCATTGTCTAGGACGGACGCTGCTACGGCCCTCCGCATTCTTTCCCGGGAAAGAGCTATCTCCCAATGGTCTCCAGAAGATTTCACATGTACACGCATTGGTGCCTTTGACCCGCAGCTGCAACGTCCCCTTCCACTAGGCCTCCCACGGTCTGACGCAACTCTTCTTTGCCGTCTCTGGCTGGGGATGGCATTCACAAATGCTTACTTGTACTTAATAAGAGTGGCAGCAAGGGCGGAGTGCTAAACGTGCGGCACATCGGAGACGATACACCGCGTTTTATGCGAGTGCCCACGCTACTCGCCTGCAAGGAAGAAGCTGTCATCAGCACTGCGGAACCTGGACTCTCGGGGGCCATTTTCGGAGGAGAAGATTCTGTGCCACTGGCCTTCTCAGTCATCCGCTCAGAAGGCGACTAAGGAACTATTACGTTTTCTACGGGCGACGAACTTGAACACTAGGCTATAGACTGAGAGCCTTCAGTGTCAATCACTGTCAGTGCCTCAGTGCTGGGCATACGTGTCTGGTCCAACTTTTCCTCTTTTTTTCCCTTTCTCTTTTTTCCCCATTTACCCTTTTACCACATGCAGGATAGCAAACTAGGCTCTCGCCAGGTTAACTTTCCTGCCTCTCTTCTACATTCTTCCTTCCTTCCTTCCGAGCAGGATGACGACTCCGCCAAGCTGCAGTAAACTGCAAGTTAAGTAAACTGCAGTAAGCAGAAACTGAAAGTTAAGACAACGTTTCGGCGTCATCGATGAAGGACCCCTTCAGTTTGTTCTGGTAGGCCTCACAGAAACTGGACACTGCACGGGAGGGTCAATCCCACATGGAGGCAAGGGTCTCCTAAGAGGGTCCTGCCAAGCTCACAGCTGCGGTTTCGGCCACAGTGCAGAGGCTGCCGTACTTCCGTCACGTATGGAATACGGGATTCCAACAGACACACGCCGACTGTGCGCGTCATTCGCGACTGCGTCAGTTATGACGTTCCTCTGGATGCCGGATCGATGACACTGGTCAGCTGGTCTTGCTCATATGTAAATGTTGAGGCTTACTGAAGGAAAACGAGATTATAACCTATCCAGTGCTACAATCTTACGCTCCTGCGTGCTAACTTTTGCCCAAATATCGATGTGATTGCGCGGCGAACCAAGGGAGACAACGCACGAGCGACGTTGATGGCGTTTTTGAACGGGGGAGGAGGTGCGGTGCCGTCGTCCACTCAAGGCGCATGCGCACCACTTACTTCCTTCGCCGTTAGAATGCTCTGATAGCGCCGATAGCATCGAGCTGCCGTGTTCACCCTTACAGAGATTAAGATACTACCGAGCAACGTTCCGGCAAGAGCAACGTTCCGACGCAACTCTACTTCGCCATGGACGCTGGTGGGAGGCTCCAAACTGTGTACGGGTTCTGTTGTGAATTAGACTGGTGGCCTACTGTTTTTGAAGACGCCTTCCCGCAATCTGCAGTATGCAGCGCCTGTGGCCTTGTTTGTTCCATGTCGGCCACAATTACGTGCGGCCACATTCTTTGCCGCCGGTGCTACAGCAAGTGTGCCGACGGGGAAAGTTACCGGTGTCCTCTGGATGCACAGGCTTCCCGAAAGGAAGACGTCGCCTGGTCGACTGTCTCATTGGAGCGCCTTTTATGCTGCAAGGTATGTGTTACGTTGCATAGATTCATACACTTTTAATGTAGGACGAACATGCTGAAGTAATAAACAGGCTTCTTGTAGCACGGATGTGATGCCACTCTACGAGCAGCAACTTCCTGGTAAAAGTTGAATCGCTAGGGGCAGTAAATGTTAGTTGCGTAGTTCCTGCGATATCAAGAGCCGTTAAATTTTGTTCTGCCGTATATGCCCGACATCAGACATTTCTATCTGTCTGGCAAACTACCTAAAGTACGCGAATTGTTTTTCGAGCCTGTCGTGCGCGCCTTGTGGTTACTACAAACACCCACGCAAATTCTTATCTATGCATTGCATTTTATCATTCCAGGCCGGATGTTGGAAAAAACGCGTAGCTTTGTTTTTTGTCTGAAAAGCGACGTCATCCTCGCGCAAGACCTGCTGCTGCCAATTGGAACCGCAATAAGGACAACATGAACAGATTCAAATCGTAATTTTATCAACTACCCGTTGATAAAATTACTGGAGAGCTGGAAAGCCCGGGGCGTTAATCGCCAGAGATAACTACCCGTTATCTCTGGCGATTTACGCCCCGGCATCTCCAGGCATCATTTGTGAGCGCCATCAACAGCCTGTTTCCTCTAAACGTTTTGGCGATCACTCTATTCAAGGTTATTACTGACAGGTTACCGAGATGTTATGGTCACTCGGGACCGAAACACAGCCGTCGCATATGCTTTCTGCTTTCAGTTTGTTCATGCAGCTTAGTTGCTACGTGTATGAATTCGGCGCTTTGAGGTATGGAACGATTCCTTATAAATCTCTCCACACCTCAAAGCACACCTCAAACATTCGCAGCAACTTCCTATCGATAGCTGAAGTCACGTCTGGTAACTTTCGTCCTCCAGTTCAGGCAGGAAATGTGACAACACCCTGCGGAAAGAACTTCACAAAGGCAACCCCGTTAGCTTCATGCTCTAAATACACACCCGGGAAGAACTGCCAATTCTCTCGCAACGGGTTTGAGCAACCGGGAAGGATGTGCAGTACGGAATGATCTGCAATACGGGTATCTTGAATCACACGTTGCCTGTGCTCCTTTGTTTCTTTTGTCCCTTGTAAATTAAGCGAAGTTTCTCAGCACTATATAAACACACCCGTTTCATATTGGGATGTCATATTCCTCAATTCGTGCGGTAATGGTGCATGTAGTGCGCCGGGCCTGCTCGTTTTGTAGGCTTTCTTCCACAAGTTAGTTCGCACTCTCCCCCTCTGCCCTATTTTTCGCAGTAGCTTTACAAAAAGTGCCTTTTTGTAGGCAGCTGTGTTTCACCGGCGCACTTGCTCAGACAAGCCTGCTGGAATGCTAACATACCCGTGTAATGCTGCTGAGCCCAAGGACGCGGGCTTGATCCCGGCCGCGGTGGCTGCTTTTCTGAAGGAGGCCATCGCGAAAACGCCCATGTGTCGATATTGTAGCACAGCTCATAGCTTAGATGCAGCTTCGGTGCGTCAAATCCCTCGATAAATCGATCAATCGATCAATCAGTCAGTCAGTCAGTTAATGAATGAATGAATGAATGAATGAATGAATGAATGAATGAATGAATGAATGAATGAATGAATGAATGAATGAATGAATGAATCTAAATGGCAACATGACCAAAATACACTTTAAAATTTCCCGGTGGTTTTCTCAAACAAACGTTTCAAGCTTCCGTCATGCTACGGGAACCGAGGAAACACGATAAACATTGAGCAATAATTTTATTACAATTTACACTAAACTGCAAAGTTTGCAGATAACTGTTTCCCGCGGGTTGTCGTTAAGGCGGCGTCTGGTTTCTATAGCTGTGTTAAAAATATTGCGACAATTTTGTGCATATTGTGATTCTTAGCTCCTACAATCAGCAGTGATCTTTGTTGCCTCTTGACTGCAATATTTCCGTCTGTTTTACCACGCAGATCCGGTGTTGGAATGCACGAAATGGCTGCACCCTTGTTGGCCCCGCGTACGAAATACTTGCGCACTTCAAAGACGACTGCCAGTACCACGCCGCCAGCTGTCAACGCTGTCGTCGCACTGTCGTGCAAAAGGATGTCATCGGCCACCTCGCGTCCAGCAACTGCAGCCAAGAACCTCAAGCCCCGCCTTCACTAGAAGGTGTAGGTGCGAACAGTTTGTTTCAGTCGCTGCAATCGCTCAACCAGAAGCTGACAGAGAGCACCCGTCTAAGTTTGAACGCCATTAAGGACATCCACGCGAAGCAGGCTTCGCTGGAAAGAAATATGGTCACTGCTCGACAGTTCTCGCGACAGGAGATTGACGGCCTTGTTGTACAGCTCGAGTCAAGAATGCGAAACATGTGTGGCGCCAACACTGCAAAAGTATTGACGAGCTGCTCGTGCATTGAGAGTGTCGCCACTGCTCTGAGAGCTGTTTCGGCAAATAGCAAAAGGTACACGATAAAAGCATGTACAGGGATTCATGAAAGTATAAACAAGAAATCAGCCACAGGAGAAATATTGGAATTCATAAAAAAGCTTGACGAAAGGTTCAGCGTTATAATGGATGCTTCGAAAGTTATCTTCGAAAAGAACCTGAGCAGCTCCGAGGCGCTGGAATGGACCATTGGCAGCTGGTCGAAATTGAAAGACGCGAAGGTTCGCGGAGAAATAGCGATTAGTTGGGCTGAAAACCCCGGGCTCTTTTACGGGTATTCTATTCTACCGGGAGCAGAGATAGCCAACAGTGAGGGCACTATGTCCCTTTGTTTGGTGTTCCAGTTATGCAAAGGACCCTTTGACCAACTCTTGCCCTGGCCGCTCCAAAAAGACTTCCATTTCAAGGTTCTACATCCCAGTGACAGTGACAGTCTAGAATGCCAAAATCTAAGCACAAAAAATATGGACCCTGAGGGTCTTCGAAGGCCACGTACGGACCGAAGCACGGTTCAGTATGCACGGAACGGCATAGCCATTACAACTTTGGAGGAGAATGGCTATAGCCTGAACGACCAAATTCGGGTTAGCTTCGAAGTGTTCCCGTAGTGTGAACTAGCTAAGAGCGTTACAATGCGTATAGAGTAAAATGACGCATGGCTGTTAAAAAATGAAACTTATTCCAACGCCAGCAGTAGTCGCCTCTTTCTTCCCCTCACGACTGAACTTTATCTCGTTTAGTCGGGATACATTGCTCATTTTTTTTTAATTCACGCAGGGCAAATGTGCTCTCCTGTTTCTGTACCGTTTTGTATAATTCTCTTGTTGATTTTATTCTGAAGACGCTGTTCTTTGAATAAAGTGAAGAATCATTATAGTTCAAAAAATGTATTGCAGTCATGTAACATCGTTGGGGCCCTTCAAAATTTAAGCTTGTGCAAGTGACGTGCTGTTTGTCGACAGTATCTCCCCATTAGAAAAATACTACTTTTCAGCAGACAGTGTTAAAATGCCTGCTGACGGGGCAGGAGCTAAAGGCATTGAGTGCCTGACGAGGGCTCCTGACCCTCCGGAGTTCACAACAGAGGACACGTTTCAATCAAATATGCGTGCTTAGCAATAACATACAGCAATACAGAGAGAAAAATAAGTAAATTAAGATAAATACGAAAAATAGTACAGTTGCAATAATGAGAATTGCAAATGAGAACTGCATTGAGTGAGACATGAGAGAATAATAATGATAATTGCATATTGCAAAGCATTCAGAACTTACTGCGGACGCCTAAGCCTCCAGGGAAATAAAGCTGGGTACTCAATCTATTAAACAATCAATCAATGAAATTACTATTATCACTGTCTATCGTTTGGCACTGTGTAGTTTGTAGCCTTACTTCCGTATCATTTGGGATTTTAAGCATCCTCCAAAACCGCAAACTATCTTTTCATGCGGCATCTTTGAAACAAGTAAACAGTCCAATAGTTCTCACAGACAACCAGGTACCCAGCAATAGTGTCGATGTAACCAGCGGCGCGCTTAATGAGTGTCGAAGTAACCCTGACCAGCCAAAATATCGTCTGACGCGACGGTCTTTTAAAGCCATTTAACGCTGACTTTAATGACTTTTCTACAACGCATTTCATTTTTTTATTCTTATTTCGGCATTCTTTGAGAAAGAAAAATACAAATGATAGGGCAAGAACAAAAAGCTGCCATGCAGCAGCTTGACAAAAGTCCTTGACCCTGAGTTTGGCAACGGGTGCATTTGCAACGGGCACCGAGTTTGGCAACGGCCGCAAAAGAAAAGAAGCCGAAAGTTTCTAATTACGCAACTAGCAACTAAATACACAGGAATACGAAGTTCTACGCAAACAATGGTACCAGGAAATACAAGCACAAGAGGAATACAAGTTACAAGAGGAATGTAACTCACCTCTGAACCGTAGTTACTTTGCAACACTAATCTCTCAAGCTCACCTAATACGCACCAACCGTCCGCACTCGACTGGTTATTGCAACAATTTTCACTTGTGTTCAAACGCAAGCATCAACCGCTGGGCGTTTTAATATCTGGCTGCACAATAAAAGCAGAGGGAATTAAGATTTAATATAGAAATTTCGAACGAAATTTAGTTAGACAGTTGGGTCGCTGCAATCAATGCTGTTAGTGAATTGTTCGAATGTACGTTTCGAATTAATATTGAATCCAAATCATACATACCTAATAAATAAGCTGGAATGCTTGCAGAAAAAGGCAGCACATTTTGTCACTCAAAATTACTCCAGGACATCCATCATGACAGCTATCAAAGCATCCCTCCAGTTACCCTCTCTGGAAAAACGACTGATAGCACTGCCCTCTCAATTTCACAAACTACATCATGGTTAATCGTTCTTTGCGGCATCCCATATCAAGCCCGCGCATCCCATTTTTCTAGGACGTGATCATCTGTTCAAAGTCCGCCCCATGTTTGCACGCACAATCTTCTTCGGCAGTCGCCGCTATTTCTTGCCTTTTATCGGTGTAATAAGCTGCCACCACAAATTTCATCTATTAAAGATCATGACTCGTTTGTCAACCATTTGACGAGCAGTTTAAACGCGCTTGTTTAGCAAAGTAGGATTGATGTGCTTTTCACAAGATGCAATATATGATTTGTATCAAGAGATTTTGCATTCTTTTGTTCTTTTTGTTAGTGTTTGCTAACGTCTATTCCGTGTTCAAAAGTAGGTTTGCTGTGCACTTTGAGTAACTGTGTTGAAATATATGAACTATTTTGCAACTCCCCCCGATGTAATGCCTGCAAGGGCCGTTAGTATGTTCGAATACTAAAAGAAAATAACGAATTCTTGCCATCGGCTCCCCAGCAAACCGTTGCGACCAGGCCTAAAAGCCAACCATGTGACTGTGTTATCCTAGAAGTGCTGTATTACGCTCGACTAGATGATAATACTCTGCCTCAATCAATCAACAAACGAGGGAAATGCGAACACAGCCTCTCTGTGGCAAACTCCTAGGACGGAAACACCCAGGGAAACAACAGTGATGGAAGATAACGGGAGATCACGCCGATTAAACGTGAATTCAAAGTCCTTGCTGAGCATCGAGAAAAATCTGCGGCAATTTAAAATAAAGTGTTCTATAGTTTCGGGGGGCTTTGCAGAAAGGGCATTGAGAAGATAAAGCCTGACCAGCTTTGTGTAGATAAACATTTAAAGTGGGAATTCCGCTTTAAAATTTTGTGTAAAAGGGATGAAAGTTGGGCTAGTTCATCAATGCCTTATATGTCCAAGTGCCCAATCTACACGCCCCACACACGTTACAGTTTTCGGCGCGCTCAGCGGCACGCACAAAAAAAAACCGGAACAACAAAACTACAAAACAAACTTTGAGGCGCACGAATGGCGAAAGAACAGCAAAGATAACCGCATCACGCATGCGAAAGTCCACAACAACACGGTATACGTTACTTAAAATAAAACATGATAGCAGTCCAGCTGATTTTATACTGCTGTGTGGGGACTTGTGCGGTGCAAAACACTAATTTTACGGCGAGATGCTTTATCACACGATGAAGTAGACTTAGCTAAGCATGGAAAAACTGTTGTTTTTAAAACTATTTTCATAGACTCGTAGACGCAGAACGAAATGATAAACCTTACTGAAGGTAAAACGGATGAAAATCTATCTAATGCTGTGATTTCACGCTTCTTTCTGATAACTTTTGATCGGAACATTATTGTCATTGCAAGAAGCGCCGCCAAACGACAAAGCAGGCGACGCCTGAATGATGTTATCCCGTCCTACGCGGGGGGAGATGCAGCACCATCGTGCACTCAATGCGCATGCGCGCTACCTACGCCCTTCGTAGTTGAAACGATCCGACAGTTACCGACAGCTGCGAGCCCCTGCAGTACCAACTTCCCGGACAGAGGATCGTTCCGCCACAACTCTTCTTCGCCATGGAGGCCGGTGGGAGGCTCCAAACGGTGTGCGGGTTCTTCTGTGGCTTGGACTGGCGGCCAACTGTTTTCGAAGACGCCTTGCCGAACGCGGTGTGCAGCGCGTGTGGCCTTGTTTGCCCCATGTCGGGCTTGTTGCCGTGCCGCCACGTTCTTTGCCACCGATGCTACAGCCAGTGCGTCGATGGGGCAAGCTTCCGGTGTCCTGTGGATGCACGGTCGCATCGAAATGAAGATGTCACCTGGACGTCGTTAACGACGGAGAGCCTTTTCCGCCACAGGGTATGTAAGTTGCACGCGCTTAAACATATTTTACGCACGATACGTCCGTTGATGCTCAGCCGGGCTTCTTGTACGAGGTATGCGTTGATAGGTCAAGGGTGGTGCTTACGAACAGCATCCAGCTAATGGCTAAATCGTTCTGCGCGAAAAACGTTAGTTGCTTTTTACTGAAGTACCCAGGGCCCATTAATTTTTCTTTCCCCTGAACTTAGAACATCAACCTTTATTTTTTCTTCGTTATTACCGACATACAATCTTTTTGCAAACTAGCTACGCCGGAAGTGAGCAAATAGATTTTCAAACGTTCCTGCTCTGCCTGTAGTTACTACAAATATCCGCGTTTCGTAGACTCGTGCTACTTGAAACTTGCGTTTATATCTTCTCCTAATTTGTTCACAGGATGTCGCCAGTAGCAAAAATAACTAGCGGAGAGCATTATTTCCAAACTGTGCTCCTAAAGTCTTCAGCTAACTGACGCCAATGTTGCGCAGGATTCGAAAGGAGCTGCCAGCAGAATGATGCTGTCAGACGCAACCGTACTGTTTCGAAATGTAGTTCGAAAGTGGCATCGCGTGTCATATTCTTGCCTTTCACGTAGATGTGTCCATGAGCCCGTCTAGATCTTCGCAATTAAGCAACAGTTCAGCAAAATGTGTTGACGGGTTAGTTGTTGTGATACTTGAAAAGCCATGAGGATTGCGCAGAAGGACGATGCACATAGGGGCGACAAAAGGATGAGCGCAACTAACCGATTTATTCAAGGGCGTATACACCGCCAAATAAAACACGAAATTGGCGCGTGCGCCGAACATACATATGCAAAAAAAAAAACCCCTAGAAAACGTGTTTCATCATCACACCGTACAAGCACGACTTTAACGAATCTGACTCGCCTTTATATAAACCCAAGGATGTGATTGTGAAAAAAGAATTGAAGCCTTCTTGATAAAGAATGCGCGCAACTGCTCAGTGATACATGCTTGGATTTATATAAAAGCGAGTCAGATTTGTTAAAGTCGTGCTTGTAGGGTGTGACGATGGAACATGTTTTCTAGGCGCTTTGCTTTGCGTATGTATGTTCGGTGCATGCGCCAAGTTTTTCTTATATTTGGGGGCGTAAGCCCTTGAATAAACAAGTTGTTAGTTGCGCTCGTCCTGTTGTCTTCCCTATGTCTGTCGTCCTTCTGCGCAGTCCTCGTGGCTTTTCAATTAGCAACAGTTTCCGTGACTAATTTGCGCGCGAGCTCTCAAGCGCAAGTATGAGACATCATTGGCGGGGGTTATTAACAGCGCGCTTCCTGGGAACCTTTGGCGGCCATTCCACGAATTTAGGATAGTCTTCAGCGGTCTCCGAGTTGTTAAAAGGTTCACTAAGGGCCAAAACACGACGATCGCACGTTTCTGGGCTTGGTTTGTTCATGCAGCTGAGTATCTTCGGGTATGGCTACGGCGCTTCGACGTGTGACGCCATATTCACTCATGAACAAAGCAGTCATTATCGCGAACAGCAACTTCCTTGAATGCTGAAGCTGCGTCCTCATGACTGTTATCGCTCACTGCGTTATTTAAACACCATGCAGAAAGAACACAGCAATAGCAACCGTGTTTGCTTCCACTTCTAAATGCACACCAGAAACGAGCTCCATTTATCGCGCAAAATATGTGAGCGGCCGCGAAGGAAGGGGCATACGGAATAACCTTCGACGCGTGTTTCGGGAATCATCCACTCCCTGAGCTCCATTGTTTTCGGTGTTCGTTGCAAATGCCGCAATATTTCCGTAACCGAACCCTTCTCCCTGGAATATCGTTCTGGGGCAAACGCCGAGGGTGAAGCGTGCTTTGCCCTATTTGCCTGGTTCTGGTAAAGGGCGCATTGAACGAGGTTTCGATACCTTAGTTTTAAGGGCAATTGTGGCTGCCTAACGCGAAACCTTTGGTCTGGGTGTGTGTCAATCCATTCAACGCGGATTGAGCCTATTACCATTTTGTCCTTTTTTGTCAAAGCCAGGGCCATGCAGATCTCTGCTGGCTTTGCTTTCTTGTTATTATTGCCTTCAATACCTGCTTTAGAACTTGGGAAAAGTGACTTCTCATCAAAATGTATTGAAATAATCTATTTGTCGCATCAATTCCTTGCCATTTGGGATGCTCATTTTAAGCTAGTAACCAACTGCATGGTTTAGGCAAAAAGTACAAAGACGCGAGTGGATATACGTGGCACAAGGTCGTCACCGACACGGGCAAGATTATCTGTTGGATCGGGGCAGAGCGAGCAACGCACACTCCACCTTCGCGGTTCGCCGCGGAAGCGTGTGCGAGGGAGGCAGGTTGGCGAAGAAAGTGACCCCTATGGCCACACGCTGAATTTGGTCAATTTCGCTGCTTGGAGTGGAAGAAAAGATAGGGCAGCGTTCGTTGTAGGACGCGCACGCGCACATGGATGTCTCGACAAAATAAGTGCAACGTCAGATGTCGCCGCGATGCATTTTGCCACGCCCTCGGGTGTCCCGGCTTATTATGCATCCGAGTGTACATGTCTACATGATACGCAAGAGCTTGTTTTTCGTAAATGCTCTTCATTTGGTTAGTTCACGCTGTCACTTTTGACCTCTTTTCGCAGGCGCGCTTGACAAAAAAAAAAAAGCTTATTTTGCATGACGCTGTTTCCCACCTGCGGATTTGCTAAGACGGGCTTGCCGGAATGGCAACATGAACGAGAACGATAAGATATTTCGGCGCAGTTACCCCAGACAAGCGTTCCATGCTTCCGTCATCCTAAGAGAGCAGTGAAAGAGCGAGTAATTTAAATTTTAACTATGGAAATTGATACCAAACCATAGACTGTACACTCCCTTTTAGTTGAGTGTTGCCGTTATGCTCTGGTTTCTATTGCTGAGTTCTAATTATTGCGCCTGATGTTGGGTCTATCGCAATTTTTAAACTGTTCAATCAGTGATATTTTTTGTATGCTTACTACAAACGCATTTTTATTTCTGTTTGTACGGCGCAGATCCGGTGTTGGAACGCAAGAAATGGCTGCTCCGCTGTTGGCCCCGCATCAGACATAATCTTACACTTCAATTCCCTCTGTCAACATCACGTCGTCACCTGTCAACGCTGTCACCGCACGGTGCCGCAAAAGGGCGTCATCGACCACATGGTGTCTAGGTATTGCTGCCAAGAACCACCTCTAGCATCGCCTGCACTTGAAGGTGTAGGTGCCACACGTTTGTTGCAGTCGCTGCAGTCGTTCGACAAGAAACTGACTGAGAGCACACGTCTTAGCTTGGACGCCATTAAGGAGATCCACAAGAAACAGATCTCGTTGGAAAGAGATATTACCGCTGTTCGACAGTTCTCGCGCGAGGAGATCGACATCCTTCTTGGACAGCTCGAGTCAAGAATGGCAAAAATGTGTAGCGAGAACACCGCAAAAGTATTGACTGCCTCCTGGAGCATTGAGACTCTCACCACTGCTTTAAGAGCTGCTTCAGTGAATGACAAGAATGACGTAAGGAAAGCATGGGAAGAGCTTCTGGAGACAATAAACAAAAGATCAGGCACCGATGAGCTGTTACACGTCATAAAAGAGCTTGTCGAAAAATTTACCAGTGTAATGGCCGCTTCCAAAGCTATCATTGAAATTTTAAGCAGCTCCGATTCACTCCGGTGGACTATAAATGGTTGGTCGAAAATGAAGGACACGAAGAATCGCGGAGAGGCAGCGATTAGCTGGGCTGAAAACCCGGGATTCTTTTACGGCTATTCTATTCTACCGGGAGCAGAAATAGCCAGCATTGAGGGCACTTTGTCACTCCATTTGGTGTTCCAGATATGCAAGGGATTATATGACCAGCTGTTGTCTTGGCCATTTCAGAAAGCGATTCATTTCAAGGTACTGCATCCAAATGGGAGGGACTGTGTTGTATGCGAAATTCCAATCGCAAAAGATTCTGAACATGAGGCTCTTCAAATGCCAAGCACGGCCCAGAGGCCTGTTCTGATTGCAGGAAACGGCATACCCATTCAGTCTTTAGAGACGAATGGTTACAACTTAAATGACGAAATTCGCGTAATGTTTGAAGTGATGCCGTAGTATGAGCGGAGCACGATTCTCACAATGGTCAGGTATTTTACTCAAATGTAGGCTGCAGTTGTCTTGCTTTTATTTCCTGAACAAAAAACTCCCAGAATCCGCCTTCTTTATTAAACCGAGCTATATATTTTTACATTTCATATGTTGTGCATGTCCACTCTTGTTGGATCATTGTTTCCAGGAGTTCTTTTAGGACTGTTTTTAAACTATCAGTTATGTATAAAGGCCGTGTGGTAATGACATCCTTCTGTGAATAAAATACATACTCATCATTGTTTGGTTGTGAAATTTTGCTGCGGGTTATGCAGTTTAAAGACCTATTTTTGAATTCAGGTTCATGAAAGTTATGTGCTCTCGGTGGATAGTTGCTTATGGCAACTATTAGTTTAGCATTCTGAATGAAGCCCAACGCATCATTTTCATGCCTTCGGGGATCTCCTTATCCTTCTGAAACAGTGTAATCTACCCCGGTATGCACTATTTCTGGAAACCGGCTGGGCAACAGCTTCCTTAAAGGGATCATGAAGACAAAATGTTTGTTTTATTCGAAATAATTCGGGTTCTATAGTACCCCCAGCGCTTGTCCTGAAGCAAACGATGCTTTATTCACTGCGAAATTAATCAATTTCGCTAAAATTTGGTTATCGCGCCAAAACGTGCTTGAAGGACGTTTGCAATGAAATAAGAACTGGTGTTTCAGCTAAACGTAGTGTGGAGCGGAGACTTGCTTACTGTTAGTCAACCTAGGGGTGTGGTGGCACGGCACCGCGGCAAGATATGGAGCAGTCAGAGGAATTTGGTAGAGAGTAATAGTACCAGCAATAACCTTTTCAAACGCAGTAGTGTGTGCCAAATCAGAGAGTCAATCACGGCTAGAAGTAAATCGGAGGGTGGTAGGTCGATTTGAATTGGGAGCACACAGTAAAAGAACAAATGAGGCAGTGCAGGGAGGCATGGCATGGGCCTCCTTTGATGTGAGAGAAGCACAGAGCAAAATGTGTTTTCAAGAATGACTTAGAATAATTGATGACCAGAGATGGGCGGCCAAAGTGTTACGGTATCTTTACCTGAAAAGCGTGGACACACAGGGGAGGAGAAGAACCAGGAGGCTCAGGACAAAGTATATGAAACATGAAAGTGCAGAAGAGACGACCAAGGCAATAATAAATGCAGTGAAAGAATCAGAGACAGCGACCTGGAAAAAGAGGATGGACGCAAAGACGTCCTTAGATATCTCCAGGGTCAGGAAGCAGGAGATCACAAGGGGAAAATTCCTGGATAATACCAAATGGAGTGCATTGCTTTTTGAAGCCTGGGCGGGTTGCTTGTGGGCAAAAATGCTTATCCGCGTGCCGGTACATCAAGAACTGTGCGCAGTCTGCGGCAGGGAGCCAGAAACCATGCGTCATATTGTAACGGAGTGCAAAAGTATCCGTCCAGCCCTTAGTGAGGGAGACATCCAGCTTCCGGAGGCCCTTGGCTTTAAGGTTAGCGGAAAAGTGAATTTGACAGCAGTACAGGTTAGAATGTTGGTGGGAAAAGAGCACAGAACAATCTGGAAAGACATACGAACAAAGAAGACAGACTAGCACTAAAAAATCGTAAAAGTATTTTATCGTTTTTTAAATTTTTTTTTGTACTTTTATTTTTGGCGAGGTGATTGTACAGTGGCGTTACAAGTAAGGCCGCTGTGCGACGCCACCCCCTTACAAAGGGGAAGCCGCTAAGCATCATCATAAAGCCGTTTTCTGCATTTGTTTTTTTGTGACCGTATTTAAACCTAGCTTATTTTTGTTCACGGAGAAAATAATCGTTTCATGAAACAGAGTGCTAGCTCGACAAATATGGTCACGTAAGACACCGTCGCTTGTGTCAATCGGCCAGTGTTGTCTGAGACAACCCCAAAGCCCCGCATTGCTGTGCATCTAAACCAAGCATAGTTCGTGCAGTACCAACAGCAGTACGCAGCGGTACCTCTATGTTTACGTCTGCTTTCGTAGGTTCCATTGCTTGTCCCGCAATTCTTACTGATATAAAAAGAATGTGCCCTAAATTTAAGCGCAAATAGCTGGTTCGGCAAGCCAATAGGTTCTGGATAATTTTCGTTTGCTTTTTCCGGCCTCTGCCAATCACAGAGCTGTCTGGTATGACATCATAGGTTCTTTTGTGGGAAGTGAGCTAGTGGGTGGAATGGCCATTCCCTTTTTTTCCTAATTATACAGCTTATTTGACCAAAGTTTACGTTAAACGTGGTGTCAGCGTGACTCTAATAAGGCAATATTTTAAATGAACCAAACTTGCATTTCGTCTTCATGCCCCCTTTAAACAAACAGGTATTCAGTAATAATGTTGATGTAGCAGGAATCCTTTACAACCACCGTATCTTCTCTGTTATTACAATCCTGCAAAGCCGTTAACCACTGGTGACGACTACTCTGTAACGCACGGAACTCGCTTTGAGAACTTTAGTTTCATTGCAACGCTCATACGCGAAGGCCGCCTAGGAAAAATTTGGATTGGGCAATCTGATACATGGCGCAAGCTTCACCACCTTACCCTTTACCTGAAGAATTTGTTGCTTGTACAGTGGGGTCCACTCTTAAAGGGAAACGGTGAGTGCGTGGCCACAGCGCTCCGCGAAGCGCCGGCGCCGAGAAGTGGAGAGAATCGGAAGCAGCCGGCACATGTGCGCTGGCCTCAGGGAGAGGCGCAACCGCCTGCCGTCTGCTAAGGCGCGCTCCATGGCGCGCCAGGGAAGCGTTCAGCGGGATTGGAGTAGGCTTTACTGTGCAACCCTTCATTTTGGAGAGCCCGCTTACACAGACCTACAGTCATCCTCCTTTCTAAACGTGAATGAATTGTCGGTACGACGATTTCTAGGGGCCATTAACGCCAACTTATACCAAACTATGAAGCCCCGGTGGCGCGCAGGGGCCCATAGGGAGATGGTGTGTGAAATGGTAAGGAGATGGGCGGCTTTTATCCGTCTAAGTACACACGAGGATAAGCCTACAATAGATCCGCTGCAAGAAAGTGACCAAGGAATGCAGGTGTTCTGCCTGACAGGCACTTCGACTGGTTCACACAACTCGGTTACGGGAAAAAAAAAATGTGTGCCCTTTCACTTTGTGAAGAAGTGTGATCAGCGAAGCTGTGGTGCGTAAAGGTAGAGTCGTCTTGGCGGCTGATTGTCGCACATTTTATTTTCGCATAGTTCCGCTAAAACAACAGTTACAGCCGTTTTCTGTAATTATACCCCCTCCGTAGATGGCCATGCTTCACTGCGCAACAGGCAATGCGAAAAAGCCAGCTTCCAAGCTTACACCGATCTCCTTAAATTTGGCTTCACCTATAAACACCAATGCTTTGCTGGGAAGCCATGTTGTCAGGGCAGATATGAGCCCTCTTGTATGAAAATATGAATGCCCTAGGGCGTTTTTTTTTTACCTTTTGTGAATTTTTTAAAATGCTGGGTACCTGCTTTTGGGCGGCGGTAAAACTGCCTTCAGAGAGCATGACACGATACAAGCAGATACTCGTCAGGGCCATCTCTAGAACAGCTCCTCTGTTAAAAGGGGAGTCTAGTCAGTGAGTACAATCCATCAAGAAATATGGGGCGGAATGAACCGCGCTCTAGTTCGAGCGAGAAGATGGGCGCGCTTCGAGTCTAACGCAGCCTTTGACAGCGGCATTTCCCGGCTCTCGCCTGCTCTGCGGCAGGAGCGCGCCGTAGCAGACGGCAGGCGGTTGCGCCTCCTCCTGATGCCAGCGCGCATGTGCCGGCTGCCTCAGATTCTCGCCACTTGTCGGCGCCGGCGCTTCGCGGAGCGCTGTGGCCACGCGCTCGCCGTTTCCCTTTAAGAGTGGACCCCACTGTACAAACTCAAAGCATCAACATGTGGACGTTCTAGAATATGTTACCACAAACAGATGCCGGACTGAAGTGTTTGTAATGTAGAAATGCCGGCCTTATTTCAGCCTGGATTGTTCAGCCTGAATGAATAAAATACAGCCTAAAGGATTAAAAAAATGGGTAGCATCTTCACTCCGTGGATGATGGCAAGGGTGCGGAGTACGGGGACTTGAAATGACATCCAAGTTGCGCCCCGAGTGACATCCGAGTTGCACCCAGACCGTCATTCGATTTGAGCCGTGAGTTGCACCTTCATTATTCCCTAAATGAAACTGCAACTCACGGCTTAAATCGAATTTCGCTTGATTTTCGCTTGATGGTGGTGTGCGCAAGGATGGACGCGGACGGACACTGGGAGGTTCTAAGGTACTCCGCACCGTTACGAGCAAGGGAGTGACTCTCGTTTGACACTCGGGTACTAGCTCAGGGTCGTAGCCCTATGGGTAAGACGGCTGACGATAACTCTGTCTGGTCTACCAGACACGGGCTCAAATCCTCCCGGTGCCGGGTGATTTTTTGCGATTCTAAATTATATGCGCACGGACGCGGACGGACATTGTGCGCCCTTTAGGTACTGCGCACCTAATACGTTGTGAAATCGGATGAATACGAGGCTCGTTCTTGGTAGGACAAACTTGAATTTGGTCTCCATTCGCCTTAGTGCATGGCCTTAGTGACAGAGATAACTACGTGTTCATTGAGACCGCATGCAGAAAATAAACCTATACTCTCTTTATGTCTTATTTTTTTCTGTTGATTTCGGTTAGCATTGACAACTTGTGCTTTTTATTGCTTGTAAAAGTGCGTAACATAAAGTTTAGCAGCAAGTTCGGCCTGTTCTGTGCTGCTCTTCCTACAACTTCTTTACGTTTTTCGTACATATCCGTTTTACTGATTACCCGGAGCAAGTATAGGAGAAGATATAAACCCTACATGCCACATAAATGGTTTTTAAAATTCGAAAATCGACAACAGCTCAAGAAACAATATATCGTTCCCCATTTTCGCTGAGTAACATGAGCAGCGTGTCCCTTGCGACCAGTCGCAAGGCGCCGCCAGTTCACACAATGCGGAAACTTAACGATATAGTTTCCTGTTGCTCTCATCAGCGAAAACGCGACGAAGCAGTTGTTCACCGTATTCGCCTGAACGTCGCTTCTGCCGACTTGCACAAGACGCACCGAGTTGCCTGCCCTGACTGTCAAACTTGCAGTGTTCGTGAGGACATAGAAGATGTACTGTGTTGGTGTCCCCGCTGTGACACCCCCCGGCAAACTTTGAAAAAAAACAAAAAAACTTTGGGACTGTGTGCTGATGCACCACTGAAACTTTACAACGTCATCGGTCCTTGGTGACATTGCTCCGTGACTCCGGCCTGAACGAAACTCTGTGCAAATTCGTTTTGACTTTAATACTGTGCGTGTGCTGTGTGTGTGTGTGTGTGTGTTTCTACGTTTATTGGTTTCTGTGTGCTTATTTCCGTTTGTTGGTGTTTGTGTGAGTTTTGTGTGTTCGCTTCCTTCACTCATTTTCACCCCTCGCATGTTCATATGGAGGAGCAATTGCAAAGCTCGCTGCCAGGCTGACTGCTCTTCATCATTAAAGGCATCCCTCCTCCTCCTCCGGCTCATTGCGAACGTGTTAGGTCACACCGCCGAGTGATGATTAAAGGCCACTTGACACTTTGCAAATTCTAAAAGCGTGTGCAGCGCGTTTATCTGCGCAAGTTTTTACCATTCACGAATGAAAAAGGCACCTGCATTCGGCTACCCTGCCAGCATGGTTGCTGTGCGGTAAAGCTAACCATGCGACTCTGCTATCGTAGTAGCGTTTAGTAAATGGTTTCGACGTGATGATAAATGCTATGTATGCTAGTATTCTACTTCGAAAAGGCCTCTATGTGCTTTTGAGAAATTATTTATGAACTCTAACGCTTCGTAGAAAAACTCGATGTAAGCCCACATGTTTAGGGAGTCATTTCTTCTCTTTCATCCTGATTTGGAACGTGCAAATCGCAAAATTTAGACGAACGACGAAGGAGACCGACAGAGAGAAGTGCTTGTAAATGTCGGCCTCTTTCGTCCTGCGTTTAAATTTTGCGCTTTAGAGGTATACAATGAAATATTAGCTTACCCAGAAGGCATCCTTAATCTAATTTCGGTGATTGTCGCCTGCGTGAAGGGTTCTCTGCGTCTTCAATCTCCATCTTCGGTTCTGCTTGCCTCTTGCATAGACCTTCTGTTATCTTGCGTTCACTCATTCTTTAGCTCATGTGAAAATATATTTCGTTGTGACGCATAATTGCTCTGGTAACCACAATATTGAGTGTTCAATACTGGACTGCAGGAGTTCCTTGTAAATGATGCCGTGTGCTTTTTAAAAGGTCTGCAAATCTGCGCGAGGGAATTTGGGGACACAGTGGCCACGCAGCTTTGTGCCTTATGTTTGTACTAGTTAACTCTCGTTAACATCCTTTGTTTGGCAGGGACACTTTCTTCGCGTTTACCACACGGAAACGAAGCACGTTAGTGCCCATTATGACCTGAATTGCGTTTGCGAATGCATGTATAGCTCGCAAAAAGGTAACTACGAGGACACTTAGGTACTTCTTAAGACTTGCGGATGTGAAAGAATCGATTTCATTTTGCCGAACGTATATGCGGGTATACCGGTATTGTGTGCGCCGCCGTGCGCCGTGCACAGACGCGTGGCTTTCTGGTGAGCTACGCCATTGAGTGAGGCATCCGCGGTTGCCCTCCCACCACTTTTTCTTAGCGTACTTTCCTTCTCGTTATTATTATTGCATTGCCCAAACAGCCTCCTTAGGCCTGTATCTCCGCTAACGCTGGTTAGTCGTATCCTTAAGCCTAACGACCTGCCAAGCAATTTACGCGAATCTTCCAAATTTTTGTACTCTATTCGTCACGCTCGTTGCCAGAATCAGACGCGTGACTTCGAAGTCTTTGACTTCCTATAGGTCAGGGCGCAGCAAGTTTCATACGACAACCGGCGTATTCAGCATGTCGATAACGAAACTTGCGAACAAGAAGTTCAGTTCCCAGATCAATATCCCCGTAAAGTTTTAATCACCTTTGTATCCTGTTACTCCCAGAAGAACTCCTAAAACGCTGCAGGATCTGGAAACGTAGTGCCTCACAGCCGGGCCCGATACCCATTTCACCCTCCTTGAGCCTCAGCAGATCTGCACTTGAGTGAGTGATGAGAGTACAACTGGAAGCCCTGTACCCGTGGAAGCTCAATAAAATTGTTTACCCAATTCAAACGCAGATTTACCCCGTTTGTGCCTCAAACCGCGCAACACGTAATGCACTCAATTCCAATCACCTCGTGTGGGAGTGTGTTAAAAATCCCAACCCACCTCCCAACTCGAGCACCGTGAGTACCCGATCTCGCGGCCGTGGGCTGCTTCGAAGCTTGAAGGTGGTCTGGACTGAGGCCACACCCACCCTCTATTCCACTCCCCCTTTTCCCTCAAAAAATAAATGTTATCACTCCTCTTCCAACCAACCCACCAACCACAACAAGTTTCGCTGGCTTATGCAACCCGACGGACCAGTGACACGCAAGTTTGTGGTCGAACTTGCAGAGATGTTTGAACGCCTGTGATTTTGGATTCTATAAACAAGGACGCCGCTGTGGTAATTCGACGGAAAAAGTATCTTAACGCACACGCGAGCATCTTGTGGTGAAGCGCTGACTCTAGAGAAAACTGATAAAATAGTAGTTGACATCAAACAGGCCCAGAGTCTGATCCAAGTGTATCAACCGACCGAAACCCCAGCAGGGCACAACGTGAAGTAACAACGCAGCCCTACCTGCAAGAAATTCCTGAATGTTGATGAGCACTTTTTCCAGCGTACTCGGTACAACAGCGTACTCGTATAAACATTTTTCGTCTAACACCGATTTGTGTGGAAAGAAAATTTATTCACACTTTTCCAGTATATATGCAGTCGACCGTAGCCAACTGCACGAGCAATGCACACGTAGCCGAGGGCCATGAGATATGCCGTTGTCCTAGAAAAGCGGTCAGCACATTTAGTAAGCGTCTCCAGAAAGATGGTCCCCACATGGCTTTTCGGTCTTCCGCATGTAGCACGCGGCATCCGAATCGAAACAACTATTTTGGAAGACGGGCCGAGATCCATTCAACGATATCCTTCCGCACCTGTCGGTCCACACCGTCCGGTTCCGTGAGGAGACTGTGGTACGCCCCGTTGATGATCTGCAATAAAAACAGGACGTAGGCGATTACAAAATAGGAGAAAAAATCTGACATACATTATACGCGGAAGATATCTATGGCAAGGATGCGGGATATTGCGGTGTCGCGCAAAAAACGTAATGTAGGGAAACTAGGCCACAAAGGTCATGATCACTCAGAGAAGGACCTAGGTGCTTTATTATTTTTATGTACGATTGCCTACTATTTCCCATAGAAAGACATCTTCCAATCAATGCATTCCTGTTAATTGAAACCGACTTTAAAAGGACGGGGTCACTGAACGTGCCGAAGCTACCACTGGGCTATGCGGGGTGCCTTAGTGGATGAATCCGGGTTAATTTCGACCAGCTGGGAATCTTACCGTGCGTCGAAAACTCGACACACAGGTGTTTTGGCGCTTTGCCTTCATCGGAAGAGCAGCCACCGTGGACGGGAACGAACTAACGCCCTCGGGCTTAGCAGCCCAACCAACGCCTCAACTACTGAGATACCGCGACGGGTTGAAATGAACTTTAAACATGAAGGAAGCTCACACTAAAGCGAAAAACTTGAAGGTAGCGAAGGCGGACACAACAGTAGCGTGTTTCCACTTTTTCGCCACACGGCATTGTTTAAGCGTCGCCGCTGTACGAGCGACCACAGCTGGATGTTCGCCCTACTCCATCGCACACGCCTCTAAGCGCAAGTCGCCTTCTTTCGTCGCGCGCACTTATCGCTGCGGCGGCGGCGTCCCCGCCTTCCTCTGCCAGGTGGCGGCACGGGTCCCGCGCGCTTCTTCTTTCCCTCCTCGCTTATCTCTCCCCGCGATCGGGTGCTGTTCCAGTCCGGGCGCTTGGGTGTGGTTTGACATCTAGCTCTCAAGGTCAAAACTGGTCACCCCGCGAAGACTGCCCGAGGTAGCGTAGTGTGGCTTTCGCTACAAAACCGAACGGTGTAAGCTTGGTCTTCGTAAGCTAGCTTTCTCACATTGTGTGTCGCACAGTGAAGCCTCCTCGAACGAAAATGTTATGCGAACGGCTACCGATAACAGCGACGTGAGCGTAATAGTCGCCAGTGGGGCGACACTATAGAGGGGCGTCTGAGTAGCGTGCCTATGAGACCGCCCGTAAGGGACGACCTAAAACCGACGAATCGGATCGTGAGTCGGAGAATGCTGCAAAGGCCCATTTGCTCGAAAGTGTAAACACAGAAGATTCCAGTGCGCCAGGACTAAGAGCGACTTTCTGGATCGTCATTTCGGCTCTAGCTGCAACGTGTGTGACACGCTGTGGTTTAGTAGCCCCCCCCTACACACAGGTAGAATACACACTCACCCGGGAAGCACTACGTTAGCCCTTTCTAACGCACACTGCGCTCAATCTTCCTGGAGTAAAAGGCGGTGGTTTTTTGGAAACGCCTGTGTGTACAAGATTTAGGAGCACGTTAAAGATCACCAGATGGTCAAACTTAATCAGGAGCCGTTTACTACGGCGCGCCTCATCGCCTGCGTTGCGTCGGCGCGTTAAACCCTACAATTAATCCGGGCCGAACTCCCGCGCTTGCCGCTGCCAGCTTGACGCATGCGCTCTCCGAAGCTGGTTCGCGCCTCACTCCGTGACTAGCCGCATGGAGATCGGCCATAAATGAGAGCGAGGTGGAGCCGTCTTCTCTAAGCTTTGCGCGAGAGCTTTAGCTTTGAGCAATTGCCGGAAAACAGCCTCTGACCCCCCCCCCCCCCCCCCCTGCGGGTATCACACGGTGACCCGATCGGCTAGGAAACGCCGGAAGCGGGACAATAATATTGAGGAAGGTAGGTTTTGGACGAGTAGTATAATAATTACACCTGAATCAACGGTTAAACAAGTGAAACCAAGATTTACTCAGGCTAAGCCAAGCTTTCGCTTCGTATATCCATGTGTTATCTGAGATAAGCCGCATCAACTTTTATAAGTGAGCTAGCTAAACCAACGGGCTGGATACACCCTTCGTTTTCGCGTTGAGGGTTTAGTCATTGGATGGATGGAGCCGGCAACAAAACTTGCTCGTACAGTGTTTCTCTCCGACAACACTTAAAAGGAAACACAACCGAGTGGCGACACCATAGTGCGACATTCTGCGGTTAACCTTAATAGTTTTGTCTTTGCTCAGCGCCTTCTCGAAGAATTGCTGCGAGCCCGCAGGATCACAGAGCTTATCCGCAGAGCCGTGCTGGATCAGGAACGGCAGTTCTACAACTTCTACGTTGGCTTGCATTTTCTGCGTGAGAGAGAGAGAAAAAAAATGAGACATAATGCTACCCAACGGTTCATTTGTTCTACATGACGTCTGCTGGGATGCCAGAAGTAAGACAAATACTCCAGTAAGCACTTAAGGTTTTCTCCAGTTCAGGACAGTACAGGGTTGAAATAGGACCCTCGCTGCGTTTTGGTAAAGATGTAGCCTGTTTAGGTAATTTACGGATAAAACTCTTTTGTCTATTTATATTTATTTTGATGGGCCGCTATCGATGCCTAACGTTGCCTCAAACTAAGCTGCTGAGGACTAATGCTCAGCAAGAAATGGGTAAAGGACAAAAAAATCGTTAGAAATCATTCAAAACAAATATTTATCTAATTGCCCGTCTAGAAATGATTACCTTTTTTAGAATGGGGGTAAGGTCTGGCAAAACCACGCCTGTTTTATTCATGCTTTGTTAAAATAGACTGGCTAGAGAGCACGATTGGAGCTCTCGCTATCCCCTACCCATTTTCTGCATTGCCCTAGCCCATACGCAAGCCAACACATGACACAGGTTACCGACTCTTGGAGCAACCGGAGGCATTTTACTTGAAGGTGCTCGCAAAGCTCCTTCTAGTCGAAGTTAAAGACAGCTCCGTGTAGATTGTCGTTCGTTACAGCCGGCATATAATGCTTTAATAGGGTCATTTGTATGTCAGCGACACATTTCCGCCTGTTTTCACCGATTTCGTCACCATCGTTTAGTAATGGCATAGTCTGTTATGCGAAGCTTGGCTTTTTCTTGCCTCTGATGTTTTGTTCTTGCTAATGTCCACCAGTCCCTTTTCCTGCGCAACATTTGTGTTCAGAAAGACTGCAAAAACAGCCGGTGCTTTGACGTATTTGTATGAATGAAGCTAGTTTTTGCATACCCTTCTCGGTCTGAAAGAATAGTCGTTTATACGCAGCTCGTTCGCGTTGACGTTCACACACAGATAAGGTGTCCGATGTACGTCTTGTGTACTGCCTCACGTTTTAACGAACTAAATTCACGAGCAAATTTTCTCAACAAGTGGAAATGTACTCCAGGTCTGATTGTAGTGCATGTGTGTCATTGTTACTGCTAAATTCTCGAAAAAGAACGGAGTCGTTGAATGCGACGCAGTTGGGTAAATCATTCACATGTATAAGAAATAATAATGGCCCAAGCACAGTGCCATGCGGAACTCCAGATACGATAGTAATTGACGGTGAGGTATAGTTGTTAACGGTGCAAACTGCTGTTCGTTAAAAAAGAAGCATTCGACTAATTTAAGAAGGTGACCGCCTATATTAACGCAACTAACTTTACAGAGTAGTAATTTATGACATACTTTGTCGAACGTCTTTCAAAAGTCCAAAAATATGCCATCTACAGTGCAATGGTTACCAAGAATGGCCTGTATTTTGTGTGAAAAGACACAAGCTGCGTTTCACAGGAGCAGTGATCACGAAAACCATGTTGTACTTCACTAAAGGTAATGCCTAATCTTTTCTTGTCACTCAATAATATGGACAAGTATGAACGTTGTCAACGGATTTAGTATTTTTGAATGTTTTGCCTGTATAAACGTCTCTTTCAAGAATAAATTTACTTGTAACCATGCAGCTGAATCGAGGAACCTGCAGGACGGCAGGCGGCAGGCAGAAAGACAGACACACAGACAGACACACAGGCAGGCAGGCAGGCAGGCAGACAGACCGACAGGTGGGCAGGCAGACAGGCAGGCGGGCAGGCAGACAGACATGCAGGCAGACAGGCAGGCAGGCAGACAGAGACAGACACATACAGACACAGACATGCACATAGACAGACAGAAAGACAGACCAAACGTTTAGCTTTTAGTAGCTCAGGAAAGACAATAGTTTAAAAAAACCACTCGGGGTGTTTCCAAATATCATTTTCGGAGCTGATCGCAGAAATTCCGAGTAAGATATGAAAATGCTACAAGTATTCTTCCAAAGTTTCAGAGTGTTTGGCGTGGTGCATTTGGCGTCCGTGACTGGCTGCACATTGGCTTGTAAGCCAAGCTGTAGTGCGGTCTTTCCGTTTTTTGACCTCTAGCGCTGTCATCCTGGGATCGCTAATTGTTTCCAACCGAAGACGCGTGTGCTGCTGCTGCAACCCGTTGGTCGATTTAAAATGTTTGTTTTAACAAAGTGCGCCAAACAGAATTAGACTATGGTGGTGCCTGGAGGGTTTTTCTGCTGACGCTCTCTTCATGTGTTGACCATCGACCTCCGCGACATGAACCGGACTGGTTCGTTCATTACGGGAGGTTTCAGTTGAAAATACACCTTTCGATGCAGATAATTTAAACATACGTTACCAAGTAAAGGGTCCGACCAAGCATGGTTAACTGACCCAATAAGCATGTGTATTGCAGGCTGGCGGGACAACTGCGCTAACCATGGGTCGCGCGCAACTAGGGAGTTTGTCCTCAAACACTGGTAAAGAAGAAACGAACAAGAAATGGGCAATTCATTAGCGTTGATGAAATTTTTGCCAAATAAGTGGGTGTTTCATAACGTAGAAGACAGGAGCTGGACTATTGGGCCTGATGAAGCTTACCCGTGAGGGATGATTTGAGGGAGAAGCAATGTCTGGAGGGTCCTTCGATATTGAAAGCTGTTCAGGCACAACGGTGGTGGTAAATTTATCTTAGGGTTTGTGGTTATCGTCCAGCTCGAAAAGTTTTTTTCTTTATTAGACAAGGCGCAACATTACAATCAGTATCTTGTTTTCCTTTAAAGAAGTCTCTGATGTCCATTTTAGCGTTTCAGCGACAGCACACTTGACTAAAACTGCGTGGCAATGCTGATGCACACTTTCATCTTCTCTGTTCTATTTACGCTACCAGGTTCTCATTCTAGGTGCGACTGGCTCCGCTGAGAATGTTGCCAGTGTAATTATAGAGTTTGCGTAGCTACGAAAGGGGCACTAGTCCGGAAGGCCCGAGTTCTGCCTACTCCCGAGTTGCCAGCTGCTTTGGTTTTGAAAGTAGTGATAGTGGAACACCTCGAGCGAAACCGGCGGAATCGCGCGCAGCACGCCTGCACGCATTTAGCGCGGCGTGTTGGGGCTGCTTACGTTGATAAAGTATGGCTTGTGAAAAGATACGTTCGCAGCGCCATCTGAAATCAATCCGCAATACTCCTTCCCTAGCATAAACTAAAGGTTTTCCCGCTCAGTTTAATTCAATCGTCACACAATTTAATCCAAGCGCCAGCCAATTTAATCCAAGCGCCACCTGATTTAATCTAAACGCCATCGAATTTTATCCAGGGGCCAGTGAATTAAATCCAAGCGCCAACCAATTTAATCCAAGTGCCAACCAATTTAATCCAGCTGTTGGAAGGTCGTTCAGGGGTGTTTTGTGCTGAAGTAGGCGTGGCTTTGTTTATCTTTGATGCGCGTGCTGTGATGAAAACGTGGCATTCCCTGATGCCTTACGTGCAAAATATCATATGCAAGCAGCTTAATGGACATTTACTAACACCCGCAGACCAGGCGAGTGGTCTCATTTGATCCGTTGGTGGGGTGTGGTTATCGTCTGCAAGATCGTTAGAAGTGTCTTGTGCCCGCGTATTGTTACCTCAGAAGATTTGCCAGCGTACTTTTGCACAAGCAGACGACACTTCTGTCGACAGCAGGCAATATTTCTGGCGATCTCGCAGACCATATTATAATTCACCAAAGTCGCGTATCTTTCGAGCGCGCTGCCCTTGCCCCGTTGCGTATTCCCAAACCATATCCCGTAGGGGACCAGGTCGACCACACCCCCTAAGCAGAGGCGCAGCCAATGAGGTTAAATAATTGCAATTTTTTAACCTCCTTGGACGCAGCACTGTGACGTCTCTACTTATATGTGCGCGACTTCATGCGAGGTGGATTTTTTTTTCTCCCTCCCCTCGTTGCGACTGCTTGGCAGGCGGCCGACGGTTTCGCTCCGTGGGCGGGGCTGGCCTGCAGCGCTGGGGAAGCTGACGCACATGTGGCAGAAGCTAACCTTTTGTACCTGAGCCCCTGATCTCTCCGCGCTCTTCTTGCGCACCTGCAAGTTGATGCTGACCTCGAATCGTGTTCCTAGATAAACGCTCGACTCGGTGCTCGAAGTGCGCGTGCGCGGATGGACGCTTTCACGCTCATGTGGCAATTATACACGTTCCGGAAAGCAAACACCCTCATGGAAAGCTCATCCTACGGCACACAGAAGGGTATACAATTGAGTTGGGTGCTCTTTCACTATATACACACCTGAAGCATGAAGCACAAATTGTTAAAAATAACTAATCGACATTCGCAACAGTGTGAGTGGTAGCACGCATGATTACTGATATCAAACTCGGCCTGATGGCTTCAATGAAGAGACTGTGGTCAATAGCCCTGTACAGAAGACTATATCAAACTCCTCGAGTACTTAAGTTGCTGTACAATCCAACTTTTACTTTGCCCTTGGTTGGTATAAATTTTCGATATTGTTTCCCTAAATTGTTATGACCAGCAGTGCAAATTATGCAGAATTTATGACCGAGTGTAAAACGTGTACGTTTGAGCTGGTGTCTTTCTTATCAACGTATCACTCTTGCAAGAACGATTCACACCTTCCATTGCTGTTAACAAAATGTCAATGTTTTCCTTAGTGGCACTGTTCCTGATAAAGAATAATGCAATGAAGTTAATGTTAACGAAATTCAATGTAATAGTGCTTATGAAAGTGCCAAAATGTAGCAGCTCATGCAGCTGTAATATTTCGCAAGAGTAGGACAGTTTGTAAATGTAGTCATGGGTAATTGGCGGCCTTTCCTGTAATCCTTACCTGCAGCACCGAATCGTGTTTTGAGGTGTGTATATAGTGAAAGAGCACCCAACTCAATTGTATACCCTTCTGTGTGCTGTAGGATGAGTTTTCCATGAGGGTGTTTGCTTTCCAGAACGTGTATGCCACATGAGCATGAAAGCGTCCATCCGCGCTCGCGCACTTCGAGCACCGAGTCAAGCGTTTATCTAGGAACACGATCGGAGGTTAGCGTCAACTTGCAGGTGCGCAAGAAGAGCGCGGAGAGATCAGGGGCTCAGGTACAAAAGGTTAGCTTCTGCCACATGTGCGTCAGCTTCCCCAGCGCCGCAGGCCAGCCCCGCCCACGGAGCGAAACCGTCGGCCACCTGCCAAGCAGTCGCAACGAGGGGAGGGAGAAAAAAAAAATCCACCTCGCATGAAGTCGCGCACATATAGGTAGAGACGTCACAGTGCTGCGTCCAAGGAGGTTAAAAAATTGCAATTATTTAACCTCATTGGCTGCACCTCTGCTTAGGGGGTGTGGTCGGCCTGGTCCCCTACGGGATATGGTTTGGGAATACGCTGCCCGGTTACGTCACCTCAATAATCAGAAAATCGGAATTCATCGCATTTTAAAAGCGTTTTACCCTGGCCTAGAAAAGTTATAATGAGCTTATTATTATAACTTATCACCACATCTCCGCCTTGCCCAAGCTTCACTCAACTCAGGCCTTCTGGAATAGTACCCCCACGTGAGGGACTGAATGTTAGTGCCGCCAATTTCACCTGCCGCTGCCTGCTAGCAGCAGAGGCGGAAAAGAAATGGTGGAGGGCATGCATTCATAGCATTTAGAACGGAAGTAGAAAATACGATTTCAGGCGACGCAGTGAACTTGCCAGTGCATTTACGGAGAAAAAATTTGTAGCGAGAAGTGGCAAGCGTGGCCAAAAGAGTCTAGTATAATGGAAGTCACCATATTCTTTTGTGATGATGGTGGTCCTTCCGGTCTTTT
The DNA here is from genome assembly GCF_048455015.1 of Haemaphysalis longicornis. NCBI lineage: Eukaryota > Metazoa > Arthropoda > Arachnida > Ixodida > Ixodidae > Haemaphysalis > Haemaphysalis longicornis. Next base: position 131,668,052 of record NW_027526204.1, on the reverse strand, counting down.
GTGCTCAACATAGTGCGAACACGCGAGGTGCAGAGGGATTGTCATATTCACCTGACCCTTGTTCCTGGCAGATTTGACATAACTGTACCGGAAAAGTAAATGTACGTTCCGACTTCAAAGAACAGCTTATGACCAGAACGTTTTGCTGGAGTAAAGCGCGTATAAACCCGTGTTTAACACATCTGACACCATATTTCAGTTGCTCACCACCTCGCGTTACGTGACGGTATCATTTAAGTAGTCAGGCAAAAGTAATCCATGGATGAACAAGGTAGGTCTGAAGTTGGTCCTAAAAGAAAACTGTTTTTTAGGAGAAAATGCCAGGAACAGCATTCATACCCAGCTTTCTCGCTCAAAATTCCGACCTCTCAGGAACCTAGCAAAACCACTTAAGAAAAGTGATATTTGGCATAAAGCAACAGGCCGCCAATGGAATCTGAACCTGGCAACGTTTAACGCGCGAACCTTATCTAGCGAAGCAAGTCTCGAGGTGTTGTTTGAGGAATTAGAGGGCATTAAATGGGATGTAATAGGGCTTAGCGAGGTTAGGAGGACGGGTGAAGCCTTTACGGTGCTGAAAAATGGACACATCCTATGTTACCGTGGTCTAGAGGACAGAAGAGAACTGGGAGTGGGATTTCTAGTCAATAAAAGCATAGCTGGCAACATAGACGAATACTATAGCATTAACGAAAGGGCCGCAGGTCTTGTAATTAGGCTATATAAGAGGTACAAGCTCAAGGTGGTGCAGGGCTACGCGCCCACATCCAGCCACAACGACCAAGTAGTGGAACGCTTCTATGAAGATGTGGAATCGGCAATGGCTAAAGTAAAAACACAGTATACCGTAGTTATGGGGGACTTCAATGCTAAAGTAGGCAAGAATCAGGCTGGAGACAAGGCAGTTGGGAACTATGGTCTGGGTAGTAGAAATAGCAGGGGGGACCTACTAGTTGAGTTTGCAGAACGGAATAACCTACGCATAATGAATACGTTCTTCTGTAAACGGGAGAGTCGGAAGTGGACCTGGAGGAGCCCGAATGGGGAGCACAAAAATGAAATAGACTTCATATTATGCGATTACCCTGGCGTTGTGCAGGATGTGGAAGTGCTCGGAAGGGTAAGGTGTAGTGACCACCGTATGGTAAGATCTCGAGTTAGGCTGGATTTGAGGAGGGACCGCAACAAGCTAGTACGAAAGAAGCCAATAAATGAGCTAACAGTAAGACATAAAGTAGAAGAATTCAGGATCGCGCTGCAGAACCGATATTCCGCCCTTAACATGGAAGCCGAGCTTACGACACAGGAAGCCAGCGACAACCTTACACGCATTATCACGGAGTGTGCAGTAGAAGTCGGGGGCACTATGGCTAGACAGGATACTGGTAAACTTTCACAGGAGACGAAAGATCTAATCAGGAAACGGCAAACCATGAGAATCTCTACCGCAGCTGACAGAATAGAACTAGCCGAGGTCTCGAAGTTAATAAGCGGAAGACAGCTGACATACGGAAGTATAATATGGAGAGGATCGAATACGTTGTAAAAAACGGAGGTAGCCTGAAAGCAGTGAAGAGACGTCTTGGCGTGAGGAAAAATCAGCTGTGTGCACTTAAGGATAAGCAAGGCAATGTCATCACAAATAAGGATAAAATAGTCACAGTGGCCGAGGAGTTCTGTAGAGATCTGTACAGCAGCCGGGACATACAGGATAATGCCGAACGACACAGTAGTTCAGAGGAGATAGACATCCCACCAGTAACGACCGAAGAAGTAAGGAAGGCTTTGAAAGAAATGAAAGGGGGAAAAGCACCTGGTGAGGATCAGATAACAGCAGACCTCTTGAAGGATGGCGGAGAAATTGTACTTGAAAAACTGGCAAACCTGTATACGCAATGCCTAATGACCGCAATGGTACCGGAATCTTGGAAGAACGCGAACATCATCCTAATCCATAAGAAAGGCGACATGATGGACTTGAAAAATTACAGGCCGATCAGCTTACTGTCAGTCGTCTACAAGGTATTTACCAAGGTAATCGCTAACCGAATCTCTGCAACCTTGGATTTCAGTCAACCTAAAGAACAAGCAGGGTTCCGTAAAGGTTACTCAACAATGGACCATATTCACACGATCAATCAGGTGATAGAGAAGTGCGCTGAGTATAATGAACCCCTATATTTAGCCTTCATAGATTATGAGAAAGCATTTGACTCGGTCGAAACCCTAGCAGTCATTCAGGCATTACGGAACCAGGGGGTAGATGAGCAATACGTAAGAATACTAGAGGATATCTACAATGGGTCTACAGCTACCATCATCCTCCATAGGGAGAGCAGTAAAATACCTATAAGGAAGGGTGTCAGACAAGGAGACGCAATCTCTCCAATGTTATTCACAGCATGCTTACAAGAAGTATTCAGAATGCTGGATTGGGAACAGGTGGGAGTAACGGTTAATGGAGAATACCTCAGTAACCTCAGATTTGCTGACGACGTTGCGTTACTAAGTAACTCGGGGGACGAATTGCAAAGCATGCTTTCTGCACTGGGCGAACAGAGTAGAACAGTGGGCCTGAAAATTAATATACAGAAAACTGAAGTAATGATCAATAACCTCGGGACAGCACAGCAGTTTGAGATAGGTGGCGAGGCAGTGGAAGTGGTAAGCGAATATATCTACTTAGTCCAAGTTGTGACCCCACATCCCAACCATGAGGCAGAGATAATTAGAAGAATCAGAATGGGGTGGGGTGCATATGGCAGACATTCCCAGATAATGAATAGCAGCCTACCATTGTCGCTGAAGAAGAAAGTGTATGACAGCTGCATATTACCGGTACTCACCTACGGGGCAGAAACTTGGAGGCTCACTAAGAGGGTTCAACTTGAATTGAGAACGACTCAGCGGGAAATGGAGCGGAAAATGCTAGGTGTAACATTAAGGGACATGTAGAGAGCGGAGTGGGTCAGGGAGCAAACTGGTGTTAAAGACATATTAGTAGAAATTAAGAAGAAGAAATGGACGTGGGCAGGGCATGTAATGCGAAGGCAAGACAACCGCTGGTCATTAAGGGTAACAGAGTGGATTCCTAGAGAAGGCAAGCGCTGCAGGGGGTGGCAGAAAGTTAGATGGGCAGATGAGATCAAGAAGTATGCGGGGATAAATTGGTCACGGTTGGCACAGGACCGAGGTAATTGGAGAAGACTGGGAGAGGCCTTTGCCCTGCAGTGGGCGTAGATAGGCTGGTGATGATGATGATGATGATGAAAAGGTCAACGTGAAGAATAAATCTCTAAAATATCCTTGCAGGATTACGAATATTTTTTGTGTCTTCGCTGTTAAATATTATCCCCATGCATTTGTAGTGGATGTGAACACCTATTTTTCTTACACATTTTTCTAAATATATTTTTTATATATTTTTAACAGGTGTTCATATGAGATTTTTGGTTCATTTTTTGTCCTAACAAAAAAGCCGTTTCTGCTGTCTATCAAGTGACTATGACCGACTGGTAAAAAAGCGAAAGCCGGTGATGGAAGCGCGCCACATTCAAACTAATTGCTGCTCTCTGTTACGTTATCAATACCCTCCCTCAGCGTTTCGATACAAAATTTCTTCGGGGCACTCAAGTCTGCTTATGCGCTTTTCAGAAGAACGCCTGGCAATACGTATTAACAACTTCGTGCGCCTTTTGCCTAGGTTTCGTTCCTTGTCTTTTTGATATGTGTGTTCACGATTAAACTTTTCAGTTGCTGGTAGCGCTCCGTCCTGTGTACTTTCTTGTCCGAGTTTTGTTTGCGCTGTACCCATCATGAACCTATACCAACACGCCCAACTGGCAGTTCTTCTTGTATGGGATAGTTTCCATGGCTGTGGAACTTCGTCGCGCAACATCCATGACTTGAAGCTTTGCACACAGCAAAATTTCACCCACAATATAAGCTGCGCGAAAATTCTTTACATTTCCTAAATAACTACAGAGTAATCATTGTTAACAGGACTGCCATGGCCGGGAAAGCTGCGCATGTGCACGATAAAGCCTTCCAGTGCCGGTTGGCTGATCTACATCTTTTCAGGTTGTATCTACTTACGTTCTCGATGACGACGGACTAAGAGAATCCCTGCACCTTCCCCCTACTGCGTTTTTGATGTCAGGGTCGCCATTCTGGTAGGTTTCTGAGCCCCAATGTGAGGAAGAATAAGGCAGCAAGACAAGAGAAATGGTGCTAATGAAGCATGCGCGAAACGGGCAACTGTACTGCTGCCGCTTGAGGGGGAGGCAAGTGTCCCTATCGCACCTCCATGAGGGCACCGCTTGTGGCCTCACCTCTAGCGCCGCGAGAGCGGCAGCTCCCCAGCCGGCAGTGACGTTACCATGGTAGTGCAGTGGATCTTCAGCCAAGCGCTTCACTTCATCGGGGTTCCTGGAGACCTTCTCGAGAGCCAGCTTTCCCACGGGAAAGCTCGGGACCACCCAGCTGAGAAGGCGAGCCATGGTCCGCTGGACACAAAACGACACCAATCCGCCGTTGTGAGAACGCAATGGCGGTTTATCTTTGGGAAAGTAGCAGTCACAGGAAAATGTTAGGGACGAGATGACTCTTCCACAGACCTATCGAGTAAAGTGGTGAATGGGGTGATGACGCTCAATGTGGACTCTTGATAAACGTAGCGTGGGCATACACATGCGCAGAGGCAGAGAGAGCAAGCAGAAGCAGTCAGCAGAGGAAGCAGTACGAATCAGATCGGGGAATTCCACTTTCGCTTTCGTTTGGTCAGTGTTTTCTAGCTTCATTTTTCATGTATCTAGAACTATACAAGTAATGACGGGAAATCTGCGCACTGTACGGCTCGTGACACCTCACTATAGTCATTAAAAGGTAAAGTTTTTTTCTGAAATGGCAAATAGATTGCTCGAATGTCATGTTCGCGTAGAACTAGAGAGCCCAGTTCAAGGATGAGCACGCAACGGATATGACACAGCGCTACCGCACTCACGATTCAGTGTCTTAAATAAATTGTGATGATCACAGTTCATCAAAGAACACTCCCAGCATTCCGAATGTGACCGCGCAGATTGGCACGCAATCCGTTGAATGCTTTTGCACGGAGTGAATCCTATACTGCAAAATGATTAACACCCTTTTTGTCTATACCTAACATCATTACACCACCATCAAAAACGAAATGCTGCATTCTTGTGTTTTAGCAATTCTGTAAGGTCGTTATAAAAACTAAACACCTTTAAAAGGCGTTCTTCTTTTTTTTCATTTTGCTACGGCGTAAGGGTGTTAGTTATACACCCTTTACAGTTATACAGTGTTAGTTATACAGTGATTTACACCTTTAGGTGTGTTCATCATTTTACACTGTGGAACCAACCTTAAACAGAGTCGCCTCCTGTTTGTCGACGGCCAGGAGAGGACCCAGAAGAACCATCCCTGCGAAATCCTTGGACTTCCGCTGAACCGTCAAAACGCAAAGCAGGCCACCCTGCCAAACATGTGTCATGCACAAGGAACAATAAGTAAACACACCGCCAAAAATATAGAATTGGCTCATACGCTATTCTGCCAAGAGTAAATAAGCAGTATTCACTGAACTGTAGAATGGTTTACACCCTTAAGGGTTGTAAATCACTGTCTATACACCCTTATACCCTAGCACAAGCAGAGAGAGAGAGAGAAGCTCTTTATTAGAAAACAGAGTGTTTAGCCGGCGTACAAAATCGCCTTCATGCTACTCTGTTAGGGGAGGGGAAAAGGAAGAAAGGCCCAAGAACACAAAGAACAAAGAAAAACATCCATCAATGGTGTGTTATCGTTTATAACCCCCTTACACCCCACGAAGAACTAAACACGACCTTTTAAATGGTGTTTTTAGGGCATTATACCCAGTAAAAGGGTGTTTTTCTTTGTTTTTTGAAAGGGTGTGAGGGTCGTTGTTATATACAGAAATTGGTGTAGATCGTTTTACAACGTAACGGTCGCATCACCGGACCTGGCAGGTCGAGCCTGACTGATTTTATGGTTGCTTGGAAGTTGACAAGTAATGGCTGCCCACATTCGAGAAAATTGAATTTTATTTTCTCTTGAATCACAGTAAGATTTTCACTAGGGTTCCACAAAATTTCTGAGTGGGGCCAAGAATATTCTGAAGAGACAGCAATATCATTTGGGATAAATGGCATACGGATTATCATACTTTGATTTTTTATACCCGCTACTATGTTATTTGTAATAGTTGCAGCGGTAGCAGCAGGAAAATGTTTAATGAGGCCCTGAAAGGCTTTGTTAGCACACTAAAGGAAGACGTGCAATCGTTAGGTTGGGTGATCAACGTCATCTGTGCAAAGTATAACATTTTTCCGTGCAGCGGAAACCTCATACTATCATTGCAAAGTTGGCTGCCGCGTTCCCACCCCTTCCGGCGTGTTTTTGGGCTCCGCCATCTTCCCACATATACGTCATCGATTCTCCCATGTGCGTGACGAAGCAAAAATCTTGCAATTTGACGGCTTTTTCTTTCCCTTCCGGTGATGAGAACTGTGGCTGGTTCAGCGTCGACTTTGGTTAATCAGAGATTCCTCCAGCATGGCTACCGCTATCGTGTTTGTCCATATTTATCGCGTGTACTCTATTCCCCGTTGGCTGGGCCGGCACGACGGTGACGCCGTGTTCGCAGAGCGCCTTTTCACACGATGATGCCGACGGCGACTCGAACACGTCAGACGATCTAAAGTCCGCGTGGTGTGACTGGCTCGCTGACCGAAGAACAATGCCGATCGGCCCAACGGTCGTCGGGAATCGGTCGAGAAGCGGAAATTGCGGACTGACAACATTAGTATGCCGTTATGAAAGAGGCTCTGTTATGTTAGTTCCTGGAGTTTAATAAACACAGTAATGTCCATGAAGTTCACAGAGCTCAACACATGCGATCCGTATTTCGACTTACGACGCTCCGGCTGTTCGCTTTGGCGACAATTAATTTACCGGAGTTGAAAACTGCATATTCGTGCGCGACCAGCAGCGCTTATAGAAAACATAAGCTCAGTAAAAGCAGAAGATGAGTTACGGATTGTTTATGAGGTGATAAATAATCGATATCAACCAAGGTTTTTAGCGTAAAGCGTAAAACAAATGCACGGCAAGCCCTATTCCTGCAGGGCGAAATCGCAGTCGCAGCCGAAACAGTGCTATTGCTGGAGGTCAACTATGGGGGAGGGGGGTAAGGAGGAAGGGGGGGGGGGCTTCATGGAACCTTAAGGCGCAACTGTTTATCAAGAAATGTTGAGTTAACCATCCAGGCACCCTTGAAATCAGATAGAAAACATTGATGTGACACAAAGGGTGGGTCTCAATGTAGCGTACAGATTATTTCCGCGCAGTCCTCAGTTGTTTTTATGGCGGCGCAGTGGACGAAAGCCTCGCGCTCATTCAATCACAGTCGCGTGTTTAGATACCAGCCGGGTGTTCTTTTTGTTTTATTTCTGCCATCTAGTGGCATGCTTTGCTAATCGTATTAGCAAATCCCAATCAAATCTTTTTCGTTGAACTGTGGACCAACTATATCAAACGCCAATGCATCGTTTAAGTCATAGGCACGGTTTGTTAAGTTTTAAACGCGTGCTTTCTATACGTAAAAAGCCATTTGTACTTTCAAAGGACGAAATAATGGTGTGCTTATTTTGCGAGATTGGTATGTCTTTATAGACAGTAAATACAGTTTCTTCCCATACAAGATAGGCATGGGGGGTAGGGGGGGGGGATATAGGGCCGCGACCGCCAACCAACTCTCCACATGTCGCAACTGGCAGCACTCAGCATGTAAAAAATGAACGAACAGCCTTTATAGTGTGACTCCCATATGTACCAAGACATGTCGTCACCGCAAACGCGTGGTGACAGGGTCGTTCTCTTTTAGAAGAGTAGAAGAGTAAATGTACGCCCCATTACTTCCATCAGCTTTTCCAGCCGTGAGCGGAGTGAAGGATTCATAAGCAATATGATAAAAAAACGGAGCAGATGGAACGCAGAAACTTAGCCCCGTACCACAGCGATGCTGCGGCGCAGAATATTGCAGTAGTCGACAGCACTTGCAACCGGATGTTCTTGCAGACGTCACCGAGAAGCGAGGCATCATGTTCAGTCACGTTCGCGCCGGGCGAGGAGATGGGCGAAACAAGGGAGAATCACAGCGCCGGTGAACATGTGATGTTTCGATCTGCAATAGCTCCACTAATACTCATCGCTATAACGGAATTCTTGAAGGAGGTGATTGTTAGGACAGTGGTTTACCTCAAAATTCAAACAGCCATGTATCGGCAAAGTCTCCTTCAGGGCCCCTTTTAGGGTCAGAAGTATCGCGAAGTGTTTGGCTGATTGTCACCTTGCCGCCATAGAGGAGGATTATGCACTCTAGTATCAGTGAGTTATCAGAGCCTGAGGGGTAGTGATGGCATTACGAGTTGCATTATTGCGAGAAAAGAAATCCGGCGTAGCCTCTTCCTGTCGATTCTATTCAACTTAGGGAAATGTTCCCTTCATAATGAATGCTTATACTTTATTTCTACTGCATCCCGTTGGTTATCTTATATCAGCTGAAATAACCTTTCAGGTGCAAAAAAGTATCGACACTGCTCCTTAGGCTTGAAAAGAAATGCTCATTTAAAACAAACAATTACTATAACGCGGCTAATTCTATCGCTACTTGATGGACAATCTGGCACTCGTAATTTTCAAGGCGAAAGAGACAAGACGAGTACCGTATTCAATTAGTTAAACAGTCCTCATGCCAGTAAGTGGGTGAGTAATGATTCATGGATTCATTCATTGATTCATTGAATATGCAACAGTACTGTTTGAACTGCGCAAGTGCCCTAATAATCAAGCGTACAAATGAGACATTATCATTGGTCAAGTTTTGGGACTGGGTGAGCGTGAACTGGTTGTGTTGGATCTACAACAAGAAATCTGTGCCGAACTTTTAATTTAGCGTGGGTACTCTGAAGCCCACTTAAGTGTTACGTACTCACAGAGAAGGACATACCACTGGAGCGAATTGGGGAGCGCTCTTAGGGATGAATAGATTTAGCCTGTGCACAAACTCCTGTAATCCAAATCCGAATCGTCTGCCATTGTTTCTGTTCTTTTCAGAAGTCGTTAACTTACCATGGAATGACCAATAAGGTAGACAGGCTTGTCAGGGAACTCAGTGCGGCGAACGTCAACGTGCGTCAGTATGTCGTCCACGTAGGTGTCGAAAGACTTGATGGTGGCCCGGGGTCCCTCACTCCTGCCATGGCCGACTGCAAAGACGCAAGATGCAACTTTCAGGCTTCGGGAACGTTCTACCGAAATGCGGCTTTCAAACCTGGCTGGTATTCCGTTAGAGGCTATCAAAGTAGTTTAAAGATGTCAACTAATCTCAAAGATCTCACGATCGTTCGCTAACCTATATCAAGAACATTCAGCGCAGCGGACAGCAGTAGGGAAGCAGGCCCATCAACATGGCTGCCATCATTTCCCACTCGGATTTTTTGTAAACAGCTTTATGTTTGGATTGAGCTCCATCACCCGCAGAAAAGCTATAAGTCCAGTATTTTGTTGGCCCTCCCGGAGTATGTTAAACGTACCCTGCTTCTGTCAATTGCGCAGCGGAGTAAGAGCAGTGCACGTGACTTGCCGTGGTCGTGAGTGAAGACGTAGCAGCCCAACCTGACCAAGGCGAAGGCCAGCGTGTCGTAGTTGTGGCTATGGCAGTGCTCTCCGAAGCCGTGCGCCACAAACACAAGCACCCTGCAGTGCAAAGTAGAGAACGTTTGGCGCTTAACTATAAGGCGAAAATTAATGCGAATGCAAAGTACAGTCGAGTCCACTTATAACGATACCGTTTATAACAATATATCGGATATAACGATGGACAGCTATGGCACCGTCAACTTTGTATTCTTTCTATGGTAAAATAAACCGCTTATTACAATGCTCCAGTGCCACGATATCGGATATAGCTATTGAATCCGGTTATATTGTGCACCAAAAGTGCAACAGGGATGACTCTAATGACGCGGTTGCGCAGCCTACTCAGGTAGTGTCTTCGTAGGAGGCCCAATGCGTGACACAGTCCCTCGGGGACTTTTTTTCCACCAAGGACATTTACCCCAGCTAGGTGAAGCACTTATAGACGCTCTTGGAAAAGATTTGCGCTATCTTCACACGCGGCAAACAGAGGTGACCGACTGTGGCTTCTTCTCCGCAAATTAGTAGCAGTACGACCTTGCTGGCATTCGAATAAAATGTTTTAAGCTATGCTGCGTCTTTTTATTTCGCAACCCGCTTATAACAATTATCGGTTATAACGATGGGATTTCCTTAACACTTGGATATTATTATAAGTGGACTAGACTGTAGTCGTATACGGGTTCAAACGTTGAGGCACGTTTTCTGGAACGAGCATTTGTCCCAAGTTTACTCGGAGAATTAGGGAAGCACAGGTTTATGGGGGTTGTTCAAGGCTCAATGTGGCTGACAAGACAAATTTTTAGAAACCTCCTTAGAGGGTAATCTACCGGGCGCTCCCCTTTAACACTCCAGCGTCACCGTCTTAAGCATACCATTCTGTACCTAAAAAATTCGAAGACCTCCTCGAACACTACCGCCTCGAACACCGCATCTTTCCCCCACCCCACGACAAGTTGACTAAGGAAGAAGCCACCACGTACCGCCGCCTTCAAACCAACACCTACCCGCACGTACCCTCCTCCACGCCATCCACCCCACCTCCTACTCCGCCACCTGCAAGTACTGTCCCCAACCCTGCACACTCTACCATACGATTTGGGCCTGCTCCCACACACCATCCCTCCCCCCTACTCCCTCCCCCAACCATGAGCAGTGGGAAGGGATGCTAGCCAGCCCGGAACCCGCTGATCAGATTCGGCTGGCTGAAAGGGCCCGCCTGGCATCGACCGCCCAGGGATTTCTGGACTGAGAAGACCCCCCATTGCCACTACCCCGGAACTAATATAGAAATGAAGTTTATTCCTCTCCTCCTCCTCCTCCTCCTTAGAACCATTTTTCAGTTACTCCTAGGGTTGAGAACAGCCGCCCCTTCGTGCTGATTCCAGAAGCGATAAACGGAGATGTATAGGTATGAGGGCTCTTAGATTATCCGTCTTCAATTCCCCACGAAATGTCCGACATGTAATCCGGTTTTGGTTTTTGTCATGGGTTCTTAAGGCGAGGAGAGTACTCGCACTCTTCGCGAACTATTTGTAGTGAATGAAAGGGTCTAAGAGCTTCAGCGCTACTCCTAGACGCTGTTGGAATCACTTATGCTACAGGAAGCCTGCACCTACGTAGTACAGTATTTACTCAGGTAATGATCGCACTCCTGAAGTTTTTCGTCAAAATACGACCTTTCTCTAGTTCCCGCACAATGATGGCACCCTTAATTTGCCACAGCAATATGTCATATGTGTGCCAAGTCTGGCTGATGATGAACGTGCTTACCTATGTTTCCTCCCTCTTCAAAGCGGACATAGCTACGTTTTTGCCGCAGACTTTCCTATATTAGTGTCATGAACTGCGCTCCGTCAAGCCCCAAGTCAAGTACTGCGCTCGGTCAAGCCGCAAGCGGACAAGTACCGCCACCTGGTGGGGCCCACTTTAATAGTGACTCACGGGACTTAGATTGCGCGGGTTTAGAGCGGCAGTGCGCGCCAAGCATGGACGACGCCGGAAACCTCCCGGCTAGTTCTTAATAAAGTACCTTCCTTTGTGTTATATCAGTGCGTCCACGAGTGCTGCTTTTTCAACTCGGACTACCTAACTCCGGCAACCAACAATTAGCGATATCGGCTAGCATGAATACATTATTGCTGCAGAAGAAAGTCACTAAATGCACATAATGTACTCACAAGACAAAGAAAAAAGGCGCTCAGCTTGCTGCGTCGGCAGCCGTGTCTGTTTTGATGTCCCGCACTATGACAGCAGCAGCCGTAATTCATGAAAACACTGCATTTTGTGTCACTTTCCAGCACGTCTGGCGGTGGTCCGTGGAGTGTTCATTATGTTTTTATTTATTATGTTTATTATGTTCATGAGATCTATCGTAAAAATTGACCTGAAGCTTTCGTTTTCAGCGCTGAAACGTTTTTCGGGAAAAATTTACCTCGCGTAATGAACGCACCCCTAAATTTGCATCATATTTTTGGAAAAGAAAAGTGCGACCATTACGCGAGTAAATACGGTAATTCCAACCCACACAATTTAGCGCAGTTGCTAAAGCTGTTTCATCGAGCGCTGAGGTCGCCGCAGCGGTGGCCATTTTTATGGTTAAAGCGAAAAAGAGATAGCCACCTGGGTTATAGGTCGCCGCATGTATATCTTTTAGAGACTTACAATGTTATACGCACACAACTAATGCCGCGACCCTTTAATCCCAGGAGTTGTGTCGCACGCAAGACGCACTTTGCAAGTTTTACATAGTTCTGGAAAAAAAACATCCAAACTGTGTAACACCCACCACCATGGATCTCAGTAATTTTAGCAGGGTATTAAAAATATATCAGGCACGTTTCACCCAAATTCAAGCACAGGTACAATTCTGTGAAAATATTAAGAAGGAATGGTCTATTCTGCCGGCAGTAGGCAAAGTGGTCGGCATGAAATGTCGCCGCCAATGCGCTCCCATTGGCTTGTCGGGACCATGTTAACATCCTGGCGGGATTTCTTTTGCGGACAGTTGGTATTTTACTATGTCCCGCGCAGCTTCATTGTTTTTGGTGCGTGCCTTAATCGTAGTTACTTTAAAACAACAATTTTACCTAACCAATCCCAACCCAACACCTGAAGGCAGGTCTTCATTAAGCCAAAAGACAAAAAGTACGCAACAGAACCCAGCGGATCTGTAATGCGTCGTACGAAGTTTTTGAATAAATAAACACCATGATTAGGGCGACCAAAATAACTATAACAAACTCAAAAGACATTGCAGAGGGAAGGATAGAACTATTGACTTCGCGATCAAGACTTAAGGTGGAACCACTGGGCCACGCTAACCACGGTTAACTGTGCAACCGGCGCAGACACCCACACCTTCACAATGAAGTAAATATGAACAGCCAATCAGACGACAGTGTCGGTAAATACCCTTATCAGGCACAGTGCCCGCTGCCGGCAATATATCCACTTCCCATTACGAAAATATTCACGATTATAGAGTAACCGAGCATAATTCTGCTCGGTTGCTCATAATCGTTGTGCGACGGCCGCAAGAATTCTGATCTTTTATGTTGAATCTTTGGTCACAAATTGTGCTTTCAGCTTTGATTTATAATTGAACATATGCATCAACAGGCTCAGTACGGTCACTCAACAAAATAGGCAACGTGCTTTGAGGCGACGCAATAGACGTAAAGGCTCGCGTGTCATCACTGACCGACTTCGGGTCCGTGCCGGGCTTCCAGGACTTGCAGACGATCTTGTAGCCATCCGCATTGAGGAACGACACGCAGTCGTCAAGGTAAACGGGTGATGAGGAGCCAGATGCTGTCACAATGGCTTCCATTGTTGGGTAGTTGTGGCGGTTCCAGATGAAAGGCGTCTACTCACTCAGGAGATTAGCCAGAAAAGGGACGCTAACCGGGAGAAGCTGTGCCTAATTTTACGAAATATGTATATAAAGAATGCATTTTAAGTAGGCGTTTAAGGTGCCAAATGAGAATGCAAACCGAAACTAACTAAACTGGTCGAAAATGAAATATGGAACGAAAACGTATTAAAACTGCTATAAAATCGACCCAATGAAAAGGAGAAGGAAAGGCAAAAGTACACCCTGAATGAATTTTCTTCCAGGGTGTAACTCACTGTTTAGAAAAGCATCCTTACAGTCTAGCAAAAACACAAAGAAAACACCCGTTAAGGGTATTTTGTCATTTATAACACCCTTACACTCGAGAAAAAGCTTAAGAATGCACCCTTTCGAAGGGTGTTTGATTTTTTCTTTAGCTGATGAAAAAGCAATTTTTTAGATAGGGTGCAAGGGTGTTATAGACAAAAAGGGTGCAAATAATTTTACCGTGTACGTAAACAAATAAAACGAGAAGGGGAGGTGGTGAAGGAGAGGCGCCCTTGAGAACACTAACACTAGTGCTGCTGCGGCAATGCGGCGCGATACCAGTGTGGGGGATTGGCCCGTTAAAACCCCGGATTTGACAATGATAGAAAACAACATAAAGCTAGAATAGAGGTAAAATACCAATAATAAATAATTTACGAATATGTAAACAGGGCTAGTTTATCGCGTCCACCAAGGTCATCGTATAATCAGCAAAGTATATCAGCACAACAGCAGGGGTACTTCGAACTACAGCCCGTACGGTTTCACACTAACTTGTACTAGGCAAATATGTCGCTGCAATCGTGTTCCGTCATGGGCGCTACCATAGCAGCTAGCAACGCTCCTCTCCGACTTCTGAGCCCGAGGTCGTGGGTTCGATTTCCGGCCGCGGCGGCCGCTTTTCTGATGGAGGCGAAAAGCAAAAACGCCCGTGTGTACGAGATTTCGGCGCACGTTAAAGATCTCCAGGTGGTCAAAATTAAACCGGAGCCCTCCACTACGGCGCACCTCATCGCCTGCGTTGCGTCGGTGCATTAAACCCTACAATCAATCAATCAATCAATCAATCAATCAATCAATCAATCAATCAATCAATCAATCAATCAATCAATCAATCAATCAATCAATCCTCTCCGACTTGGCTTCGCTAGCTACGGGGCTTCTTTTAGCTCCTGAAGCCCAACTCAACAAAAAATGCTAGCGTTTTTTCTCGGCCGTCTAGCATGAAGCTTCTAAATAGTACCAGGTCTTTCTGGTACTTCATAGTAATAGTAATAGTCTTTCTGGTGCTTCATTTTTGTATAAAAAGAAAAGAAACGAAACAATTACCACGCAATAACATGGTTGTTCTGTTTCCTGCCACAGGCAACTTTTAAGCTTGTTGGTGAGTCGTGAAAAGTACCGACGGAACATTTCTCTGCCGTACGTGGCGGCACGCTCGCTGAAGCCCGGCTTGCCTACTTCACCTAGCTTAGCCCCTAGTATGCATGCTATTATGAAACTCTGAGGCACAGACATCCCTTATCAGTACGCATTACACTTCGGAGGGCTTTTGGACAGGGGCGGGTTATCCATGGTTCAAAGAATTCAAAGGCATCGTCCCCCCCTTCCCTCCCCCTCTCCCGAGAACTGAAAAAAAAAACAATGGCAGACTTCGTGTTTTGGTCAGAAAAAGTTTAAGCCACCTGTTTGTACGCGCCTCGTGTTCACGACGCGCTTAGGGGAATGACTGCCGTTGGAACCATTTGTTTGGCAGGGACACTTTTATTGCGCTTACCGTTGGGAAAAAGAAGCACTTCAGAATCTGGTATGCCCTACACATTAAGGTAGTAAACGAGGAAGTTATCTCCGGGACGCCTAGGCACTTCTTATGGGCAGTGAATGCGAAAGCATAAACTTCGAATGGCCGAACTGATATGCGCATATAGCCGTATTGTATAAGCCACCGTGAGCCGTGCACAGCCGCCTGGCTTTCTGGTGACTGCTGCGCCGCTAAGTGAGGCATAGGAATTTGTGTGAAGCTCGGCATGGTGCCTCCTAAAATGACGTGGCTTATCGTCGTCGTTCTTTCTTCGCGTATTTTTCGTTACGAGTAAGGACATTGCCCAATAATTTGGCCTTGTTATGCCTATATCTACGCATAACTAAGGTTAGCCATTAGTTCAAGCATAACGACATGCCAAGCAATTTGCGGAAAGCTTCCGGTGCCGGTCAACGACGCTGGTCCTGAAACTACGTTTCTTTTTCTTTGCTCTTCGTCATTCCCGTCGCCGCAGTCGCACGCGTCTCCTCGATTCTACGGAAACGAACAGAGGGCAACACCCTTGTCTATAACACAGGTTTCGTACCTGTAGCCTTTTCTTGCCTCGGCCGAAAAGCATTTGAAGAAAACTATTGTGTCATTCTGAAGTCTTAACCATATATTTTGACCTCAACGTTTTTTGTGACAAGTTTGAGTGCGCAGTTTTGAGAGGTAACTATTTGAAGTTGAACTCAGTGTTATAGACAAGGATGTTGCCCACAGTACACGTCAGCGCGCAGCAATTTTCTGACGAGAACCAGCGTGTTCGGAATATGGAAAGCGCAATTGAATTTTCGAACGCGAGTTTTCGTCGTCGGCCACCAGTTCAACATTGCCGTCAAGTGTTCTCGACCTTGGGGTTCTCGTTAGTGTAAGATCGCTAGCTCCGAGAATGATTCACAATACGACCACCTAGTGCCACGCAAACAGGTCCCATCCCACTGTGAACCCCCTGGGCCTCAGAACATCTGAAGCTACTTACTTATGAAAGATCAATAAAAACGTTTTCCGAATTCAAAAACAGTCGTACTACATGACAGTTCTACGTCACATCTCACCCACCGTTTCTAACCACGACTGCGCAACGTGTAAAGCAACAAACGCCACCTATCACCTCGGTGGGAATGCGTTAAACGTCGCAACCCTGTTCCGCCACCAATCGTTGTGTATATGGGAATATAGGCTGAACCGCTCTCCGACCTACTGCCAGGAGGGTCTTATCTCCTGGGCGCCGGGCTGCTAGGAGCCATGAAGCCCGCCTGGACTGAGGTTACCACCCACGCTCCGTCACCTCCCCGTTTCCCCCAAAAGAAGATCAATTTTCTTCATCCTCTCCAGCCAATCCACCACACGCTACAAGTTTCTTTCGCTTATGCAAGCCGAGGTACAATCGTCATGCAAGTTCGTGGTCAAGCTTGGAGAAGAGTTCCAACGCCTGTAATGTTAGATCTTAAGAGGACGCCGTGCGTTGGATCAGCGGTAAGAGGGTCTTACCGCATACGTGGGCGCCTCGTTTTTAATGCAACCTATTAAATCTCGAGAAAACAGCGCAAAAAATGGTTGACATGAAATAAGCCGAGAATCCGGCCCAGACATATAAAAGTGACCCACACCCCAGCAGTGCACAATCTGAAGTGGCAGTGCCCAACGCAGCCCTATCGGCAAAGAAATCGCTAATTCCGGCAGCACGTTTTCCCGCGTACTCTTTTCGACGGTCACAAGGATTATTCGTAAAACCCGATTTGTACAGAAACGCAAGAATTTATTCAAACTACTTACATACAAATGCAGCTTAAGGTACCGAACTGCATTACCAACGTACAGATAGGCAGGGACAATGCCGTATCTCATTATTCCAGGAAAGCAACCAGCACATTTATTAAGCCTCTCCGGGAAGATGGTCCTGATGCGGCACTCCGGTCTTCCGTATGTAGCCTGCTGCATCAATACGGGCGCCGATACTTGTTAAAAATCCGGGCAGCGATCCATTCGACAATATCCTTACGCACATCTCTGTCCACATCTTTCGGTTCCGTGAGGAGACTGTGGTACGCGCCGCTAATTATCTGCAAGAAAAACATACAGTAGCCGAAATATATTGTTACGTGGCGGCAGGACACAGATGAGACGAACGAAGGGATGGGGTGAAGCGAAATATTTACAGAATGTACATGGCGGCCATAAGATAGCGCGCGCCAGGACACAGTCACTTCGTCGTCTTCGTCGTCTCCTGCCTGAGCCCACGCAGTAAGGGACATTTCCCGCCTACAAGCGTCCCGTGACGATATATTAAATAAAGGCCGAGACACTTCTTAGAGGGAAGCTATCTTGTGAGCGAGAAAACACAATCTAGGAAAGCCAGCTCACATGCTATGTATAGACGGAGAAGGCCCTGGGGTCTTCGTTACTTCAAAATAAGATAACGTGATATTGGCCAGAGAAGAAGTCTTCCCAGCAATGCAGTCTTGCTTAGTAGTGCAGCCGAATTGAGATTGGCGTAGGCTTCGTCTTTGTGAGTTGCCTTTCTCCCAATGTGTGTCGCACAGTGAGGGCTACTCAAAAGAAAATGTTATCCCAATGACCAGCGATAACAGCGACGCGAGAACGACGATGCATATCGTGAGTCGTAAAACGACAAAAAGCGCCTTCTCGTCTAAGGTGTAAGCTCGAAAGAGTTCAGTGCGCCAGGATGCTTTCTTTCCCGATCGTAAGAGACTTTACCGATCGTAATTTCGGCTCGAGCAGCAACCTGTGACACAAACTGTGGTTCCATAACGATGTTAAGGCAGACACGGAATTCCGGCATACAATCACAGGCGAAGAAGCGTGTTAGCACCCCCCTCCCCCCAACCCCTTAAAGCTCCCCTGGAGAACCCCCGGCACCGAGTGGAATGGGCGGTAAACCTTTTTGCAAGCCTCGTTGCAATGGGGTAAAATACGGAGGCAATTTAGGCACTGATTGTTTGTAAATGCGAAAGCTTGAGTGTCTAGCTGAATGTCAGACACGCCATGTCTCACTTCGGGTTGTCGAAGGGCTTTGCCATCTTGCCGGTGGAGACGCTTTTCCTTACGATCCGCCATAACGCTTTTGAACGGGATCTGTCTCCTATATATACGCATTGTGCCACTGCTCGTTCATCCCGCCGTGTGATGGGAGAGTCGAAGATGAGGAATTTCTCTGCCTCTTCTTTCCTTCCATCTGCGGTATAGTGGCGGGGACGACCACCCTCACTACTGCTCGTGCTGTGGAACGCCTTGTAGAGGGTGCAGAGGCGCCGTCAGGTTGACCGAAAAACACTGGAATGCCATGCGGGATCAATTTCGAGGATAATTAGGCGTGTCAACCACTTAAAACCAGTTAAGGGGTGCGATAGAGCCAATCGGAACGAGGGTGGCCACACGTGAACGCAACAAACAAATGTAACCGAGCGGTCAGGCGAAGACGTTATAAACGCATTCTCTGACGAATGCGTTTGTTACTGTTTCACGAAAAGCCAACATGATACGAAGAGCCGAACGATGCGCTAGACAGACATTTGAGACGGTTGTTTTTTCGAATTGAACCAGATCCAGAAACCAAAACTAACTCCGATAAAACTGCACTGACAATAAAAACCTGGCAACTATCACCTAAAGAGGGGGTGGCGCGAAAATAGTTGAAATGACGCCCCGCAAACGTTTACACAGATCGTATTTCGTATCCAAAGTGAGTCAGTTCCTGCTACTTCACAGCCCAAACTGAGACAAATCTATTTTCCCCAATGGGAGTTTGCTTTCGGTTTGACTGTTCAGACTGTTCATGGGTGTTTTTAGAAGTTTTTTTTTTGCTTTTCGGAGCTGACATATTAGGAATTCAGGCGGCAATTAGGAGGTAGACGAAAGATTTGTCCCTGGATGTCAACGACGAAGTGAACGGAAGAAGAAGTGAACGAAATGAAACAGGGATGTGAAACAATGCATTCATCTTGTTTCTTAAGTCCCTACGGAGCATTTCTGGTTATTTTTTCTCTCATGTTTACAATTTTAGTACTTATCGAAATAGCCGCCACTTGCAAGCACTGGCACATCTGCCCCCCTCCTCCTGATTGTACGAACCACTTCATTAAGGTCAAGAAGAAAATATGAGCCGCCTTCTTGTGAAGCGTTTCGGAAATTGATGGCAAGCCAATGAACCTTGCAAAGCTTGCTTTGCAAGTGCCTTCAGGCGTGCCTAGGAAAAAGAATGGCGAATTCTGCCCAGGAGACTCACCATCTCCGCATGTATATTCCTACTGTTCTTGAAGCCCTTTTGCATATGTTTAATGCCTTTTCCTCCAAAACTCATCACACCATTCTTGAAAGTCAATTTAAATAACGTTTTCATACGAATACCGCACCAACTTGAGCGTTTCAATTCAATATGAGCAAAATCCATACTTACCACCCCAATACTGCTGAAATTCACCGCATCATTTTTAATTACTTGTGGCCATAAACTACCCCTAGCTGACATGTAAAATATATTACATAATAGCTTAGACAGCATTGCATTTAGTTGCGGTAAACAACTTCCGCTTGTTACTCAAATTCGCGTTAGGTGGATCTGGCTAATTTCGAAAAAGAAAACGCCTCAAATAACCACTCCCGAACTCAGCCAGGTTAACAGTCATAAAAAAGAAAAATTACGAGACCAGGCTGAAAAGGTGTCGAGCTCTAACGTGCTCAGCATCTATTCAACTTGGATGAAGATACAATCACCGAAAGGGTGGAACACTTTGAGAATATTAGGAACTAAGAACCACACCAACAAGCTGGAAGAAAGTGGAACTTAAGATTTTTCCTGCAACGCAACAGCGCACTCAAGCTAGAAAAGAACATACCGATATCGCCTACTGTCGAACACCCGCTGTAAATTTATTGGATGAGTTTTGCGAAACTTTGAGGATATTGCCTAACTCGTGTCTAGAGAAGCTATTCGAAAGGGTAATAAGCACGAGGCTCGCCGCATTTATTCGGTAGAACTCGCCATTGGCAAACAATTCGGATATTAACCACAATCAGGAAGAACAGAAAAACGTGTGCAGCACCGGGAAAAAGCCTTAGGGAAGAAGAAAAAAATAAAGCTGTTCCACTCAATCTGAAAGCTGTCAGAAGTGCGGAGCAGTGATTCGCCATAATGGGCTGTACCGCATTTATCGGTTCAGTGCCACCACCCCATGCAATTCAAATTTTATGCCTTCGCAGTGCGCTAGTGCCCCATCCCTGAAACTGCACCAGCGAGAGTTCTGTTCCTTTTGTGCTTGCTTTAATTTCGTAAGCTGGAGCTCTTTCGCGTCATTTCGAGCACGTATTTTTTTCTTGCGCATCTGGAGCCTTTCTCCGGCATTTCGAACGCGCCATTTTTTTCTTGCGCAGCCGTTTTTTGTCTTAATCGTAAGAATCAACCAAATGAGTGTTCCTAACCATATGAATGCCGGCGCTGCCTGTTAATTACGAATATTTTGGCTCAAATGTACCTACAGGTTTCCTTGCGCTAAACCGAGAGATGTAGGACAAGAGCAAGCGGTTCATGAGTTTCGAACGCTAAGGACTTGGTATATCAACCGCTTGGCTTTCGAAGCCTCTAGAGTACGCCGCGATGACAGTGCTACAACGGAACACCCTGTTTCCCTACTTGGGTTCAGCAAGCGAGCTAGGACGACAAGACGAGCGCCTAAAGTGCTCTTCACTCAAATTATATTCTCGCATGACTACACACAGGTGCACTATTCAAACTGGATAAATTACACTTCTGGTACCAAACGTGATAGTACCTTTTTTACCGCACTGCCTGGAGAGGGCGGACGTATACCACATGCCAATGCAGACCTACTATTCATCGAATCACACACGTCAAGGGAGCTCCGACTGGCCTGCACAGCGATGACGCTTACTCCCATGGCGTAGTGCCACAGTGGCATTAGAGGCCAGTAGAATTCTCGAATCAGTATAGCAACCTTCTCTTTATTTTTGAAATAAAGATTTTTTCAATTATTTTATTAGGTACGCCTATACTCGATGCCATATTTTTCGCTCATGCTCCCTCCATGGAACGACTCGTGATACAGAACTCTCCCCAAAAGTGTCGTTTTTCTGTTACGGACGACGGACGCGGATTTTTTTGCTCGATGGGCAATTCGAGGCTTTCGCCCTAATGATGAAATATGGACAGATATTTCATATCCCCGCTACTCTTGTTTTGGTCCCTTTTGATGGTTCACAAGGTGTGCTGCAACACCTGGCCGGTTTTTTGCAATCAAGTAGAAACCCTTAGTGTCCGTCAGGACTGACTCCGTACTCTTTATATGTGACCTGGTAGCGCGCCCCAGACCCTTCGTTTTGGCGTTGACTGTTTAGTCGTTGGTTGGATGGAGCCGACAACAAATCATGGTCGTACAGTGTTTCTCTGAGATAACACTTAAAAGGAAACATAGCCGAGTGGGGACACCGTAGTGCGGCATTCTCCGGTTCACCTTAATGGCCTTGTCGTTGCTGGGCGCCTTTACAAAAAAACACCTGTGAGTCCATAGGATCACAGAGCTTATCCGCAGAGCCGTGCTGGATCAGGAACGGCAGTCGCACTCTTTCTACATTGTCTTGCATTTTCTGCATTAAAGAGAGAACGAAGTGAAGCCTAATGCTACTCAATGTTTCATTTGTTCTCCATGACGTCTACTGGGATTCCAGAAGCAGGAAAAATGCTCCAGTAAGCACTTAGTGTTTTCTGCAGTTCAGCACAGTAGAGGGTTGAAATGGCACCCTCGACGTGTTTTATTAAAGATCTCGCCTGGTTCGGTTATTTACGAACGAAACTATCTTGCAGATTGATTTTTGTGTTGACGGGCCGCTATCAATGCTTAAAACTGCCTCAAAATGTAAGGTGCTCAGGACTAATGCTGAAAAAACAACAAATTATCAAAAATAAATAGCTGAAAATCGTTTGACACAAATATTAAGCTGGGGGCCCGCACATGAATGATTAATGTAGCTAAAATTTGAGTAACTTCGATAAAACCACGCTCGTTTTATTTGTATTTCAAAATGAACTGGCTGCAGAGCACGGTTTCAGCTCTTAGCATCCCTTCAAATTCAATTACTGAACCAATTTTTTTGTGCTAAAATTGTCCTCAGAAACCCTGCCACACTGTCGTAGCCTTCAGGCAAGCCAACACATGACACAGGCTACCGACTGTATAAGCAACCGTAGGCTTGCTTGAAGGTGTTCGCAAATCTTGTGCTAGCCGAAGTTAACGAGTTCTCCGTGTAGAAGGCCATCCAATAGGTCAGCGCTTAAAGCCAGCATGCAAAGTTTTCATTGGGTAATTGGTATATCAGCTACTAGAATCGCTCCCTTATCTCCGACTTCATGGCCGCCACGGCACAGTGTGGGTCCAGACCGATATAAAGATAGTCCTTTTCCTTCCCTCTGTTTTTTTTTAATGCGAATGTATTTCTTAGTCGGGGGTTGTCGTGCGTTGGCCGGCGTGCGCCTAGCAACAGCTGTGGCGCGCCTAGCAACCGGAGCAGGTGGTAGCTCGAGCGGGAGTAGCGGAGGGCAAGGGGAGAGGAGGAGCGCGCTCGGCGTGTGAGGGCGCTCGCATCGCGGAGCTCGGGCGGAGTAGCGGAGAGTGAGTGGAGAGGAGGAGAGCGCTCGGGCTTGTGAGGGCGCTCGCATCGCGGAGCTCGGCGGAGAGAGCTCGCGCGCGGGGCGGGCGTGTTGCGCGGGTCTCTCTCTCTCCTCTCCGCGTACCCTCTCTCCGCTCGGAAAAATATATATAAATGCAGTGGAGCGCGCGCCTCTCTCCGTGACTGCTTGCCGCAGCGCACTCATCGGTGCACCCAATGCATTCGCATTTCCGCACGATCCCCTTCGGGGAGGTGGGGGGAGTTTTTTTTTATACTGTCCACCAGTTTTTTCCTTCAGCAAAATGTCTCGTGGTCAGAAACACTGCGATAACGGCCTGCAGTTCGACGCATTCATTCGAATCAAATTGCGGGTTTCATACCTTTCTAGATTTGAAAGAAAAGTCGCACATATACAGCCGGTTCCAGTTTATGTTGGTACAACCTTGGTTTCCTAGTGTTTCCTATCGCACTTCTGTTAAGCTATCTTCGCAAGAGAATTAGGAGACCTTACGTCATTCTTGTGAGCGAAGTGCCCTCTACTTCTAGGGCCAGATGGTGTTATCAGAAATTGCGGAATCATTTTTTGTGAACTCGCGGACGACTCGTGTATGCATAAGGCTGTAGCATTACCTTGCTTGCGCAGGCAGTCAGCAGAAATAGCGTCCCGGAGGCCGCTCCCCCCGTAAAACCAAGAAATAGTAGACGGCAACCAAGAAGGAACCGTTTGTGAGCTCACCTCTAGCGCCGCAAGAGCGGCAGCTCCCCAGCCGGCAGTCATGCTACCATGGTAGTGCAGTGGATCTTGAGTCATGCGCTTCTGTTCAAAAGGATCCTTGGAGACCTTGGACAGTTCCAACTTTCCCAAGGGAAAGCTTGGAAACAGCCAGCTCAGAAATCGAGCCATGGTCCGCTGAAGACGAAACGAAAGGTAGCCGACATGGTGAGAACGTGCTGACTCTGCATTTTGAGGAAGGAACAGGAGTGTCAATGGATAATGTTAACAACGAGTTCACCCCTCCACCCAACCATCCAGTGAAGTGGTAATGAGACCTAATGTAGGCTGGTGATAAATAAATTGTGAGCGTTCCCAGAGGCAGGGAGAGCAAAGAGAAGCAGACAGTAGACGAAGCGGCATTACCGCTTCCACTTCCACTGTCTGTTGTGCGGTAGTTCATTGGTTCATTTTAACGAGGCAAGAAATATATGACTAATGACATAAAATGTGCTCTCTGGGTAGCTCAAGCTTTCTTAATATAGCCGTGAACAGGTTGTTTATTCTGACGTGGCCCATAAATTGCTCGAAAGTCATGTTCGTCCGTAACAAGTGAGTCCTTCTGCATGGGTCACCACGCAATCAATTTGAGACACCGCTTGAGTACTGTTGCTTCGGAATCTTGAATAATTTGGGATGATCACAGACCTTCAGAGAACACCCGAAACCACCGACTGTGATGGCATACAATGTCATGCAAGCAGCCGAATGGTTTCGCAGGGAGAGTGCATTGACTGCACTATGATTTTACTCCCTTTTTTTCTATAACTAACATCCTTACACAGCTATCAAAAACAGAAAACTTTTAACAGGTTGCATTCTTCTGTTTTTGATAGGTTTTAAGGTTGTTATAAACACCACAACACCCTCAAAAGCGGTTTTTTTCTGTTCGTTTTAAGGCACCAAATTAAGGGTTTGTAAGGTAGGGGTTGTAAGGGTGTTAGGTATATAGAGTGATCTGCACCCTGAAGGGTTTAAGTCATTTCACAGTGTAGAACCAACCTTGAACCAAGTCGCCTCCTGTTGGAGAGGCCCCAGAAGAACCATGCCTGCGAAGCCGTTGGGCTCCCGCTGAACTGTCAAAACGCAGAGCAGGCCACCCTGAAAAGCAAGTGCCATGCACCAAGAGAAATATGTACACGTGCCGCTACAAATAGGGAAGTAGCTTATATGCTATTTTGAAAGGAGGGGATAAGCAGCATACACCAATGCTCACTTCATTTGACTTGCCAAAGCAAAACTGAGCAAAACTGGCTGAACTTAAAGTTGCTCCAAAGTGGATGAGTAAGGGTTGGCGACATTCGAGGTGGTTGAATTGTATTTTCTCTAGAATTACTAGTGAGACTTCCGCTAGAGTGCCAAGAAATTTCTGTGTAAGCCCAAGAATTTCCTGCAGTTATGTAATATTCATTATCACTTATTTTTATTACTTTCAACGGTGTTGAAACACCACCAGTGTAATATACAGAAAAAAGTCCTAGAGTCAAAATGCGGAAACGGGACCTTTGAATAATTATTACAAAGGACGAAATTGCCCCAATAACCAATCAGTAACAAAAACTAAAAAAATGAACATACCTTAAATAGAGAACAAGTGCATCAAGATAAACAAAGAACTCCACCTAATTAAATGCAGATTCAAGATATTTAGCGGCACATTACTTGCACAATCCAAATGCAAACAAGCATAATAAGGTACGGGGCAAAAGGAATACATGAGGTTGGCGCTTGCACTATGCCTACAATCTCTCTCAACACACGAAACTTCGAGTATTAAAGGGACAAGGGATTTGTTTAAAGGCTAAAATAAATGACATTGATTTTAGTCATGCAGATACCGTTCCGAAAAGACACAGCTGAAAAGGAAGGTGTCATTTGACCACAGTTACCGGAGACAGTTAGGTTGTAAGTAATTCTCATTGGCTGCGAACCTTATGGAGTTATTTTGTAGCAGGTGTTTGAAGTGGAGCCAGTGATAAGACGCTACACAAGGGTAGAATAGAGACGGACGACAGTGGATTCTCCCCTTGTGTAGCGTCTTAACACTGCTTTCCACTTCAAATATTATAAACCAACTGGCCCGGCTTTCTACTTAAGTAGCAGGTGTGTTTTAACAAATAACTGCCATAAAACATTAGCACGCGATAAAACATTACCACGCAATCGAAACAAAAAGTTCCTATGTTATAATGTATTTTTAACAGAAAGAACATTATTCTGTTGAAGTAAAACACTAGCGTTAGCATGGAATGCGTTGTTAGTAATGATAACAATAGCCTGATTTTGCATATGCTGTAGGGGTGCTAGATGTCGATTTCGTGCTGCCCTCTCCAACAGTACCATACGTGATATGACGAGGTACGATATTGCATGCGGTAAATCAACTACCGGATTTGTATTCTAGCATGCTTTATAGCCCCTACAGTGTTTTTTGTTGTAATAGCAGAGGTTTACTGGCTGGTGTAATAAAATATAGCCGAAGAGATAAAAACACTTAATGTTCAGAAATATCGTGCAGTGTTTGGAGCATGTCAGCTTGCCACCAAGAAAATCTTGCCGCCATCGCGTTTTGATTTGCCATGTTTTGAGTTGCAATAGTTGCATGCAGAGTTGCAATAGTTGCAGAGTTGCAATAGTTGCAGAGTTGCAATAGTTGCAGAGTTGCAATGCTTGCAGAGTTGCAATGCTTGCAGAGTTGCAATGCTTGCAGAGTTGCAATGCTTGCAGATTTGCAATAGTTGCATTATTGCGAAAAAATTTGATGTAGGCTGTAGGTATGAGTTCTATTCAACTGCGAGAAGTACTACCTCCCTAATGTAAGCTTATCTCTGGTGCGTCACGCTGATATCTTATAGGTGTATGTGGCAGCTGGAATCCCCTTCCAGCTGCGGAAAAGTGTCCACAATTCTCCTTGGTTGTCTTAGATAAGGATTTCTTTAACGTATGTATTACGCGGCAAATTCTATAGCTACTTAGCGTACAACCTGGTACTGATATTTCGCAAGGCAAAAGAAACAAGTGGAACACTGCATTTATATACAGTACAGCTCTCATTCCAGTAAGTGGGTCAGTAATAATTGATTGGCTGATTGGTTGATTAAAGATAGAACAGTGGAGTTTCAACTCTAAGTTTAGTAAATTTTGTTCAAGCTTATAAATGTGTCATTACAGAACTCATAGCTCAAAATTCGTGACTCAGTGGGAGCAAGAACGAGTTGTGTTGAGTCTACAACAACAAGTCCGTGCTTAACTCGATCCAGCACGCACTCTGAAGCCCGCTAACGTGTTACAGACTCACAAAAAAGACCCTACCGCTGGGGGAATTTGGACAACGTTTTATAAGTATAAATGCATGCTGCTTACGCACTAACTTCTGTAATCCCCAAGGCAAGCCATCTGACGTTGCTTTTGCCCTTTCCGGAAGCAGTTCACTTACCATCGAATGACCGATAAGGTAGACAGGCTTGCCAGGGAACTCACTGCGACGCATGTCAACGTGCCTCAGTATGTCATCCACATAGGTGTCGAACGACGTGATCGTCGCCCTGGGTCCCTCACTCTCACCGTGGCCCACTGAAAAGACGACACCGTGGCTTTTGGAAAATTTCCACCGAAACGCGGTTTTTCTAACCTCGTCAAATTTCGGCTACTCTGTAAAGCGATCCACCCTGTGAAAACCGCAGCCTATAACTAGCACCTTTACACTCTAGCAAAATAAAATAAAACACTTTTTAATAAGTTTTATTGTTCAGAACACGCTTACAGCCGAGAAAAATAAAAAATATACCGTTTAAAGGGTGTCTTACCATTAATACAACCCGTTGAAAGAGTGTTTCCTTGTTTTTTGATACGGCGTAAGGGTGTTATAGACAAAATGGGTTTAAATCATTTGACACTGCGAATAATTTACACTTTTGAATCACTGTCTATAACTAACCCCTTTACACCTAGAAGAAAAAATAAAGAAAAATATCCTTGCGGGCGTTTTATCGTTTCTAACACCTTTACACCCTCGCAAAAATAGAAGAAAACGCCCTCTTAAATGGTGTTTTAATGTTAATTACACCCTCTCAAAGGTGTATTTTTTAGTTTCTTGGTTGGGTGTAAGTGTGTTAGACAAAAATGGCGTGAATCAATGTACAGTATACAGTGTAGACAATCATGCATGTCAAGTGATAATCTAACATCTCGCACTGACGTCGCCAACCTACAGTAATAGCATTGAAACCGGTCTCTTTTAGGAACGGGACCCGTGGCCATGGCACCGATCAGAACGCCTTTAATTCCACTCCGTCCTCTACTCTAGCCAATGATGGTGATAGTATACTATACAAGCTCGTTGCCTTCGTGTTTCCTCAACATCCTCTCGCCCGCGACATTGATTCCTGCGCAAACACACATGCGGAGGACCCGCGCAGGAAGCCCCACAAAAGTAAATTACGGTCCGTTCAGCATCCTGGTTGTAATCTGTTGAGCCGGTCAGTCAAAGGTCGTGAGTGACTTCCTTATCTAGCGGTGCTTTGAGTACTAGTGCAGCCTCCTTGTACCGGCTATGTTTAGCGCTGGCAAGGAAAATACAACAAAACTCAGTTCGAAGGTATGATTTCATAGCGGGCTATCTTGGGTCGAGGTACTTTGCGACGTAGGGCTCACTTGGTTTCCTTGTTACTAGGTTGCTGTTTCCGTTGGTAAGAGTGAACAGCATTCAGCATCCCTCTCCTCCAGGATAATGGGTGACCCCATCATTGTTAGCATTCAGCTGTGATTGGCATCTCAGGTCGCGCTGTCACATCTTGTTCGATAGCCCTGTGCCGAAGTTTCTTTGTTCTGCGAAGATTTGATCTAGTGTTCACTACGGCTTCATTTGAACCCAGATAAGCCAGAACACCAGGCTTCTTATTTTTTGCCACACGCTTGAAAATGTCTTTTAGAGGTTCGCCAGTCTCTTGATTTCGCTGCGGTCCGAACGCGCTCTATGGCCATGGTGTGACACAAGATGCATAGTTCACGACGCATACAGAAATCTTAGTGGCTGCCTCCGGTGTCCCTGCTTAGAGCGATTCGTCGGCATGCAATAAACGCTTACCGAAGGTAACTGTTGAGGTGTGTAGCGGGCTGTGTGATGTCTGGAGAGAAGCAACTTTACTAGCAGTCTCAAGGCGTCTCCGTCAATGCTTGCCTTCCATGTCTTGTGAATTCATTCTGGAGTGGCCACTTTTCTATAATTTGTTGCGAAGGACCAAATTAGTGGTAATAGTCATTTTGAAGCACACGTCCGATTCTTCACATTCCTTTGTGTATACACAAAGGAATGTGAAGAATCGGACTCATTGGTCTTGGAAGACTATAGTCTTCCAAGACCAATGAGTTTCTGATTTGATTGTCAAGCCGAATGACGATCTGTTTTTGATGTGTGCATTCTTAAATGGTTTTCAGCAAACTTGGTTTCGCAGATGGTTGTTTTAATGCGCGGTCTGCCGCGTTGGCGAGATCCGAAATCGGTACCAGAAGGGTCTCTGAGCAGTAGCAGTTGGTCCACATACTCGATGTCATCTCAGGGTTCCATGTCGTCAGTGTGGAGCGTCGAGCATCCGGCCATAGGAGGCGCCGTCAACGAGCAAGGCCTCCGAGATCAAGGGATCAACAAGTTTCCCAGGCCTCGCAACCCTCCAAGATGCGCTGCTCCGTAATGCAGTCCATTGGGCCGTTCCTCTCGGGGTTTCGGTACCAAATGTTGACGAACTTGACCCGGGGGCGTATATGCGTTTCCTAGTCAATACGGCCAGCCGCCATCTTAGCTTGCTATGAGGGTTATATCAGAGCATAAACGTACCTAAAGCATACAAACCGCCCGAAATGAAATAAATAATAGCCAAAACGGAACTAAAATCGTTAAAAACCACGTTTTTGAAAAATATTCAACAGAAATAGCCGGAACCGTCCTAAAAGGGGCAAATACAGAAAAACGTACAAGAAGCTGCAGCTGAAACTGACCAAAAGGCAACGGAAATACCCGAAAGCCCATTTATAATGCACAAAGATGTAATAAATAGATTTTATGTGGGATAACAAATGTTAATATTCAAATATGACAAACCCTTGAAAATGAAAAAAAAGCGATAATGGGATTTGAACACGGGTTAGAATGTTTGCTTCGCAGGAGCGGAACAACTACACTACGAGACCGCGCGGTTTTGAGCGATTAAATTGAGGGCCACAAGCACGTGGACATAGCTTCAAACATGTGCCTAGATGGCGCCATGCGTCGCTTGGCTGTGCTGACTAGGAAACGCCTATACGCGACCCAGGGCCATGGCACCCCTCAGAAACCCTTTAATTCCACTTCGTCCTCTACCCTAGCCAATTATGGTCATAGTGTAGTACACAATCTCCCATCGTTTGGCTTTCCTCAACCCGGTTCACAGCTTCCAGATGGCGGCAATCATAATTTCGCTTCCATGGATGGCTACATGTTTGAAGGGAATACCGTTACCCACAGAAAGCGATAAATGTCCACTCATATACGCCTTGCCGTCAAATAATCTGCTGGGCCCAAGGTGAACATCGTTATCGCAACGAGCGGTGGATGCAAAGTCATCCACAGCATTGTAGATTTCCACCATCTCTTCGTCATCGACTCAACGTAGCGGGGGCATGATCTGCACGTTGTCTCGGGGAAGTTATTGGCACGCTCGTAACCATGAAACCTATTGTCCATAAGGGCTTCTAGAGAATGTGGCAGCGGCGGTGCACATTCTCAAGTACTGTGTCTGTTCATCTTTACCATAAGCGCTAAAGTTTTTATGTTTTTTTTTCATAATCCATTGTGCGACCCGGGGACCCGGTGGCCGCCGCGAGGCACGCGCTCATGAACGCGCGGAATTTTCTTGGTATTTTTTTCTGATACGGCAAGCTCACGACCAGTAACAACCGCACCACGGTTAAAAACGGTTGTCTGTCCTTTTAAGCATTCTTCATAACACAGCTGCAGCTCTCAGCTCCGAGGCCGCAACGATCCCGCCATATGTGCAGGCCTTCAGCGACGAGTATCTATCAAACACATTATGCGTGCTAAGAGCAGTCCGCGACTTGCCGTGGTCGTGAGCGAAGACGTAGCATTCGACTCTGGCCAAGTCGCAAGCCAGGGCGTGGTAGGCGTTGCCATGGCAGTGCTCACCGAATCCGTGCTCCAGGAACACCAGCGCCCTACAGCGGAAAGTCGAGAACATTTCGTGTGCAGTCATACAACAATTAAACGCGAACACAGGTTCGTGATTTGAGGCACGCCAGTTGGAACGAGCTTTTTGCCTAATCTAACCTTGGCGATGGAAAAACCTCTGAAACGCACAAGTTTCATCGGCTGCTGGATGCAGAAGCTGGCCAACACAAACTACGAGGCTTGTGAATCTCATGCTAGTCACTACGTTTAAAGAGACTGCCACCCCTTCAGGCTGACGCAGGAAACTAAGATCGTGACCTATAGGTATACCCACCATTCGCATTATATTACTGATGCTAAGGGCTATTCAATCAATCAGTTTTAGACTCAGTGCGCACTATCCGATACGCAATACAGTTTTGGTTTTTCTGACATTCCTACGATGAGTGGGACCTCCGCACTACTCATCGATTATCCGTGGTGAGTTGGAGACTACCGTCCATTTTCCTACTGGCTACAGTGGAAATCTTGCACCTATGTAGTAATTCGAAACCACCTGAGGGGCTAAGGCTATGTGCTATTGAGCACTGAGGTAGCTGCTTTCGTGGCAAACGCGAATACAAGAATAAGGAGTCATGTGTACGACAGGTGGCCGCATGGTAAACACCGCGGAGAGTTTAACTTGCTCTGACCACGTTTTTGATTCTGCGTGCCGCCTTGCCCGGGTGTATATTTCAACCGTAAAACAGCAAATTTTCAATTTCTTCAGATTCCAAAATAATATCCTTACGTGCGGCACACTCGCACTAAAAATCATAAGATGCAATTTTTCTGATTTTTAAATCACACACACACACACAAATGTATATATATATACACATACATACAGTCTAGTCCACTTATAACAACATCCAAGTGCCAAGGAAATCCCATCGTTATAACCGATAATTGTTGTAAGGGGGTTGCGAAAATAAAAAGACGGAACAGAGTTCACAACATTTTGTTCGCATGCCAGCAATGTCGTAGTACTACTAATTTGCGGAAAAGAAGCTACAATCGGTCACCTTTGCCGCGTGTGAAGCTAGCGCGAATCTTTTCCAAGAGCATCCATAGGTGCTTCACCTAGCTGAAGTAATCTTCCTTGGCGGAAACAAAGTTCCCGAGGGACTGTGTGACGCACTGGGCCTCCTACGAAGATACTACCTGAGTGGGCTGTGCAACTGCGTCATTAGAGTCATCACTGTTGCACTTCTGGTGCACAATATAACCGGATTGAATTGTTATATTCGATATCGTGGCACTTGAGCATTGTACTAAGCGGTTTATTTTACCATAGAAAGAATACGAAAGTTGATGGTGCCATGGCTGTTCATCGTTATATCCTATATATTGTTATAAACGGTATCGTTATAAGTGGACTCGACTGTAATATATATATATATATATATATATATATATATATATATATATATATATATATATATATATATATATATATATATATATATATATATATATATATATATATATATATATATATATATATATATATATATATATATATACAGAAAGATAGGTCAGCAGTCTACGACGCCAAAGGAGGCATAGGGGTGTGGTTAGGCTCTTTTCTTTTTCACTGCGGTTAATGAAGTGAACATTTTTTTTTTAAATATACAGAAGAAAGAAAGAAAAACACGCGCCCAGAGTGGGGACTGAACCCACGCCTTTCGATTACATGTCGAATGCCTTACCAATTCGAATTGGTAAAGCATTCCAATGCCTTACCAAGCCGAATTGGTAAGGCATTCGACATGTAATCGAAAGGCATGGGTTCGGTCCCCACTCTGGGCGTGTGTTTTTCTTTCTTTCTTCTGTATATTTAAAAAAAAATGTTCACTTCATTAACCGCAGTAAAAAAGAAAAGAGCCTAACCACACCCCTATGCCTCCTTTGGCGTCGTAGACTGCTGACCTATCTTTCTGTATTTCCTCAACGAGCCCCTCATTTCCTTACTATATATATATATATATATATATATATATATATATATATATATATATATATATATATATATATATATATATATATATATATATATATATATATATATATAAGAGAAGAAAAACTTCGAACAAGGTAAAAGCACGATTGTGGCCTACGTTTCAGCAAAGAGAACTTGCTTTCCTCAGGGCAATCTCTCGCCTGGCAGGCACGGTTTATATAGGGGGGTAGGACCCCAGGTGAAAGGAGAGGAAAAGATGGAAGGGAAATTGAGCAAGCTGATTGGTTTGGGAGTATGTCGGGGGAGAGATTGAGGGGCCAAGAAGGTTGTCTAGTTTAAGCCGCGAAGTAGGTCACACAGAAGTCAGCTGGTAGTTGATATTCGTGGAAGTTTTGGAAAGGATGAGAGGGTGTTTATTGACCCGCCGCGGGGTATTGGCCGCGAGGCCCACCACTGGAGAGGCCGGCGCTGCGATCGTTTTGACGTCACTCGTAGGATCACCGTTCCTATCTTGCTGCGTAGTTTGCTTGCAGCGCGTGACACTTCGCTTAGGAAGCGTGTTCTAAAAGTATTTTCGTGTTAATTTCCTTCGTTTGAAGTTAATTCTCAGTGAGTCAAGCGCAGTTCGACCTAATGGTGACTGTATAACCGTATAAACTGTGGTAGATTATCCGCAAACACCATGAGCGTGGTGGTGCATTACGCATGCGACCGAAGCATAAGCAGCGGCTTGTTTCCCCGATCAACAATGTGGACTACGACGATCGCCGAGGGAAGTTTCTAGATTTCCCTTGTTTGCAAGAAATGTATAAAGCAGGAAATCGTGAAGCGTTAACTGCTCACAGAAGCACATGCAGCCGCCGTGCCTGCCCGCACAGCCGACGGTGCGGCTCGAACCGACGCAGGTCGCGGCAGCAACAATTCTTGTCGCCGCTTTTTAAAATCACACAAGTCGTGGAAAAGAAGTTCCAGATTGGTGAAAGTGGATGTTAGTGTGATGAAAAATTCTGATAGGTAGTGTCATCAGCTGTGGTTTTCAAAGCGATGCTCAAATATCTGCCGCGATTTACGCCGACCGGCCGCGGAGGTCGGTCCCGGCAGCGCCGGCCCGTTCACGCACGGTGCGGCGAGCGGCCGAAGGATGGCTATATGCTTGCGCGCAAGAATCGGCCGAGGCCGTGCAGGTATCTTGATCGTCGATCGCTTCAACGGAAATCACCGCGCTTACAGAGTTCCCAGCGCGTTGAAACGTTCTGTTACGGACTGTCATTCGCAACTCTAACGGCGATGAAATATATGCTGCGACGCCAAGCCTAAAGTTCCCAACATCCGATTACGTGCATCCGAAGCCGGCTGCGAGCTGTTGGCGAAGGCCCTCCCGTCGCGCACGCGCGTGTTGCGTTTGGGTTCCTCTAACTTCTTGGGGGCCCCCAACACTCGGTTCTCCTATTCTAAATATCCCCATTACCCGAAATCATTAACGACGTGTTTCTCCTTGTACGCAGCCTCGCCTTCTGTGAGCAGTCGTGAGTTTCGAAATTGATGCTTGAGAAATGCCGGCTTACTGTAAACATACAAAACACGCTGCAATTATAAATTACCACGCCGAGCACCTAATGAAAACTAAATATAGCCTTGTCCGAGCCCGCTCGAAGGCGTTAAAAACTCGCGTTCATACCGTTCATACATTGCGGACAAGTCGCGAAAAGTAAACATTAGCAGTGCAGAGTACAGGCTACGGCAGTGATCGTTAATCAAATCCGGGCATGACTATAAAAACATCGTAGGGGAAATAGGCTCTGACCAAGCCAAACTGCAGACCATAACAATACTTTTAAGCATGTGCGGCGAAGCAATCTGATCAGCCTTCTCGCGTCATTCATTTACCAGGCAATACGAGCAGTTCGCGCGGTGAGATCATAAGTGAGCGACGCGTTTCCGTCGCTGTTACAAGGTGTTTGCTTGCACACACATGTCCCGTCACAAGTATTTCATAATGAATTTACAGCGTACTTTTCTCGGCATCAGTTCCATCGTCCTTGGCGTTAGCTGGCTGCGTATGTAAGAGCTGTGGGTCGCGATTGTAGCAACTACCTAAACGCGGCGGTGTCGCCGGGAACAAGCGAGTCGCTGATTGCTTGCCCGAATTATTTGGTTTACAGACAACTTTTTTTGGTAATTTGCATCAAACCCACAAGGAGCGGGCGAGACGGTGGCCACTAGAAAAAAACACGCTTCCGCATACGCACGGGAAATCTGCTGTAGCAGACGACAACACGATTCGGCGTCCTACAAGTGACGTCACTCGTAGGTGGCGCCACGGTATGTCCTCGAGGCCAATACGGAAAGGATCTCAGATCCGCCGGAAGCAGACCAGGCGGTGAGGGTGGGGTCCTTATCAGAAACTATCTGCCAGCCTCGGGTCAAAAGAAAAGATAGAGACAGGGGGAAACTAACTAGGTCAAGGAAAAAAGAAAAAAAAGAAGAAAAAAACAGGGAGGGAAACCACATAAACCCACACACAAAAGAAAAAGCAATGACCCGGCAACAGAAATGGCATGTGTTACCCAAGGCAACATTCCTGGAACAGGCCTGTCCTGAAACTCAAAAACGAAAAGATAAAGTTAGAGTGACGTACGGGGCACAAGACCACGCGGAGTAAAAAAAAAAAGAGAAATAAATAAAATTGAATTCAAAAAGCAAGGTTGGAGGGATGAGGGCGAGTATTAAGCTATACGTTTAGGAATGAAAAAAAAAAGAAATTAGGTGACCAGGTACAGAGCAGAGTGAACGGTCATAGTCTTTGGATGAGGTATATGCACGAAAATGCCTAATGCTGTATTCCTGGTGAATATCGCAAGGATTCCAAGTTGCCCTTAGACGCATTAATTCCAGCAGGTTCCATGGAGTTGAATTTGTGAAGTAAGTAGGATTCTCGGTATTTCCTGTCCCTAGGAGACTTAAAATTTGACTGAAGTATATATAACTGATAAGTTATATTGTTAGGCCCTATATTGTTAGGCCGTTTGTTAGGCCGCTCCTGCAAGCACTTCACGACAACCTTCCTGCTAATAATCAGCCGGCTATTTTCATTTTTGCGCGGTGACAGAGTTTCAGTGACCCCTGCACACGTACGGCAGCGAAGATATGCGGCTGAATATCAACGGAAAGGGGTTGTGTCGCGCTTGGAGGAACAGCCTAACCGACGACGGTTGAGCGACCAGATTGTTGAGCGCATGCGCGCTAGTCTGGCTTATTTCGCCGCTTTCCAATTCGATAGCCAACGGTCATGCGGTACTATCAAAAGGTCGGTGGTTGTACACGATACAGGGGGCTGAGCGCAAAGGAACTATAGCAGCGGAGGGCACAGCCTTCGATGCATGTTGTGACACCTGGCTGTAAGGTTCGCGATCTCTGCGCATGCGCTAGTCTTCCGTACATTCGGTACAGTATGCCCCTTACAGCGGATGTCTACTCAGTGGAGCGACGCTGTGTATTCTTGAGTTGCGCATTTTAACACTGCTACGCAGCTGATCAAGAACCAATTGTCCGGCCCAAACTTTCGCATATATTATGAGGTCCATTTTACTTGCTGTGTAATCGATGGAATGGCACTTCATAATCGGCAATAGAACATTCTGTCATACTAATGAACCTCTTTTCACTTGCGCACTTCGGAGTTAAGGGCGAGGGAATGATTTATAGTACCCTACCCCCCACTTCAAATCGAAATAAATGAACCTAGCGAGAGTACTTTTTACGTTATGCATGTAGCGGACAAAAATTCGCTTCACCGCGCAGCGGTGTTAAAAGACGTCACTACAATTGCAGCGTGAGTACGTTGAAACGGCACTCGATTGAGCTGATAGCCGTATTCTAAAACACCACAAGACACCCACGCATGCGCGAAGTTTCTGAATCCAGCAGTCAGACAGCGCAGTCTCTAAAGAATTCTATGCACCATTCGTATTTTTGTTGTACAGTCGCGTGCGATTTGAAGGTAATCGCACGAGCGTCGACTGACCACGACGATAACGCCCCCGCACGGCTTGTTCAGAAGGACTTAATTCTTCGAGCCCGGAGAGGAGCAGAAGAGTCTGGGGCCCTGGAAGGAGGGCACCACCCCTAAGACAATCGCGACACCTTCTTTTTTCCCAATGAACGTCTAATCTCTCTCTCTCTCTCTCTCTCTCTCTCTCTCTCTCTCTCTCTCTCTCTCTCTCTCTCTCTCTCTCTCTCTCTCTCTCTCTCTCTCTCTCTCTCTCTCTCTCTCTCTCTCCTGCGCCTGGTTCCTTGTTTAAGCATTTTCTCACCCTCGGTCGCTGTTTATTCAAGCCGCCATCACTCCCGCGGCAAAACTTGTAACCCCTTCCTCTTTTGTTATCGCATACCAAAAGACACCCCAATTGTCGTATCTTACCGCAGTTCTCGAAAGGTGCGCACAGACACAATGTTCGAAAATTGCGGGCATTTATAAAAATGGGTGCTATCACTGCTCACGATAACCAAGAAGAAAGCCCACATGTGATTACCATCACACAAAATCATCACAAAGCGAAAAGGGTGGTTTACTAGCCGCGGGAGTGATGACTGCTTGAAGTAATGGCGCCCTAGGGAGAAGAGAATGCATAAACTAGGTCCGAGGCCCACCGAAAAATGCCGCGCAGGGGCGTTATCGTCTTTATCGGTCGAAGCTTGCGCGATTACCTTCAAATCGCACGCGACTGTACTCTGCTGTATACCGTTACAGGTTTGTGAAAGTTATCGTATACGCCCTTTGTCCTTCCTGTCGAACTGGAACCCGCGGCAAGTGGCAATCAGACGCGCAACTCTTGCGGTAGCGATATAGAGGAACTCTAGTTACGGCCGTCTCGGCCACCGCTCCCGAACTCCGTTTATCCTTTGGGGCACCTGTACTCTGTAACTGCTTGCACTCGTTTTTTTTTTTTTTTTTTTTTTTTTTTGCGGTTTTCCTCTGTTTGCACGCAAAGCTTGTGGTTGTGGCATCACCTTCTTGTTGTCGTTTCGGGAAATGAACATGGCCCCGAAGCCACTTATTGTACCATGACTCCGCCTGCCGACTATCTAAAACGCACTTGTTTTTCTGACCCGCAACCGCACATGTAGTTTGTTAAAAAGCATCGCTGGTAGACTGACAGAGTAATTACACTAAAAGCTCGTTAACTCGAACTCGAAGGGAAGCATAAAATTGTTCGAATTAAGCGGAGTTCGAATTAGCGAGCGGGTGCTATAATGAATGGACATCGCGCCACACAGTGCGGGAAGAACAGAAAGAAGCCACGTCAGGACTTGTTATTGCGAATTTGGCGCTAGGACACGTTTGTGGCAGGTGATTTCGTAAAATGTTCATGGAACTCGAGCAGAAAACAGTGCCGGCGGCGCAGCGCCCGCTGCGGAAGCCAAATTAGCTGTCAAGCAGCGTAGCGCACCTGCTACGCGGTTGTTATTCTGTTTCGTTGTTTTGCATCTCCAGTAAATTTCGTTTAATTTAGATTTGCAGCACATTTTAATCACTCTGGGCAGGCTTCTTCTGCGAGGAGCGATGGAAACCAAGGGATCCCAGTTCGAATTAACCGCTGTGAATACCGACGCGTTCGAATTATCGGGAGTTTTCCCCCATTGAAATATACAGGTCTGTGCCTGAACTAGGGCGTCATTTCGGATTAACTGTAAGCTTGAATTAACCGAGTTCGAATTAACCTGCTTTACTGTATTACGCCGTCCCATTAGTTGTTACGCGGTATACGGATGATGTCACGGGGAAACGCGAAGCACAACTGAAAGGTCTGACTTACCTGGTTTTGTTGGCCGTCGCACCAAAAACGCCTCCTTGCAACGTTAGAAGACCGTTAGAATCCGAGCGCAAACGCTATTCCCAACCTCGGACGCCGCTACGGAAGTGTTTTGATGTGCCTGTCTACAGCAGAACGCACAACAATATCGGCTTACTCTAAACTGGAATCCTGTTGTTTCCCTTCCCTCAGGGGCGGAAAAGAAAGAATGAAAATAAAGGGCTGAAAGCGAGAATAAATAAAAAAAGAAGAACGAGGACAAGCGCAGCCCACGCTGATTAGATAGGCTGAGAGCGTTGCGCAGCGTCGTTATTTGGAGATTACTTAGCCGGTATGATTGATTGAAGTAAAAGGGAAAAAAAATCGGCACTGCTACAGAAAATAGGATGGGAGGGATTGTGCTACTTTGAGAAGGGAGGGAGGGAGAATTCGGGGTTAGCGTTAGTTGTGGACCTGGGGTGCTATTCCAGAAGGCCCGAGTTCGAGCAAGACTCGGGCAAGGCAGAGCTGTGGGGATAATAAAAAAGTGCAGGTAACATCTACGTTTTAGGTCTTAAGATGTACGGCGCGATAGCGTTACTTCGGCCTGGATTGCATTGGTTTTAGATTGGAGTTCATGCATTTACCTTTTATGTTTTCCAAGCCCTACAGTTCAGCGATAAGAGCTGGAATATCAGCAACAATGTTTTAATCACTGCTGCACAGAAAAGCACAGGCCATTTACACTTTTGTGGCTTAAGATGCGGGCGTGAAAGTTGGCGGCTGCGGTGTGTTTATCAGTTCGAGCAAGAATATCATATTGTTAGTGTTTCAAAAGGTTTATTCTTTAGCGTCGTGGCCTGGCTGAACGTTTTGACTTTTTTATAACACACACACTTAGAGAGACCTTTATTGAGAAAGATTTATTCAAAGTTTGGGAAAACGGGATATAGAGAAGGTGTACCACAAGGGCGGAACCTATACTGCGCTGCCCCAGCAACAGCTGGCGCTGGCATTAAAGTGACAAGCTGGCCAGGACAGCCTCGCATGTGTCTATGTAAGAGTAATATGCAATGTTTGAGTTGTTCGCCCCTTAGAATATCCTTGAATATTAAGAAACGTTCTCAATATCTTTCCGGAGGGACGTGTATCAGTCATTGTCAAAAGGAAGCATGGTATGCAAGTTTGCCTGGATCTTCGTCGGCGGCACTTTTCCCATCCAGACCCTTTTGTCCGGGTGTTGATAGGATGTGAACCTTCATCATTGTGGATTTAAGAATGCTCCTCAATGGTTTAGGTATTGTGCCTGCCTCAGTGGTTTATGCACTGTGGCTGCGGCCAAGAGACTAATGACCTTTTGAGCGTGTGTAACGATGTTAAGCATCTATCTGGTAGTTCCGCTTGGCGGATCGCCAAGATTCCTGTTTTTCCGTTACTGTGAATAGGAGGGAAATAAAAGCAAAGCGAGTGCCATGGTTCCAGTACGACGGTTGTTGCCTTCGTCCTTTCAAACGCCCGGGCACCGATGTGGAATATGTTTTCATAGTTTTGGAGCTTTCCTTGGCGCAATTTAATCCTAGCTAGTTGCGTACGTTTTGGTCTATGTTTTTGGGTCGGCCATATAGTGGAGTGCTTATTGTTCCGTCAGACGGCACTCTAGACCTAGCCTAAAAATAGAGAATCGTCGGTTACTGTTCTAATCAGAGTGACGCGTCCCCACTCGGGAGGGTTCAAGAAGACAATGAAGAAAAGATGTCAGCTATAATTGCCCTCATCCTCCCCGTCGTCATTCCTTGATCTACTAGCCAGCGCATTGTCACATTCTTCTTCGCTGTAAAA
Organism: Haemaphysalis longicornis; assembly: GCF_048455015.1. NCBI lineage: Eukaryota > Metazoa > Arthropoda > Arachnida > Ixodida > Ixodidae > Haemaphysalis > Haemaphysalis longicornis. Next base: position 131,627,419 of record NW_027526204.1, on the reverse strand, counting down.
AATAGCGCTACGGTTACTGATAAATCGCTAAAAGGTTGGTTGGTTGGTGCCTCAATAATGAAGGCACGTGGCTACTCAGGGGGATTTGCCAAGACAGAATGAAAAGGAGACAGCTATCAATCCATAATCTTCTTCGTCGTCATTTCTCGAGCTACGAGCTGCCGCATCAACATCGTCATCCCCGTTGTCACAAGAGGAAGAAAGAGAAGTGAACAGCGAGAATGGATGAGGAAGCCTCTCTATCGAACGAGCCGCCAACGGAAAACGAGAAACCGCAGCCACAACCCCAAGACGGCCCCCATGGCGTCCCCATAATCCGAAACAGCGAGTTCCAGAACGCCGACGGCTTCGACATCTGCTGCAAATCGTGGTTAACGGAAACCCGCCCCAGGTTCGTGCCACCTCCGTTTCGCTTCACTTCGAGATCTGGAAGATACCTCGCAAGTGATGTTCAATCGCTTGTCTTGGTACAGCCTCCTTCGCGCTGCTGGTCGAGCTGACACCCGCCACGGTGGCGCAGTGGGTAAGGCGTTGTGCTGCTGAACCCAAGGACGCGGGTTCTATCCCGGTGGCGGCGGATGCTTATCAGATGAAAGCCGAAAGCGCAAACTCCAGCGTGTCGAGAATCCACCACACGTTAAAAATCCCCAGATGGTCAAAATTAATCCGGAGCCCTCCATTACGGCGTGCCTCATTGCTCAGGCGTAGCTTCGCCGCGTTAATCATCCAAGGTTTCAAAATTGGTGAAACTGGGCTTAGACGTTTACATTTGGCTGTGAGTATATAAGACTATTGCGCAGTAAGCATTTTAGTTTGGCCGGGTGGCTGAATCGAGTTACAGACAGACAGACGGACAGACAGAGAGACAGACAGACAGACAGACAGACAGACAGACAGAAAGAAATTTCTGGGTTTAAGTAGCCCAAGAAAGACTATCGTCTTTAATAAAATTTGTTCTGACCTCTCACCTAAATTCTGCGTCACTGCATCGCAGCTCCCATGCTAGAAATATTACCAGTTCATCCAATTTCACAAAGTGGAATGGTTCATGATTTTATGTCCAGTGCAAGTTCGGTTTACCGTCAGAACCAACTAACTCACACCAATTGTTCATTAAGAGATATTTCGTTTCGTTTGCACTTGCAAGCCACATTGGTCAGGGGTTGTCGACGCAGGGGGCTCGTGTTCATGGTGCACGGATACAGCGAGCACTGCCACCGGCCCCACTATGACACCCTGGCCACGGCTTTGGTCGCACTCGGCTGCTGCGTCTTCACCCAGGACTTGGGTGAGCCGCCCGAAGAGCTTGGCACACCAGTGTGCGGGATTTCATAATTATGAATAGATTGTATTGTGCTCGTACTTTTTAGAGCCGTGTTTTTATAGCTTGAATAGCGGTAGTCACTAGCGCTTTTCGTGTGTTACAGTATAACAAGAGGTATCACAGATATTCAGCAACGCGTAAACCACTCAATTTGCACACAAATTTGTGGTCGTGGCTTTCGGTATTCTTCTCCTCTCTGCTCTTCCACTTTCCCTTTAGGAGTAAAGTTGGCTCCCTTCGAAATTGCAGCTGAAAGCCGACAGAGCTGATAATTCGAGCTGTACTATATTGCCGCGAACCATGCATTGGGTTTGTTTATTTGTGTTTTGCTTTTACCGCCCGGCTGCGCCGGTCTGTGTTATCTCCGTGCCAAGGGAAGCGCGTGTTCCATTCTTTCTTTCTGTGCCGCATGTGTTATCTGTTCTGATAGGGAGAGCATTCCGATCTAACGTGAACATCCCGGAATAATCTTCTTGCATCTACAATGTTCTCTATGCGAATCGAGGGTTCCAGAACCACGCGCGCCGAAAGATAAAAAGCCTGCAGAGCAGACGCCGGGGCATTCAATTCTGCGACGCTCGCTGACGCAAGTCACTTTGTTGACCGCTGCTTCGCCGCCTCTGTATTCTTTTGAGTTGTTAGGGGTGCACAAGTTCGCTCCAATAAACTTGTTCCTCCTGCAAGACAACTGCGTCGTCCTTGGCTTCGTGACAATATCAAGTTATAGCTGTACTATATCAAGTTAGCCTATATCAAGGAGGCTTCTGCAAAAGTCGAAAGAAGAGGGTACAGAACGCAAATCGCGTTGTGCAACTAGTAGGCCATGTTCAAAGATGTAAATAAGGGAATTGAGAGCAGTGTATGAAGTTTGTCTTACTCACATGGCGGCGTTCAAGACTTAAAACATTTTATCACACGTTGGCGACTTACGCCGTTATTTGAAACACATCCAAGAACACAACTTATTATTTTCCACGCCTCGTTTGCTTAAATCAAGTTAAAATGTCTTCTTTGAAAATGTAAATATTTATGTTCTAATCGTTTCGGTTACCGAAAGCAGCTATTGAGCCTTAAAACGCCAAGGTATTATGACGTTCACATGAAATTGAGGCCCGTCATGAAGCCAATGTAAAATTATGAAGCCTTTATTGAGGTCCAGATGAAATTACGAGGCCTTCTGTAAGACCCATGTGAAATTGAGGCCCGCCATGAAGCACATGTGAAATTAATGCGCCATCCGCATTGCTGACACTTCGTTCCGCAGTGGGACACGGCAAGAGCAGCGGACCTCGGGCATTCGTGAAGTCGATCGACACGTACGTGGAAGACGTCCTTAAGCAGGCCGACGTGACAAGGCGGAGATTCCCGCGCAAGCCTGTCTACCTCTTCGGGTATGACATGGTCAGTGTTTTCTGCGGACTTTATTTAGGAATGACGGCGTGGCATATCCGAGCCGATAAATGCGCGAATCGGAAGGTTACGCCGTCGAACCTAGTTATAACACAGATATAGGGAATTATCTTCAATAGCGATCTAAATACGAACGTTGTTTTGCGCGCTTTATTTCAGCGACACTTATTCTGTTTATAACGAAACCAAAACCGCCAGTGCCCCGCGCGATATCGGCTATAACAAAGAAATATTGTGTTCACTCGACGCTTATACAGTCAAACCCGGCTATAACGAACCCGGGGAGAGGGAATTATGCTATATATCGAACAAAAATATTTCAGTTACGGAAATACACGGGAAACATATTCCTTATAACGAAGTTCACATCCGATATATCGAACTCTGCGCGCCTAGAATGGCCGCCGAAATGCATGGTCTCGGAGCGGTGATTGAGATGTGGATTGGCCGCGACCACGGAGCAAGAGCCGCGACTGAGACATTGCGCCTTGCACGGAGCGACGTGACGCACGACACTTTCAAAAAATTTCCGACGCGCCGGACTCACGACGGAGCCCGCCCACTCAGCGAATGCGGACCAAGACACCAGCATCGGTGAAGAGAAAAAAATTTAATGTTCCGGGAGGAGCTCGCCAACGTTCCCGATGATGTCGCGAGTGAAAGCCGTCCGACGCTTAAAATGAAGCGCTTTCGGGAGTCAATGTGCTCCGCCAATGCTTTTAGGGTTTTGGAGGACGCGGACCCGAACTGGTGCAAACAATGTTTCGTGTAGAGAATGCTATGCTAGTTGAAGCTACCAAAACGAAAGTGAAAACAAAAATCACCGCTTTTTTTACAAAGTAGGCAATTAAGGCGGAAAGTAGCTTTATTACTTGCAACAAATGTATGATTTTGGGTATGGTAATGGCTACTTTGCTGTGTGCGTTTCTGCATGCGGGAATGGCGGCGTTGGGGTGGGAGGAGAGGGAGGGGGGCTCCCGCGGATCGCGAAATCGTAACAATAAGCTTTTTAAGATTGGTTCGGCTATATCGAACTATTGGGTATATCGAACTAATCGATGTGCATATTGCAGTTCGCTATAAAGGGGTTTGACTGTACTCGATAGCTAGTTTAAAAAAGCAAGCTATAAAAACATAGCAGATAAGTTTGTAAAATTACAGAAGTAGAAAAGGCCCTTTCGTGCGTGGACACTGTGGAAAACTTCATCCGGAAGTAGTGTGAATAGCCGCTAGGCGAAGAACACATCCTTCTTCAAATAAATTAGAACGCAGACCTGTTTTCTCAAACGTGCTTTGGTTGTATTGCAATTTCACGTTTTCTAATGCTGCGGTTCATTTAGTTTGAAATGCCGGAAGGAGACAGCAAAGGATTACCTCGTGTATAACCCGTTCGAAGCCTATAATAATGCGTGTAATATGTAGGATTTTTGCGTGCGCCAGATTGTCGATCTGTAAGTCGATTTATACCACTACTGTTACAACGAATATCGGCTATAACGGACTAGGACTAATTTGCGGCCATGGTGCCACTTCTTTATAACAAGGTTCGACTGTAACATGAAGTAAAACCCCATCAACTCGAACCACTGAAGCCCGGGGACAGATTTCAGTTACGCTATGTTGTCGACAGAATAAACCATCTACCAAGTTTTAATTGGACAGGCCGCATATTTCTTTTTAACCGCGTATACCGGACAACCGGACAACCGTACGCAACTGAGAATATCTTTATCTATGAGAAGAAAAATAATGAACATTAGGCATTACAGTGGCACAGGTGCCCCAAAAGGCTGTTTTTATTATGCAGCAGGGCGTGAATTCCAGCGTAATAGTTGAACATGAATGTATGAATCACTCAGATAAAAAAAATGAGCATCTCTGAAGTGCAGTGCACTGCTGAGATAAAGGCTTTCTCGGAAGCAAAAATGTCATAAAGAACTTCAAACGTCATTCTTATTTATGGGGGGAGGAAGACACGATGAAAAATTTTCATGCAGTACGGCTTTCCTGGTGATGAGGTTGAGGCTCAGGCAAGATGGTTCAGGGTTAAGAAAGAGGGGAACAGGGCACAAAGGGCGATGCACAAAACGAATAAAAAGGGACAACCACAGCGTTAGTGGTTGTCATTTTTTCTTCACCTTGCGCATCGTCCGTTTTGCACTGTTGCCCTCTTTGTTTCGCGGTGAACTTGAATACCTACGAAATCTAGGGATGGCTGGTTGCCTGACTCCAGACTTTAAAAAAATGGCCTCAGTGACCTTACGGAAATCGGATGAGTGAAGAAACCAAAAACCCATACAGAAAGGCCATGTGGCTTGTGCCTTTCTACAACTACAACTGCTGCAATTGGTCCGTGAGTACCGAAAGATTAAACACCTTTTGAGCTTGAGGAGGTTCGACGGAATAAAGGTGTGTTTCTGGTACCTTGATACGGCTGGGTGTCTTGTATTCATATTGTGCTCGCCTCCGTCCCTTTGTACGACCCAGGGAGGCGTAATATCCATCATGGCCGCTCAACGAAGACCCTTTGATTTCGCCGGAATCGTCTTGATGTCACCGTTAATGGCCTTCGCCAAACAGCGCATCACATGGTTCAAGGTGCGATCTCGGTTCCTGTCACTCAACACATTTCGTAGTGTGCAGAGCAGAGTGCACTGAGTGAGGCACAGGGACCTGAACTTTTGACTTGAAGATACTCCGGCCCCGAGGTGTCGGTAATTCTGTACTAGGAAACTTTCTGGCGCTAATGTTACGCAGACGAGGAATAACACACACGAAGATGAAGTACTCACTACCAACTGTAATCTTGTCTCTTGTCTAAAGCTTCTGTGGAATATCATATACGCGATATACTGGTCTCCCGCCACTTTTGCCACCAGCGTGAGCTCTTGTACCTACATGTAGTGATGTGTGATAAATGACCTTAATTCCCAGCTTCTCGGCTTCTCGGCTTCCCAGCTTAAAATGGCGCGGGTGGTGGTGGTTACAACATTTATTGAACATTTGTTAGCCGAAGTGCAGCCTCTATGAGTGGGGTCCTCGGTCCAGGACTCCAATGGCGGACGCTATTCGGCGGGCCCGCTCGATCAGCCGTTGTTGATCTTGCGGGGCAGTGCTGGACAGAGCAGCCTCCCAAGAGGAGAGGGTGGGAATGCGTATAGGGGTGAGCCCGTCTGGTGGACGCGGACACTCCCATACGGAGTGGTAGAGTGTGGGAGTGGGGCTCTGGCAAGCCGGGCAGTTGCTAGGGTATTGGGTGGGGTAGAAGAGGTGTTTGTGGTGTAAGTTTGGGAACGTGAAGCTAAGGCAAGACCGAGTAGGCGCAAGGGAAGGTGGAACGGGAATGACGCGACGAAATGGCGATACTGGTGAACGGGTGGAGTAACGGGTGGAGAAACGGGAGGAGTAACATGCCGCTGCCAAAGCGGGAAACCGTGACCAATTACTTGTTTCTAACGCAAAGCACTGGCGGAAGTGTGCGAGTAGCGTGCGAGGAGCGCCGTGTTGCGGGATTCTCAAGCCGGGACAAAGCAAACGCATCGGGCCAGGCCTCGTGCTCGCGAGGAAGAGGGTTGATGCGAGAACGCATTCTGAAAGAATACTTAATGGATTCTTTTTGAAAGCGGAGGTTTCCATGCTTCATTGATGGCCCTGTTGATAGAGCAAAATTCGCTGCGTTAAAGCCACCTTTAGGCCAATCGAGCGCCTCAAGAAGAAAACGCTTGGTGTGCTCGGAATCAAACCTGCGACCCTCACGTTATCAATCCAACGTCGATCCCATTGCGCCATCATCACTTTTTTTCTTTATTGCCTGCTTTTACACGCTACCGGTACTTGGCAACAAAACCACCAAAAGAGCTCATCATGGGTTTTGCCACCGACGCGTCTTCCATTGAGAGTTTTTAGGCAAATTAACTCATCGGTAACTGGCAACCACTCTGGCGGTTCTGCGTGATTGCGGTACACATCCCGTAGATACAACACTTTTGATGAAATTCTCGCGCACAGGTAGCGCAGCCATATCTGTACGACCCACAGCCATTCTTATTTCCTATATACAGTAGAATCTCGATAAATGAAAATCGCTTAAACAGAATTGCGGCTTAAACGGAATAGTAGCCTGTAAGTTGGTTGGTTTTGTACTTACTTAACGTAAAAACTCTAGGTAATCGGAACTAAAATTTCCGCGTCACCGTGTGAACGGATTGATTGATTTGATTGATTGCAGGGTTTAACGCGCCGACGCAACGCAGGCGACGAGGCGCGCCGTAGTGGAGGGCTCCGGATTAATTTTGACCACCTGGGGATCTTTAACGTGCGCCGAAATCTCGTACACACGGGCGTTTTTGTTTTTCGCCTCCATCAGAAAAGCGGCCGCCGCGGCCGGGAATCAAACCCGCAACCTCGTGCTCAGCAGCGCAACGCCTTCGCCACTGAGCCACCGCGGCGGGTCACCGTGTGAACGGAACCAGAAATGGAACTTCTTGTGAAACTCATTGGCATGGAAATCAGCATTTTCAGCCTCGTCTCGTTAGTGGTCAGCCGTGTTAGCGCAACAAATGTAACATCGCAGTTCTTGTTCCAGTCGTTCGGTCTCGATTCAAGACGCCGAGGTTACAGGGCTCAGCTCCTGCGGCCTCATTCGTGCCATTGTGGTGCCATTCGCGCTTCATTACCGTGTTGCCGCCTTCTAAATTCGGTGACTGACTGGTAAGCACTCGCGAAGTTGATGCCTCTAGCCTGCGTGAAGATGTAGTTGGAAGGACTCAAACAAAATAATTGATGCATTTTGTAGTGCGCAGCGACTCATTGTTGCCAAATCAACCTTGTGAATGCTATGCCTAAGGCTCTTGTATTTTTCGTGCTTTGTGAAGAACTGTCAGCTACATTCACCTTCTAGTGCTTATAGTTCCATGAAATAGTATTAAGGGGATGTACGCACATAAATCTGCACTTTCACACATATATCTCAGTAAACGGAACTCCTGTTAAACGGAACGATTTTTTTCAGTCCCTTGAAGTTGCGTTACTGGAGAGTCTACTGCCGCACTGGTAAAGACGTTGAACCATGATCCTGTCGTGTGGGACGCTCCAATGATTCTGCACCGGCAGAAAGCGATTTCCGTGGGGCATGACTGGCAATTCGCTTTTCAGTGCTCGTTGCAGGATATCCCAAGAAAACATAGTGCCCCAGCATCCAATGAACACGTGATCAATGCTATCAGGCACATTGCATAGCTACATTTCATGGTCCATGGTACAAACATGCCCTTCCCCGCCAACCAGCTAGCTACTGATAGAGCGTGCAAATGCAACTTAAAGAAGCCTAAGTTTCATTGCTGGTTATATAGCCACTTTTTTCACCAGTTTCAGAACACCCAGTCTTTACCATTTAGAATACATTGGTCTGTGCACTGGTACAGAAAGAACATTGTCATGTAGATCTTTGTACAAGTGTTTCTTACTAACTACACACAAGTATTCTTTAGAAAAACGTACACAAAGAAATTTAAATGAAAGCGCGACTTCACGCAAACATCCTCGTACAGAAGGAAAGAAGATATCACTTGAGGATGCAACAAACTCAGGCAAGCAATTTCCCATACTGACTTGTGTTAACATGCGCAAAAATTGATCTTTTTGATTGCGCAGAAAAAATCCTAGTTATCTCTTTGCTATACGACCAAATAAACACGGCGAATACCTGTGCAGCTTTTGCGCATTCACACGCGAATTTCTCGATATCTGCAAAACATATGACACCTTTGCGGTCATAAACATATTACGCACAGTGGCTAAAGCGCACAGGGACAGATGGTGACCCTTGCACTCCTTCACTTCCCCCTCACCTTTTCTGTTTCTTTTTCCCAATGCTCCGAATTTTCACGATTATACCCAAGCGATCCGGTGACTCACACCATTTTCTGTTTTGAAAAACCGCTGACGTGTTCATCCAGTTTCTGTGCCAAAATCAGTTGGTCTTATCCGAATTGATGACAGGGCCGTCCAGCTTACAGAAAGCCTTCATGATTTTGGCAGCGTTACGCAAGCTCGGCCATCGTGTTACACCGACAAGGCCGGTGTTTTTCTTTGCGCTTATAAACATATCAATCCCATGTCACCATACTTTTTGTTCTGATAGATACCTTAAAAAGTTTAATTAACCGTGTGTTTTGAGGCGAAAGCGCTACTCCGGCACGTTTCGAAAGGTCATTGATAGCGTTCCAATGACCTTTAGCCGTCGGAGCGCAGGCGTGACAGGTGTGGCATGATGTCACGTGATTTTCTGCGGAGATGCTTGCGGAAGTCACGGCTACAAATGGGCTGTGTTACCCGGCTAGTAAGCCAAAACACAAGCACCAAATCCGCAGTCCAGCAGGTGGCGTCGCGTGGACGTCGCTAGGTTCCAATCGACTCAACGGAAGGTGCCAATTACGAGCTCGGAGGCAGGCGAAGCCAATGAAGTGCGCTTTATTCTGCAGTAGGTCAAATGTACACTATACAAAGGATGCCGCTGTCCAGAGCTTAGACGGGGAACTGAGTGTCCACGAGCTAGCTAAGCCGTCGTAGGCCGCCGGCTTTTTCCGTCTCCTGAAGGGAGACTCGCCCTGGCTCGTGGTCGAGACGTAACGTTCGTTGTGCGATCGTTCTTTTCGACCGTGAGCGTAGAATGGCCCCCAGGGAAGCCTCCGTGCGCAGTTCTACGCCTGTGTGAGAGAGAAGGGTCACCCCGGGGGAAGGAGGTGGGTGCAGGTTGATTGGGCAGGCCAGCGCGTCAGCCGGCTGGATAGGGTGAGTCACGTCTTGCAAGGGAGCCCGCAAGACAAGGCGCGCTCCTTGCCGCTCAAGGTGGCGGCCCCGTAGGCGGCGCCGGCCTACTAGCCCTAAGCAAGGCATGGGGACAAATTTGGTCCCCACAGGCTCCACAGCCGCATTCGCTCTGAGCCTTGCAGATGCGATACCACGTGACTAGACGAGATTTAGTGGCTGCTTATCCGGCGCTTGATCCCCCAGTCTCGCCATGGATGGCGTGCTGGCTGAACCGTCTGTGCGTGCGTTTCATTCTCGCTCGTGATAGCTAGGTTTTGAAATGTTAAAGTTGGGCTAACAAAACTTCTTGCTTAGCTAGTTGGTACATACTTATAAAAAAATAAGACGTGACGCAAACTCGACGTGGACGAAGAAGAAAAGGTACGACAGATACACGCGCCAACTTTCAACTGTTTTTTCAAAGGAAACCATACGAATTTATACATGACTTATCTAAGCAGAAACAAAAACAAAAAATAACAACGAAGGTATAATCATGCTGACAAGTGCAGAAGGTGAGGACAATGGATGGAATGAATAAGTACAACACTCCTGATAGTATGACAACATATCTACTGCTGCCTTAAGAGCAATCCAGACTGTCCTAAACGCTTGCGTGCATTCCAGGCACAGACAAGACCGAAAAGAGGGACACCTGCACGTGCTAAACTACACGCTGTGGTTTAAGAATGTCATTTCTTCGTCACTTAACGCAAGTGACGGCGTGCTGGCGCACTTGTCGCGCCGGCTCTTTTGATAAAAATCGTCTCAAAAACCGGCCATAAAAACCAGCCATATTTTCTGTACATTTACGGACAAACCCATGTCTCCGCACCTTATAATATCCTGACCGATGTCTTGAAAAGAGGAACTAACCGAGGGTTTGTTCAGTGGTGCTCGGCCGCAAATATATTGGATACTCGTTTGCATAAAACTTGAAACCTCTCCCAACACCAGTCTGAACGCCCGTCTTCCTGGCTTGTTTCCAGAAGATGGCGACCAAGGTTCTGGGAAACGTCTCTCCCGGCGCGCCTGTGGCAACCGTGAACGTGAACTTTATCAGCAGGGACCCCGAAGTTGTCTCCGCCGCCGCCAACGACCCTCTGCGATATCACGGCCGCATACCAGCTGGATGGATTGCCGCTATGCTGAAGGCTATGGGAGTAAGTTCCCCGAGAAAACGGTGCTCAAAATTGTGTACCACGCGTTGATGTGCAGTGGCCTAGCCGTTGTGCTGATGAGCCCATGGACGCGGGTTTCAGCCTGGCGGCCATGGCCACTGTTCAGGTGGAGGCGAGAAGCGTAGCTGTACCTTTGTCGCGTTGAACCCCATCCTTTTTTTTTCGAAATTGTGCCTTTTACGGCTGCGCTGGAGACAGAACGGCCAAGTCGACAAAGTATTGTGTTCGAATTCACAGAATTGTCTGATAAACCGTGCCGATTGTTATGCCACTTTCCCGTTTCAAAAAACTTAGGTTTATATGGCGGAATCTTCTGTGCTAATTTTTATTACTTTGGTTAAGTGAGGTTGCGGGATAATAGGTGGACAATAATGATTTCGTTATTCTTTGTGAGTTTTATAATAGCCACGTGTTCCTATCAGTAGACAAATTACCCAGCTTTTTTTTCTCATTATTGCATGCAGGGCTGACGGGACCTCCACTTCGCTTCTAATCAGCCGACAATTTGAATTAGGCCGCTTCCAGTAATCCAGAGTAGACTATGTATAACAACTGGCTGCTCAGATGCTTCTATCATTACTCCGAATTTCATTCATGACACATTTAGTCATCAGTAAAGTAAGCGTTACAGCTCTCCTGTTTGCTGCCAATACATGGTCATATACGGGACGAGTATGGTTACAAACAACGGCTCCAACTCTTGCTTTGTCTAAACTCTCTTAATAACAATTATAAGATTGTTTGCCGCTGGCACAACTCTATGATTGCGCCCAGATTCCTTTGTTTTTCATAATTAGTTTATTCGCAGTGACTTTGTAAACGTTGGAGAATTCCTGTTTGCTGTCAATACATGTGGGCATCGATAGGGTGAAGGACGGTTTCTGAAATTCTCAATACGCAAATAACGTCAGCTTCGTGTTGAGCTCGTAGGTTGCTCGATTCAGCTAACAAGGGCCGCATACCTACGCCCAGGAAGTAGAGAAATATAATTAACTGCTCGGCCGTTCCAGGAGTGTTAATGGGTTAACGTGTGGCCTTCCGGTAAAGTGAAACTACCTAATTTGCCGAAAATTACAACTGCTCTTGAAAGAGTTTGGATGTTCTTGCCTATTTTGCAACAGTGGCACCAATGGCCCCGTTGTAAGCATGTATTTTCAAGTGGGAATATAAAGAACACGCCTGTCTCTCCGCGTTAGGTGACGACACGCACATTCCTTACGACTGCCGCTTGAACATCCTTTTTGGTTTCCATCCACGTACACGCGATCGTTTTGAGGTCCACCATTGTCTGTGAAAAGGTTAAATAGAAAGGATGCCTGTGCCCAATAGCACACTTCGCAGTACCTATTCTGTGGACCAGGCCCTGCAGGATAATGCTCAGCCTTTTCCTTGGACCAGATCACGGGATAATGTCCAGCATAAAGCAACAACTAAAAGAGCTCTGCACATTGTCCTCAACGAAAGAAGAAAACGTGGTGCAAACTAGACGTGGACGAAGGAAAGAATATACGACAGATACAGGCGCCTGTCGTATCTTCAATACTTGTCCACGTCTAGTCTGCGCCACATTTTCTCCTTTCTTTAAATATGTACCAACTAGCTCAGCAACAAGTTTTCTTAAAACATTGTCCTCTGTGGCGCAGGGCTTCGACGCTGACGTGCCACGCCTTTTCTAAAATGTTTTGCCAAAAACCGCAAGTTTTTGGTGTAACTGATTAGTTTACGAAAATTACCCATTAATTTCGCAAATGCGTGTTGTTATCTCTCAGGTCGGTTTCGATGAACGAGGTTCAGCTATACCGCGGTACGGTACACAGGATAAAGCTGAACATTGTTTCGTGGTCTGGTCCCACTAGGTTCCCAGAGATATGTTGATTTAATTCACCACATGATGTGCAGAGCATCGTTGAACATGTCTAGAGTCAGCAACATCACGGGTCAACCGCTACACGAAGGTCAATGATTCATTTTTTAAAGGCGATTCTTGCTGCCTAAACGCGAAAACTTTGGTCATACTGTCCCTTGTTTAGACCACCCTACCAAAGTGAGAAAACGCCTGAACTAAAAGTATGCATGGGCAGAACCATTCCAAACAACAAAAACCATTGGCGTAGCTCATACATATCCACATTATTTAGCGCAAAGGAAATCCGGGCATATTTGAAGGTGGACATCAGTAAATAACGGAAACTGTCAGCGTTTATTTGTTTACGAATTTATGTCGGGTTGATTTCTGCGATAGCAGATAAAAAGAAAACAACGCGTTGAAAACGGTTCGAAGAGAAACGAAATAAAACTCAAAGCGAACGCCGGAACAAGAAATATCGGATCGTACAGTTGCAAGCAGAATAAAATAAAAAAGATGAAAAAAAAATGGCTCCAATCCACCCTGTGAAGGTGGTTGGACTACGAAGAGGTAAACGACACCCGCAACGACTCCCATTGCAACGTCAGTTGAATTCACACACGTGGCCTGAAAAGAGTGAAACCAGAGACGACCCAACGCAGCAGCGACGGCTGAAAGAAAACGGAGAGGTGCGTCTGGAAAAAGGTGAGGAGGAGGGCGGAACGCCCGGCTATAGCGTCATCTTTATCGCTGCCTCCAACTCACTCTTGTTTCATGCAGCGCCGCCAAAGAGCGCATTCCTCGCACTGCCCCTCCTCAGACGCTGTCCCGTGCGCCGCTAGCCCAAACCACGTGAACGCCATTATCGTACATTGCGCGGTTTCCACTACACACGAGGGCTTTGAAAAAGCGCAGGTGTTGCTGCTTAGCACGTTGAGCGCACCGTCTTTCCCCCCATATCTCCTGGTGTGAGCGTAGCTTACTCGGTAATACGACAGGCTGTCGCTCCGTTACTTTTTCGGGTCCAGGTTCGATTCCTTGCTGTGCCAGGGATTTCTTTTGATCGTTCGCGAACTTTTGTATTTACGCCGACGGTCGCTACAAAACGCTTGGCTGGTAAAAGTATACTCCTTCGCAGTACAAAATGACGCGCGCTACCCCAACCGATGGTGCGCGAGCAGTGTTAACGTGAGAAATTTGAATTTAATTGAAGAAAATTTCATTTCATTTTTCGTGGCAAGAGGGAGAGACCAGGGGAAGAGCGTGAGAGGTGGGAGAGTGAGTGAAGAGAGCCAATAGAAAGAAGGCTGGCAGAAGACTATCGTCTTTCAACGACCTGTTTGCTTCGCTGAGCGAAGCAAACAGATACGACGCCAATTTTATTGGCAAATTTTTGCTTTACGTGTATGCAGGTGGGACGCTAGTTTATCCATGGTGGGCTGGATAGCAAAGAGGTAACGTTAACAGAAAGTGTCATTACTGTACCGGTTGCCTAAAGACTACCACATACCCACCGTTAACATCAAGCTTAGCCTGATGAATCTACCTACCATTTATACAACCTGCCTCTATCTTTCTAGATGGCTTAGTCCATCCTCGGCGTCTATGGTTTTCTTATCAATGATTTGCTTGCCTGTGCTGCTCTTACAATAATCCCTGAGAAACGGTATGGTCATCGTGTTGTCTCTCTTCAAAAATCCTGATACATTTATCCGAGTCCAGAGAAAATGTACTCTCATATCGGCCTGGAAGAATACGTTGATGCTGTTCTGTCGGTGAGAGACAGTGCCATGTGCGTGTGTCATTTTGTTTCATACTTCCCAGGTGGCGCAGGATAAAGCGAGAACTCTCGAGCTGCCCTTGCTCGTCCTGGTGGGTTCCGACGACCAGCTCGGCGACCCGGATGCCATTAAAGCATTTTTCCAAGAAACGTCCAGCAAAGACAAGACTATGAAGGTATCGTCATTACATGAATTTCTATTTGCGTGCAAAATGCTAACGGTAAGTTGTAGCCAAATGAGGTGGGAAAAAGAATGAAGAAGTCGGTTGCATCATAGAGGCTCCTAAAAAAAATGTCAACGTAACGGGAAGCTTTCATCGTGCCATACCTAGGTTGAAACGATCTGGCGTGTGGCAATTTTCGGAGTGTTATTGAGCTTGGCGTACATAGTCGTTTTCGGCATGGAAAGGACCCGCAGGGAAGGAATGCATGACAGGCCTGGGGTAGCCCGGTGGAACTGCTGAATTTTCCGTACCAACTTTTGTTTCGTGCTGCGAATGCAATCTCAATTTTAACACAGATACAAACCAGCTGTAGCGTTTAAAGTGACACCGCTTCCGTTCATTACGACGTCGGTTGTGCAAACACTACGACTGCGCGCTCACCAGCCAGGCATCAACCCTTTTTACGGAGATGAGCAGATGAACGACCGTGGTTCCCATTTGCCTGTTTCTGAATTTTGTTGTGGTTTACTATCAGAGGAGTTTTGTTTTTTAATCACGCTAATCTTCAGCCTGTATCTGCATGGGTACTGGACGCATCGGCTCCTTGAGAGTGATTCAAAATGCCGGAACGACGTCGCCGGCCGAGTATTCCTGTTACAGCGTCCCTGGCGATGTCCCCTCCGGTATGACGTTGCTCCCTCCTGGCCGAGGGTGCATTGGACATCAGATAACATATACAGTTGAGTCTCGTTATAAAGAACACTGATGTAGCGAATTATTGGCTACACCGAACCAAATAGACTTTGGTTGGTCATGCTTTGTTTCAATGACACTTATTCTTTTATAACAAAACTTAAACCGTGAGAATGGCGCGATATCGGATATAACGAAGAAATATTTGACTAGGAGTCTGAGAAGCTGTCGAAAAAAACAACCCCGTCATCCGGAACTGTAGAAGTGTAAAAGTGCTTTGTTCGTAGACACCGTGGAAAACTACATCCTGCTCAGCGTTGTGAGTAGCCACCGGGCGAAGATCACATCCTTCATCAAAAAAATAAGGACGCAAGCCTGTGCTTTGTCAAGTGAAGTTTGATGTATTGTAATTTGGCTTGCTGATGTTCCGGTTCATTGAGTTGGAAATGCAACAACGAGAAAGGTAAGGGTTACCTTGTGTCTAGTGGATTCAAGGCCTGAAAAAATGCATTTTTGTAACAAGTATTTTTGCACGAGTCACATTTTCGATTTGCTAGAGCCGATGTTTACCTGTGCTGTTGCAACAAATATCGGATATAACGAACTAATTCGCTCTCCCTTTACTACCTCGTTATAACGATTTTCGACTGTAGAGCTGAGTTTTCCTTTGAAAAATCTGGGCCCCTTTCGTAAGGAAAAGGTGCAAAATGGCGCAATCGGACAGGCGTCGGCTTTGTAATGCGAGGAACCCAAGTTCAATGCTGACCCCGGAAAACATCAATTTTTGAGGTGATTGATGTGCCTTCGCTTATCGTCGTCATCATCATCGTCATCAATTTGTAAACCCCACTGTGTAAAGGTTGTTTTCCTGTACTGCGTTTTGCGCTAATGGCGCACGCGTGAGGGAGTTACAGAAAGCTTCGCTTTATTCTCCCCAATCAGCTAAGAGAAAAAAGCTAAAGTAGTGGATCTCTAAACTTTAAAATAATTTACAACCTGACGGGTTTTACCACTCTCTATACCTAATCTCTATAATCTCTATAACAATCTCTGTAAATAATCCCTCACTATAAATAACACGGTTACACACTAGCGAGAAAAACAAAAAAGCAACACATCCTTTAGGAGTGTTTTATCGTTTATACCACCTCACACACAGGCAGAACCACAATACACCCTTTTAAAGGGTGTTTAATCGTTGATTCCACCATTTCAAGGGTAATGATGATGGCGATGATGGTTGGAATTTAATGGCGCAAGGCCAACGAGGGCAAAGAGCGCCAGAGAAGAAGTTATTTATTGAAGAGAAGTGATTACCACAAAAATATAGCTATAAAAACGTGCAAACCGAACATAGTAAAATAAATTAAATAAAGTGGTGATGGCTGGTATATACGGCCAGATTTGGTTATGCGTGCTAGGAAATGAGATTTAAAACTTAACGACTGACAAATACTTAAATACGCGTTTCACGGAAACCATGGCATCGTCACCCAGAAACAACGATGGATGTAGGGAAATATGTTGTCTGTAGATTCCTCTGAAGTGTTCGTGTCGTGTTGTGTCGAGTGCCTTGCATTGAATGAGTATGTGAACTACGGATAGGGCCTCTCCGCACCTGCTGCACTGGGGTCTAGTAGATCCCGTGAGCAGATAGATGTGCGTGGCATGGGTGTGCCCTATCCGTAGCCTTGTCAATGCGACTTCCGTGTGTCTGTTGTGCGTGTCAGTGGTGTATGGTCCCAAGCGTGGTTTTATAACGTGTAACTTGTTGTCTGTCTGTTCATTCCAGTGTGTTTGCCATGTTCTGCGCAAGTGTTGTCTTATGTGTGGCTTGAAGACTGTATAGTGTACCGTTGTTATGTCTACAGTGTTCCCCAGTGCTGCAGCAGCGGCCCTCTCGTCTGCCAACTCGTTGCTAGCGATCCCAGAGTGCCCTGGTACCCAGCAGAGGAGCAGCTCATGCTTTCGCGCATAGACCGACATAATGGTGTTGAACACAAGATTAACTATGTGGTTTTTGGGGGGCCTGTGCGATGATAGTGCGCGAACAACACTCAAGGAATCTACATAGATGATGGAATTGGGAATCTGATTTTCAAGAATGTGTTGTACGATTAGTAAAATTCCATACGTTTCTGCTGAAAATATAATTCTGTATGCTCATGGTTCTGGCTGCATTGAAATTCGGACCATGAGCAGCGCAGGACACCGTAGTGGAGGTTTTAGAAGCGTCACTGTCAAATTCTGCACGTGGGTATTTAAACTGCAGAGACAAAGTGCTGCAGTATTCCAGCTCGTGGTACCCGATTTTTGTCACGTTTCATAAAAGAAAGGTCACAGGACACAGGGTGAACTTGCCAAGGCGGAAAAATGTCTGAAAAGGAAGATCTGTACACATCTAAAAACGAAGCGCTGAGATCCGAGGCTCGCTCTCTCACTCTAAGCGAAAAGGGCAGAGGAATGGATGGGCGACGTACAAAGAGCAGAGATGTGGATGTGTTGTTAAAGACAAGATAAAATTGATGGTTGTTCAGCGATGAAGTTTTGAAAGCATAAAACAAGTTCATGTACGTTCGTTGGTTCTCAAGGAACCACTTGTTACACTCGACATTCAAACTTTCGACTGGGCTAGTGCGAAAAGCACCCGACGCAAGACGTAGCCCCAAGTGTAGCACTGGGTCACGCATTCGCAACGCTTTTTTAGTCGACGACCCATGCACCACACTGCCATAGTCCAAACGAGACCCAACTAGAGCAGTATACAGACGCAGCAGCAGTTCTTTGTCGGAACTATACGATTGGTGTGAGAGGACCTTAAGTATATTCATTGTTTTGAGACATTTATGCTTAAGTTCCTTGATGTGGGATATGTATGTTAGTTTGTGGTCAAACACAACACCTAAAAACTTGTGCTCCTTGTTCACAGGAATGGACACACCATTAAGACTAATGTCTGGTTCGGCATGGATCCCACGTTTCCTGGAGAACACAACGCAAGAGGTCTTTACAGGGTGAAGTCTAAAACCATTCTTGCCTGCCCACGGCAAGCTTTTTGACGCCCAGCTGGACTGGACGTTCGCAGATTGACATATTACATGATTTAAAGAAAATCTGGACATCATCTACATACATGGAAGAAGAGATTGTAGGTTGCAATGCCTTTACAAGAGAGTTCATCTTCATTATGAAAAGAGTGCAGCTCAACACGCCACCTTGCGGCACGCCATTTTTTTGCACGTGAACCTTTGAGAGTGCACTACCGACTCTCCCTCGAAACAATCTCTTCGAAAAGTAACTAATAAGTGTGTTTAACATGCTAACCGAAACACCGAATGACCTGAGGTCAATAAGTATGCCGTAACGCCAAGCGGTGTCATAGGCCTTCTCGATGTCGAAAAACACCGTAACACAGAACTGTTTGTGCACGAAGGCATCCTTTATATAGGATTCCAACGCAACCAATTGATCGTTGGGGGATCTCCCCACCCTGAAGCCAGCCTGGCAGCTCTCGAGAAGACCATTGTACTCAAGAAAGTACACGAGTCTTCTGTTGATCCTATTTTCGAGCAGCTTGCACATGCGGCTGGTCAGGGCGATGGGTCGATAACTTGCGGGAGTGGAAGGGTCCTTCCCTTCCTTCAGGAACGCCACTACTATGGTCTCCCTCCAAGAGTTTGGAATGTGCCCCGAAAGCCATATGTTGTTGTATAGATATAGGAGTGTTTCAAAAGTGTCTGGGTGTATGTGTTGTACCATGGTGTATGTGAGTTTGTTTGCACCTGGAGCTGAAGGCTTACATGTCGTCAGAGCGGCCTTCGGCTCATGAATTGAAAAAGGAGAATTGTAGGACGTGTGCGACTTGTTATCACGCAGAGACTTTTTTCCGCAGATGTTTTGGGTTTTATGAAAGTTTTTGTGTAGTGTGCTGAACTGGACACGTGTTCAAAGTGTTTTGCAAGCGTGTTAGCCTGGTCTCCGAGTGTGTCCCCTGTTGTGCTAACTAGGGGCAGGCAGTGTGTCTGTTGTCCTTTTAATTTGCGTATTCGTGTCCAGACTTTGTGAGTGTCGGTGTATAAGTTGATGGAATTGAGGAAGGCACGCCAACTCTCCCTTTTCGCCTCACGACGCACACTCTTCCCAAAAGCCTTTCCCGTTTGAAGGAAATGAGATTGCCTGACGTGGGGTACCGGCGAAGGACACCCCACGCCTTGTTCTGGGCCTATCGCGCCCGCCTGCAGTCCTCGGTCCACCGGGGCCTCATTGGGTTGCTGGACGCACTGGAGGCCTGGGGAATGGACTTTTTGGCGGCGTCGAGGATGTGCGCCGTGATGTGTTGAGCGGCTTCCTCCACGTGTAGGTGTTTTAGGTGTGTGTGATGTAGTTTAGATGTTTCTGTGAATGTACTCCAGTTTGCTTTTGATTCATTAAACCGGTTGTGGGAACATGGGCTGCTTGGGCCTCCACCTATATACGTTAGGGAAGTGGGAAGGGGTCACCACCATATGGGTCTGTGCCCATACCCCACTCAAGACATGGAAAGAGAATTGCAGAACCAATAACCAAGTCAATATGTGAGAATGTATTGAGTCCTAAGTTATGGTATGTAGGCCGTTTTTTGTTGAGAAGGCATGCTCCCGACGATGTAAAAACTTATCTATCAGGCGACCTCGGGCATCCGTTCTGGAGGAGCCCCAAAGTGAGTTGTGCGCATTAAGGTCGCCTGTGAGGATGTATGGTTCGGGTAGTTGGTCAACCAGTGCCTCGAAGACAGAGCTCGAAAGCGCAAGATCAGGGGGTATGTAAATGGAGCACACCGTTACCAAACTATTAGAGAGGGTGGCATGTTAATGATTTCCAGACTTGAATGGCCACACCACCCGAAGAGTTTGTGCAGCCAGCCCTGTCCTTTCTGAATACCATGTACCTACTTAAGAAATTTGTCTGTTTGGAATTAAGGTGTGTTTCTTGAAGACACATGACACTTGGCTGATTGGCATGCAGGATCTCATACACATCGTCAAGATTTTTAAGGATGCCTCTGCAGTTCCATTCAATTATGTTTTCTTTTCCCATTATTTACATTTAAGAATGATTGGAGTGTGTGTGTGTGTTCATGTGTCGTCTTTCGGGGCTGTTACTCTGGGATTGGGATTTTAGGCCTCTCTGTAGGCTTGGTAGTCGGAGGCTGCTCCTTGCGCTGCGTTGCAGGCAGGAACGGCCCGACGTCCATCTCCTCGTCAGATGTCAAAGAGGCGCCCGATGAACTGGGCCCCCCGGACTTGGCCCCCCTTCGGGGACCTTTGGTTTCACCCGCCACCGCCGAGGGCGTCGGGGGTGCCAGAGGTGGCACCGACGGTGCGGTGGCGGTGGGAGCCGATGCGGGGCTCCCGGTGTCCATCCCCTCGGCACCCTCTAACGCACTGGAGGAAGGGGAGGCAGAGGCGGGAGCAGCACCGATCCCGACAGGGGCGGTTGCCACCACAACCACTGCTGTCTCAACAAGCGGTGTGGTGACGGGTTGGGCTGTGTGAGGCAACCCAGCGGGGGGTGGGGGTGGGCAAGGGGCCAGGTCAGACTCTGAACTGGTTCTCTGTGGAGACCAGACGCCGCCCCACCCCCCGGCGAGCTGCGTCGACGTACCTCCCCAGGGGAAACAAGCGAACCTCTTCCGCTCCTCTGGGAAGGTGATGTTCTCGGTTACCTTGATGTTTATTATCTTTTTTTCCATTTGAAATTTTTCACATTTGCGGGAGTACGCTGCATTCGCCCCCCCCCCCCCCCTTTCCCTCGCAGTTCACACAAGTGAGGGTGTCAGATGGGCAGTTGCCGCTCGGATGACCATGCGCCGCGCATTTTGCACACGTCGTTCGGCCACGGCAAGAGTTCTTACCGTGCCCGAACCGCTGGCACTTAAAACAGCACCGCGGGTTCGGGATGTAGGGACGTATTGAGCACCGGATAAAACCTGCATTTATATGTTGTGGGAGAACTTCGCGGTCAAAGGTGAAGATGATGTGCTTGGTGGGAATGTCCTTGTCGTCTCTGCGGATGGGGGTGCGTTTCACAGCAGTGACGCCCTGATCCTTCAAGCTGGCAAGAAGATCTGCATTCTTATCGTTCAGGAGATTTGGCTCGGATATCACACCCTGCGAGCTGTTGAGGCTCTGATGGGGTGTGACTCTGATGTCTAGATCAGCCAGTCTAGTCTGAGCTAGAAGCTTTCTGGACTGCTGCTTGTCATTTATTTTGATGAGGAGTTTACCAGACCTTTGTTTTTTGCACTTTTACAATTTTTCTATTATGGCTTCAAGAATCAAGAACGCTGACTGAGATGAAAGAGGGTGGGTTGGATTGAGGGATTCCATCACAAGAAAACGAAAAAATTATCCGGTTCAGGAAAGGTTACCGATGGCAATGGGGAGAAAGATACTTTGGTGCGGCCCCTTTTCAGGGACCGATGACGTTTTTTTTTTTTTTTGGGGGGGGGGGGGCTATATAAACTACCAGTGGCTCCAGCGGTGCGCAACAAGACGCCCTCCAGCAAGCCACCGACACCACTGTCGCCTACCTCCACCCCACAGGCCTAACGGTCGAATTAAGCAAGTCTTCCCTCCTCATTCTCCGAGCCCGCACCCGCGGCCGCCCTCCACAACCCACTCCGGACCCACAAGTGACCATCCACGGCTCTCTCATTCCCCAAGTCACCTACCTTCGGGTACACGGAGTTCCTTTTCACTACGACGGCTCCGGCGCAATTCTTCTCCCACAGCTCCACAAAACAATCACCCAAATTCCGCACCTCATTCGGCGCATCCGCGGCTCCACCTACGGCCTCAAAGAATCCGACACCTGCAAACTCGTTCAAGCCCTCCTCATCAGTCGCCTTACATACAGCTGCCCTTTCGTCAACCTCAAGACACAGGAAGCTAGCAAGCTGGACACTCTGATCCGCAAGACCTACAAAGCAGCCTTAGGCCTCCCTGCCTACACTTCCAACGCACGCCTCCTCCAGCTTGGCCTCCACAACACCCTCACAGAAATCTTGGAAGCCCAACGCACTTCCCACCTGCACCGACTCACCCTCACACCGGCTGGTCGACGGGTACTTCAGGTCATCGGACGCACGGCCCCTTCCACACACGCCCCAACGTATTCCCCTCTCCATTCGTCAACGCATCCACGTCCCTCCCGTCCCCAAGCATATGCACCCCATCTACAACCAAGGCCGCCGCAACGCCCGCGTTCGATTCCTAGAAAACGCTACGGCTCGGATCCCAACACACGCTATACCGACATAGCGCAGTCCTCAACCCGCCACAGCAACACCATCGCAGCCCTTAACAACGAGGGCCGCCGCCCCACCGCGGCCTCCTACCGCCACATCCCCACGCTCACCGCCGATCCCTCGCCATCGCCCGTGCTGACCTGACCCACGCCACCAACCCTATCTGACCATAATAACCGACTCGCGGCAAGCGTGCCGCCTCTACCAAGCCGGCCTCGCCCCGCCAGCAGCCATTCACCTGCTTCAACGCCTCCCTGAAGACACTGACCTCTCCATTGTCTGGACCCCCGGCCACTCCGGCCTGGCAGGGAATGAGGCGGCCCACGCCGCAGCCCGAGGATTCATTACCCGGGCACTTCCCTCGCCTAGTCTCGACCAAATAACTCCCCCACCCCCAGACCCAGCAGCCCTGACACCTCTTGACCCCACGTAAAACTCCATCCTCTCCCACCACACAAACTCCCGATGGCGATACCCGCCCCCCCCCACCCTTCCCTCACCGCCCAACAGGCCTACATCCTCCGCCGACTACAGACCGAAACATACTTTAACCACATCATTCTATCCCACATTTCCCCTTCTCTCTTTCCACCCGACTGCCCCCATTGTAACACCCCTCTCAATACCTACCACCTCGTCTTCTCCTGCCCCCAACACCCACATCCCCACCCCTTTCCTTCCCTTGAGCAGTGGGAGTCCCAGCTGACCAGCTCCGCACCGGAGCGCCAGGTCGCCCTGGTGCGGCGCGCACTGGAGGCAGCCCGGACAAGAGGCCTCCTGGACTTGGGAGGCTAACCACGCCCTTATACCTCTTCCCTTTAAGCTCAATAAACGTTTTGCCATCCATCTATTGGAGAGGGGGGGGGGGTTGAAAACACCATATGGCATAGTATAAAAGCAGGGGACGGGGTACTTCGTCAGCCTTACCCTGATAGGTGAAGAGGTCCCGGAGCTCCCTGCCTGGTAAACAGACAGGGAGCTCATCCGCCGGAGCTTGACCTGGGCTCCAACGGCCACCGTTTGTGGTTACAGCCTTGGTAGGTTACAGCAAGAGTAGGGAGGTTCGGGGTCCGCAGTATCGCCAGTACCGTCACCAAGATTGCTCAAGGTGCCCCGTGCGGGGCCCTTTCAAGGGTATTTTTTGTGCCTGAAGGGTAAAAATCACTGTCTGTAATCAACGGCCTAAATCCGTAGCAAGTAAAACAAGACACCCTTACACCCTAGCAAAAACACAATACACCCTGTTCACGGGTGTTAGTTTGGTTAATTACACCCTTTGAAAGAGGAGTTTTCTTGTATTTTGGTCGGGCGCATGTATTTGATTTATAGACAAAAAGGGGTAAATCAATTTACAGTGTATCTGGGCTGTGCTGGCAGGGGGGATACTGCAGAGCTTAATCAGATGCTTTGCAACGACTAGCACTGTGGACCGCTTCCTACACGGTAATAGGCTCCGCCCGATGCGCACGTACGCCTTTCCCCAGCTTTAGAAGCACGGAACGTTTCTGGCACGCCCCTCGTACACTGCGCCAACCATGTTTTGCGTTGTTGCCGTCACAGTTGTCACGCTTGCTCGTTTAGCTCGGCATTGACTGAATGCCGCTGATTTTGTTGTCAACCAGCTGTGGAACTTCGCCGCCATCATTCATAATCCTCTCTTGCCACCAACTTGGCCCCGACTTCGCTGCACGCTCTATTTTACGACGCGTACAAACGGTCGCGGGGCGCGTCGACACGCGGTGCGGCGGGCTAGTCTGCCGCTGCTTCCACGTGACATCAGGTCGGCAGCGATGCGAACGTAGCGCCGGTTCCGCTGGCGTCACCGTCTCCGCACGTGCTCTATCATGCGCTGTCTTCTGTCGCTAAGTGGCCGCAGGCCTACAAAGCGAGTGTTTTGTCGCCGTTTCCAAGATTTTGCTCACACAATAAAAATGCAAGATGTGAATTCCCAGAACACCGAATTGCCAATTTTAAATGCAGAGCATTTCAGTAACTCACGATGTCACCCGCGTTGACGTGCGTAGTCCGCACCGTGGTTGTCCCTACTATATAAAAAAGAAAATACTATCCGGCGCCAGGTTTCGATCCCTCGACCCTGCGGGCGGAACGCAATGCGCATGGTGCTCTACCCACTGCGCCACAAAGCCGCCACTGCGCCACGAAGCTACTAACGCGCCTTATATCATTGACTCATTCAAATTACTGCTGACGAGCGCTCTCTCGTCAGCAGTTGCCACAAGTGCAACAACATTAACGTAATGCAAACTACTTAACGTCGTGCGCCCCCGGAAATGTTCTGCATTTGATCGTGCCCCTCGCGAGGGGGATTTTTATACAGGAACTCCTACTTCTAGCGGACTCCTGGCGCCCTCTTTCTGCCATTGTAGAGACTATGAGGCGGTCTTCCAAGGGCGCCAAATTTGAATTCTACAAAATCGATTTTTTTAAGTTCTGTAATCACCTACTATAAGCCCCGCAGTGCGACGTGGCATCCACTATATATTGAAACTAGGAATATGAAACCCAAAGAAATCAGATCACTCGATAAAAAAAAATTACGCCTATCTTCCCGCGAGGGAACCCTGGTGTGATGCGACGCATCGGGGGGTTCAATTGGTGTTTCCGTTGGGTTGATTCTCTAAATCGCGTGAAACGTGTTGTGGACGCGTATGATGCATTTCCATCTCATGCGCGTGTTTAAAATCCTGCCATCGGCCATGCCATGCTGAGTAGGCCGCTTGTGGCCCAGTCGTAGCCGTTCTGTTATACCGCCCTCCCGTTCGACAGGTTTATGAGGGTGCCTACCACAACTTGCTGACAGAACCTGGAGGAATAAAAGAACAGGCCCTGAAGGACATCACCGATTGGTTCGAGGCGAGGCTGCCATCGAGCCTGCGACGCTCCGTGTCCAGCCTCTCATCAGACAGCAAATCATGCGGATCCAGTGGGTATCGCTGAATCGTGAAATGACGCTAAAATTAAATAAAAAACATGCTGAAAGGAAAACGTGAGACGGAGAAAATTAAATGCATTGAAACTGGAACCGCTGGGCTGATTTTGTTTTTTATCACCAAGGTTTTATGACTTTGCACCACAAAGGGAACGTTCGTCGGTACTAGTATTCTGGACACCGGACACCATATACGGCTGCTGTCGATAGATACTATAAAAGGGGACTCAGATATTGTGCTAAGTGTGTTGACGGTGCGCGGGTCGCCATAACAACCCCGCATATTAGAGGAGGCGAAGGAAGGAATGGAAGAATACGTTGGGACCTGGGGCGGCATTGTCATGTTTTGTCCGTTTTCTGTTCGTTTCAAAGGTGTCTGTTTTGAGCAAGCCCTGATTGGCTAAAGGCGAACACCGGGAAGTGATGTCACGCAAGCACGGCGGAGCTATGAGACGCGGCTTCTCGGAGCAGACGATTTGGAGCAGACGATTTTTCGTCACCTTGTTGTTGGTTCGCTGGCGAAACAATAAACACATAAAAGATAGTTTAAATAGATTTAGTCGTTTAAAATGTGTTTACAAGAACAGTTGCGCTAACGTAAACCCAAGGCCCGCCTGCAACTGGAAGTACGTCACAATAAAACGGACGCAAAACGGACGTTTTCAAAACGGACAAACACGAGAATACGCCCCAGGTCCTGCACCGTCTCGCTTCGCTTCTAAGCCCGAGATGAAAATCTGTTTTGAGCTCCTCTCCCGAAAGCAAACATTTTCGCGGGGCACTGGTAAGTCTGCTTATGGGCTTTAAAGGCGAAAGCCTGCCGGTACTTATCACGATCGGTTCTGGTTCCAACTGTATTATTGTGACGGGCGTGCTTTATATTAATGTCTACCATTCGACACGGTAACCACGCTATTTTAACAGATCACTGTTTTACAGTATCAGCCTATATACCGGTCCAGTCACGCACTTTACTGCGGAACAGTCTCACCTTCCTAATAATTCCAATCAATCACTAATAAATCTTGATTATGTTTGTAACCGTTACTCATATACACGGCTGACATGGTTTTGCCCGCTTGTGGCCTTCCTTGGGTCTGGCCTTCCTTGTGATTTTGTACTATTTATATCGATGCCGTGGTCATTCAAGGTCACCTTCCAGTAATACACTTCGCCTTAATAAAACGATGACACAGACCATAACGTCTTCCACACGCCACGTGTTTATTGACGCCTCATTTAATATTTTTGTTTTCGCATTGTCCGATAACAAAACTCACTTCCCCGCAACTTACTTCCACGTTTGGTACAAGTGTGGACGCCAACGATCGGCATGGCAACGAAGCGTGGTGAAGACGAGCTTAAAGGGGACACGCAGGCAAAACACAAGCTTGGTTCATTCGAAAGACTCTTCGTTAGAGTCACACTGACACCACTTTTAACGTAAACTTTGTTAAAACAAGCTGTATAATTAGAGAAAACGCGGGCCATCTACACTAACGTGAAACCTCGAGAGGGGCGAAGCATGCAGTGTATAAGTGTATTCAAAGACTGTGTCTCTCTCTTGCCATGCGGCGAGCGCTGATTGCGTGCCGGAGAAGCGCCGGTGAGAGGAGCACTCGCGCACTTGATGAGGCTGTGGCGCCCTCTCTTGCGGTGAACCGGATTTAAGCAATTTGTATGTCCCGTCTTCTCAGTTTGTGGTAGTGACAGGGGTCAACGCGAGCGCAGTGCCATGCCCGCGCCTCGCCCTTGGGGCTCGTCCTCGGCGATCAACGAGGCCCCGGCACCAGTGAAGTATGCCTTTTTTTACATCGACCGACCACGCGATCCTATCAGGCCTAGCGTCATGAGCTGGTGGGTATTTCAGCATAACACAAATTATAACCCGCCCACAAACAGCTTCTGCTTGTGCTGGACGATTGCTTAAGCGGACAGGTGCGTTCCAGAAATGTTAAAATCATGTTAGTTGATTTTGAACAGGTTTTATCGATTATATACTTGTTTTTTGACCATCGTTTGACAACTTGATTTACCGCGACGACATGAGGCGCCGAGTCACTAATGTCTTCCCCCCCCCCCACCCCTAAAAGGGAAAGGCCATGCGACTCGCTAGCTCTTTTAACGCACTAGAACCATGACATAGATGCACAGCTGTGCGATTGCCTGAGGCCGGAAAAAGGAAACGGAAGTTGATCAGGTTTTGTAAGCTTGCACAACGAGCTCATTGCTCTTAAATGTAATGTATATTTTTATAGTAGTAAAAATGGTGGGGTAAATAATGGACGTTGCGAAAAAAAAAACGTAAATATAGAAGCTCCACTGCGTACTGCTGTTGGTACGGCGCGCACTATGCTTGTTATAGCTGCACAGCAGTCCGTCACTCTGTGGCTGTCTCACACGACACTGTCATATTGGCGTAAGCGACAATGTCTTATGTGGCCCTGTTCGTCGAGTATACTGAATGTTTCACGAAACGATTACTTTCAACCACGAAAAAAGCAAACCAGGCGAATATAAGGTCCCCAACAAAGCGACGGCGTGCAGCGGTCCTGCAGAATATGGTGGCACCGCCTAGGAGGACTTACGGTAAACAAGACGTTCCGGACTCCTCTGCAGACTAAACGCAGTAGTAACGTTCCCTTGATGACCTGTCCTTGTTGCCTGAGGATCAATTTTAGCTTGAATCGATCGATTTTTCAGTGAATTCAACATCGTTTCCTTCCGGACAAGTGCTGGGGGCACTACAAAACATCAAATCATTCGAATAAAACAAGTTTGCATTTTGTCTCCCCGGTCCCTTTAAAAGCCTCCTATGCTATGCGCAGCCTCGCACAGGCATTCAAATGACGTGCGTTTTAATCGGTGATATTCTTTACTAATGTTAACTGGAACCATCTGTATTACTTAGGATTCTTTAAGACGCTAGAATGGGACCAAGCAAGGACGGTTCATAGATATGCAGCAAACCGTACACTCCCACGTTAAATACGCCATGTTTCCGAGTAAGCGTTTAGCACGATTGTAGCCAGGTCGATGTTTTGTGTTTTCTGCCTCGCACTATTGCGGATTCCTACAGGCATCGCGCTTACACGTGGCGTTGCGGTCCGATCGTCGTCGGTGGTTTCGTTCCGTCGCCTCCGCGCCCATTGCCACTTCTGCTCGCGTACGCCGGCTCTCCTCGAAGGTATGCTGTTCTTCCCCGCCGCCCACAACACGCGATGTCACAGTTTTAAAGGCGCGCACAGCAACGCCGCCATGGCACACAACTGGACAGAAATCGCCCGAGGCGACAGGTGGGCGAAAAGAAAGGCTGTGCCGAAGTGAGTAGGAGGGCAAGGAACGACAGTTAGCCTTGAACACCTATTGTTAGGCCTAAACATACACAGCGAGGGAAGAACGCGTACGGTCAGCCTAGGCATATGCAGAGAACACACACAATATCGGAAAGTCACCTTCAAAGCGTCCTAGGTATGCAAAAATAAACAAGGGTGTTACTCTACAGCAGTTCCCCCGTAATAAAACGCACGTGTGTCCAGATTTCGGTGCACGTTGAAGATCCCCAGGGGTACAGAATTTTTCTGGAGCCTCCACTACAACACGCCTGATAGTACAGGAGTATCGTCCGCGCGTTAAGCACCAAAATATAAAATTTCACACGTCATGGATAAAGGATTCGGCGGTATTCTGCTTCATATATTTCTCATGCAGAAAATGAACACCAACGTAGAAGCAGGGAAACCTCCGATACTGATTCAGCAAGGCTCTGAGGATAAATTCTCTAAACATGCGGCCTCGCAGGATTTATTCGACAAGGCGCCCAGAAAAGACAGGACCATTAAGGTAAACCTCAGGATGACACACTACGGAGACTCCACAACGCTATGTCGCCTGCATAAGGGGTGCCTGTCTCAGAAAGACTGCCCGAGCGGGTTGAGATCGTCGCTCCCAGCACACAATGGGACAAAGCTCTTAGCGCCACGTGAAAGCGAAGAGGATATATGTTATCAACGAAAAACTAAACAAAAAACTTAAAAAAACATTGCGATCTCTTCCTACCTCCAGAGAAGAACTTTGTTCATATATGTGTGAACGTAAGTCCGCAAGGCCCTGCACCCTCACGTTTTTTATTTCAATTGAAAGCCTTGTTTATGCCTGAATATATATCCCTCTCGTATGTGTGTCGCATATATTGTAGCCTACAACAAATACGCTTTCTGGTAGCCTTGGACTCCACTGAGGGTCTGAAAAACCAAGAGAGGCGCTGAAGGGGGTCTAGCCTAAAAGAAACTTTGGTTGATTCCTCTGTTATAGGAATCGGTAAAACACGAATATTAAATGTGCAGCAAAATCTGCAGCTTAGCATGATTTGCGGGTCGGCGGCTGTCTTGTGGGTGGGCTTGGCGAGCGACGTCCTGCTGGCGGGTCGCATCGGCAAAGGTGTACTGGCGTCATTTCCGTGGCGGATAGGACGTCAGTAAAATCTTGGCGTATTCCGGCATAAAACCCTTAGGCGTTAAAATATAAAATGACGAAACGAGCAACCCTTAGTATAACTTACTCTTCATTACTAAAGGGTGCGACCCCACAAGAAGATCCTGTGTGCAGGGGTGCACCCTTTACAGGCTCCTTGCTCCGTTGTAATGGTGTCATTTCCTTGATTAATATGACGTCAGTGAAATTTCGGTGTGTCCGTGAATAAAACGCTTTTGTGTTAAAAGCTCTCGAGCAACGACTTCCAGACACCAACGCGCGATCCGATGAAGATGATTTTGTTTAAAGCAGAGTGGAAAGCCGGGCTTTGTTTAAAATGGTTCATGACTGGAACTGCGCACAAAAAACTGGACCAGCTGCGTTGTGTGTGTTCTCTTGCCTGGTCCAGTTTTTTGCGCGCAGTTCCAGTCATGATTTTCTTTCTTCTTCGCCGTTTTCACTGCGTAGCCCCAACACAAGAGTGTGGGAGGGTTTTTGGCTGTATTAATTAGCTGATTGCATGGCCCGAAGAGCGCTAAGACGGGGAAAAGAGAACAGTAACCAAGACAGGCGCTGAATAACATGGGTTTAATTTTGTAAAGAGAATATTTATAGGAGAACAAAAAGAACATGGATATCTGCGTGCGCATTGCGGCATGCGGAAAACCGACTAAACAGGCAGGAAATATGCGGATCTAACATGTCCGCGGTCTTTTAAGAGTATTGTGAAGTTCTCCTATCTTGCCAAGTATGCCATTTCTTTATCCAGCAGGGCCACGGACGGTGTGCTTATGCATGACGATTCTCTGCTGTGAATGAGGAACGCCTCGCATATCTCACGTGTGCGCTGGACTCTGTACCTTTTCTAGATACGGCAGGCCATTATAATCAGGCTGACAGAAGTAAAGCAGACTGGCATACGCCACTGCTCCCCTAGAACCAGGGTTTTTGGCGGCTGGAACCTGTTTGACTCATGGGCCCTCACGTTCAGGTGTCACGCGATACACATTATCCTACCATTTATACGTTTTAAATTTACAGTTATGTGAATTTTGTGCAGCGGGCACGTTGCCCCTCTAAGCTGCCGATTCCTGGTAACTCGCCCAAGTGCGTACGTCCCACGAAGGAAGGGACACCAAAAACGACAACTTCTGTTCTCGGCCTGCAATTGCTCAATGCTAGAATGCGTAACAGATGGGGCTAGGCAGGTTGCACTTCACATTTACTTGGATAAAGGATAAAGCATTTGACAGGGCCCCTCTTCAGGTCCTGCGAGCGCTCAAGACAATCCAGTTTTGGGACTCACATCAAGTGTCCCCGCTTCTCTGGGTATTCGGATTACCTACTGCACAGCACAGCCAAAACGTTTCTTAGCGACATGGACAATACGGCTCCGGAGAGGATCCTGCAGGACGTACGTAAAAAGAGAGCAATCGTCCACTACGTACACGGGGTAAGCCACCAACTGAAAAAATGGCTGCGGCTTAGCTCCGCTAACCTTGGATATGCAAAGCGATAGCTTGGCTTAGTCTGGTTGAGTCTTGGTTTCGCTTAGTTAAACTTTGATTTAGCTGTATTGTCGACCACGTGTCAAAGCCGTTCGGTTCCGTGCAACGCTCACAGAAGGAGGCCGGACGAACGCTGCGTTCATTCATGGCGACCGCACCGTTGCTCTTCGCCGGGCGCGAGACGAGTCACGTTGCCTGAAACGACCCAGCGCCGCATGTATGGGAGGCTGCGGGGGGTGGTTGGTTCACAGGGACGTGCTCTTTGACGAGATCAACGGGTTGCTTCCGGACGACAAGCTCACCCTGGTCTGCGAAGTGGCTGTTTTCGCGGAATTTGTAATTCCACCTGTGCAGGGCATCGTGTTAACCATCAGCGTGCCAAAGCCTGAGCTGAAAGACTACCTCTGCAAGTTGGTTGAGAATGAACTATTCAGCAACGTCACCAAGGGGGAGAGCTGCTGTAACACAAGAACATTCTCACAGCACAAAGCCCCGTGTTCGCGTCGCTGTTTATGAGCCACGAAGATGAAGCTACAAGACTTAGGCTCCGGATGTCGATTATGACGGGATCCGCGCGCTGCTTCGTTCCATCTAGACTGAACAGGCCTTAAACCTCAGCGCTGTGGTCAAGGATCTTCTC
The DNA here is from genome assembly GCF_048455015.1 of Haemaphysalis longicornis. Classification (NCBI taxonomy): domain Eukaryota; kingdom Metazoa; phylum Arthropoda; class Arachnida; order Ixodida; family Ixodidae; genus Haemaphysalis; species Haemaphysalis longicornis. Next base: position 131,595,352 of record NW_027526204.1, on the reverse strand, counting down.
ATTGCGGCAGACTTTTACGAGCTGAACCGTTTCAAGGTGATGCGCACAGACGCTTTCTGCTCAAGCCTGTCCAACGAAAACGTTGTTGACACGCTGAACTTCGCAAATGATCACAAGGCCGAGCAGCTCAAAGCCCAATCCTTTGCCTGGATTGTAGATAATGATGGTGGCATATTTCAAACCGAGCATGGGCATTGTTTGGTCTGTAAAAACCGGTGCTGGTGGCAGAGGTGTGCCGTGCCCTTGCCGAACAAGATCGCACGATCGGAAGGTCGCCTTCAGAACGGGCCAAATATATTTAACGCTTCTGTACTGCGCGAACCCACACTGTGAAGTGTGGTGAGCTTACGTGTGCATCTTGGTGAACCAACGGCAAAATATTTTCGATCAGCAATCGAAACGTCGCTTGCGAAATGATTTGCATAATACCCCTCGCAACTTAGCAGGGGATTCTAGATGCAATATGGAACGTTGCAGAAATATTGTTCTGGTAGCTGTTCGCTTTAAATCTGTAAATATAACTATCTACCTAAACACCAGCTTTTCCACCTTTCGATAAATAAATCAAATAAATTTCTAAGATCTTTGCCTGTATAAACGCTTCATTACTACTGTCTCCTCCAGGTGGCCCACATTAATCTCCAGCCTTCCACTACGGCATCCTAATCGCAACAATCAATTTCTAAAGCGAAGGTTTGTGCCTCACTGAGGCCGACGTTCCCCCAAATGCCCCGAATTAAAAACAACTTTTTCGGACGATGATGATCTCCGAGGTGACGTGATAGATCACCCGAAATTACTTTATGGACAAATATTTTCCCAATGCTGGCCTTACCCCAGAAAGGAGAACTTTATTTACCTTTATTTAACAGTGTGAACGAGTAGGTAAGTGGGCGGGCTGTTCAGTCCGGGACTCCGTTGGTACAGCCTGCCGTCTTCGCCCTTTCAGCGAGCCAAAGCTGCTTACTCAGGTCCTAGCCGGCAAGTTCCCTCTTACACTGCTCGTACGTAGGTTCGGGAATTGGTGCAAGGTCTAGGTTCAAAGGGCATTCCAAAACCATATGGTAGAGCATTTCTGGGCTGCCGCAGTGTCTGCACAGGGGGTAGTTTAATATCGGGAGAAAGAAGTGCAGCCATGTGGGGTGTAGAAATGTGTTTGGAGTCGTCAGAGGGTGACTTCTAGTTCTTTTGTTACCTTCATGCCGGTGGCGGACAGGTGCGTCGTGTGAGCATGTATTGTCCTTCCGTTGATGGCACACCTCATTCCGTCTGCCTCGATGTCCCTTTTGCGCCTCCTCAACACCCGCCAATCTCCAGCACTTGACATACTCTGAAATTCACCCGCTACAGAACCCTGAACCCTCCTCCAAATGCCTCTTCCTTATGTATACATCGACCTGCATGGACTGGAGCCCTCCATCCTGACTCTAATTGCACACTACTGCATAGCAAGCGGACTAGCGCGAGCAGTTTATCTGCTCATTGTACCCCACGCGGCGGCTCCCTCCTTCTTGAGCGGCCCACCTGTTTTTCTTACAACTATCCACCTTCAAGATGTCTCAGGCCACAAGCACACTACCTTCCACTCCCACTTGCCCTAAAGTCATCCTGCCCAAATAAAATCTCTCTCTCTCTCTCTCTCTCTCTCTCTCTCTCTCTCTCTCTCTCTCTCTCTCTCTCTCTCTCTCTCTCTCTCTCTCTCTCTCTCTCTCTCTCTCTCTCTCTCTCTCTCTCTCTCTCTCTCTCTCTCTCTCTCTCTCTGTCTGGTTGAAAGTCAATGTCTTAAAAGTTCCAACTCCTGATCGTTACGCTCAAAAGGCGCTACAGAAAAGCCAAATGACACAATGGGATCCTACACAGGCACAGCAAGTGCTCCATGAAAAAAAACGCTTTCCGTGTTCAGAATCAGAACTGCATCCCTCGTGTTATGAAGCCGACGTCTATCCGAATGCGCTATTCCACACGGTCGAAGGAGTTTCGAGTTTGAAGTTTGACTATGTTTGCATGGGACCAACATTCCCGTTTTCACCATCTTTTTCTTAAGAGACAAGCTTTAATTTTTTACTAATATTTTTTGTAAGGATGAAATCCGGAATGTAACGTTTTTCTTACTGCGCATCGATTGCCGCCACTTCTGGCATGCCCGTGTCATCAAACAAAAAGTCGCTTACAGATATTGGAGAGCGTTGCGCTCCGATAATATCTGTAAAGCATTGCTTTTCACCTTTGGTTTAGTCATGAAAACATGGAAATGCAAAATAAATGCGTGCTTGAGATGTCTGCAATATTCTTCACAATACGAGAACTGCGACCGTTGGGACATTTTTGTCTTGATTTTCACCTGGCGGACATTTCTAAAAAGGTTAATATAAATTGGCTGTGGCTGAGCTCAGCTAACCCTAGATACGTAAAGCGAATGGTTGGCTTACCCTGGTTAAGCCTTGGTTTCAATAACTGACTCTTTGATTTAGCTGTAATTATACTATTCGTCCAAAGCCTGCCTTTGCTTACGGTTGTAATCACACTGCATTTTCGGACCTGAACGCCTCGCGACGCAATGTCCGTGAGGTGGTCAGACGCCGGTTCCCAACGATGACTCAAAGCCGCCAGCTCGCCATCAATGCTCAGAGAAGACGGCCCGGCTTCACTCTTATTCCTGGCCAAGCTCGCACGCACGCGGCGAGTCACGTGGTGAGGCGCGAAGCAGCTGCGGAGAACGCCAGCGCAAGCTGGCAGCGGAGGTGATAGGGGCGAACGCGGCCATTTTTTCTTTCATTTATTCGGTGTACGCGGCCGTAGGCGGAGCTCGGTCGGCGGAGCTCGGCCCGGCGAGTCACGTGTTGCCTTGCCAAGGATACAGCGCAGCTGAGGTCAAATAAAGGTCGAATTTACCACGACGGCGAAACCGTTCGACGAGGTTAGTAAAGCTTTGCCTTAAGAGAGCGTATACTCCACCATTAACCCTTCACAACAAGGGTCGATATTCAATGTTAACCCTTTCTCAAATACAGAGCCGGGAGTAAGTCGGAGTCTCGAATCGACAAAGAAACAACTAGGAGAGTCGGCATAGAATACCATGCTGGATTATAAATCTGAACAGCTTGTCATCGATGCCCACAGAATTTTAATTTTTCTAATTGGAAGCGTCCAGTCCAGAAAAAGCTAACTCAAACACGGGCACAATGATTTCTTTAAATTCAATTCATTTTAAAAGTAAATACAGGCTGTCGGAGTCCTGCAGAAAAAGCCGACGAGATGTCAGCGTGACTCAGCCGCAGGCCCCTACACTGGCTCCTTGAGCAGCATTTGCAAAAGATGTTTCGTGAGCTCAAACAATAGGTCGTTTGCTACAGCAGTTGCGTTTTAAATTAAAGCAACACAAATAAAGTAAAGTAACACAAATAAAGTAACACAAGAACTAAAAAAATATTTTTTACACGAAAGTATTTTATTCACGGCTACAAGATGATTTCACATACATCATACTATTCGTCACGGAAGTGACGCCAGTACAACGAACCAGGCGGCCTGTAAAGGGTGCACCCCTGCACACAGGGTCTTTTTGCGGGGAAGCAACCTTTAGTACATAAGAGTTTGTTATGCATGTGGTTGTTCGTTTGCAGGTTTTATATTTTAACACGAAAGTGTTAAAATATGCTGGGATACACCAATATTTCACTGACGTCATATCCGATACGGAAATGACGCCAGTACGCCTTTGCCGAAGCGACCCGCCCGCAGGACGTCGCTTGCAAAGCACACCCACAAGGCAACCGCCGTGCCGCAAATCCTGCTCAGCTGCACATTTCGCTGCACATTTCACTTTCGTGTTTTAATGACTCCTATGACAGAGGAATCACCCACAGTACTTTTTACAGAAGCGACAGTTATATAAATGCACTTCGCACCTTGTAATTGCGCTTTTTGTACTGAAACCGTTCGCACTGCCATAAATTTACAAAAGTGGTCTTCTCCTTTCTACCAAATGCTGAGTTTATTTTGTTGAAAACTAATACTTCAAATACCACTGTGGAGTTGTGTTCGATATCGGCATGTTCTGCTATGCGATTAAATGCAAATAAAAGAAAGACTAAGACGAAAGCTTGCGCAAAAATTTAGCATTCCCGCCTACCCATGGCGATATACCACCTCAAAAAGCGCGCTACAAGGGTTTGTTGGTGGCTCCAAGGTGGATCCGGGGCTTGGAATTTAACTTGGAGGCCTCGGTTTCAAGTCTCCGTTTTGCATCCGTGACGATGACGTGTAAGTTGCTCCCTCCGTGACTGCTGATGTCTTCTTATCTTTTGGTTGTGGCGTGTTTCTGCCCTGCGGAAGAGGGATTTTATATGTCAGGGTGGAACAATTTTAAATTTTCAATACTTGAGTCACCGACCGCGGTGGCTCAGTGTCTAAGGCGTTGTGCTGCTCAGCACGAGGACGCGGGTTCGATTCCCAGTCGTGGCGGCCACTTTTCGGATGGAGGCGAAGAGCAAAAACTCCCGTGTGTACGAGATTTCGCCGTACGTTAAAGATCCCCAGGTGTCTAACTTAATCTAGAGCCGTCAACTACAGCGTGCCTCATCGCGAACGTTGTGTCGGCGCGTTAAACCCTACAATCAATCAATCATTACTTGAATCCGGATATCAGGCAAATGCCTATTTTGTTCCTTGCGCTCCTATCGCCCCTTTTTTCTAATGGGCATCACTTAGATATAAGGAAAGGCTTTTAAGGTGTTTGTATAGTTTCTATAAATGCATCTACTGGCATTGGTGCCTAAACGCCTACAAATTCGCATCCAAACCGTTTGTAGATGCGAAGGCATCTCATTCACCGGCCTTGTCCCTGCATCCGGAGTCGGCGTCGTCGTCGTTGGCGTCCGCCCCTCCCCCATGCTCCTCGCCGCGCGAGCTGCACTCTCCGCCGCTCACCCCCTCTCCTCTCCGATAGCGAACACTCTCTCGCGAGGGGCATTGGATTGGATTCGATTGGCTTGGCTTGGCTTGGCTTGGATTGGATTAGATCGGATTTGGATTGGATTGGATTAAAGTGGATTGTGTTGGATTGTGTTGCGTCATAGCCGCGGCAGGCGCACTGGCGTTGGCGCGTCCCCTCACCGTTATGCGCGCTATAAAACGCGGTGCCTGCGCCGCTCCGCTCCATCGTTCCAGCGCCGTTCCTCCGCTGTCTAACGCTGCAACATGAACCCCATATGCGTCGCATGTACACAGGGGTTCCCGCGAGGGGAGGTGGGAGTTTTTTTTAAGAAAATCGGCTCCAACGTGCATACTATTCATCGTCGAATTTCGCTTTCAACGTTGGTTTGCGATCATTATATATGTTACATGGCAACATTTACTGTTCGGAACTGTATAGGATTCAACCTACTTCTCTAGTTCAACCAACTAAGACCCGGAAAACTAGATTTATCCGCATAGGCGTGGCACGCTCATTCTCAGTGAAAAAACGTACAATTTCGAGTAGAGAAATCTGTAGATGGTGGTGCTGAAATCTTTTTTCCGCAATTTTCACACTGATTTTTAAACTACGTTCCGTGTGCTCTCCAAACAAATTTCTTCAAACCCGTTTCGTCACACCTTCGTTTCTAGAAGGATACTCAAATACAACACTATTTTCGACGCAGCGGTTGAGCATAGAATACGTCTTAGCAGATTACTGACATTTTAAAAGCCAATGGCAAAATATCATCACTGCGAAGCTGCATTTCTTTACGCCTTAAAATTCACAGTGCCGGTGGACTTTAAAGGGGCCATGAAGAAAAAATACAAGATTGTTTTATTCGAAAACTTTTGTGTTTTACAGTTCCCCCAGCGCTTTCCCGGAGGCAAACGATGCCGTATTCACTGAAAAATCAACCAATTTAGGTTACAATTTCGATTATCCCGCCAATCGTGTGCCTTCGAGACGTCAGCATTGAAGTCGTAAGAGCGCTGATTCAAAAGAACTTCCACTGCGTCGTTCGGCTCTGCAGCCTTGCTTGCTGTCAGTCCTCCCAGATGGAGCTACCATAGTCATCCACGGACGGTTGTCGGCCGTTGCTTTATTTTTTTAGTGTATTTGCACCTAGCTTGTCTTTGCTACTGTAGAAAGTAAGCGTTTCGTGAAACATGGGATATGCTGAACAAACAGGGTCACGTAAGACAACCTCGCTTACGCCAATCGGCCAGTGTCGTGTAAGAAAACTCCCAAGCGGCTAACAGCTGTGCAGCTGAAACAAGCATAGTGTTCCCAGTACCAACAGCAGTGCGCATCGGTACTTCTATGCTTACGTGTACTTTCTTTACTTTCACTGTTTAGCGCACCATTCTTACTGTTGTAAAACGAATATGCATCACATTTAGGCGCAAATAGCTCGTTCGGCAAGCTTATAAGCCGTGCCTAATTTACATTTGCTTTTGCCGGCCTCAGCCGATCGCACAGCTGGGCACATATGGCGTTATTGGTTTGGTTACGGGAAATGAGCTACTGGGTCGCATGGCCATTCTTTTTTTTTTCCTAATTATATAGCTTATTTGAGCCAAGTGGGCATTAACAGCGGTGTCCGTATGATCCAACGAGACAATCTTTAGAATGAACCAAACTTGTGTTTTGTCTGCATGGCCCCTCTAAAACGCGCATTTCAATATAACACCATTCGGCTACTAAAAAACTTTTGAAAAATGCTCTACGGACGTGCGGACGAGTATTTGGCAGTGATGGGACGTAATGCCTGAACCATTCGGATGTTATCATAATACATGAGAGAGTTTCCAGAGTCGTAGTTAACAGTTTTCATGTACAGCATGATAATGTCTTGATAACTTGTCGTCTTGCGTTTATTATTTGTTTCTGTTGTGTCGTAATTAAACCACGTCGGACCAACAAAAAGTAGCGAGGTTTTTATTCTGTATTCCCAGCCCTGAAATATTTTTTATCTCTTTTTCCCTCTACGAGGCGCTCAAGCAAGCGACAGTGAAATTGAACATGAATATGAGTTGTGCGCGTATAGGATTAAACATATTCGTTGTCATTAGTCCGGCAGTTTTATGGGACAATTAAGCGGCATGCTAATTTGTGCCATCATAAACAACAACCTTTCTGGTTTTCCTGTCGTAGATAGAGGTCGTGCGCGTCTTCGTTTGACATTATTTTCATTTATGTAGGAATTCACGATGCGTATATTCACGACATTGGAGATTGAAAGCGTTGTTTCTCCTGCCTATTTTAGGCGCCTAAAGCACGCATTCTTAACGCCATCCTCTGGTCATTATATTAAGGGCCCAATAAAGTACACGCTGTGCTTTATCAGATCCTCTATACATTGAAGTTCAACTTTCGGTCTCATATGTGCCCAAGGATATACGTTGACCAGAGGGTGTAACGTTGGGAATGGCTACGGTTTATTTCAGGTCACCTGTGGAAAGATTACACAGAGGGCGATTTTGTACAGTCTTCAGCATACATTAAATCTGCTGCTCAGAGCCTAATCCGCAAGGACCCACTGTTCAGCTATAAATCTTATATCTAGAGAGCCACGTCCTTACAAAATAAGCCCTCCTACCCCTTTCTACGCAATCGCCCGGGAGATTTTGCCACACAAGGCACGCTTACCTGCGAATCTAAGCCAAGGCTTATGGATGCAGCCTGACTTCTGGTACCAACAGCTTCATTGTGAAGTACAATCAGACCGAACGCCTCAGACACAGCCTCAGCGTCTGGTCGCACGCAGCCTCGAAGCTCTGCAGGAATTTCGGCACCGGAGTTGGACACGACGTCATTTCCACCGCGCCCATTCGGTAACCGCGCATTTGCAGACTTGGAAGATTCTTGGTGGGCGTGACGCTTGCTCGTGAATGGCGCCATAACGGTCGACAGTGGTCCTGCATCGCGAATGGGCGCTGACGGCAGCTTTGTCGAGGCCACTGTACACATGTATTGAAGGTAAGTCATTTTGACGCTTTCACCTCGCTCGGCAGCGGCCGTTCCCGCTCGATTCGCCGTGGCTTCTTGCCTAGGCATGACGGCTATATTTATATTTCGCAGATGAGGTGACGCTTTTGCACGTGGTTTATTAGGCGGCCCTGCCGAGGTTGCCGTGCTTGTGGAGCCTTGCGCATCAACCCGGACTATATTAGTGTCCTGAGCTGGTGTGTTTTGAATGGGGTGGTTCGGAATTCCAGCTGGACCGTAAAATGCAGGAGGAGCCGGTGCTGCATACGGGAAGGGATAGCCCGGGGAGTACTCGAAGCCGTCACAAATGCAGCCTGGTGGTCGTCCAAGCATCTGATAAGGTTGAATTTGGGCAAACGGATCAGGTGGTCCGTAATATGGTGGGGGTCCGAGTGTAGCATCGCTTAGAAAGCTGGGGCCGGCTGCAGTGTAATTGAATGGCCCGTGCTGTTCTGTGCTTGGAACAGAGAAACCATATTCCCTCCCTTTAGAGGGTTTGGTGGAACTCGTTTGGGGGCGCGATAATTTCTCTGTATTTCTTGGAGCAGCCCGGGGTGGTTCATACTGATAGACATTATCGGTTGCATACGTTTCGGATAAGTCTTCTTCTGAGGGCCTTCGACGGTTCTTCTTGCCAAATCTCGACCTTTGATTATCTCGACAACTCGATCTGTTTCTTCGAGTGCTTGCTGTCGACCGATTTCCGCTAACTTTAGGAGGCGGAACGGGCAAATTCAGAGTTATTTGATTGCTTGGGCCTGGTAGCTCCTCAGAACCACGCCGCTCCCTTCTGAAAAATTTCCTCGAGGTCTTCTTGCTTTTCGGTGACAAGCAACCTCTGTTTCCGGGGTCTTCGCACGGTACGGCACTTTGCATGTCAAGCTTTTTCGAAGTACTCGCTTTGTTAGGGTCATCCCAGGACTTCCTTCTACGAGGCTGGTAATCGTAGACACCGCTTTCGGGAAATGCTTCTTCAGCAACTTCCTCGTAGAACTCTTCAATTTCCCGTGGGTCGGCAGCTCTCGTTGTAGAAGCGTGTGCAGCATTGTCACGGTCATATGATTCACGAGATGGACCCGAGGAAATTTTCCCATGAGCGTTGGTCGCTGATATAAAGTTCTGATCCATTACTGTTTTGCTCGCCGGCGTCAAACCATCCTCCATACGCAGTGGTCTCTTGGCACTGTCCACTTGGGATGACGATGCAGTTTGGCTTTCGGATATCGTTAAGGTGCTGTCTTCAGCACCGAAGCCATCGTTGGGCCCACTGACTTCTTCGAGTTCAAATTTTGGTCCTGACGCGGGCGCAGGTTGGGAACTTGCACTTCCTGTCACTATGGAGAAGAGATCAGCGACGCCAAAATTCTGGGGCTTTCGGCGAGGGAGTAGGGTGATGTCTCCAGTTTGCGTGTACTTATCGGTTCTCGATCGGCCGCTGCTTGAAGCGATGCTTTGAATCAATTCGGATAGCTTTATCGTGCTTGTCGCGTTGTCCACGGTTTCCACCTTGCGCGTGGTTGAGGGCACTGGAATGCCTGCTGGCATGGTGGACGCCTGTCCACTGAAGGTGGTAAGCAGATCGGCTATGGAGCTGTTTCTTTTCGAAGAAAGGGAAGGTGCCATTTGGGAAACTTGAGCTCCTCTTTGTAGAGGCTCGTGGCCCTGTGGAAGAAAAAGCTGTCCTGTGGGCTGAAACTTCGGAAAAGGCATTGATTCCAAGCCAGACACAGGTGGCGTCTCAGAAAAGATAGATTGTCTTCCGTAGGATCCTTGAGATCCACTTACTCCCGCATCTTGCGCACCACTAAGAGCCAACCCGAGATCAGGTTTTGTAGACTTGCGTCGAGACTTCCTCCGGCGCCAGGATTTCTGGTCGCCGACTGTTTTTTTGAGAGCGGAGCGCTGTGGCTGCTGCGGCACCACTCCCTCCTGCGTGGAGGACATTTCTTGTGATGCTGGAAAAATTCCGCTGGTGTTCTGCGAGGAAGCCCAGAAGAGTAAATCCGCAGGTTGGAGTGCCGGAACTGCTTGTCCTTGTGCTCTAAGGTGTTCTGCCGGTATCACATCGCTGACCACCTCATCGTGCTCTTCTCGGTTGGAGAGGCCGGAAGTGCCCATTCCAGTGACGACAGGGTTTCCAGGAGGATTTCCTTTCCCGGACTTTTTCCGCTGCTTCTGTTTCTTTTGCCCGCCCTTTTCATGAGCAGTGCTCGAGCTGGGGCCCTGGTTATTCTCGGGGTCGGGCGGTGGTGATGCCATTTTCTTCCATGTACGTTTATCGCCTTCCTCTTTTTCCTCTTGTGGCTACGGATGCAAGTTCATCGGTTTATCTGTAGACTGCGAGCATAGACGTCACGAACGCCACATCACATGTACATTCCACTGGCCATTGTTGCCCGTTATAGAAGTATTTATTTACTCACTGGGGGATTTAAGTATGCTTAAGGAATAAAGCTGGTGGCCATGACTGCGACGCCGAAGAAGATGATCATGATGGTGATGTAACCAGTTTTGTGGTGGTCAAAAAAGACAAACACCCGATCATTCATGGGGATAGGAAAAAAAGGTGTTGCTAACACGGCCTGGAAATCCGTTCTCAAAATGCACAAAAAAGGACAACTAGGAAAAACCGAAAAATGGAAAGCTAGAACGGAGGGAGCGGGAGAGTAACGACGAATATGGCGAAATAGTTCAACAAGAGCCGTGTTTATGGTAAAACGATACTTTCAAGAAAAAAGTACAAGTTTCCGAAAAAGAGCGCCGCTTTAACTAATACTTTGACACCGTTTCTTTTTTAGGACCACAACGGCACATGTTTTATATACTTGAAATGCTTCCATTTCTTCTAAAGCGATTAACGTCATCAACACCGCCTGAGCTTTACGCCTTCAAAGGAGCCATTGCTTACATTCCACGCCACGAGCTTCACTAGTGGAGCATCTTTACGGACTCCAAGGCAGCCCTGCATGCCTTGTCAAGACGTAGGTCTTCCCTCCATTATATCGCAGACTGCGATGTCCCCTACCTTCCCCAACTCGCTTGCATATCCTGACACAGTACAAAATGGCAATGAATACCTGTCCATAGTGGTACTACAGTAAATCAAAAAGCCGTAAAGTCGCTCATAAGTGCCTTAACCACAGAAAACACCGTAAGGTGTTCGTTTTTTCTCACTTGACGAGCAGTGAAATTGTGGTGTTCTCGCCGGACGAGGCTTACTGATTCACGTTCTTGGCGAATGTGAAACGCTGTCTCTGCCCTTTCGGCGCATCCGCGAAAGACATGCTTGGCAGGGTCAGTTGCGTGCTCATTAAACACTGTTCTTGTAGGCGCCAATTTCGTGCGTAGTCTCAGAGCACGGTTGCGGTCGGCGTCTTTCATCAACATGGAGCCATGCTGCAGCCAGGGTTTTGCCTTTCGCTGCTGCATAAGGGCAAAGAGGCCCTTGCTCGTGTATGGGTCACGCAAACTGCTCCACCATCTTGCAGTGCCCCCTTCGAGGGCCGCATAGATCATCTTAAGGGCTATGCGGCCCTCAAGGGCCGCATAGTTCTTAAGGGCTTTCGCGCTCTTGGCCCTAGATCATCTTAAGGATCATCTTAGGGATCATAGATAATCTGAAGGGCTTTGGCGCTCTTTGCCCTAGTTGGCCTTGTGCCATTAACATTCAAACATCATTATCATCATCATCATCTTAAGGGCTGTATCCCCCTCAGGAACTCCGAAGCGAGTTGCGATGCGTCTGTGGCTAGCGCTCAAAACCTCATCAAGCCGGAAGTCGACAGCCTGGTCGGCCAACCTTACAAGCCTACACATAAACTTCAATTGTACGGACTGTACTACCCTCTGGAGTTAAGTACACCTAGGCCCCCGTTCCTGGCTTGGACGGAAGCCAGACGTGGCTACTGGGAAAACTCTTCGGAAGGTGTATGAAAGCCTTTACTTCCTTGCCGAGTAGCTTGTCCAGGCGTCGGAACTCATTCTCAACCTGTTGGGTACTTGAAGTCGTATAAATAAATGCCGGGACGACCACTTGTTGGGCGTAATGATTGAAATGGCTTCAACGAGGCCGTATGAATCAGTTGGAGAGGATGAATTGCTTTAGTGGGGGTTACGTTTGGAGTTTTTTTAGCTATATATCGTGATCGACACCACGAACGGTCGAATCCGCTGCTACAGGCGTTGTGAATGTACATGTATTCACAGGGAAAGCAGTACGTTGAGAGTTTCAACAAACAAAAGCCTAGACGCGCTATCCTCCTCATACCGGAGCCCATGCCACACTGATTAAAGGAAATCCCAGGAAATGGAAGTGGTTCGTTCCGGCACCCGACGGTTTCCTCTTCTTTATCCGGCTAAACGAGCGAACAGAGAAGGGCCTCCTCCGCACGGGAACGGAGCTTTGAGCGTCTGTTGGGCGACTAATTACGTCTTTTGGCTGAGCTTCGAAAGAGTTTACGATGTCGCAATGGCTTATTTAGCTTCCGGCTGCGATGAAGCTACTTCTGGTGAGTGATACAGATTATTCGGACTCGCCTCCACTCACACTTAGTTTCCTTTAGCAGCAGGGCTGTTTAGGCCGGCATAAATCCGTCCGTCGGAACAAACAACTCTGAAGCCTCAAGAAACAAATGTGGTTTGTGAGGTTCTGTTAATCGAACTCGGTAATTTGATTTCGTGAAACCGGCAACCTAACCACTGGGGGTACGGAGTAGCAGCGGCGGAGAACAATGACATGTGCGGCAAATTTGACGGAGAAAAATGCTACCCGTGGTCGGAATTGAACGTGGGGTGCTTAGGAAACTCCCTCTCCTGGTTGTTGGCAGGAATTTAAATTAGTGTTGCACGTTAAATAGTGGGCAGCTTCCATTAGTGCAATAAAAATATGTAAGCAGCGGATAAAATAGGATTTATTACACGCAATTTCTGTAGTTTGATTAAATGTGATGTACTTACGCAAATATCCAGATGTCATTGGTTCGCAAGCATTCAGTGAGAAATTTTCATCTTCACATCGTCTGTCCCAAAACAAAAGTTAAACACTTCTAGCAGCCCGGAGAAATGTTACTGATAACTGGACGTCTACTTGCAACCCGACCAGGGAGTTGTGGGACTGAAACTCCTTTTAACTAAGCGCTATAAGCTTTTACGCTCAAGGCCAAAGTCTGTTGCGAAATACCAGAAATACACCGATACAAGGTGCGTGTAGGCTACGGGCACACATGATTCACATCAAAAGATGCGGTTCCCGGCATCTGCCCTCTCTAAGAGTGTATCGACCGGATGCTAAAACTAAGTGGTTGTCCAAACGAGAAAAACTTATCATTTGGCGTAGTAAGGCTTGAGTGGAACTGCGTCAACGATCTTGGACCCCAAGCGTCGTCCTAATGTCTTTTTGTTACCGTCGGGAACAACCTTGTAGACATGTTGGCCAACACAGACTGACACAAGATTTGGATTTGATTACTTTGCAAGTTTTCAGTATCAATGTTGCGGCAACATTTTTTTTTCAACCTTCTGTGCTTTAAACACGAAATTCTGGTAAAAATATGTAAATACTTGTTCAAATTTTTCAGTCTGAAGAGCCACAGCTTTCCTTCCCCTATGAGGCGTGGCATACTGAAGGGATAAAGGTTAATTTAGCCGTTTTAGGGATCTGAATTGTGCGAAAAAATATTAATGTACCGGTGTTTTCGTCCCCCCCCCCTGGTCAAGAAATAGAGACATTGCAAAATATTTTACATAGCGTGAAAGTGAGAATATCGCACACTACTGCGTGCACCACCAACGCTCGGTAGCGCCGTGTTCGTGGTCCCTGGAAGTTCGTTGAATGGACTCTGCAACGGTTCCGATAAACGCTTCCACTCTTTTCTTCGCGTATGGAAGCACTGCGAAAGATACACTTATCCCTGCCACGAAACCGAACTACATGTGTTGCTGTCGAAGCAGATACGCTTTTTCTTTGTGCTTTGCTTTTGTGGCTTCCTTTTTAAAAGGGCCATCTAATATGTTCATTTCTGCAAATAAAGGAAATGCGGCCAACAGCAGCTACACCGTTGCAATGACGTAATTTCAGCCGTCGAAGAAGGCCAAGAAAGGTATGGAGTTAAAAATCTTCTGAGCAAATCTCTAAAGCTAACTGATGGGTATAGAGCAGTCATTTGTGGTTCACGTACCTCGCTAACCACTAATTGCTTTGTATAGCCGTCTCCCCAAGAACACCGGATCTTTTGAAAAGAAATAGCGTTCGGTCCTTATATCTATGCCAAATGAATCAGAGGAAAATAAGGCTATGAACGTAACAGCCATGATGGAAAGATCACTAAAAAGATCAGAACTCATTTAGCTCCGGCCAACAAACATGGTAAAAGCCCTTGGTGGAATCAGGACTGCGCTAGAGATTATTGACGTAGAAAAGCGGCGTGGAAAAGGTTTATTCACAATTAGAACCCTGATAACTGGTCAAATTTTAAATATTACTGCGCTGTGTTTCGCTGAAATATCTCTACAGCAATCTAACTGCATCATACGCAATGCTTCTCCGCACTGTCTGAGACAAAGAGCCGACGTGATCTCTTTGCTTTTTAAGTGCGAATGCACTTCTTAAGCGAGCCTGAAGCGTCCGCCGCCGTCCGCATAGCAACAGCTGCGGGTGCACGCGCTCCTCGTCTTCCTTGGCAACGGGGGGAGATGGGCGCGCGCTGCCTGGCCGCTGACATGGCACATACCCACGTGGGGGATTGGCCAGGAATCTCCTCGTCTTCCTTGGCAACGGGGGGAGATGGGCGCGCGCTGCCTGGCCGCTGACATGGCACATACCCACGTGGGGGATTGGCCAGGAATCTCCTCGTCTTCCTTGGCAACGGGGGGAGATGGGCGCGCGCTGCCTGGCCGCTGACATGGCACATACCCACGTGGGGGATTGGCCAGGAATCGGGCGTGAGAAGGGCTAATGCACCCGCTTAAAGGAGTACTGACACGAAATTTCAAAGCTGAGATCCGCTCTAGCAATCAAGTACAACGACAACACAAATAGGTGTCTGTGAATAAATGCATCTTTCTTTCTTTGTAGTTGTGTGTGTGTGTGTGTGATCTCTCTTTCGCGAACATTACCGAACCGCGCAAATTCAACTCCTGCATTCGCACTTTCACATTCTTCCCCTCGGGTAAATGCGGGGAATTTTTTTCGCAACCGCAAGGCCTTCGTTCATAAAACTACACATGTTTTAATCATGCAAACGCCGAATGAAATTTTAAATTCGCTCGAAAAGGTCGCCCAGGAATTACAAATTCGATTCTCGTCTGCTTCATCACCGATGGCCGTAGAAAACGTCCCAGTTTTAGACTTTTCCAATGTCACGATGGGAGAGCTGGGGAATGTGGTTATGAGGCTGCCGGGAGCCTCCCCAGGGCCTGATGGGTTGTCTACTCCGGCGATAAAATTACTGTTCGAGGAGTTTCCCAGCGATTTGTGAAATATCGTAAATACTTCATTGGAGTAATCATGAATTCCTGAAGATTAGAAAATTGCAAAAGTTTTCCTTGTTCTAAAACATTCCGGCCTACGTACTGTTCCGGACAATATTCGCCCGATCGCACTGACCACTAACATGAGGAAATTGATAGGGATAATTTTGCACGGACGTTTATTATGGTTTCTGTATAGTAATATTATTCTTAGCCCACATCAAATTGGCTACCGTCTGGGTTGCTTCATTTGGTCAGCCCATGTTGACTTGGAAAGCCGCATCTAGTTTGCGCGCAGAAATAAACAAGGAGGCGCCATTGTCATCCTGGATGTTGCGAAAGCGTACGACAGCGTGGAATATAGTGCCCTGCTAGCAAAACTTAAAGAATGTGGGTTGTCCCAGTGCACCCTTTCATGGATTCACAAATTCTTAATTGATCATTACTTTTTTTGTTCACAAAATGGTTTTAAGTCATCGTCTATATCTCATACAAGGGGCGTCCCCCAAGGATCGGCCCTCTCCCCCATACTATTTATTATATTATTGAGTTTCACTCCAATAAGTCAGCGAATTCGTGCCTACGCTGATGTGGACGTTGTAGCCCTTTTTTTCTGCGGCTTAAGACATTCAGGTCCTGTATCAAATGTTACAAGCCTATTTCTGTTCGATTGAAAGGTGGATAGCAAACCTAAAATTTAACATCAACGTCAATAAGAGCGCTGTCCTTGTGTTTCCAGTATGCGCTCCGGTGAGACTATGCCTGGCGTGTCGGGAGGAGACTATCCCACAGGCGGCATTCTTGAAGTACTTGGGTGTCATTTATGATGCTACACTGGATTGGCATCCTTATATAAATCATATCGTTACCAAAGGAGAACGGGCACTTGGACTGTTGCGGAGAATCAGCAAGAGGAGCTTTGGAATGAGAAGTGACACAATACTTTTTGTTTACAAGGAGTACATGCGTCCCATATTAGAGTTTGGCTGCGTCTCATTTTCTCGTTCAGCCTTTTACAAACGCAACCAGCTTAGTATATTGGAGCGACGGGCCCTAACATTGTGCCTCGGCCTCCCAAGGTGCGTGGCCAATAGCATCTTGCATCTGGAGGACAGCATGCCGTGTGAAGAGTCGCGGTTTCAACTCTTCACAGTGCGGCCGTTATGAGGATTTTCGAATCACTACAGAGCCGATTTTTTTCGTTGATGGTAGCTCAGCCGGCATTATTTTTCAACTCTTTCTGGCCTCGGCCCATTCGTCCTCAGTGTGCACTAATTTCTCTTTTATTCATTTCTCTTTTGAAAATCAACTCTCCGATAATTATGCAAATCTCCTGTCGGGTCCCTCCAGCGCCTTCAACTTTTCATATTTTTACCAATAGCACCAAAATGCTTTCGTCGAGACTACTTACAGGACTCCTGAAGGACCATTTGGCAAGTTTGAATGATTATGTAATTGTGGCAACTGATGCATCGCAACGTGAGGAGAGGGCAGCAGCGGGCATTTTTAGCCCAAAGCTTAACTGAGCAGTCTCTCAGCGTTTACCAGACTTCACTCCAATATTTAAAGCCGAATTCCTAGCGGTATACCGTACTGGCCTTAAAGGAAGTACCTCCGCAGCACTTCAATTTAGCTATAATTACTTAATCACTATCGGTCTGTTCCGCTTTGGCATCATCCCAAAATTCAGACCTGATCCGTGCATTCAACTTTCTGGTGCCTTCTCATTTGCGGAACATCTGCCTCATTCGGGTTTCCGAACACAAAGGCTTACTCCTTAATGAAGAGGCTGACGCCTATTATCGAACCACTGTGCCAATTTCTACCATAGGCCAGTGAACAGGTGTGGCCACACTGGAATGCAGTGACTTTTTACTTCTTGCATTTCCTTTTTTTTGCGTGTCTAATCAGAAAACAGAAAAGTTATAAATATTGGAAATTGAAGCTGGATGTGCGAAATCAGGGATTGAGGTGCATTCAGCCATCGTCGTACGTGTGCATGATTTTTATGTCTAACGTTGCGCGTCCATCCACCCATCATCATATCCAACCAGCTTCGGCCCTGTCGGAATGGCGCGATCAGATGGACGTCCACTTCATCACGCGAGGAACCCAGGTTCGATCCCTACCACGGGAAGCGTTTTTTTATGCCACTTCACCCACGATCTTCATCATCGTAAGAGAAATTTGGATTTCCCGCAGTGCGTTTTGGGTGGACTAAAGACGACACCAGGACGAGAGTGAGTGCTTCGCTTCAAAGGAAGTTTGGGTGGCTTTTCTCGGCCCTGAAAGCAGCGAGCTGTCAGCCTGTCACCGCTGCTCGGGACCGTGACGGTTTTGAGACAGTGAATTTAATCCCAGACTGTCCTGTGTGCCTTCTTTTAACAAAAAAGCGTGTACGCGTATCCCAAAATTAAAGTGAAGCTGTGTACCTCTACCAGCCAAGGGTTCTGTCATGACCTTCAGCGTAAACAAAAAACTGCCGCGAACAAATCAAAGAAATTACTGGCACCGCCAGGATTCGGACGTCGACCGAATACAGAAACGGAGCAGGAGCCCGTTGTCGTATCAATTGAGCTACGAACGCACGCGGAGGCGGGGAGACGTGATGTACGCACGAAGCACAGCTGCGGGTTTACCCCCTACGTTCTCGCTGAATGCCACGGGATAGCGTCACACGACCTCTCGCACGGCTGTGCGCTCTGCCCACGGCACGTGTAGCGGCCGTGTGCGAGCCTTCCGCATGTGCTCGGAGTTAGTAAAAATTAAAGGAAGCTCACACCAAAGCATGGCATGTCACTTTTCCGTCTCTGCCGCTGGCCTATGGATTAGTTGCCTTTCGGATATGCAGTAGACAGCTTAACGATCAATTCGTAAGAAAACAAACGAGAAACACTTTCAGTTGTGTTCGTCGCAGTCGAGCCCAAGATGTTACGCAGCTGCGCAAATGCTACAAAATATAACGGCGGGGAAAGCGCAAAGTGAGAGTGTATAACACCAATGATAAGGCTGTTCTGAACGTCGTGTTGAAGTGAAATAATAAAGAACGTGTTACAGGTACAGCGTAACGTGTCATTAACACAAGCGGACCGCAGTCACCCGTGGTAGGGGGTGTTTAAAGCTTTGCTTCCTGCCGGTAATTTCTCCGCCTAATCGTTCCCGATAGTATATCAGAGACACGCGATGTCACCGCCCCTCACTTAGTCCTATTATAATTGAAACACGCAATGCCACCACACTTTACTTTTTCCTGTGGACTGCAAGAATACCAGCAGGAGACGAGAACATAACACGATCGCCCTCTATACGTTTCTCAGATGAGTTTATAAAACAAGCATTTGTGGTGGTACTCAACAACGAGAAGACTTCGTTACTCGAAGTCAACGGTGCGTTGTTGAACTTTGAAGGAGCAGGTTTATTGCTTCCGTACAGTCACAACAAAAGTGAGCTGCCCCTCATGGACCAGTCCGTAGCGCTCCAGCGCAAACACTGGCAATCGGAATTCGTGTTGAAATCCCAAAATTTCGCTCGAGGGTGATATGCCTCCCTGCGGTTCCATGAGGTAGTCTTCTATCTTCGGGTAATCCGGATGCCTGACGCAGACGTGCACATAGAAGCCCGTTGGGTCCAGGTCTTGGGCAGTGTTGCCCCACCTCAGATAGAGAGATAGAAAGCGAGTGGCAATGGTACCGTTGCCGATTGCGATGTGCAAGTAGCTGTCCCGGCGGTACCACCGAGTAAAGCCTACCACCTTCCCGCAAACCTGAAGCACTTCCTCGATATTTGAAACAGTTATGACGTAGCCATCTTCATTGCTTTCCCGCTTGTTAAATTGAGGCCACATGTCAAACTGCACCAAAAAATTTGGATGAGAAGAAGTTGCTCTGTATTCGAGGACTGGTCGGTTTAGACTTGTATCAACACTCTGCCGCAGGAGGTGCATGAAGGACTGCGACTCACTGACCATCAATTCGAGCTTTCGAAGGATGTGCCGCTTTTCCAGCCTCCACGGCATTCCGCCTTCTTCATTGGAACTGCTTTCTTTTGTCTCGCCAGATTGCGTAAAGAGAGCGCTCAGCTCCCGTTGTTGACGCTTCAGCTCTTGAGTAAATACCGAGGAGAGCTGACGCACGCTATGGGTGAAGTGATCGTGTATCCTGACCTCGCATTCGCGCAACTTGTTGGCGGTTCCCTCAATCAAGGCGCTTTGGTTCCTGGTTTGTTCTACAAGTCCATTAATTTCGCTCTCAACAGCTGCCAACTGGTCTTGGTAAGAGTTTCGAATGAGTTCCTTCAACTCTTCCAAGCAGGCGTGATTGTCTTCGGAGTTGACTTCCATATCATGCCGCACCGTGGCGTTTTCGGTCACCGACCCGATGTCCCCGCCGTGGCATTCAGTCCGATAGTGCCTTGGCAGGTCTTGCTGCAGGATCTTGTCATTGCACCGCGGACAGGACACGGCGTGAAAGGTGCACTGCTGCTCGTAGTGTGTTAGTACTTCTTGAAGGGTACCGACAAAGGTACATCCATGAGCTTCGTTCCAGCAGCAGGCCTGGAAAAAGAACCGAGAATAAAAACGGTGGTGAGATCATGAGCCGTCGGACGTGTTTCAGTAATTTCAGAAAGAAAAATGGGCTTCCAGTTGAGGGTAAGTATACTGTTCGGCGTGTGCACTTAGTTTCAAAGCAGGAGACTCTTGAGCAGCGACACTTTAGCTGAATAACTGAACAATGAAAAGCATTGTTTCGAGTGAGAAGCAGCATTCAAGACGACGGATGAAATATCCCTCACCATTGTTCGCGTATTCTCGGCTTCGTTTTGATGCAGAATGCAAAGTACTCATTCGTCCAAAGCCAGAAAACTTTCTGAACCATCTTTTTGCCATCTGTTTGTTGGCGTGAAAAGTGCCGTTGCTTTTATACAAATTGTAAGCGGACATTTATTTCTCGCTTAACATACAGCTTGTCCCATTACAAACATGCACCAACACGCACACCCAGATTTCTCGCTTCGCAAAAAATCCCCGCGAAAACAGAAAAACGCCAACTTTGTGCATAAGGAGAGTAGGCGGGGGGGGGGGGGGGGGGCGAGGTTCGGTGGGTGGGCTCATAAACCGCTTTTATAGGGAACTACTCAGTTTTCGGCTACATCAGCAGTCGTAGCAGCAGTACAAAGATTATTGTGAAATAAAGCCAGAGATGCGATAAAACAAGCCAGCGAGCCAGCGTGAAATAGGCCGTAAAAGAGCGTCCTCAAAAGAACGAACTCCCTGAAGCTTGCTGAAAGTAAATCTTCTGTCAGTAGTGCACCCTAATTGGCAGGAACCAAAGGATCAATAAAAACAGTTCCCCTCTTCCTCAGTCTAGTGCTGAAATCCTTGCTTTCTGTGCAGGATCCGGTTCAACATCGCCTGCGAATAAAAACAGTGTATTTGCCCCAAATGGCTGTTTGTATGCCGGCCTTGGAACAACTTAACGCTGTGTATTCACTTCTGCCTAAGTCAGAAAAGCTTTCCAAGTCATAAATCCACTGCCAACGCCTTCATTCGTCGCAGGCGATATAACTGTTTCTTAAACGCATCAGTAGTAGCGGGAGACAAGTGGGTCTCGGAGTGCACTTGTTATAATTTCCGCTTGACTGAACGTAACTTGGGCAAGAACGGCTTTGTTTTTTAACAGCGCGTGGCTGCGCTCTTATAGCCCCAGAAAGGTCTACGCATTCAAAAACCATTAATATTCTCCGGTAACGAAGGCCTCGTGCGGGTGGCGGGAAGGAAGACCAAAGTTTGAGGAAGCAGTTAAGTAAGGCGGCAATACCATGCCGTGTATCGACAAGAATCGTCGATGGGCATGTATCCCATTGCCTATGGTATGCATGCCCACAAAGCAACTCAAAATGAATGGCAAATCGACAAGCATCGTCCTAGCATGCGAGCATGAGAGGGAGAAAGACAGTCGAAATGATCTTGAATGCGACTCACGATGTCAGCCGAGCAAATATGCCTCTGCTGGAGGTACCTCTAAGCTTCATGGTACCAAGGTAATAATGCACCAAGGCACCAAGGTAACGGCGTAGCTGTATGCGGAATCCCTTGTAAGTGACACACTCTAATCGGTGTAGTGATAAAAGCCGGTTTCATAGCTGCCAATGTGTTTAGGTAGCACACGTCTGGCCAGTGCGTGACAGGCGGGGCAAATCACGAGCACCGTTATCAATAAATTAAAGCAGTTCCATTAAATGTAAAAGCTATCGGGAGTGTAGAGCAGCGATTCGCCATGATGGGCTGAGGCGCCGCTTCGCTACCACCCTTCACGCCCTTCCCCTCATTGTCTCACTCCTCTCAAGATGAATTGAACACAGGATTGTTCAATGCATTTCAATTTTCCCGCCTCTGCAATGCTCGCGAGCCTTCTACTGGGACAGTTGGCATCCTTTTCTTTATCTTTAGTTTCTTCTTCTGCCTGCACCAGCACGTGTGGGAGGTCTGTTCTGGCACTTGCTGTCATCTGGCACGTTCTGGAGCTTTGTGCGACATTTTGAACGCATCTTTTTATCTTTGGCAGCCACATTTTTTTTGCTTACTATCGCAAAAACCGAACACAATGAGCGTTCGTAACCAAAGGGGTGCGGGGGCTGCCGAATAATTGCATATATTTTGCCTCAAATGTGCCTGCAGGTTTTTCTGCGCGAAATAATGGGTACAGTCGGCAAAAGGCTTGTATACAACGTTCGAGGGGTGTGCTCCGTGCTGCGCGGGAGGCACCTAGTGATAGCGACCGGTTGGAGATCGGTAGAATGTGAGCATGCGCTGCCCGTATCAGCGCGATGGCTGTGTCCTTCCTCGTTGTGCCCGTCGCCTTGGCTTCCGCACCTTCTTCGACCGTAATAAGCGCTGAGCCTGCGCTGCCGGGCCGGGAAACAAAAGCGGAGGTTACCCGCCTTAGCGAGCGCTGTGCGAGGTTTTCGTCTGCAGTAGCCTTGGCGCACAGCTGTTCATTACGTTATCGTTCCGCCAATAGCGGCATGAGTCCCGTGAGCACCACTATCCGGATTCTGGGCTCGGCTTTGCATGTCACTGCTGACGGGCTCACGCCACAAGCACTGTGCAAACGATCACGGACCGATATCTAGTCACTGTGGAACACCGGCAGCGATGAGCTTTCGACGATTGTTCGTTTTCTTGCAGACACAAAACTTCTGTCCAAATTGCGTAGGGCGCAGCGAAAATTAAGTGTTGCCCGTAATTAAACGCTGCCAACGCTGTACTAACAATTGCTAATCTGCACTTATTTTTCCCGGCCCGGCAGCGCACGCAGCGCTTCTCACGGCGAAAGGAGGTACGGAATAGAAGGCGACGGGCACAGCGACAAGGGAAACAGCCGTCGCGCTGATGCGGGTCGCGCATGCTCACATTCTTCCGGTCTTCAACCAGGCGCTATCACTAAATGACTCCCGCTCAGCCCGAAGCAAGCCACTCGCACGTTACAGACAAGCCTTTTGCCGACTGTAGTGCCAGCGTTTCCAGGAGTTTCGAACGGTTATTTGATTGCAGGGTTTAACGCGCCGACGCAACGCAGGCGATGAGGCGTGCCGTAGTGGAGGGCTCCAGAATAATTTTGTCCAGCTGGGGATCTTTAATGCCCGCCGAAATCTCGTACACATGGGCATTTTTGCTTTTCGCCTCCATCAGAAAAGCGGCCGCCACGGCCGGGAATCGAACCCGCGACCTCGTGCTCAACAGCGCAATGCCTTAGCCACTGAGCCACCGCGGCGTGTCGTGACTATATAAACATCTTCATCATGTATGCTTTGAGTTCGCAGCTAGAAGGCTGACTCGAGGTGTCGAACAAAAGGGTTATTGTTCATGTCAATTTGTCAGACCTGTTTCCTTAGTGATATTCCTTGTTACAAATGGTTGTTTTGTGGTTAGAATTGGTTGTTCGTGCGCCACAGTATTGGTTGTGGCTCCCTTGTACAGTATATGGCTGCATTCTCGTAGCGAACGCTTTCGTACCGTTGTTTCCCTTGCATGTTAATCTTTTGGTTGTAAACACCTCTAAATAGTTCGTATATTAATGTTTTGTTTGTAATCAACTTGACAATATTTGTGTTTCTGCGTCTAATTGCTAGCCTTTAGGCTCTGTTAGTTTTGTAACAACAGGCGCTGCACTTGTTTACTTGTTCTTGGTTGTTACGTTGTGTCATTGATACCAGGTTTCTCAGATAATTACTTTTCAAGCGGGAATTACTTTTCGATGCCTTTGCTTAGGTGCGTGACGCCGTGTGACTGCGGTGGCTGTGCAGGGTGTCGCAGTGACTTGCACGAATTGACAAGAGCAATGGCGTTACTCGAAGGAAACCCAGTGCGTAATGCTTCCAGCACAGTAGAGTGGCGGCCAGTAACGTTTTCGTTGATGTTAGTTATTTTAGATGCGACTGCCTCTCATTCACTCGCCTTGTCCCTCCGTACGGCGTTGTTGTCCGTCCACACCCCTCCTCCATTCTCCTCGCCGCGCGAGCTGCGCTCTCCGCCGCTCACCCCCTTTCCTCTCCGATAGCGAACACTCTCTCGCGAGGGGCATCGGATTGCATTCGATTGGGTTGGCTTGGCTTGGATTGGATTGTGTTGCGTCATAGCCGCGCCACGTTGCGTCATATCCGCGGTCGTTCCAGCACCGCCGCTCCGATTTCCATCGATGCGTTGAATGGAGCCTAACAATTCCGCTATTGCCCGCGCAACCGTAACAGGCACCGATCACTGTGATAACAGGAATGCTAGCACCACTGAAGACAAGTCCAACAACAATAACAATATGACGAAGCAACCGGAACGATGATGGCTCTTCTCGATAACACGAGCAGTTTGCACGATAACACGTGCGGTTCTCCGGGCGAGAACCGCACGCCGATCACGCTGCTTCTGGACGTTTACAGCGAGGAACTGGCATTTCCAACCATATATATGGGAATGCCTCGGGGAAACATACGACATACAATACGACATACAATAAAAATCATACAATAAAATTTATTTACGACATACAATAAAAATCAACGCGTTAAATAATGTTTCGTAAATGTGAGACAATAGCAAGAATTAAAACAAAAACTATGACCTGCTTGAGCTGCACTAAGCTGAAAAAATAAAAAAAAGAAATACTCGCGCACTCCCAACAAATTGTGAGTGCTACCTTCGAACGGGGGAAAACTTAATTTAGGTGAGGGAACGTTAGTTGCATTGAGCAAAGAAGAAGTGAAAGTGAAGGAGAACCTAGCAGGTGCTAGGGGCGGAGAAGAGATAGTGTTATATTGCAAAGGTTGCAGGAGGTTGTGGTCTTTGATTGATTTGATTTGATTTGATTTTTATTCTTGCGCGAAAAAACAACAAACATCACTTTCGCGCAAAGGGAGCCGAGAAAAAAGCCGTAAAAACAGCTTGACTAGCCCCAATTGTTGGTTTTAACCCGCCGACGCAACACAGGCGATGGGGCGCGCAATAGTGGAGGGCCCCGGAGTAATTTTGACCACCTGGGTATCTTTAACGTGCGCCTCAACCTCGAACACACGGGCGTTTTGGCTGCAGTCGTCGTTCAAACACATATCCTGTAAAGCGGGTGAATACTCGGGTAATCTGGGACCCCGTGGCCATATTACTTCCCATATACCACGCGAAACGCGACATAATTATTATGCCATCTAGACTCGAGCATACTGCTCTGAAATATCGCGACCAGATTTTATATTTTAGCCGACCGGCTGCCAAGATCATTCTTTTGCGGCAACATATCAGGACTAGCGCCCAGTAAAGCCCTGAAGAAAAAATAACAAAAACTACTAAAGACTGGCGTCAAAGGTACCGATAACATGAGCATTTATCTGCATAGCGAGCATGTAGCTTTCAAATGTGCGGCACCGATGCAGCAGTGACGCTATTTCTTGTCGTGCGCTCTAGCTTACGATTGGCCGCTGCTTCCCCGCAAAACGTATTTCAGTTTGGAGGGCAGTACAAGGGGGCTCAGTATAGCAAAATGGCACCACGTGTTCCGGTGGAAGATCGCAAGCTAATAACGAGACTTTTCCTGGAGGGGCTGCCGCAGCGAGTCATATGCCAACGGACGGGCCGATCGAAGACCGCGGTGAGCCGCATAATTCGTGCCTTTAGAGACGAAGGAAAGATTGCGGATGCCCAGAGGCCTGGGCGACCAAGGGTCACGCAAAACGTCGAGGACAAACTCATTGTTGCGGCAGTTGTCACAGACCCCTTTCTGAATGCGAGGGAAATCCGTGACGAGTTGTCTTTGGAAGTGTCGACGCCGACAATACGCCGGCGTTTAAAGGAAGCCGGGCTTTCGAATTGTGTGGCTGCGAAAAAGCCGTTCCTGACTGGTCGACAATGCCAGCAGCGGCTGCAATTTGCACAGGAATACCAGCATTGGAGCCAAGAAGAGTGGGGCACTCATTTTTTCTGACGAATCTACCTTTTGTACTCGCTGGGACCAGCAGCAGCGGGTATGGAGGCCCTTGAATTCGAGGTAACGGCTCCTCTCAATTTCTCATGTCCACATCGTTTACTTGTTTGGAAATGGCGAAAGCTCTCGTGGAGTAACTGTTCCAAAAAAGTTTCAGAAATCCTTTCCGTGAAGTCGTTTTGGTAAAACCAGTTTATGTCTAAGTACTCACGGTGCAAGGTAATTTGGAATAATTTCATGCTAGCATCATACCTAATGCATGCTTTTCAGGCTGTCTGCATGAAATAATACACAACGCGTGTCGTAACCTTTATCATGGTCCGCTACATTTTTTTTGTTTTTTGGCTGTAAATCCAGTCTCTTCTAAATTTTCAGGCACAACCCGGACTATATCCACAGTGTCCTTTCAATCGGCCGCTGCGCAGTCTCTGTGTGGGGAGCCATGAGCCGGGAGGGGCTAGGACCTCTTGTCCGCATTGAAGGGAGCTTCACGGCGTCGTGCTACAGTGCGCTACTACAAGACAATGATCCCCTACGTGCTCGATGGGCCTTTCCCCGACGGGTGCTTTATCTTTCAGCAGGACAGAAGCCCCGTGCACATGGCACGTCAGGCGACCACCCTGCTGGAGGATCTGGGCTTACGCACTCTGCAGTGGCCTCCGAACGGTGCGGATGCAAATCCCATCGATAATGTGTGGGGGGTCATGAAGTCGCGCCTCTCCAGACGCCACTTGTCAGGAGGCACAGCGGACGCGCTCTGGACCGTCATTCGGGAAGAATGGGACAGCCTTCGAGCAAACCACGAGTTTGTGGTTTCACTTTACAAGTCGATGCCAAAAAGGATGAGCGACATCATTTCCGCAGGCGGCCACTTCACCCACTACTGAAGTTGGGTAATGGGAAGAAGCACAGCAGCGTACTTCACAGATGCTTTTTTTCATTGCTGGCCTTGAGCGGTCCTTTGATTTTTAGCTAGTGTAGAATACCGGCTGTCATTTTGGTTTTTTTTGTAAAACCCACAACCAGGCTGGTCTTTTCTCCTGTTTTCCCTTGTTTAATTGTTTCAGAACGTGTGCAAGGCGAAGTCTCATCACACCTTCATAAAATAAATTATTTCTCTCTTCAGTTAGTATGCTGTTTTGGTGTGGTCATTCTTAGTTAACAACCGACTGCATGTTTTACGAAAAAATATCGAAACTCGTTCCACCGATTGTGACTGATACCTACTGAACAAGCGCGGAGCCGCAGTTACAACCGTTTTCTCCAATACATGACAATCTCTATCCGTAGATCGCGTTATCATGACAACAAACTAATTCTCCATCGTTGACAACTTCACTACCTAATTACGACAAGTAAACAAAACTCGGCATAGCGGTATAGTTGACTTATCAGCAAATTTTATTAGAATTGGTTTTTGGATACATTTAAACACATTAGTTAAAAAGGGTCATGGTTTGGGCCTGTTCGTGATGCATAATGGGAACTGAAAGCGCAAATGAGACACAGACAAAGAAAGGAGACAATAGGACGAGCGCTCCTGTTGTCTCGTTCCGTTGTCTCCTTTCTTTGCCTGTGTCATTTGCACTTTCAGTTCCCATTAAACATGAGTTAAAGCCGTTTCCGTGCTTCGCTCCGCAACAAGCTGTGCGGGAAAGCCATCTTACAAAACCCAAGCTTCCGCCGATCTTTATAAAGTCGGCTTTACCTGTAAACACAAACGCATTGCTGGGAACTCTGGAGGTAGCGTAAAACGATACAAAGCAGGCTGTAGTTAAGCCCAGCCCAAGAACAGCGCCGCTGTTAGAAATGCCGAAATGGGAAAGCATATGTGGGGAACAATTCTGCCGCCGGGAGACGGGCAATATTAGTTATCCGTCAGAGCTGGGCAGAGTGAGCAACGCACGTTCACCCTCGCCCTCGGCCGCTGTAGCGTGTGCGAGGAAGACGGGTTGAGCAAAGAAAGTGACCCCTGGCGCCAAGCGCTGAATGTGACCAGCGTTGCCGTTTGAAGCGAAGGAAAAGACAGGCTAGCGAGCGTGATTGGACGCGCACGCGCACATCGGTGTCTCGACACCAGAAGTGCAACGTCAGATGTCGCGGCGATGCATTTTGCCACGCGCTCGCGTGCCCCGGCTTATTTTGACGCGGGGTGTACATTGCGTTCCGCCCGCAGGGTCGAGGGATCGAAACCAGGCGCCGGATAGTATTTTCTTTAATATAGTGTAGGGGGAGGGGTGCGGACAACGATGGTGCGGACTACGACGGGACAACGCGGGTGACATCGTGAGTTACTGAAATGCTCTGCATTTAATATAAGCGACGCCGTCTATTTATATTGAGGCGTCATTTTATGCTCAGTCGCCACAGAGCATCTTGTTATCTACTACATTCTGGATCCAAGCGTGTAGCAGGCTTATTGCAGCTAGCATGATGCCCTTCAACGATCATCCTGCTCAGTGGTGACGCAGCGGGAAAAGGCGCCTCAAAATGAACGACCGGCGAGTCGACGCTTCTTGATAAAGCAGTTCCCATAAATGTAGGCCACACTCTGAAACGCTCTCGAAGAAGTGCGCATGCGCGCAGCTTACAGAGTGCAGCCAGATGGTGCAGCATGCGTCGGAGCCTGTGGGCTTCGTTGTTCCCATTTCTTTTAATCCCCCCTGTACCCCTTTACTTTTCGTGGCGTGGCATTTCATTTGACCACACCTGCGGCGCATAACAATTCCACTAACAAAGAGCTTTATAACACACTCACCTGCAGGTTTCCCGCAGAGGTTGCCTTCAACTGTATCTTTTGGCAGTCTGCTGCGGCGAACTTCTTATCGTCCAGAGGGCACAGGCCACCTCCTTCTCCGGCACACTGGTGAAAGCACGACCCACACAGGGTGTGGAAGCAGCAGAGCAGAAACGTCTTCTTCGAAACCACACCGCACAAACTGCACGTGTGTTGCGGTGGCACTGGTGAGACGAACTTCGTCACTCGCCAGTTCGCACCAGCGACTAGTCCTTTCACCTGGTGCACTGGCAGTTCTCCCGGGTCGGACATGGTACAACTTCTGTCGGACGTCGATGCTTCGAGCCGGAGTGCGCGCTTTCGCAGCTCTCCGCCGACTAGTGGATTGTGAAGTGTGCGCCCCCTCAAAGCTTCAAGAATATCACGGGAACATCGACGGATTGGCAAGTGAGCGCCCTATTACGATAACCAGTATGAAATCTGGAAAGAGTATAGACATGCGCGAAAAGCCCTCTCTCCTGTAAGCGGTGTCTGTTGTGCTGTTCCCTTTAGCTTGACAACCGCAAGGCTCAGTTTATGCCAAAGAAGAGCTACGAAACGCCCATGCACACGCGTTTGCATTACGTGTTTGATCTTTTATCGGTTTCTCTTACTTAAGGAAGCACGTTAATCCTGCTGATGGACCATGATGTGGTTGGCCTTTACGCTATAGGCACGTTGTACTGATGTTTTCCGCACAAGCAGCTGTGCCACTTTCCAAACATGGTAGTTCAGGGCGTCATTTTTATTGTGAAAGATGCCATAATCATCACGACTTCTGTTAGTAACATTCCAATTATGTAAGCGCCGCCTGCGGCCCTGACCGAGGTAACAACAGCCATTATTATTGATTGATTGTGAGATTTAACGCGTCGACGCAACGCAGGCGATATCGCGACGTAGTGGAGGGCTCCGGATTAATTTTAGCAACCTGTGGATCTTTAACATGCGCCGAAATCTCGTACACACGGGCGTTTTCGCTTTTCTCCCCCATCAAAAAAGCGCTCGCCGCGGCCTGCAATCCAACCCACGTCCTCGTGCTCAGCAAAAGCCACGATTACCTCGAGTGAAGCCACGGGCGCCCACACACAGAAGGCTCTTGGTAATGTCGTAACAAAAGCCAAAACGAAGGAATAGCTTAAGCGGCGCAAGTGACAAGACGTCAGTCGCTGATATTGGAGCCGACCAATCCGGTGGCAGGTGCTGAAAAAGGAAAGGGGAATCGATGCATTCATCACGACTATTTTTCCACGCCTTGTCTGAGCGTCAGCCCCGTAGGCCGTTGGCACGGCACGCTGCAGGCAGTTTGGGATACAGATCGAGGTATCCCCACTCCTTTGTCGATGTCCTAGCGTGCGCTACAGGCAACTTTATTAGGAATGGTGCTGCGCTTAGGGTGGATCTGTCTGGCGCAGGGTGCCTATATGCGGATTCCCTACGGGCAACTGGAATGCGATAATTTGTAGAAAGCAGTTCAGCTAATGTTTACAAAGGGGCAAGTAATGAGTCAACAGAAGTAGGAACATGGAACCGTTGGGTCACCGATATTTTATTTTTCTTTAGTCAGGCTAGACACCATCCATTTACTTACGTCCCGCCTGTTGTGGGTACCTGAAGGCAGGAAAGCTTTCTTTTTCTTTACGTTGAACAGCCACAACTACACGCGCTCATGCGCGGCATGCCTACCTCTAGCGGGATAAACAAGCATTTGTGCCCGTTGAAATGTTCCCTAACCGGCAGCATGAGATAAGGAAGTAAGAAAAATTAGTGCCCTTTCCCTCTGTGAAGAAGTATATGACCGGTGACGCTGGACGCAGGCCAGGGTGTGCACGAAAGAAAACACGTTTGTTTGTAATAATTGCGATTGAGCATGCATACTTCCTAGCCAATTAGCTGAATAAATTCATAGCTGTAACTTTTTCGCACACAAAAAACGAGGACTAAACGGAGACACGAAGACGAGCGCAGTTTAGTCTCCATTTAGTCCTCGTTTTTTGTGTGCGCAAAAGTTGCAGCTATGAATTGTCACCAACTAGCCCGCCTTTCAGTGCTATAGCTGAATGAAACCTGGAAGGACCCGAGGTTCAGTCTCGTGGACAATCACAGAGCTGTATGCTTTACTCTCGCGTCGGAGGCACCTTACTCTTTGAACAACACCCAAACCCAATCCGTTCGACCAGTGAGAGGACACCGGACATGTGGCATTGGGTGATTTGACGTCCACGTTTAAACCTCCCGCCAGCACAACAGACATGTCATCAGTGAGCCTCCTTGATTATCAGTACCGGATCGTCTGCGGACTACCCGAGACGCGATCCGGCGCTCAATTTTTCCACAGGACGCATTGAGCCATGAGACGTGCATGTTTATATGTGGAACCAGCCCAACGGGCATTATCGGTAGTGGCCTGGAGCCCAGCTATGCGTGCACGCCCTACTTCTGCCCCCACCCCCCTCCCGCCAAACCAGGCCCTCAACCCGTGCATGGGCGAATACTCGGGCGTGAAATACACCGGCGAAAATGTCACTCGGAAAGCTTTCCAAGTTGAAGAAGAATATTGGGTTCATGCCGGCGTTCCCACCGGGCAAATGGCTCTTCAGTTCACACCAACTCGGTGAAATGGAATTTTAGGCGGCCACAGTGGTGGCGGTTTTCGGTCATTTCGGTCATTTCGGTCGTCCGTGGCGAGGAGGAGCCCCGGAGTGGCGCCGAGTTAATCGGTGTCCCCGGAATGAGAGCTGGGGGTGGTTAGACATATACTGCTTCGCAGTAATATATGCTAGGGAATAGGTAGCGCCACTGCTAGGAAATGGCAGTGCTCTGGAGAAAACGGTGTATAAAAATACTGTATTGGCACATTTTTCTTTTTGTTCAGCTGAGCAATGCAACATTTCATCATGTGCCTCCGTAAAAAAACGTGTTGTCGAGTTATCGCAGAGTGTTTAGACTCGGATAGAGTGGCAAGAAGAGCTGTCCCATTGGAAACAAATCAGCCTAATGTAAATGGAACAGTTTAAGCCTTTCGTGATGAAGACCGCATGTTCGGAGTGCCATGCGTATATCAAGCTGTTTAACCCTACCGCTTGCATCATTATCATTTATGAAGTAACTGCTCCTCGATTTCCGAACGGCCATTTCAAGCTTTATTTGTTTGTCTGACCCATCCCCCATTGCCGGAGCACACTGGTCACGGAGTTTATGGACACCTTTAAGATCTGGGCTTCAGGACATTGCCTGGGCCGCCACATGGACCTCACCCTGAACATAAGCAAATATAAGGGGGCACTACGAAGCCCATCGAGACTATTCAAGAAATTCACTTTAGAGATGTGAGCGGTTGAAAAAAAAAACGAAAAAGCACTACAAAAAAAAGTTCTTTTTTGAAACAGGGTAATATCGAAAAAAATTACTCCCACCTCCCCTCGCGGGAACCCCTGTGTAGATGTGACGCATAGGGGGGTTCCGTTGTTGTTTCCGTTAGGTTGATTCTCCCATCGCGTGAAACGTGCCGTGAACCCCTCTGCCGCGGCTATGACGCAACGTGGCGCGGCTATAACGCAACACAATCCAACACAATCCACTTTAATCCAATCCAATCCAATCCAAATCCAATCCAAGCCAAGCCAAGTCAAGCCAAGCGAATCCAATCGAATTCAATCCAATGACCCTCGCGAGAGAGTTTTCGCTATCGGAGAGGAGAGGGGTTGAGCGGCGGAGAGCGCAGCTCGCGAGGCGAGGAGAATGGGGGAGGGGTGTAGACGGACAACAACAACGCCATATGGAGGGACAAGGCGAGTGAATGAGATGCAGTCGCATCTAAAAAAAAACTCTTCTGTGGAAATGTGTTGTGATGAGACCAATCTTCAGGGAAGGAAGCGTTTCCTAAAATGAATTACTTGAAGTGAAATCATGCGCAGATTTTGAGAGCGGGAGCTCTACCGGGCCTTTTGGGATGCAGCATGTAGCAATTATATTATTAACGTGATAGCGTTATTTGGCTCATTTGTCAATTTCCCCGTGGCTGCTCGCCGTCCGCTATCAGCTGTGCTCATGAAGCGTCCGTGGAAATGCGTCATGCCACCCGGAAGCTACGACTGAGGCAGTCAGATTCGAGGGCTCGCCTAAATCTGGGATATGACGCAGCGGCAACCGAAGTGTTGAAAGGAGGACAACGGTACTACGGCGTAGACGAAAGACGGGAGATGCATTTTCAGCAGGTGCCGCGCCTGCGCAGTGAAGTTCATTCAACGCATTGTCGGCGGTAGCGTGCTCGGCAAACACGGCCTCCAGCCGTACCCGCAACTGACGCCATCACACCAAGGCGCCTCTCCACCGGGCGATGTAAATTTATATTTACTGTAATTCACTTGCGGAAGCCACACCTGGCCACAGTGGAGAGCTCCGGATTAATTACGACAACCTGGGGAACTTTAATAAGCGGTGAGATCTTTACACACTGGCGTTTCTGTTTTCTGCTCCCATCGTCCACCGCGGCCGGGAATGGAAACCGCGTCCTTGGGCTCAGCAGCGCCACGCCTTACCCACTGAGCCACGGCGGCGTGTTTCCTACAGGAACTAAGGACATCACCCGCGGTGGGTCACCAAACCAAAACAGGTGGCAAGAAATGAACGCCAGCCTCTCAAAAATCAGAGAAGGCATACATTATGAGCAGAAAAGAATTAATATAACACCCAGTCTATAGCGTCTTCGTGAATTTCGGAACTACATTTCGATATTCCCGCGGTTCTGCTTCCACCGCAAGCTGTGTTTGACAAGCGATGGATGGCCCCAGGCGTCCAAGTTAAAAGTCACCCTGAAATAATGTACATACGTCCTCATAGAGAACAGTCACGTGAGGCCTCCGCTTGGGCCTCATTCAATCTTGTAGTATTAGAGTCAAGCGGCAGAGCATATCTAATAATTGTCATAAGGGAAAAGTTTTAACCGCTCGCTCACTTTATGAAATGCCCAAGTAAGAGAAGAGAAGGAAGGAGAGAAGGAACTATAAGGCTCATGCAGCCACTGATCATGAGCCGGATATCGCAGAGCCTAGAGTACCAAGACCTTACCCCACCGAAGAAAGGACAGGCGAAACGGCAAGATCAAGTTCATTTGAGGGAAGTTCCACTATCACAAAGACATACTATACACCGACTCCGGGATGCTCGAAAGTGGGAGGCAGCACTCGTCGTATTTGACTACTCTGGCAATCTTTGTGACTGTATGGCCCTTCTACATACACGAACGAAGAAGCGGAAGTTATAGCTATCCACTTGGCAATCCGACTAACGGAAGTGTCAGATAGAAGGAAACTTAAACACCATTACAGACTGTTGGCTGCAGGGACAATACTTAAACGCTTGGGTAAGATACTCCCATCCACAATGAAGAAAGTCGGCAACGTCACCTGGGCACTCAATCACAAGGGACTGAAAGAGAACGAGACACCGACCCAGAAGCACGCGAACCCACATGCTGTACACTTTGCATGCAGCCACGAGTCCACTACTGCACTCCCCTCTCCAGAAGACGTTAAGACCGTCTCGTAATCCTACGCCTACGAACACCATCTTTTCCCGTGCTACATGGGGGTCTCAATCTCAAAGAATTACAAACTTCCTAGAGGATAAACCAACACGATTACCTACAAATAAATGTGGACGGAGATGTTTTATTCAAACGTAATACATAAACCTAAATCTCTGCTAAATTCTGGGAACATCCACCCTCTTCCACGCAGCCGAGTCATGTACAAGGGCTCCTCCAAAAATTACTCCTCCAGCATTACAAATCCCACTTCCAACAAAGCCTGGAAGGCTGATTTTACCTGCTCGTTACCTCAACGTCAGTGCGAGCTGGTTGTGAGGGCAAAGGAAAGAAGCTGCTGCATGTGGGGCCATGGGCCTCAAATTTCCCCTTTGAGTTCTCTAACATCTCTTTACCCTTTTCGTTAACCCAAACTGTTTCTTCCTCAACAAAAATTTTCACCCTCTCTCACCCTCTTCGCAAAAAGCAAATCGTTGAGTGCGGCACAGACATTAGCGACTAAACACATTGAAACACTGGCGCTGTCACTGACCAACACACGGCAGCCGCGACCCTTCACGCTCACATTTTAAGCCACAGAAGCACAGCGGTCATCTGTCTCTCCGGGGACACGGCGTTTAAACACCCTTGATGTTAGTCTTTCTTTCTTCGCTACCATCAGTGCTCTTCAGTCTGTAAATGCAGCAATTCCGTTCCGAAACGCTCCATGGCAGCCGAAGTAACGTTATCGCGTCATACATCTTAAGTATCGAACATAGACGTCATCTGCAACTTTTCTAGTTGTTAATAATGTCTCGCCCACTATCATTCTTTCTTACTTGATGCTAATAACATCGGTATTTTCAAAGTAGATCTTTTGTGTCACAAATTGTACGCATCCTCATGGAGTGATTGAAGTATTTTATTATAACCACAAACATAAAACGCGGCGAAAACAGAAGCATAAAAAAAGTTGGCAAAACTAACCAACTCTTTTGATTAGTATTACAAGAGCCTTAGTTGTGCCTCTAATTTCCACGACCACTAACCACAGTGTGTTCTTTCGGCCCAGATTTCCTTTACCACGCATGTTCGACCTATCAAACAGAGAGCTCTTCAGCGCTTGAGCGCAGCTTGCAGGATTATTAAAGAACTCTGTAGTCATCTCTCCTGCCTGAAGCTGTCCCGAAATTTCTGTCGCCCCGCCGTACATTTTTAGATGCGGAGCATCTAAAGCTCGGGGCTGTGTCCCTCCCTCCCTTGTCGTTGTCGTCCTTGTCTGCCATCCGCACCCACATTGCGCATGCCTGGCCAGGCAACGCCGATGATGATTGTGGCAGGATGCCCCTAGGGATTGGCCAACCAAAGAATCCATCACGAGATAGCTTCGCGTTCAACCACCGCCGTCATCTTCCCGTAAGGAAACCACTGAAGAAGAACAAGGAGAAGAAGACAAAGCTGCGAAGAAGAGGGCGTGTACGTTGCTCTCAGCCGGTGCACCAATGTCAACAACCTTTACCTCACCAACGCTGACGGAGACTAGTGATTCTACCACAGAGACGACAACATCGACAAGAACATGATGGACGAGTTTCGGCGCCTCGAGAACCACCGCCTACTCACCGTAACACAACAGTACTTGCGTGCTTTTCCCACCGGTGTGGACCCGGACGTGGAATTCCCTCTGGCGCTACTAAACACCAGATCACTCAACATAACGGCACCACAATGGAACCACACGGAACCCCCATGATGCTTCGCATCCTCATCAGGGTTCCCCACGGGAAGATGGTGTAATTTTTTTCTGTTTGGAATGGCACGCTTAAAGCAAATACCTGTGCTGTTGATAGAGTGCAGAGCAAGTGCTTATCAGTTTTTAGATACTGTTTTCATTGTAAGTCTAAACCTCCTAAGATAACAGCGCCTGGCTAAAGAGTTCTGTATTTTCAAAAATTCTGATAAAGAGCTGTCCTCTGCGGGCTAACCCTGGCGGTAGATAAAATTATGTGCACGTAACAAAGTTTGCCTCACAGTCTTGTCGGTAGAAGCTTGATATAGAGAGTGATTAAGATACCTTTAAGCCTAACACAAACTCTCGGACTCTTAACTGCAATTTATATTGCAGGAAGAACCCTGCACTGGCCTGCTCATGCTCGTACATTTGTTACCGTAAAGTTTATAACGTTCACCAATAAGCTCAACGAGTTCTGTATTGGAAGTTCAGCGATAAATTTATAGCCTTAAGCATTACGAAAACAATGATGCAGAATTGACTGTCCAGTTTTCTTTTAATAAACGAATCCTCTCTGCTTCGCTTACGATGTATGTAAACTGAAGGGCAAACATCCATTAATTGCGTGCCCTTCTTGTTTTTGAACAAAACAAATAACCTGGTTCTTTTCTTGAAAAGCGGACTGACCTCTAGAGCCCTCCTGCCAAAATAGAACCTATCTATATCTCTCTCTGACAGCACTCGGGGGCGGCCGGTGTGTATTTAATGTGTATGATCGGACAACACGCGCTGGGTTAAAGTCGTGCCGCGGAATGTAGCAAATACGCATTCTGAGCATATATTCTCCGTCCTGTCAGCTGCAATTCACAAACGAATGATTTTTATCATTGAGAAAGTATCACACGTTTCTTCCATGTGCCAGGAAGGGTCATTTACATTGCGGAAGTTGCGGGTAGATCACACTTGCCCGATACCCGAGAGATACCGGACGAGTTAACGCTGTTCCGTACTCCGACAAACAAGGGTTGCTCCGAAAAGCATTCGATAATTAAGATTTTATCGCTGACATGCATTTCTGTACGTTGTTTAGAGGCAAAAACGCGTTTTCATCGGCAGGTAAGGTTTTAGAGATGCGTACACGGGTAGAAAAAGCAAAAAGAAATTAACTCAATAATATTATTGTAGTAAAGTAAAAGGTCTCAATATTAAAAGGAGGGACGGGTAACTTCTGAGTTTGTTTTGTGTTTATCATTAAAATATCAATAATTTATTGCAATTACAGTTGGCTTTATTATTACGTCTTGCGGAGAAAGCTAAAATCTACGCCGAGTGTTATAACGGCTGCCAGAAAATGGAGGAGCGGCACAATACAGCGCCATATAGGCCTATTTTTATTTTGGGAGTTTGGGGTTTTTACAGCACCGGTTTCGTCCAGCGTGCTTTTCGCGAATGTCTGTTTCCTTTCATGTATCCATAAACCTATGCATCACAGGAGAAATCCCATTTGTTGCTGCGTCGCGCAGTGCTCTGTTTTCTGTTACGGATTGCCGTTTCCGACATCGAACTTAATCTATGGCCGGCGAACGCCGCTTTGCAACATTCATTTAATGCCCAGGTTGAAATAAAAACAAAACTGTCGGCAATTTACACAGGAACACCGCGTCAAAATCAATGTTGTGTTGCTATTCAGGCCGTAAGTAACCGCTTAACTAGCATAGAATAAAAATAGAAAATTTGTGAACTACACACTGGTCTAAGAGTCAGCTAAAACAATATACGAACAACGAACTTCCCATTTATGGACAGTAAACGAGATTATTTGAAAACTGAGATTCTGCATCAACAGCAAATGAACGAGGATAAAGGTATAACAGTGTTTGTCTATTCAAATGCGAGAGTTTCGAAAGTTTTAATGAACGTGAAAAAACACTCATTTGCTCAGGCCAGAAGGTTCTAAACTTTCTGCTCAACGCTCTGTTTATATGTTTCATCGCGATTGAAAAAAAGGAAAAACACGCGATTATTACAAAGCAACGCCGTTCAGAAAAAATAATTAAGGTACATAAATTTTCGGATGAAACTTCTGACGACGTGTATGGCTCCTCGTTCTCAAAAGTGCCCTGTGTGCATATTGCACCGCATACCAGAAACTAAGGCACACAGTTGTTTCCCAGCGGACATGTTTTCAAAATCAAATCCGATGCACATTTCGAATAACAGCCATCTGTCTCGTTTTCTTTTTTTTATTTGCACGCTTCTGGCAACCAAACAGCGTTCAGCTTTTCTCTGTGCAGTCTGTTTCCGGACTGCTGTAATTTGCCTTTTCTTGTTGCACTGGAAAAGGCTGTATTTTTCCTGTTCCCGCTTTGTGATTAACTCATTTTATAATGGATTAAAACCTGGTGCATTTTTAACTTGCTTATGTGGATAGCAACGCCCGCCTTCCCCCGCTTCAGCTATAACACTGGCACATTAAGAATTATATCACAAATAGTGATCCCGGAAAGTGCACTGCTTCTTCCTCACCAGTGCGATGCCAAAATACAGTTTCCTTTAAAATGTGATCTCCGCTTAACTTTCAAAAACCTCAACTTGGCATTTTAACAGCAGAGCTCTTTAAGCTTTTAGTTTCGCTGCGGCTCGTTACCAGCAAACATCAGCCCAGCCAAGCACACGTGAGCGTGCGCCTCGGGAGAAGCGCCCAGAGTCGGCCAGCTCGACCTTCGAGAACACTCTGCCCAGCGTTCGTGGCGTGATCTCTCGCGTGCAGTTGACACTCGTTCGCGTCTGAACTGGGTTCACGCCTGAACAGAAGCCGAGTTCGCGCTAAACTCCGATCGAGTTCGCGAAGCTGGTTGCCGCGGGTTCTAGCGCCTGTTAACGCTGTCCACTTCAGGAGACATGTGAAAGTTTGTGGACGATACGTTCCGGCCGTGTCAGTCATGGAGAACTTTCAGCGGAAAATTGGGAAATAAATGTGAGGTACAGGAGCCTAGTCCCCGACGAAGAGAGAGGAGTCGCCAGCTCTGATGTTTCTACAGCCTTGCATCACTAGTGCTAGCTGCGCCAATTTTTGTAGCATGAGCTACACTGGCCGAGGTTGAGCAGTTTCACGTGGCTCCTGGAGAGCTGTGCTGTGCATGCGCGAGGAGCACTGACGTCTCACGGCGCACCGCTGGCGCGCCGGAGCCTCCGCAACTGGATTGGATTAGATATTGGATATTGGATATCGGATTAGATAGGATTACATTGGATTGGACTGGACTGAATTGAATTAGATTGAATTCGATTGGATTGGAAATCGGTTTAGCAGCAGTAAGCCTGATAATCAGCTAATCCTAGACAACCAGGAAACCTAAGAATAACCAGTTCAGCCTTAGCTCACGCTACGTATATCCTGGCATAGCCGAGCTAAGCCACTGCTCAATTTTTTATATGTGTTTTGTTGGTATATGCAAGACACGTTATCAGTTGTCGTGCACAATTTTGAGCTACCCCAAGAATATGCTTCTGGCAATACTCTCGCATACCGGAACCCTTGTGAACGCCAGTAGGGCGTTTACAATACGCCTGCTACCGCTTGATGGTGCTGTGTTCGGAAAACAATTCCTCCCATCCGGGCTTTTTCCGTTTCCTCTCCCCACGGCTCACCAGGCAGGAATCCACCATTCACCTCGGGGCGCTCGGAAATCGAGGCGACTTTTCCCCTGCCGTTTGCTGCAAGCACGCCTACCCACAATTCCTAGAAGTCGCATAGGTCAAACACGAGTTCAACGTTGCGGCAGAATCGGCGGAAGCATTTTTTATGCAATGGGATGCCCAGTCTTATTGCACAATGGCCCAAGATACCACTTCTAAACACATTGAAATAGTGAATAAGTGATGCAAGCGACGAAACATCGGGTACTCCTACGTGGATTCCTGTACGCGGTACTTGGGAAGGTACAGAAGTTCTAACTGTCTTGTGCAGTACACTGTGTCGACGGTGAACCAGAAGGTATACCGTTCACACTACCGTTTCAGAATAGTTTATTATAAAGCAACTAAATCGGTAATTGTATTGAACATGTGCCGCTCCGAAAAGTAGAGCAGTTTATTCGTGCACCCAGTGCTGAAGTCGACTTAAAGCGAACCACTCCTTTCCATGTTCACCAAATAATGCGTGCAAGTAAGTGAAATTGACTAACGGGTTAAAGGAACTATCGATGGATAAAGAAGAAAATTCAACGCAGTGAACTGAACCTACAGCTTCGTATCGGTGTCATACTATTACCCTGCTATTAAAAGGGGTACCAGCCATATGTGCATGTTTGTGTTCTGTAAACTGAAAATATACGCGCTTTCTGTGCTGCGGCACACACCCGAGGTCAGCTAGTCGGTAGTGTTGTACACCATCGGTAACTCGACAAGGTAAGGACGGACAAAAAACGCAGCGATCATGATCGATTACGATACGCCAAAGAAGGGCAAAAACGGAATATACTTGGAGTCCTAGGTTGAGCGTTTACTGGGCAGATATTTTTCTGGCACATGTGTACGGCGTTGACGGATTTCGCCGGGCTTTACTTTTCACCGTCAAGGGAAACGGCCTCCCCGGAAGGGAATTGATAGCGCGACCTGCTGCTTGACACAGCGTTGAAGCCAGCTGGAAACCATAGCGCGTAGCGTTCAATTCGTTAATAAAAAATTCCAGGGGATGCTTAGGACTTTCTAACAATGTGAATGTGAAAGCCTGAAGTTGATTGATTGTAGGGTTTAACGCGCCGACGTAACGGAGGCGATGAGGCGTGCCGTAGTGGAGCGCTCCGGATTAATTTTGTCCACCTGGGGTTCATTAACGTGCGCCGAAATCTTGTACACACGGGCGTTTTTGTTTTTCGCCTCCATCAGAAAAGTGGCTGCCGCGGCCGGGAATCGAACCAGTGACCTCATTCTCAGCAGCGCAACGTCTTAGCCACTGAGCCACCGCGGCGGGTGAAAGCCTGAGGTTCATACCAGAAGCTACGTGCAGCACTAAGGAGGCTACATTGTTGTCAACAGTGCGCACACTGAGGCGCCTAACGCACCATGAAGCGGGCCCTGACAGGACATTTCTTTCTCTCCTCTCGGCAGGTTGAACCGCAAGGCCCCGGCGCCTTTTGTCGCTTCCTTCGCGGTCAATTAGGCGCCCTGAGAGGGCGGACTGTTGGCAACAATGTAGCCTACACAGTGCGGCACGTAGCTTCTGGTATGAACCTCGTGCTGATCTGCTCTCGAAATCTTTTGAAGTTTGCGGCCGCATGATGAACGCGATTTGATTAGCCAGCCCCGTGGACAGCACCCTCCGATTCTTGTTCCGCTCGGTCGCCATCCCCAAGAGCCTCCTGTTCGCCCCGTCGGTGGGTTCACCTCTCTTGGCTTGCGTTGGCTTGTGCTGGCTTGTGTTGCACGTGCGGCGGCGGCCAACTCTCCTACGGCGCAGCAGTTTCCCTTTCCCGGCGCGTGCTCCAATTTTCTGTGCCTCAATCTTCTCCTGAAACAAAGACAAAGCTTTCGACTTAAAAGTCGGCAGTTTCTTGCATGTCCAGTCAGTGATACTCTTGACAGCCGAAGGTCCTCTCGGTCGGATGATGTTTATTCACTGTAGCCGAGGGTAATTAAAATTGGATTTTCAGGAACGTGGCTCATCCGTTGACAATAAAACCAAACTCTACTAAAGCATAGGTAAGTAGCATGTTTCAGTAATCAAGGGTACAATACAACCCTCAGAACTCAGCTCTCTTTTGAAAAGCGCGCGATCCGGTTCATTGCGCGGTCACAAGCGTGGTGCTGCCATCTGATTGCCAACGGAGCAAACGTACAGGCAAGGAGTATGGCGCGCTACGATATTTTCGTTTGAAAGGGCGCCGAAACATGCGCATCTGAAATATTCGCAAAATTGAAATCTTCCTAAAGCGGTACATACTATATCAAAAAATGATTACCGTATTTACCCGATTCTAACGCGCCACCGATTCTAACGCGCACCCGCTTTTCCTGGCAAAAAAAACGAAAAAACTTGCACCGCCGATTGTAACGCGCACGGGACTTTGTGACCCAGACAAACGAATGCGAGGAAAACGGGCGATTTATTTCCCGAAGTAATCTCACTCATCTCACTCCTCGTCGCTCTCCGCTGACAACAGCTCGGCCTCGGTGCCTTCAAGCGCGTTCGCGATGCCACACTTCTGAACGAACGTTCAACCATGGTCTATATGGGATCGTGGCCCACGCATCGCACGCCCATCCCGAGAGCTTCTCCAGAGGTGCACGCTTCAGCCGACCGCTCGTTTTGAACGCGTGGGAGCCGCTGCTGCCATTGCTGTTATCAAGCGCGCAAGTGAAACGATTTGACGATTTGTGGGAACTCCGATAGAAAAGCCTAGGCGCCTAGGCTTGCTGCGGCCGAAAAATCGTTGCTAAAAACTTTGGCGCCATCCTGAGATGGCGATGGCGCCACCGATGTAGGGACTAAATCCCCGCTGCTACGGCAGTTTCGGTTTTGTATCCGATTCTAACGCGCATGCGATTTTTCGGCCTACTTTTTCGGAAAAAAAGTGCGCGTTAGAATCGGGTAAATACGGTACTGATTATAACCACGGTTTTCTTCGTAAACCACAGCGATCACGACAAAAATCAACTAAAAATGTTTTTTTTTTTTTCGGTTCACGTGAAAAGTACGCCTAACCCAGTACGTTCAAGTACGCCTAAAAGTACGTTCAAGTACGCCTAACCCAGCACGCGATTTTAAAAGCAAATTTTGAAATGTGCAGACTAGTCACTTCAAGGAAATTCCCTTTACCCAGTATTCGACTAAACGCAGACGATCGGAACTTCGTAGCAACAGTTTACCTCGACACAAACATATTTGTAGTGCGATGGCCATTTCAAAAGCTCCCGCAACCACTTGAGAACAGAACATAGTTAGGGAGATTTGGCTACTACTAGACAATGCCGTTTGGGTAATACCCTCGAGAACGAACAATCCTTAACTATGTGTTGGGTGGGGCGGATCCCAGATAGATAGTGTCACTAGTTTGATATGAGCTGAGTACTTGGCGTCAGCCAACCAGAAAAGAAAACCAGGGCGTCACATACGTTTTCAAAGGAGCAAACGCAAAAGTTCAGTTACATATTTCAACTGGCTTTGGTACTGTGTCCTTCATTACGTCGTCTAGCTTGTTGCCACGCTATAAGTATAATAACCCCAAAATAAAATCAAAATACACAAAGAAAGAGAGCTGG
This sequence comes from Haemaphysalis longicornis, assembly GCF_048455015.1. NCBI lineage: Eukaryota > Metazoa > Arthropoda > Arachnida > Ixodida > Ixodidae > Haemaphysalis > Haemaphysalis longicornis. Next base: position 131,552,170 of record NW_027526204.1, on the reverse strand, counting down.
TTCTGCGGTATTGAGGCGGCGAAGCAACAGTGTTCGCTGTGATGTAAAGAAGCCTTTGACACCGTCGGACATTACTGCATCATATGAAAAGCATCTCTTCGCTCATCCAACCAAGTCCACGAAGATGCGCAAACAACGTGATTTCAGAGTGCATGGTGGAAAACTCGGCAAGCCCTTCGATGGCTAACGTCGTTTAAGCCTAGATGGAGTTGTCAACATCCAGGCGTGCTTGGGGTTTGAGTCGCGCAAGGCATTCTACCCACGAGGGTTCGAGACGCAAGTGAAGGGCCAGTGCCGTGGTGAGGCCCAGGCCCAAGTCACCGTAGTTGTGAGCCGGCGGCAGATCAGCCCCTAACCCAGGAAGAAGGAGCCCCGTCAACGGTATCGAGGCCCTATCTGCTTCTGCGTCCTGCGAAAACCGGTTGGATAAATAGGTTCTATCATAAGCAACATCTCCCTGATTCAGTGTTTTTCTTTTGTACACTGTTTTTGAGCTACTGGGAAAAGCAAGGCAGCAAGAAGCAATGTCGAGGAGGAGCAGGAAAGTATTAAGAAACATACGTTCTTTTATAAATGCCAAGGGCAATCCATTCTTAGATAAAACCCCAGTGAAACGTTCCATATGTACTGAAATATAGGAATAGGGAATTCATACGTAGTATCACACAGCCAGGCATAACTGATGCAGACAATCGTTCAAAAAACAAAAGATCAATTATTTATAAGAGAAACGTTTGACACAGCTTTCATATCTGTGCCATTGTGGAAACTCGAAATATGGCACAAAATATTTTCTGTATGTTTCCCGTACACCCTGCAAGAACGGAATTCATGCAGACCATGGTTTGGCGTTTCTGGCAGTCGTACAGATATGAAAACGGTATCAACCTCTTCTCAATCATCACGTGTTGCGGAAATATACCACTGTTTTTGTAAGGCGCTGTGTCAGCAAAGGCAGGAATTTCGCATTCCCATAATTCCGTACATATGGAACGTTTCAGCAGGGAACAATGTCTCTGTACTGCTCCTTCACACGTGTGACGTGCTTGGGAGAATGTGTAGACAAAATTCCCATTTAATGCCGGAAGACCAGAACAAAACCACGTGAGCATAATAAGCACTCAAGAAGACTGCTAACAGCATTGACACTAGAAGTCAGAGAAGGCACGCTCCAAAAGGACTGTATGACACTGATTGAAAGCGCAGGAATAATACAATGTAAGTGGAAGACAATTCTAGTGAAGCTCCGCTTTCCTCAGCCGATACCTGCGCCTGTGGAGCCCAAGGCCGTGGCAACGGGAAGAACGGGGAGCTGTTATGGGCGATGCTGTCTAGCTCTTTGCTCCGTGTCTGGGACAGCGCAGACATACAGGCGTGCAGAAAGGGCCTCTCGTCGGAGTGGCCGTCCTCCTGCAGGTCTTCGTAGAAGCCGTCAAGCTCGCCCGCGGTCGGAAGGTCGATTCTAGAGATGAAGCTTCTGGGACGGGAATCGGAACGACACGATAGGACGACCTCTTAGGCTTTTTAGGGCTATATTTCAACATTTTCTTAATCCCACGACGTTCAGCGTCGCCTGTTTCGGCACTGCGAAAAACGGAGACATGAATTGAACGCGCCAAACCCTTCAACGAAATGAAATTTGTTGGACATCAGTAATGTGTTCGTCAAGTGTTCTTCCCTTCCCTTTTTTAAAGCGAAAGCTCTCTTAGTGAGATCGATGCCGTCCTGTCAAATAACTAATGCATTTCCCCATAGACCAATTGGTCAACCGAAAAGCTCTGATAAGATCTCTGGACACGCGGCACGTACGTGAAACTGGGAATACGTCGCGTCAGAGCGTTTACTCGAAAATCGCGAAAAAGGAACCGTTGTAGATAAGACAATACGCGCCCATGTCGGTTTGCTTTAGATCGTTCGTAGATGCGTTTACTTAGTGCGAGAAAAATCATCGCATGGGCTTGTTCTTCGTTTGTGATTTGGGCCTTCGAAGGATTGAAGATTGATTGGGCGCACTTTGAGCGAAAGTTGGAGGCACTTTTAACAAAAGCTTTGAAGTACTTTTGCCGCTGTTTTTATGTGAGAGAGCATTCGCGCTTCTTTCAACTTTCTTCAGGAAGGTAAGGTAAAGTTAATTAGTTGTTCTTAAAGTGAAACCTTCATGCAATCCCGACCAATTTCGGTTTTGTCTATCTAAAGTGGGTTTGAATTTTAATGTTTAGACCGACCAGTCCCGTAGCAGCTGGACATGCGGCACTGCAAAGGGAGTACGGAAGAAAGCGGTGGGTAACGGAGGAGCTGGAACAGCGCGTCGCTTAACCTAAAGAAATGCAAAGACGTTTTTACGTTAACCAATTCCCTGTGCGTCCCTCAATTCAACCTTCCGGCCGAAAGTTAAGAGAATACTTGAACTAGAGGTTTATAAAGGCAATACCTTTCTGAACCACTTAATCTTCAAACATACTTGAACTTGTCAACATTTTTCTGGAGAAAAAAAAAACATTAGTCATATCTGAGGCTAGACATCAATACTACAGTGGTACTTGCAGTGTCTTTTTTTTTAATTAAATATACATGGATGCCTAGTTTTTGCGAGAGCAAATAAAAAAATAGCAGTGGCTTAGCTTGGCTATGCCAGGATATGTGTAGCGTGATCTAAGGTTCAGCTGGTTATTCTTAGGTTTCCTGGTTGCCTAGGATTAGCTGATTATCATGCTTACTGCTACTAAAACGATTTCCAATCCAATCCAACTCAATGCAATTCAATCCAATCCAGTCCAGTCCGGTCGAGTCACTGCGCCTCGCGCATGCGCAGCACGGCTCTCCAGGAGGCGCGCGAAACCGTTATCAAGCGTCTCCGGCGCAGCGTCAGACTTGGCTACTGCGCAAGGGAGGCGCACAACTGGGCACGCGCCGGCGCCAGTGCGTCTGCTGCGACTATGACGTCACTCCTCTGGAATGAGCAGACCGGCGAATGTGCAGACCAGATTCTCTACACACCCGTACTCCAATCCAATCCAAATCCAAGGCTCCTCGCGCTTGCGCAGCACGGCCCTTCAAGGTCCACGCGAAGCTGCTCAACCTCGGCCAGTGAAGCTTACGCTACAAAAAACACCTGCAAAACAATATTTCGACCCAAGAATACAAAGACAGCACGCGACGACCCGGCCCACGAGGCGGCGTTACAAGTTCAACCGTAACTAAAGGTTCTAATAGATGACGCAGGAGCAGCTTAACCCGCGAAAATTGAATTGACTTGAGCAAACTTTCACCGTGCTTATTGTGGGAGAAGTGAGACGAGACAAGAAGAGCTGGGCGGGGAAAGTAGAGATGAATTTACGTGGTAAGGCCGGCAGATGGCTCGTCTTCTGACGACATTTGCAGGGAAGTGAGCGGATCCGCGGCCGATGTTTTTGTTTTGTTTTTAAATGGGGAGCAAGAGGTCTGCGGGCCACCACCTGTCACCCGCAAAATTTTCAGGACTACCTAACTTGCAGTGCCACAATTTTTGGCAGCTCCTCCGAATCTTTACGAATTTTCGGAGCTGTATTTTCACTCTTAATCTTCACCATTCACGCGGTCGTGATGTCCATGCACCTCTTCTTCAAGAATATGCCGATGGTCTCGGTGACGTCTCTAAACATGGGGAGAAATCCGAGCCTTGGGGGGATTCCAGCTGTTCTATGTAGGGCATCACAGTAGAGTATGGCATCAGCCTGTGCAGGGCTTCGAAGCACGTGTCCTCGGACGACCCGTACGACAGCCTGCAGTAGAAATTTTTACCTCACGTTTTGAGTACCCGACCCCTAAAAAATGATTTTTTTTAAGATGACAGAGAATGTAACATTAAGAGTTTTGGAAAAAGACTCTGGTGAAGCAGCGCCCGCCGCGGTGGCTCAGTGGCTGAGGCGTTGCGGTGCTGAGCACGAGCTCGCGGGTTCGATTTCCAGCCGAGGCGGTCGCTTTTCTGATGGCGGCGAAAATAAAAACGCCCGTGCGTACTGGATTTCGGCGCACGTTAAAGATCCCCATATGGTCAAAATTAATCCGGAGCCTTCCACTACGACGTGCCTCATCGCCTGCGTTGCGTCGGCGCGTTAAACCCACACTCAATCAACGGTGAAGCAGTGATGTTTGAAATTAAAGCACCCAGCCATAAACTCAAATAGTAAACAGTATTTCCTCACGAATGAAGAGATCAACTATCTTCCCAATGCAGCTCATTCTCTTCGTCTATCGTCTGGTCGTCATCATAACCATTGCATTAACTACCGGTGCTGAATGTCTATTGCACTCTAGTTTATTTTAAGCATAAGCAGGTCACCAACGCGTAGTTATGTGGCCCGGTTGAATTTCCCGGTCTTCATCATGCATACTTAAATGAGCCTTAGCAATTTGCAACCGGGGCTCGTGCGTCCGTGCTACCACTGACAACCTTGAAGCACGTGGGAAATGTGTTTAGCGTATATTGACGAAGGCCAGACCTAAACACCGTAGAGCGCAGTAGGCAAGACAAAGGACGAAGGGGACACGGACGAGCGTTACTTACAACTGAATTTTATTAACAACACGAAAGCATATAAATAGGAAAGATTATCACGCTCATGTGACCACGAAAGGTTGCGAAGCCACCTCGTCATGCAGGCATAATCAGCAGCGTCCATCCACGAAGGCCAGCTCCTTCGAGGTCAAAGATCAACCTACTTCGCCAACTTGTGCAGGTTAAGGTTTTCGAAGAGTTGGCGAAGCAGGTTGATTGCAGCACTAAGGTAGGCCTCGACATGTTTTTTAGCGCCAAAACCCATAAGATTGGTACGCCTTTTCGGGTCATAGTGTCTGAAAGACACACCTGGCAAAGATGCATGGCGAGGTTCCTCCAGCGCAACCTGGGGGTGTTGAAAATGGATGACCCTTTTGACACAAAAAACTCTGAGCAAGTAATAGATTTTCTTATGAAAAATTCAGGAGAGGGCTTCAAAGCTTTTTCAGTAGACGTTAAAGACCTCTATTACTCTCTCCCCCATGACCTGATGCTATCGAGTGTTGAAGAGGCGATCCTCGGGTTTGGCCCAGTGTGGTTTTCCAATGAATGTGGTGTCTCTGTTCAGGGGTTTTTGTAGCTGTTGGATTTGTACCTGAAGTAAACGTATGTGCAATGAAATGGGGGTATTTACATACAGAACAAAGGGGTGTGTATTGGGTCCTGCGTTGCTCCGGCACTAAGTAACCTCGTCATGGCCCATTTGGACAGGATTGTTGCAGACAAGTTGAAAGGCACATGTGTGATAAAAGTGTTTCGCTATGTCGACGATTTTTTGGTGGTACTGAAGAGTAACGTGGGAGCCTTTCATCAGGACGTGGCAAGCACTCTGGGGATTTTTAAAGAATACCTCAGGCCACTTGAGATTACTCACGAGGTGCCTCAACAGGACCTCCTGAAGTTTTTGGATTTATGCCTGAAATTCTCACCATCCCATGTGTGTTGGCGTTACGAACCCCGAAGCAAAAAACCGATATTACCGTTTGCGTCTGCGCATACGAAGCTCGTAAAGAGAGGCATTGCCAGTACATGTCTGACAAATGCGCTTAAAGGAGCCATGAAGAGAAAATACAAGTTTGGTTCATTCAAAAGATTGTCTCGTTAGAATCATACTGATACCACTTTTAACGTAAACTTCGCTCAAATAAGCTACATAATTAGGAAAAACGGGAATGGTCATGCGACCCACCAGCTCATTTCCCGCAACAGAACCTATGTCGTCACATGAGCTAAGCTCTGCGATTGGCGGAGGCTGGCAGAAGCAGACGCAAATTAGGTAGAACTTACAAACTAGACGAACGAGCGATTTGCGCTTAAATTTAGGGCACATTCTTTACAAAGCAATAAGAATGATGGGACAAACAGCGGAAGTTACGAAAGCACATGTAAACATAGAAGTACTGATGCGTTCTGCTGTTCGTACTGCGCACAGCATGCTTGATTTCGCTGCACAGCACTACGGGGCTTGGGGTTGTCTCAGACGACACTGGCCGATTGACGCAAGCAACGGTGTCTTACGTGACCCCATTTGTCGAGCGAGCACTGTTTCAGGGAACGAATATTTTCTCCCAGAACAAAAACAAGCCAGGTTTAAATGCGGGCAAAAACAAACCAAACGCTTGCCACGGTATGGTGGTGCCATCTAGGTTACGGAACGTAAAGAAACGCGGGAACAAACCATCACCGCTGTACAGGGTGGAGACAACCTTTGAACGGTCCCGTGCCGCCGCAATTGGGCCAACGGGCTCAACGCGTTATTGTTTTCGTTTCCCACGAGACCTAGCAACGCGAAATAGACAATATGATTCAAACTTCTTCAGTAAACCGCGTTGCGGCGATAATTTTAGCGCGGTTTTGACACAATGACTTGCTTCGGCGGCGAGCGAGCAACCGAAAATGGCGGCGCCAGCGTATACGTGTCTCTACCCTGTACGGCGGATGCGTGAATGAAGGTACTCTAGGCTGCAGAGCGGTCGGTTTCAGTGATGTCACTTGGGTCCACGAAAACGCACGATTGAGCGGTAAAATCAAAATTTTAACCTAAATTGTGTAATTTCTCAGTGAATAAAGCACCGTTTGTATCCGGACAAGCGCTGGGGGCACTATGAAACACGAAATCTTTCGAATAAAACCAACTTGCATTTTCTCTTCATGGCTCCTTTAAGAAATCATGCCATCACCTCTCGGACAGCAGTTTTCACGCGCAAGTATGTCGCCTCACCTCAGCAGGTTACCCTGAGAATCTGATCGTGGCAGTGGCTGACTCCATCCGTAGGAAAGAAAAACGAGCGCAGACTGATCTGAGACAGGACGGTGATCAGGTGGCTGAAAAGGACCAACAGGTAGCGGTCATCCCGTACATGCACGGCTTATCACACAACCTGAAAAGAATTGGTGGTAAGGCCGGCGTGAAAGTTGTCATGTCCGCCCCTGACAAGCTGTCCAGTCTCTGCAGCAGAACGTGCCTGCCCCGTGAGGAAGGGAAAGACTAAATGCTCCGTCAACCACAAAAACCAGTACGTGCATTGCGCGGAAGGTGTTGTCTACAAGTTACCCCTCTCCTGTAAAAGAGCGTATATTGGTCAAACGGGTCGAGGCTTCAACACGCGCCTGCGGGAGCACCACAACAAAGTGCAGAAAGGAAAGGAGGGCAATCTGGCAATTCATTGCCATGAGTGCGGCGAGTGTGAACCCTTGTTCGATGCATGCACTGTGCTATTTCGAGACTCTGATCAGCGCACGCGGGAGATTATCGAAGCAGCGGAAATGCAGAATATTGGTGACTGCGTAAGCACGACGTCCATATCTTTCACCTCGAAGGAGCTGGCCTTCTTGGATGGACGCTGCTGATTGTGCCTGCATGACGAGGTGGCTTCGCAACCTTTCATGGTCACATGAGCGTGATAATCTTTCCTATTTATATGTTTTCGTGTTGTTAATAAAATTCAGTTGCAAGTAGCGCTCGTCCGTGTCCCCTTCGTCCTTTGTCTTGCCTACTGCGCTCTACGGTGTTTAGATGGAGTACCAACTAGCTCGTACCCATACGTTGTTGAAGGCCAGATAGCTGGCGTAAAGCAAGGAGGGTCGACGGGGAGTGAAACGCGGCGACGGTAACGTAATTAGGTGTGTCCTCAGTATCGCATACAAATATGAACATCTATATATGTGAGCTGATCCCCCTTCAGCGTCAGATAAGTCTTTCTACAATTCGGTCGGCTTATTTTATTATACGATGTCACTTAATGGCAATAAAAAGTGACTTAAGAATGGCCTATATAGAACAAAGATGTATTCAATCTATGCTTGTAATCTGTAAAGTTAAAAAGGGGGAGAGCGTTTAATTACGAACATGCGACTTCAGCATAATTCTCTTGGAAGCATTCTTTCATCTAATTTTTTCGGATCACGCATTCTCGAGTGCTGAAAAAAAATTTATACAAAACTAATGTTACGAGGAGTTCATTAAGCTTCTTTAATCAATTAATGAACTCGTACTGTTAGGTAACGTGACACCAGACGAAAAATAAAGGGACGAAACAACCGCCAGACTACGGCTCGGTTATGCCATAAGAAACAAAACATGCATATATCTACACCAATTCAGAAAAGATAAACATTCGTTCGTGTAGAAAAGACGATAAAATTTTTCACACATACATATATGCGCGTTTTCTTGTTTCTTACGACATAAACTGAGTTGCAGTTTTTTGCATGTGTTCTGACCCTTCTTTTCTACATCCAGTGACACGTGCGCTAGCAGCACGACTTCATTAGTTAGCAACCAAATCTCCAAATTCTCCGCTTTGATCTTCTTTGGTAAACGCACTGCATTGACAACGACGAGTAGGAAGTGAAAAGTGATGTCGCTGCGCGAAAGAGCACAAAAAAGCGTAACATTAAGCGAAGTTAGCTTCCAAAGTCAAGAACAGACGCAAAAGCGAAACAAGCCGACAGCTGGGTGGGTGTACCGATATCGATTGCTTTAGCAAACGCGTAGGGGGAGCGGGCACTTTGCGTAGGCTTTGCGATTCTCTGCTCCTAGCTGCTGTGTAAACTGAAAAACTCGCAACAGCAAGCACCGTGGAAGGGAACTGTCGCCCAGTGGTGTCGGCACAGCTCCAAAAAGCCAGCATCAAGAGCAGATTTGGGGCGGCTAGGCCTGACTTTAACCACAATGTGTTTGTTATGCGAATGTCTATTTTTTTCTTCTGTCCTTTAGCGCTAAAAGCTTTTGCAGCGCTCAAAATCTTTCAGCGCAATAGCCACTGAAAAGCTACTGCCTGTGTGCTAAAAATTCTCACGCTCCAGTTTCCTATTGTTCGGATGTACTGTACATAAAAACGATTCAGCAGGTATATTGGGATGGGTTTGGTTAAGCTTGCGCTAATGGTGCAAGGCTGGACAAACAGCAAAGCTGGCGACCCTTCTGACTTCGTCGAGGACCCGGCTGTTGCCCCTCACATGGATTTCCGAACTTGCCGCTGAAAGTTCTCCATGACTAGCAGGACCTGATCGTTTTGTCCGCAGCCTTTCACATCTATCCCAATGTGGACCGCGTTAGCACGCGCTACAACCAGCGGATGCCGGCTTCGAGAACTCAGCGTCTACATGTAGCGTTAGTTAGTCTGTGCTCCCCACTTTGCACGTGAGCGGCCGAACAGAAAAACCCGCGACGTATCACGCCACGAACGCAATCGCACACAAGCCGGTTTCCTAACGCGAGAGACCCAGGTTAGGTTCCGACCATGCATGGTCGAAATCTAACCTGGGCACAGGGGGAAAAATACCTTTCCCATAGAAAACGTTTTTTTCCCTGATTCACCTGTTTCTTTCATGCGGCGCCGGTCTTTTAATTTTTGTCTGTTGTGCATAATTTTGGGGGTTAGGTTATAGCTTTTTTTGCTCTTTTATTATTTATTTGCATCCTCCAAACTGATTTGCGCGTTTGCCTTTCCGTCTCCTATTGAGGCGGCCTGGGAAGTCGAGATGACATGGCTCGTCCACGCTATCGGCACCAAATTTTGTATTGATGTTTATTTCATTATATTTTTCGATTTATTATAGGTTTTTAGGTTTATCCGGTATGAATCGGACCGGATCGGATTGGCTTGAATTGCACTGGATTAAACTGGGTGGTGTTGTATTGAAATCCAATCCAACTGGAGACGCACTGGCGCCGGCGCGTGCCTAGCTGTGCGCCTCCGTTGCGCAGTAGCTAAGTGTGACGCTCCGCAGGAGCCGCTTGATAGCCGTTTCGCGTGGCTCCTGGAGAGCCGTGGTGCGCATGCGCGCGGAGCAGTGACTGGACCTAACTGGACTGGACTGGACTGGACTGGACTGGACTGGACTGGATTGGATTTTTCTGGATTCTACCTATGAGCGCACCTATGAAAACATCGCCTTCGCGGTGAACCGGTGCACAAACCACCTGCTGCAACTTTCGCGGCGGAAAATTACTTCCGTAGGGAAGATGTCCGGGCGAAGTTAACATATGTACTGCTACTGCAAAAAAAAAAAAAAAAAAAGAAACCTGGAACCTGGATTCGAAGTCTCCTTACTCCTTAACTAGCACACCTACATTGTGGGTTTGTATTTATGGGAACCTGTACCGACGATCGCACTCCGGCACAATTCTTCCCACATGCGTATAATGAATCACAGCTGCTTTAGCATGAACTAATGGAGTTAATTTCGCGTTTCAAAGTGAACCGAGAGCAGCAAAGCGAGTTTCAGCAGTTTTGAATTGCTCGTGGACATAGCAATGCATAGTGAGCAAAGCAAACCCAAGAAAACGCCTAAAAATCTGATAGACATTCCAAGCCAGCAACTTTTCTCTTCCCATTACTCTATAACCCCCCCAAGTCGGTATGTATTCCCAGGCGCAGTTTCCTCTCTAGTACACTTACTAAAAAGCTTGCTGAACATTTAAGCTAGTGCTACAATTCGGAACCCGCTGTGGGCCGTCCTCTATGGGGACGGCCCACGGCGGGTTCCGAATTGTAGCACTAGCTTAAATGTTCAGCAAGCTTTTTTTCCACCGATGGCAATGTGCGGAGATGCATTCACGGGTACCTTAAGGAGATCGTTCTGCGCCCCAATTTTTTAACTGCGGAATTCTTCATAAAATGTTTCACTGCTGTAACGAGGAAAAAACTATATAGGATGTCCTTGACGTTAAATTTCTGGTATACCTTTGTATAGATCTTTATATTCGGTCGGCTCCGGCCATAATATCTTCAAGCCAGTGAAGCGTATGGAAGTACCCAGTAATATTAAGTCATTCTTTTTTATGTTACACAAAGGAACGCTGTCTGTTAATACATGGGTGCATTAAAAGGGGTTGTCTGTGCCCTGGGGACTAGAATACTCCATATTTAAACAGCCAGACACCATCGAGCACGTATTTCTTTACTTCTCGGCAACAGTTTTCCTTGAAACGTCCTCCAGAGAACCATCCATAAATAGCTGCATCTGCATCTATATGGCATAAGGCTTTTGTCTGTAGAAAATAAGAAAAATGTACCCTTTTATGTGAGGATGTTGAGTGTACCCCTTAGCATTTGGAGTTCGCGCATGACCTGACTCCACAATGATGCGAACGCGAGGACGACGCGAAATTGCTTCCGAGAGGACGTATCCAAATTTTTTGAAGTGCAGGGAGCAAAAGACTCTGTTCCTGAGTGGCTCCCAAGGGTTGAACGCTTGGTCACGCTAAAGAATTTTACCGACAAAACCGGCCCACTCATGTGGCCCGCTAACATGTTTCATCATCTGTAACTATTGTTTGTTGGGTATTGATGAGTGCAATATCTGAAAGAGGTAATACGAACCAAAAATTAGTGCCCTTCCACTGTGTGAAGAAGCATGACCTGCAGAGCTGCAAAAATGGAGCTGCCTGTGTCCCCCCGCGTCCCATTTCGGCCGTTTAGCGTCCGCGTTTAAACCTGACCCCAGTAAGGCGAACATGTTTCCACTATTCTCCACTACAAACCTACGCACGTATAACCCGGCAACCGTTCATGTGCGCGTGCTTAGAAGTGTGAGACGCGGTCGAAAATATCTCCTGAAAGTCTTCTGAAGAAGTGATATTGGCACACGCCGGCGCTCCAAACTGGAAAATTACTGTTCATCCATGACGAATTCGCCGCTACTTGACGAGCTGAACTTAATGCGATAACGGCGGTGCCAGCAGCTTTCAGTTGTTTTTGCCTCCGTTCACGCTGGTATTCGGGCCAACGCTTCAATTCTTGCTCTTCTTCCTCCAAACCAACAGCATGCATCTGTCCCATAACGATTGAAAACCTGTAAGCCCTTGAGCTCCATTCTCGCGGTCAAACATGTCCCGCTTCCATTCCCCCTAGTCCATTCCCCCTAGTCCAGAGCGGCGTGCGCCGCTACTCTGTCAGAGTAGCGGCGCACGCTGTGTCTGAGAGAGGGGGGAAAGGACGTCTCGGCTGCGGCGTCCGTATCCTTCCGGAAAGTCGCTGCACGCCGAGTCTGCAGCTGACGAAGTTTGAATCACGTCGACAGCGAGGCGCCCGCGTTTCGGCCGTTCCCTGTAACGTTGGTACTTTGTCACACACCGGGGCACTTCGCAAAAGTTTGCAGGACACGCGAACATGGTAGCGGGACGCAGAATCATAACAGCGGCAAGCCGTTGGGCTCTGAAAACTCCGGAAGCGCTACCACACCCGTAAACAAAGGCAGGCTTTGGACTAATTAATAATTACAGCTAAATCAAAAACTAAACAAGTGAAATCAAGGCTTACCCAGGCTAATCTAAGCTTTCGCTTTGCATATCCAGGGTTAGCTGAGATACTCCGCAGCCATTTTTATAATTTTGAATACACTATGGATTGGTTGTTACGCCTGCAAGAAAATCAAATTGTTAAAAACGATTTCGGAGACTGGCGAGATGAAAACAAACACTAAAACAAATGGTCTTGGTCCCTGCTGTACCAAGCACAAAAGAGACTAAATGTCTTAACAGACGGAGCGCGAGCAGTGCGCACATTCAAAAATTGAAGAGTTGAGCAATCCTAAAAGGAATTTATCACGGGAAGAGCGAGAGACAAGCATATCGGGCCAGAAGGAGCGGCACTCTGATTGGCCGGTTAAAATGACGTCACATAGCAGAAAACAGGATGTGACATTGCATGAGATCTTTTCTTTTTAGGTTCAGATCCGTTATGACGGTGTAGTGTTGGTGAACGTTCAGGCGCACGTGTCGATCTTGTCTCGAAAACTTTCATTGCACGGTGTTTTAGTAGGTGATGTCCTGCTGAAACGCGTGTTGTGATTTGCAGCACGAGCACAGTTTGCTTTTGAGGACTTATCAGGGCTGGAAGACGACGATGTGTGCCCCCAACGTTTGCGTGCCCGCGGAATACTTTCCCTGATGATGTAACTTTAGCGCGGCAGGGTTCCTAGGTTCAAGGTACTGCCCGCTACCTCGACTCTGCGGATGCGTGTTCCAAGCGCCGTTCTCTCAGGAAGAAGCACCCGACGGCGCTGAAGCGTAGACCTTCGCACACTTAACGCAGATGTAACAAAGGACGCGCTCGTATGTGTACAGTAGAATACTAGTAACAGCTCGTAACTTCTTTTAACTGCGCCTGGAAGGAGCAGAAAATCGCAGAAGTTGTGCCAATGTTTTCGAGTACTGCCGCAAAATATAGGATATGCGAATGCAGCCGAAAAAACCCAATGAATGCATGTTCTGCTTTGTGTGAAATTTGACCTTTAAAGGAGTACTGACACGAAATTTCAAAGCTGTGATAACTATGTAAAATGCTTCCTTTTTATCAGGAGATATCTCCCAGCAAGTTTCAACAGCAACAGTTCAGCGAAACATATTTAAAATCCATTTTATTCTTCGCCCGCACGAGAAAGCCCAGAGCGGGCCGACATGACATCATGTGCTACTTGTCCCAAACTGCCGACGTCGGGGCTCCCGTGACAAAGCCGATGCGCTGGCTGTGGTTGGCGCGCGCTGCTCGGGCGTGTGTACACGTCATAGTTTTGGGACTGACGTCATGCTGCCCGGGCCTGTGGGGACGGCGAAGACCTCGGCCGGTCTGGGGGCGCGCGCTTGCGCTCGCTCGCGCGCGCTTCCAGAGAGGCAGCGATGCGGCAAGAATGGTGACGTCATGTGATACATCCTGTTATGGCGGCCGCTCGGCGTTTTTCAGTCGAAACCGAAACTGGCACGAATAAACGACGCCGTAAATGAATGTTTACGCTGCGCTCGACCGTCTAATCTGTCATTCTATGATTAGTGGGCTGGTAGGCACGCATAGCAGCGAAAAAAACGTAACACAAAAATTTCGTGTCAGTACTCCTTTAAAGCAAGCAATGTCGTGATAGGTTTTTATTTATTGGTTTTCTGTCTACATGTCTATCATCGGAAAAATATTTCACCCTAGCAATCAGGATACCGCTATAGATATGTGCATATGTTAAACAAAACGTTGTTGTGAGTCTGTCCTTGATATTGCCTCTTTCCTGCATGGCTAGTCTTTCCTACTAATCTTATCAGTTACTGTCATTACCTACCTGAACTCTAAATCGTGCTTTGCTCATTTGTGCATATATTTGCTTTCACAGACTGTTAGCTTTGCTCCTGAATTTGTGGGAACACCACATCGTTCGTTTGATTCAGCCTGCACCTGACTCAGTTCATCGCAAAAAAATCCTGCATTAGCAGTGGAACTAGAGTCGCACTCTTGGTCTGTTTCTGCACATCCTTGTCTGGGAGTGGAGACAAAGCCATGCACTCGTCTTGCACTCATCTGCACAGCCAGTGAATATAATGGTGCGGTTCGGGTGCAACAATCTGCACTGCTAAAACGAATGGCGAAGTGCTGCACCACCTGAAGTTGTTCGCGTGCTGCATTCAAATCGAATGGACCCTCGTTTGCTTCGGGCAACTCGTGTAATCACATGGCAGGCAGTACGGGCAAAGCATATTGTCACGGGACATAGCGGTAGACAACACCCCACAGCGCCTTTACAAAGCATGAACGACGACGACGTCGTAGAAGGTGCTGGCGGACCCTGCTCTGGCTGTCTGATCGGCGCCATGTAAATAATGTAAATAGAGTGTTCACCGTCTTCATGGTTCGTCTCATCTGCTTTGCTGCCGCGTTACATTTGGTAGTGGTGCTGGGTACATCCCCGTCCTGGCTCCAGCTTCGTACCGCATCGGCCTCGGCGAAATGATCGAGGGGGCATGAACGGCGTCGGGCAGCCCCAGCCCCGCCGCTACAAGCACTCGATGACGACCCCCCGCCCTGTGTCCCCAGCCCGTGACGATTGACCAGAGCCGCCGAGACCCGACGACGTGTGACTAGAAGATGACGATGTGTCCCCCAGCCATGCGGTCCGACGTCGTTACAAGCCCTCACCGATTCGTCGTTGCCTTGCGGAAATCGCTGCTACGGTGTCACGGAATCCATCAGCTTCATCCGCGGCGGCAAGCGCTTCTTTCGTTTGTATTTCACCATGAGTGTTTGAGTGCTCACCATGAAGACGGTGAACACTCTATTTACATTAGTTACATGGCGCCGATCAGACAGCCAGAGCATGGTCCGCCAGCACCTTCTTCGACGTCGTCGTCGTTCATGCTTTGTAAAGTTGCTGTGGGGTATTGCCTACCGCTATGTCCCGTGACAATATTGTACCCCAGACACACTATACAATTTTCGAAGTATGCCACCTAAGGTTGACGGTGCACAAGCAGTCATTGTAGCTCAAAATAAATGTGACAGCCAATATGCTATAAGACAATTTGCTAAGCAGTAGTTGCGCTGCTGACCACGAGGTGGCGGGTTCGATTCCCGGCAGCGGAGGCCGCTTTTCTGATGGAGGCGAAAAGCAAAAACGCCCATGTGTACGAGATTTCGGCGCACGTTAAAGATCCCCAGGTGGTCAAAATTAATCCGGAGCCCTCCACTAGGGCGCGCCTCATCGCCTGCGTTGCGTCCGCGTGTTAAACGCTACAATCAATCAATGCTAAGCAGTAACTCCAGTTCATAGGCACCTTTAACCGAGTATAGTTTGGCAAACAAGCGCATTGTTCACATCATGCATTTGGTTCATTTGGCTTGTCCTTGCAGTGCTGCACAAAACTCTGCCTGAAGAATTAACAAGTGCCCAAGCGGGGTATTGACAGGTGCTTTTGCTTGTTGGCCGTGTCATCTTGTGCTATTTTTCAGCATGCACCTTACGCTAATTTTTTCTATTTCCCAACCTGCTTAATATAGCATAGATGTCTTAGAGTCAGCCTGAGGCAATACGTCCAGGTAAAACTTGTTTATTTGCAGTAGTAAAAACACAGAGTGGGGCCCATTACCAAAGTTGTGTGGGGTCAAACTCCCTTTCCGTTGCATTCACACCACGGAATGAAAGTTGTGAAGGTGCTGTTGGCTTGCCATTCCTACGATCATGCTGAAAATAGCCAAGAGTCAGCAAACAGGGCACAAGAACATAAATATAGCTAGAATGATCATACTCGGGAAGGAAACATCTGAAATAGTTTAATTACAACAAATATCAACACCTTTATTCTCAACGTACATATTGAGTAAAAAGGCAAGCCTGAATGTCGTTTTGAATGGTTAAGACAAATTATGTAGCAAGCAACTATGAAATGGCCTGTGGTATGCCATTGATTATGGCATTTTTGTCATGCAGTCGATGCCAAACGAAAAAAGTACGCACAAGTTAAAAAGCAGTCAACTTCGCTTCGGCGATTCCAACAAGCTCTCCACATTCATACATTCTTTCAGTCATCTTAGAGCATTAGCCGCTACGACTGGGTTCAACATTATGAAAACCTATATGTCAGGCTGCGACCAGACCACAGGGAGTTTCTAGAAAGCTCACTTGTCTACTGTAAGGAATGAATTTCCCATACAACCATGCATGCTTCATTGGCCAGTCCTTTCAAACAACGTAAAAAATGAATGTCAACTTGCATTAGGAACAGTATAGGACAGATAATTGGAGACATCTAGCATGCAACTGCAGAAAAGAAACAATGGTGTGAATATCATATGAAATTGCGGCAGAGCCCGCATGCATTTGTCTGTGGAAGCAAAACAATTTGTGAAGTAAATATAAGGGATTCTTTACAATAAAAAACGTGATATCCCATCAGCACTGGCAGTCTTTCTATTGAAGGCCAAAAATCCCCACAAAACGCCTGTACATACGCATTTTCATGCAAGGTAAGTATTCCTAGGGGGTCTAAATTAATTCACAAACCTGCACTCAGCTACAGGCAGAGTTTTGTAAAGCAAGAAATTAGTAAGCTTGAAATTGTTCTCAGTATTTAGATGCGTAGAGTCAGTGCACGCAATACCAGACCCATTTCCTGTACATTCTCAACAAAGCAGAATTTTCCTCGTTGTAACTCGTTTTTCTATTGCTTTCCCTGCAGCTCATACGACTGGCTCATCTTCATGGTTTTCACTTATATGTGCACACTAGTTGCACCACTAGGATGGCACCGTTCTGGAGAAAAATGGTTGAAGTTGCGCCTAATACTGTGCGACAGGCTTTGCTCTGTATTCTGTAGGAGTTATGTCGTCGTCTTTTCGGATAAGTTTACACTGATCCTGTTCATAATGGTGCTGATAGACCACCTTTCTCAAGCTTCTTTGCAATTCCCTGCTCTTTCAGCGGGAGTCTTAGCTCTATTGAGCCAATAATGGCGCTTTTGATGCGATGTTTAGATAGCAGCCGTGGAGGTGTAAATAATGTCCTCGGTAAAGGTTATGAAGGCCAGAGAAAGAAAGGTGTTATCAATCTCACATGTTCAGCCACTTTTGACCTGTGGCAGCTATATGCTGGTAACTTACTGAGGGCAACGTTTGAGGTACCGCAGCTTCCTGCTTCACTAAGCAGAAGCACTGGCCTTTTTGTTTATATCTGCAACGGCAAAGAAAGAAAAGGTATACAGATGCATTAGACAGTGCCCAAGCACAATGGTAATTTTTACTACAGGTAACTGGGACACTGAACACAAGACATCATGCTGCCTAATGACAGCCAATGACTGCAAGCCATAAAAATGCAGAATTTGCGTTGCGTATAACGCCTCCGCATGCGTGGCTACTTCATTATTAACATTAGAGCCAAAACACAAGAACAGGTAAACTTTCTAGTGAGTCAACTGCAGTAGCAGTATTATGGATTAATATTTACATGAGACAGTAACTGCGCGAAATCTGTGTTGCTTCTCATCTGAACAGATGAAAATTGGGCTTTATTGCGCCTTTCAGGCCGGGGATACATTACAAGCTCGAATTGAGACACAGCGACAATATTTCGCATGCTAGTACGATCATAACAAACGTCACAGGTGGGCTTTGAACTAAGTAGGTACTCGTCTTGACGTTGTGAAAAAAAAAAGGGTTTGCGAAAGCCAAGGCATCCCGTGTGGGTGTAAATAGTAGAGTGAAACATGTATCACATTGCGCTGCATCAGCGCGCAGCTTGACGTCACTAGCGAAGAGTACCACGCTAACAGGGTAGGCCTAATATAACTCTGAAACGGAGTAAGACATGAAACAAAACAGTGGTTACTTTCACACAATAATAACGTTTACTCAATGAAATAACGAAAATACATGAGCCCATATTTACATTTCAATGCATTCGGTTCTACCCTTGGTCACTTCGTATGGGGCTCTTCGATTTACAGTCTCGGCCTCAACGCGGACTCCCCGAGAAGCAGTCCGGCAGTCGATTTTCCCATGTATCCCTATTGCATCAGGGAATACTCGGACTACCCGCAGACTATCCGCGGTGAGTCCGAGACTGTAAATCGAAAAGCCCCAGTAAGCAATGACCCCAGCACTACACAAAGCATGATGCGAACTTCTCCGTTTCCTTACCTCCAGCACCGCCGAAAAACGGCAGCACTACAACCTCGGCGTCCAAGTTGCACGGTGCACGTTCCTCTCATGTTGAAGCATGTCTTTTTGACGCGAGAATATGCATACAGAGCAGCAAGAACTATTTTCATTGCTGGAAGCAGTGGCAATCGACGTCCGCGCCATTTCACAAAAAAAAGAAAAGGCAACATAACCCTACGTCACATCCGTTTGTAAACCGACTAATCAGCTTAGCTTAAATTGACCAATCAGGGTGCCGCGCCTTCTGGCCCGATATGCTTCTAGTGAGAGGGCCCGGAGGGAAAAAGGTGAATGGTGGGTGGGGAGATGGGGGTGTGAAACGTGACAGTGGCAGCAAAACACTATGACCTTTAGAAGGCATTTGCATTGGAGCAAGATAGGCGGCCTATTTTTACCACTGGAGGTTACGCATGCCTGATGGGCTGTGAAACATTGGTTTAGTGCTCACTACACATTGAGATCCTGCTTATTTCGTTTGCAGGTGCAAAGTGCAGCTTTTGTTGTTTGTCGAGTTCGCGAGGAATCGTTGGTGACCGAGGAAGGAAGTTGGTGGTGGTGGTGGTGGTGGCCCACAAAATGGCGCATATCCATTTAGGGGGATTAGCCAAGAAGACTTAGAAGAGTTCTTTTGCCATTGCAATCAATCATACGACGCAAAATAGTAGAGCAGAAGAAATAATTTAGTCTAATATCAAGAAAAAGGAGAGATAAAAAAACGAGAAAAAAGCCCACACAGCGGCGTTCTTCTTTCTTTTCGTCTCCACCTTGCGCTAGATGCACCCACAGCACACCATTTTTCGTCTAGTGGCGGCATAGCACGACAAAGGAGGATTGGCCCCAAGAGATGAGAAGTGTCTAGTCACCGTTTTCGTCATATAAATTAATAAATACTGTGTATAATAAATAGTAGTATATAAACCGCAAGGTCAGAGAGCAGTAACAGGTACCGTGTATTTTAAAACAGGATCATTGCTGCTTGCCGATACAAAAACAAAAACCATACATCATGGAAAATACATATGTATTGCCAGCGCGAATCTCAGGCTATTTTACACTGAAATCGAAGCAATACTTTTATGCGTTAGATAAATGTTTTTTTTTTCTTTTTGCTAGGTTGCTGCGCTGTTTACCAGACATGCGGTTAAAGAAGTGGCAGGAACTCTTCGTGCGTAAAAATAGGGTTCATGCACACCGAAGCTACAATTTTGGAGAAGGATGGCCAGTTGGGCTAGTTACTTCATAGTCACCATATCGAACATGCAGCGCAAAAAAAGTATGGGAGTTGCGAGTCCAGCGCTGTGTCGTCGTTAATTCTTCTTTTGTCTCGTCCTTTTTTGCGCTGCATGTTCGATATGGTCATTACAATATTGGCTCAGGTTAGCGCTAACAGGAGGCTACCGAGAAACGTAAACCTCCTGGGAACGTTTACGTGCGCCGATATGTCAGGCCAAAGGCGTTTTTTTTTTTCCGCCTGTGTCAAAATAGCTACCACCGCAGCCGGAAATCGGAGCCATTACTCACAGCTTAATAGCGCCACACCATAGCAACCGATCGTTTAGGCGGTTGAGACATCGCGGTGCGCACGAACGGACGGAATTTTGTTTTTATTGGAACCGGGCATGAAATAGATTAAACACTTTTTTCCGCCCATGGCAGCAATGTTTGCCAGAATAATGTTCCCCGTGCGGGTACATATAAAAAATTAGGCACTAATAATAAAGGCTGCTTGCGTGTAGTAATGTGAAACGCTTATGTGAGGCGCCACGGAGCAGACGGCCGTGCGGTGGGGCGCGATGGCACTGCCGCGCTTTCCCCACTGCGCAGGCGCCGAAAATCACGTGTCCTCTTTCTTTTCCCCTGTACTATCGTTCGTTCTATTACATTAGGCGCTCTCACCACACGCTGAATGACAAATTTCAATTGAAAGCATTAGATTACTCGAAGTATCGGAATTCCGCCGGTTTTGACCAAGTGATTTCCCACCATATAGCTGATAGCGCAAATAACAAAAGCTGGTGAAACATTGGTCGCATCAACGCCAAGCTTTTCAGGCTGCTCCTGCAACTAAATCAACCGAGTCGAAGAAAAGATTGGGTAAATTTGGGCCTGGACGGGAATGGAACCCACAGTTTACGGCGATGTGCGCCGATTCCAAACGCAACGATGCTCTAGCTCACCGGTTCTCAACCATGAGTGTGTTGGGGACCCCTTCAAGGCTTGTCAAAGCGAGGGGGAACCCCACGATTAACTACGTTGATCCGTGTAATAATTTCCAAGAGTTGGCACTTGCAGCTAAAGTCTCCAAAATTCTTATCGATGTCCGCTTTTTGTGTCTGACTTTCATGCCGATGCGTGCCATTTCGTCAAACAATTTGCTGTTGCAGCTAACAGTCACCCAAACACCAAGCTGCCTTTTGTGTGTCGGTTTTTTCGCAGAGACAGCGTGTTTTGCAAAAAGCCGAAGTTTAACCAAGCGCTATATTAGTGTCCGTAGATAAGGTTTCAGAGCATCGGCACTATTTTTACCTATTGCTCAGTGACGCCGCCATAATCTTTGGTCTGTTCGCATCCCGTGACACTTGTTTATCCGCGTCTGTTCAAGGGCACCGCAGCCATTTTGTTGTGTATGCGTTTTAGTCGGTTAACTGTGGCATTCTTGGCTTTTCCTCCCTGCTCTGAGGCTGCGCGCGACTTGCGCCGTTCCGAAAGCGAATTGGAGGCGCTTCGCAGCATTTCAGCAGTGGTGTGTCCGAGGACGTCATTTTTCGGCTTCTTCGACAGTGTTGTTTGCAAGAGAGAGAGAGAGTAAACTTCATATGAAAATAGGGAGAAGAGAATGTGGAAAGAGTCATGGGTGAAGTCCTATTTCCAGGACTCCAGTAGGATACCAGCTTGGCTCTCTCTAGCAGCTCACGCTGTGTCGAGACGTCCGAGCTGGGCAGTGCTAAATCCCAGGGCCAAGGCCGCTCGATTGCGTGCACCATGTCGCGCAATCGAGCGGCCATGCAATGACTCGCCACAGGTTTGGTAGGTGTTCTGTTGCCAAATTAAAGGGCAGTTCGAGACTTTGTGGAATACGTCTGCTCTAAATTTGCATTTGTGGCATTCTTCGTTATATCCATCTGTAAAAAGACATCAGGAACAGTCTGTATTTGTGTGGGAAAACGTCGGCTGTAGTTTCCTTATGTTTCTTGCTTCCTCAGCATCTAACATGTGATGCGATGCGGGCATGGTCTTTCTCGCTCGCCTTTGTGTGAAAAGCCTTTCATTAAGCGACATGAATAGAGGGAGGGTGTAAGAATGGTCCGTTTCCCTGCGCTGGTGATTTGCCTCGCTAGGGAGTCGGCTCTCTCGTTTCCTTCAAGGCCGTCAGGTGCTGGGCTTCATAATCTATATTGGCCTTTTGGTTCGGCTGGCAGAATCTTCCTGGTTTCTGTGGGAATAAGGCCGCGTATTAGATTTCTAATGGCTCTGGTGGAGTCTGTGATGATGAGGTTTTCGTTGGTGTATTCTCCCCACCTTACAACGAGTAGTATTGCTGTGGTTTCAGCTTCTTGAGGTGTTTGTTTTCAGCTCATGAGAAAGTCCAGAAGTTTGCCCCGCGCATCCACAACTAGGGCTGATGATATTCCGTGGTGGTCGGTGGCGGCATCCGGGTATACTGCATCTGGATTTTTAGCAAATGTGCTTCTTATATAGTCAATTTTTGCTCGTTTTACACACTATTCTGTCGAAATTAGCGGTGGAGCCGTAGAAGCGGCAAGCAACACTGATAAACACCAAAATGGCCGCTGTTGGTCACTTGCGTGCGTCAGTGGCGGTACCCTGAAAGCTTATTTAGTGATTCTAGGCTATAGCGACGCCACAAATTAAACTTCACGTAGCGAAGCCAATTTTTTGTGTTTCCAGCAAGGTTTACAAAAAGAAAACATGAATGGGGGGGAGGGGCGTAAAAAAGTTTAGGGATGGTTTCGCGGACCCCTAAAATGCCCTCGCGCACATTTCCGGGTACGCGGTTCCCCATCCGAGAACCAAACGTAGTGAGCGTGTTGCGGTCTTCGATTTAAAGGGGCGATCAAGACAAACTACGTGTTTACTTGGATAGATTTGGTGTTTTATCGTGCCCCAAGCGGTTCTCCGGAAACAAGCAATGCTTTATTCACAGAGAAAGCAAACCATTTAAGCCGAGATTTGGATTCTCCCGCTGAATCTTGTGTTTCGGGATCTCTGCGATGATGTATCCAGGGCAGGTACTGAAGCGAAAATAAGTATGGTGACTAGGGCTCAGCCATGGCTGAAGCGAGCAGGGAAACGCCTTTTTTACCGTCATTCCTCATAGATGGCGACACGATACTGCTCAGGACCGCTTCCGCATTCGCTTTGCTTTTGACCGGATTTGTACCTGACTTATTTTTGTGACAGTTGATAGTGATCGTTTCGTGAAAAATCGGGTATGCTCGATAAATAGAGTCACAGAAGACAATGTCGCTAATGGCATAGCCAGTATGAGCTGAACGCTTCGGACGGCTGTGCAGCTATAATCGTCATAGTGCGCTGTCTACGCACTGGTGCTTTATGTTTACATGTACTCTCGAAACTTCTCATGTTTACCCCACTATTATTACTTTTATAAAAAGAATTTGCACTAAATTTGAGCGCAAATAACTCGTTCTACAGATTTATAAGCCTTGCCTACCTTGCGTTTGATTTTGCCGGCCTCAGCCAATCGCACAGGTGCCTATAACACGTCATTGTTCTAGTGCGGGAAATCAGCTAGGGGGTCGCAGGGCCATTCTCTATTTTCCTAATTATAGAGCTAATGTAATAAAGTTTGCGTTAAAAGTGGTGTCAGGTATATTCTACCAAGGCAATCTTTCGAATGAATCAAAGTCGCATTTTGGGGTCATCGTTAGAGAGGCGTACTTGAGGCCTTCGTGAGTAATTTGAGCTTTCTAATTACATATGTAACAATTAAGCAAGTGGCAAAGTGCGCTTCCGTATACTGAAGCCTAAGCTGCATATTATCCATCATGTTTGAAACGAGTGTGGTGGAGCAAGCCTAAAGGCCACCCAAACTCTAGCCTGAGCCCTAGCTTCGAATACTTTCACACACGACGCCAAAGCCTCAGTGTATATCTAAAAAGAAACCTCCCCCCCCCCCCCCCCTTTCCGACGCACTTTCAATGTTACATTGTCAATCTCATATCATGGGACATTATAAGCATACTCACACCTAAACTCTCGCTACATAGAAACGTCCTGGTGCCATTTTCTACCCCCGTTTCTCAGATCCCAACACGCCTACCGATCCATAATATTTTGACAACCATATACTATACAAGCTATTGCCGAATTCGCAAAAAATGGCTGGCTCACGAGTTCAACGTAGCGAGGTACGGCTTACTTAACATTACAAGCCCTAAAGATCACCTCCATCCACGGATCGCCGGGCAAATAACTCAGCCACCAACAATCTCAACTCAGCCCAACTTCACGCTCTCCTGCTTTCTCCGCTTCACCCAAAGCTTCCCTATTTGTGAATAATGGTCGAACGACGACAATCCCGGATCTCCAATCCACGGTTGCCCTCGTCCAGCTCCCCTCCCCTTCCCTTTCTGGCTTCGAGCCATCTATTGTTAAAGCTATCCACCTCGTAGAGTACACGCGTAATAAGGAGGAAGGGAGAAATGAGGAGGGAAAGGGAACGGAAATAAGGGGAGGTTAACAAGGGAGAAAGCCCAGTTTGATACCCATGCAATGGTTGGATGGGGATCAGGAGGTAATGGAGAGGGCAGGCGAAGACGGGACGGAAGTGTAAACACGCGCGCTCCTGCAGTCTTTTTCTCAGTCACCATTGATGATCGTGTAAAGATGCATCGTTAGGAGAACAAAGAGCTTTGTTCGCCTTCTGTGGGACTGGTGGGGAGGGACCGGGGTTGTAGCATTGTCTGTAGCTGAAACGGCCGATCGTCCAATCGGATGAGCTCTGTGGCAACACGTTTCTTTCCGGGGAAAATTAGGGGCAACGATGGAGCGGCTAACTGTCTCTTCAACCGAGCAGGCGCCGCAGCAGATGCTGCTAGCAATCCCGGTTAGGGAGGACTATGTTTTTAAGGCTATACAACCAACGTTTCTGGAAAATGAGGTCGACTTTGGGTCCAGGAGGAGTAAAGGTCTGTAGTGCATGTACGAGGAGGAGGAGGAGGAGGAGGAGGAAGCGGGGGAGGAGGAGAAAGAATGAATGAATGAATGAATGAATGAATGAATGAATGAATGAATGAATGAAACTTTATTGACACAAGGATGGCGACTCGGCCTATGTGGGGGCGGGTGGGGAGGGTGGTGTCAATTGGGGAAAAATTTACATTTTCAGGAGGAGGAGGAGCTAGGACGAAGAAGAAGAAGAAGAAGAAGAAGAAGAAGAAGAAGAAGAAGAAGAAGAAGAAGAAGAAGAAGAAGAAGAAGAAGAAGGAGGAGGAGGAGGAGGAGGAGGAGGAGGAGAAGATGGAGAAGAAGAAGAAGAAGAAGAAGAAGAAGAAGAAGAAGAAGAAGAAGAAGAAGAAGAAATATAGCTAACTATTATTATTTCGCTCAAAATAATCGAATTTCAATTAGAAAATACCAAAAAATTGATATTGCTGCATACACATCATCTCGTTTTTCCCATATTTCGCAACAAAGCGAGTGCCGTGGTTCCCGGTATAATCGTCGGTTTTCCAGGACGACAGAGTGCAGAAGTTTGCGTTTTTTTTAACAGAAACAAATAATAGTAGATATAAGAGGGGAAATGGTTCGCGTAATGGTATCCACTTGTTCCTTTTGCAGTGAACTTCGTTTCCCGACCTTGCAGGCACTACATATTCCGTCTTGAAAGAAATTAATTATAGCCGTTCCACTTAACGTGAAAGCTGTTGGAAGTGCAGGGCAGTGATTCGCCATAATGGGCTGTGGGGCCGTTATCCGGTCACTGTACCACCCATCACGGTCTTCGCCGCCCTGTCTCACTCTTCCCCTGATGAATTGAACGTTGGTTTGTCCAACGCATTGTGACTTTCCCGCCTTCGCAGTGCTTGTGCATTCCCTGCCTGAAACAGCGGTATCGATATTTTTTTTTTTGTGCTTGCTATTCATTTCGCACGGGCCGGCGCCTTACTGCGCAGTTTGGAAAGAGTCAGTTTTTTTTTTGTCTTTTTTTTTTTTGAGTGCCACATTCAATGGACTCCCGGCCATTGTGGGTTGCCCGGCAATGAAGCGGCGCACGACGCGGCCCGAGACGTGATACACCAGGCCATTGCCCCCGACCCCCCTCCTCCCACCCTGGATGCCCACCCCCTACTCACCTACAACGACATTCTCACACTATATAAGCAGTCTCGTCGCACCTTCCCGCCACCTCACCCTTCTCTAACAAAAGTCGATGAAATCACCCTCCTACAACTTCAAACCCGGACCTTCCCTCACAATACACTATGTCATTTGATCTTCCCCACCTCTCAGTACAAGTTTTGCCCCGAAAGAGGTATCCTTTATCACATCGTATGGGAATTCTCCCACACACCTGGCCAATACCTCCCAATTCCAACCCCTCCTTTTCACAGTGGGCGGCGCAGCTGTCCAGCTCTGAACCCGGTTCCCAGCTTAACCTGGTGAGACGGGCCCGGATGGCCAGCCAGGGCCAGGGACTCCTGGACTAAGGAGTCTCCCCACTGGTCTGCCTCCACACACGGAGTCAGATTGGCATTTAATAAAAGTTTATTCTTCCTCATCCGCCTCCTTTCTGCACTGCCACACTTTTCCCGCTCACTATCGTAAAAACAAATCAACGAGCATTCCTAACTAAATGAACGCGGTAACTGCCGGTTAATTACACGTATTTTGCCTCAATTGTACCTGCCGTTTTCTTTGCGCTAAACAACGGGGAGGTGTATGACAAGCGCCAGCGGTTCACTAGTTTCGAGCGGTTATGACTTTACAAACCGCTTGTTTTTGGCAGCTTGTGTGGGACGCCATGGCGACGGTACGCCGTGGGGCGAGCTACGACGACAAGGCGAGACCCTGAAGTGCCCTCCACCTAAAACAGCACTAACGCAGATAACACATGCAGAATGGCAGACCGGTCCCACGCTGTCCCATTCGCACTTTACTCATTGTTGTATGCTTGTTCTGAAGTTATGAGCGCTTTTTTTTTTTTTCGGAGATGCCCTCTTACGGACTGCCCAACTCGCTACTCTAGTGCTACTGCTACTCGTTCTGCAAGGACAGCACTGCTGTTGACGAGTTAAAGAGGGTCCATCTCGTACCATCTCGTGCTTCGCGCTTTCGATTTACCCCTTCAGTTTATAATGACATATCCTGTTATAAAATTCCACAATGTATCGGACAGAACGATGGCCGGTGGTCAGGAAACGACATTTCATTGTGGCGTACGCACCCGTGATAGCTATCGCAAAATACATCACAGTGATTAAAGCATTAATGCAAATACTGAGCCGTAGCTGAAAGCTCACTTTTAACAGTAATGCGGCTTGCACCCTCGAGAAGGTGACCGATAATAAATAATTCTAGGTGACCAAAATATTCCAGTTCATTTGTACGAATTACGTGGCTGCACTGGGATTTCTTTCTTGAGGTAGAACTGAAAAAAAAAAAACGGACACCGCTGGTATTGAACGCTGGTATTAAACGCGCCAGTACGCAGGCCTAACTCCAGGGTTTGACGGTTAGCGTGGTGGGTGATCCCAAAACGAGGATTGCAATTTCAACAAACAAAAAAAAGGTAGAAAATTTATCACACCGTCATGTATCTTAACGGTAGCTTTATGTATAAAGTAGCTGGTAAATCGCCACTACGTCATCTATTTTCCAAATATCTCGCCCAGTTGTTTAATGCTTGCTTTGAAATTGCACCACTATTATTAGCAAACATTAGCAGTTTGAATTACTGTTTGCATATTGTTTTTATTGTCGTTCTACACTACTAAACCTTTTCTCTCACTTAGCTGATAATTTAACTCCTCGAACCGGTTCCATCGAACCGGTTCGCGAACCGGTTCAAGCTTACGAACCGGTTCGCGAACTGCTTCCGCACGTGATTTAGTGGAACTGGAGCTGAACTCGGAAAAAATAAATTCGACCTAACCAGAAACGTAAACGAACCTGTATTGTTTTCGGTTCTACACACTGATTAACGCACTAGATTGAAGAAAAGATCTCAGGCTTTCGCTTTTAAAAAAAGACAAAATAACGAGGAAGATGAAGGGAAAGAAAAAAAGTGGAAGGGGAACGAAAGCGAAGCTCAATTACATCCAACAACGGGTGTCTAGGTTTCAAACCCATTCCACCCTCACAACAAAAAATTAGGTACAGCTGCTTTTGGCTTCACCAAACATCGGCTCTCGACCGACTTCAGGCCACAGGACCCCCCACCAGAGTTCAGGCTTTTACCACGGACACGGGTACGCTGCTTGTTAGGGGCGTTCCGTAAATGCTTCTGGACCAATTTTGATAAGTACCGGTGTCGCTAATGGGGAAAAGCCATTACGCGGCTCGTTCTTGTTACGGCGCTCGCTTCCATACGTCCCCCGAAATACGCACGAATCGAACCTCCCGCTTTTATATATATATATATATATATATATATATATATATATATATATATATATATATATATATATATATATATATATATATATATATATATATATATATAGAGAGAGAGAGAGAGAGAGAGAGAGAGAGAGATGTCTTTGTTAAAAGCAAACAAAAATAACTTTAAAGAGTTACCCTCTACGGCTCGGAAATTAAACGGGATGCGCTTTTGTAATTGACTCAGGTACGTATACAAGGAGAACAGGTAAGCGAAGGCCGTTCATGTCGCAGGAACATCACTTCCATGGTACTGTAACAGAAGTAGAGAGGGCGCAAGGTTTTAAGGGTAGAGCACTTTAAGCGCTCGCCTTGTCGCCCTAGCTCGCTCGCTCGACCCAAGTATACATATAGAGCACCAAGGCGGCGACCCGGAGTAACGCTGTTGTTCGCGGCGTGCCCCAGAGGCTTCGAAACCCAAGCGGTTTATATAGACATAACCGTTCGAAACTCGTGAAACGCTGGCGCTTGTCATACATCTTCCCGTTGTTTAGCGCAAAGAAAATTATAGGTACATTTGAGGGAAAATATACTTAATTAATTAACCGGCAGCGCCCGCGTTCCTTTAGTTAAGGAGGCCGTTGGGTTGGTTTTTAAACGAAAAATGTGGCAGTGCAATGCCGGCACAAGCGGGGAGAAAAGCACGAAGAGAACAGAACTCCGGCTAGTGCTGTTTGAGGCACGGGGCGCGCGAGCACTGCAAAGGCGCGAAATTGGAATTGCATTTGGTGGTAACAGTAAGCAGAGAACGGCGCTACAGCCCGTTATGGCGAATCACTGCTCTGCACTTCCGACAGCTTTCACATTGAGTGGAACGGCTTTAATTTTTGATAATCAACGCAGTTTAATTAACAAAACTTATGCTCGACCATAAACTGGCATAAAAGCAACCGGCAAATAATCAGCAACGACTAAAAACGTGAAGTAACGACGCGACGTCTGATGTGCCGGAATTATTTTAAAAAGATGAATTTTTAACCTTTTCTAGTTTTAATTTTTACGTTCAAGGTAGGTTTTTGTTCTCCCGTTCCTCGAGACTCGAGCCCATTGAGTGCGCACACGAGTTAAACCACGCTCGATGAAGGCTTGAAGAAGCTATTGAGTTCTTTAAGATTTACTATAGCCTTAATGATAGGTTTACACGGTCTAGACGGATCGACCAAGCTTGACGATAAAGAATTCAAAAGGCTTCTCAAGCTTTTGTTGGGCGTTTTATAAATCGTGTGGACACTCAATGGGCTCGAACCTAAAAAAAAAAAAAACATGTAAACCGAAAGTTAAGTATGCAGGCTTTTCAAATCACACGTTGGCTGCAGCATGTGAGGAGCACCCAAAAAATAAAAGAGATGCAATTATCATGGCGCACATAACGAAGGAGTAAACAAAAATGGTGTACGCCGTGGTCCATTGCACTCACAGGAGCACACACAAACTAGAAAAAGTATTTCTTCCAGGCATGGTATGAAATTGCCGTCTCAGCACCGAATAGACTAGGTAGAGTTTGTAGCATCCTTGTAGACAGAGGAAAGCAAGGCATACAGCAAGGTAGGTTTAAAGATTGCTCGGTCAACAGCGTCATTAGGTATGTCCAATGTTGCATGTGCATTGTTTAGAAAATATCGTTATCTTGGGGTCGTTCTTACGGTGGCCAGATGGGCCGGTGTGAAGGCGTGTGGTTATAGAGCATTTATCTTCCTTAAAGGGCACTTTACTTTTTGGGTTCTTGACTTTTGGGTCCTTTCCTTGACTTTTTGGGTCTTTTGACATGTTGGATGGACTGTGCGTCAGTGCTATTGTTGTTTACAAGCAATTGTTAACAAACCGGTATCTTTAGCATGCGGGCCTCAAATACTTGTGAGAAGTTGCACATTTGTATTGGGTGTAGCCCAAATAACAACGTCTTGGGCGCATAGCATTTCCGAAATACCCTGTTCTAGCAGATTGCCTTGCAGAATTTACGTTAACATGAACCCTCACAGACTGCACTCCAGTTAGTTTCCTAACCGCTACGTGTAGAGCGACAGTGGCATAGCACTCAAATGGCACCCATGTTTCAACCTTCAATCGATGTCAACTAGCTGAGGGTGGTTCTGCCCCTCTCGCCTCAGGTGCAGGCTGTTACCTCAACAAATTGACCTAAAAGACCCAACCACATGGAGCGATTTTGCAAGCGACTTGTGGAGCGACGCGACTAGCGACGAACTACTTTTCGCCGCGGACCAAGTCGCTCATCAAATCGCTCGGTTCTGGGTCGCCAGAAACAGTCGCTCGCCTCCCGGAAGTGGCCTCAGCGACTAGCCAATACGAGAGCCCCTATGTAAGCACGCAAACTCCGGTTTTGGAAAAGAACAGGGGGAATATTTTGCAAATCCACGCAGACGGCGTTTGCGGTGCAGCGGCAAAGAAAGCTTTGCGTGGCAAAGCTTGTGTACACGCTGAAGCAGAAGCAAGGAGGCTCCCGCACACACTGGGTGAGACCCATGTGGGAAAAACGACGTCAAGAAAGCGAATTCTTCACGGCGTTCATGTTGGAGGCGAGAGACGGAGCGCAGAAGGAAAAGCGTGCGCTATCGCTAACCCGAACCAGTTTTAGAGATGCAATAAAGTGCAAAAAGCAAGGTAGAAAGGCGTAATACTTTTTAGTCATGCTTTTTATGGAAAATGAACAAAAAAAATGTTTGCAAACAACCAGCGGACCAAGCGCGTTACTATGCGCAGTGCGGCAACATTGAAATCGCCATCCTCAGTCGCTCGAGCCGTCGCTGTCATGGGGTTGCCTCGGCGAGCGACTTCGGTTCGGCGACTGCGGATCCTAGTCGCGTCGCTCGTCGCGTCGCTGGAAAAATCGCTCCATGTGGTTAGCGCTAAACACCTGTATGACCTCTCTGTATGACCTCATCATTTAAACCAGCGAGTTTCCGCACGCTGCACTGCAATTCTGCGTTTACGTTGTCATATGCCCCTTTATGTCAACGAACAGTACCGAGAATAGTGGGCGCGTTCCATTGCGGCATTTGCCTAGTACGTCAACGCGAACAGTGTAATGAGGAATTGGTCAATTATAAGATTGTAAATACAGTTCATTGTAAAGAAATTATGAAGCTGACACAAACGCGTAAGACTTGAAGGTAGCCAAGCTATTCACAAGCTTCCCACAATCATTAAGGTTTAAGTCCGCGATTGCAGCCGATTTGCTTGTTCTTCGCTGCCGCAACGAGGTTTACTCCGTAATTATTGCGATGGGCGTGAGCTCCTTTCATTCTTCATTGGAAGTGATAATGATTGTACATCACCTTGGAGGGGCGTACGCTATGACGTGTCTTTCTCGTTCCGAGCAAGTGTTGCCACGATTGCGGCGAACGTTGGAGTCTTTCTTGTTCCTAGCAAGTGTTACCACGATTACAGCGAACGCTGAAGTTTTTTTTTTTTCGGCCAATCATGGCAAATCTCCGTCAGTATGTTTGGCTTGACAAACGTGCGCCGGGGACGCTGGGTGGTCACCGCGAGCCATGCACTCACGAGCGCCAGTCATTTTCTTGGCTTTGTTAACTGCCGGGCTGTCGCCGTGAGGCCCGCGCTCACGTGCGCGCGTTTGGCAACAATTTCTTGGTATTTTTAAGTGCGGACACGAAAAATTACGATTTGTTGAACAGCTCCACTGTCAAAGACCAAAATACAAATGAACCGAGAAGGATATAAGGTCCCGTACGGCCAAATTGACGGCCAAAATGTGAAAAGTAAAAAAAACGGAATATAAAGGAATGTACGTGATCCAGCACCGTCGCGCCATTAACAAAAATGAAAAATGAAAGCAGAACCGATAATAAACTAACAAAATCCCAGAGATGTATCGCATCCATTGCCATCGCGCGTCTTGCTGAAAAAGAAAGAGAATATCATAAAAACTCCACAAACCTGCAAATTATCTCACAGAACCGATCTACCTTATCAAGCACCATATATTCACGTAGCCAAAGACGAGGCAGTTGTCTTGAAGAAAAAACAAGTTTATTGAAGCTAACTTTCGCTCCCCCAACAACTCAAAGAATACACAGGCGGCGAAACAGCAGTCAACAAAGTGGCGTGCGCAGACTGGTGTCGACGATTAGAATGCCGGGGCATCTGCTCAGCGGGAATTTATCACTCGGCGCGAGGGTTTCTGGAATAGTCGAATTGTATCCAGAACACTATAGATCAAAGAAGATTATTCTAGGCTGTTCGAGTTAGTTCGGAACGATCTCCCTATCAGAAGAGATAACACATGCGGCACAGAAAGAAAGAACGGAACACGGGCCTCTCTTGGAACACACAACACCGATAACTCAGACCGTCGCAGCCGGGCGGCAAAAGCAAAACACAAATAAACAAACCCAATGCATGGTTCGTGGCAGTATACATGATTACCAAATACAAATAAAACCAAACAAATAATTCTGTATTGGTTAATGTCTACGTCCAATGCCACTAAAGGAAAGTAAGGTAGGGGTCACGGAATATATATGGTGGGGTAAGAATGCACACGAATTAGTAGGCAAGTGTCATAATTTCTGCAGCGTGTATTATTGCTAAGATAATCAGTTCGCTGCCGTTTATGTCACTAGAGAAAATGCATTGCTTGCATTCTTTTCGCGCAACGGAATTCTTGTTTCGGCAGCCTACTAATTGTATGAACTTTGTGCAGGGCTTGCACAACGGGGTATGATTGCGTTCTTGGTCATTAGCGTTCCACCTCTTTGTGCGGAGCCTGGGACGGTGCATCACTGGTTGGCATTGTGGACGGGCCTCGTGCCTTTGGCAGCGTATATAACTTTCTCGCTGATATTGCAGCGCTACGAAGAGATGTCGCCCG
The DNA here is from genome assembly GCF_048455015.1 of Haemaphysalis longicornis. Classification (NCBI taxonomy): domain Eukaryota; kingdom Metazoa; phylum Arthropoda; class Arachnida; order Ixodida; family Ixodidae; genus Haemaphysalis; species Haemaphysalis longicornis. Next base: position 131,519,217 of record NW_027526204.1, on the reverse strand, counting down.
CATTACTCAAGTACAGGTGTCGTGTCGGCTCTAGATTCGTTTCAGAAACTTCCTGCGCAACTTCGGCAGTCAAGTTGCCGTCTAGTTAGGCGTACGGGGGCGTTGTTTCTCTGGGTTAGGGTACCGTTCCTGTACTGTCGCGGCGCTTCCAAAGGCGCCTGAAGCATCCGCGTGAAGGCAATGCTTTTTACGTGGTCCGGATTATTGTGCCGTGGCTTCGTTCCGCGTTTTTTAAGTCACTGATTAACGCGACCAAAGACGACGAACAGGAATAACGCACACGGACAGAGCACTCTGTTTGGGCACGTCCTTCCGGTCCGTTCTGTTTGGTTGCGCTACTCATTCCTCAATTGTGCCCTATACCAAATAGCCCTGGTATTGCACTGTTATGCCGCTACTAAGGACAACACTCATCAAATTTTCTGAAAGTCCGAAAAGCTTCTAAACCGCACTCAACGAGCGCGTAAAGCAAATACATTGGGTGGTGACGAAGTACCCATGCTAAATACTACTGCTTTCCGCCCATGAATTTGTTTGTTTGTTTGTTTGTTTGTTTGTTTGTTTGTTTGTTTGTTTGTTTGCTTGCTTGCTTGCTTGCTTGCTTGCTTGCTTGCTTACTTGTTTCTTTCTTTCTTTCTTTCTTTCTTCCTTTCTTTCTTTCTTCCGTTCTATCTTCTTCCTTACTTTGCTTGTATGTTTGCTTCTTCCTTCCTTTCTTTCTTTCTTTCTTTCTTCCTCTGTTTGTTTGTTTTTGTTTTTGTTATTTTTTGCTTTGTTCGTTTGTTTTTGTTTGTTAGTTGGTTTGTTTGCATTATGCTTGTTTGTTTGTTAGCGTGCTTGTTTGCTTGGCTGGCTGGCTGGCTGGCTGGCTGGTCGGTCGGTCCGTCGGTCGGTCGGTCGGTCGGTCGGTCGGTCGGTCGCTCGATCGGTGTGTGTGTGTGTTTGTTTGTTTGTGTGTTGGTAGGTTTGTTTGTTTGTTTGTTTGTTTGTTTGTTTGTTTGTTTGTTTGTTTGTTTGTTTGTTTGTTTGTTTGTTTGTTTGTTTGTTTGTTTGTTTGTTTGTTTGTTTGTTTGTTTGTTTGTTTGTTTGTTTGTTTGTTTGTTTGTTTGTTTGTTTGTTTGTTTCACGGTGCCTACGCATCAGCTTGCGGTGGTAGCGTGGCGTGATCCCACACGAACATAGCATCCTTTTTTTTAAGCTTCATCGTTTATGTTAGGAAGGCACGGTAAGTCAAATTGCGGCCCTTCCGCCGAACGATCGCTGAGAGCCCGATGTTCAAACAGACAATTCAGCGCGAGGATGACGTCATGGGGCTTTGTTCCAGTAGTGTAGAAGGCAACAGTTTCGTGGCCAGAGGTGCTAACTTGAGCTGTACACCTTCTAGCTACAGTAGGTGTTCCTCCGTCGATGTAAGAAGCTTCTGGAGGCAGTTACGAAGCGTGGAACCCAAATGTTGATGAGTGCGCTAACTGGTACGCCGTCGAGGTGAATGAACAGTGAGCTATGCCAGGCACTGACCATCAGTAGAACGTTTCACGTTCGGATCGTGAATTCAGCGCCACCTCCTCGAGCTGAACTCTTTATTTTTCTGAAAAAAGGGGATCATAAGGAGTCGGCGACGTGAAGTGACGGGGTTTGCGTTAAATGAGACTGACGACACTCCCGCATTCCACAGTAGGTTTATACTTTCCCGTTGAGATATCGGCCTATTGAGGCGGTGGCTGAGGGCACGGTGCGAAAAGAGGCAATGACCTTCTGGCGAGTAGTGATCGCGAAAATCGTAAATGGGGAAACAAAAATCGATAGATTTGTGAGTACCGGGCCAAGTGGCCAATGCGAAGGCAATGGAAGGAGATGGGTCGATCGTCCCTGTTTCGATTGGGAGCGTAGACGAGATTTTAGCCTGCTCGGCCATCATTAGCGTGCAAAAGCGGGTCCACGTGAAGGTTGGGTGGCTGACGGAACAAATTGACTGAACGCCCACGTGCAAGGTCTTCTCGCACGACAGCTTGAATGAACGGTACACTCTGAATAGTGTTCAATGACAGTGGGGTCGAAGGACGGTCGCGGCCATCACCTCCAGTTCTGTGCGCACTACTGTCCTCGAGACTTAACGAGTAGCCGGGGTAAGGGTCACTGCTCTTCATTAAGGAGAGAGATCTTCACAAGAATAAGCTGTGGTGGTGTGTGCGAGGAAGGTGGAAAACTGATCTAATGAGACAGACATTCGTCTGTTAGAAGCGGTGCCACTACCTAAAGAGGGCGCTAAGGAACAACTTTTGCCAATCGTCGGATGTTCGCATCATTTTTCGAGTCTGATGCGTAACTTAACAGAAATTTGAACTCACTGACACACGTGCATTTTTGCAGCTTTCCTTTCGAGCAAGTATCTTGCCGCTCGTATAAGACATGCAAATTTCACTTCACTAATTCTGTCCTTTAGGGCCCGTGTGTATTGCACAAGGGAGGACAAGGGACAGGATACAGTGCGTTCCAAAGTACAACAAAAATACACACGAATACCGACAACAGGCAAATCTGATTATAATAGGACAGTTTTCATTCTTCACAAAGGTGCCTAATTAATGGCATTTTGAAGATCATGCTATCCGCGATTTGCAAGTTCAGAGGGCATGAAAGAAAAGTCGCACTTGTGTAACTCATAAAGCTGGTGCATTTAAGTATCGTCACAGGCTGCCTCTCCGGCAACGGTCCTTAATTTCCTTCATCCGTGATCGCAGCACGGCATTTCTTCTTCAGAACTGCGTGTGCAACTTTAGAGGGAGCTCAAATGAAGCCTCTTAAAGGAGTTTGAAAAGAGGTTGTCCCTGATAACTAGAAAACCGAAGAGGGAACGAGAAGCGCGTAAGCATTACGGTCTTTCTGCCAGAAATAACATTTAATCAGCCCCAGGCCCGTTTCAACGCTTTGAGGAGCTCAAACTCCTTAAAGACTCAAGATACGATGTGGCGGCGCATATAGTTTAACCACGAATGTAAAGCTCCTTAAGTCCTTGAGATGGGGGGAATGGGCGCAGGCACCTGCCCCACTTTTCCCGTTTCTGCCGGCAACTACGAACAAAGGTTTTCTTATTTTTAAGACGAAAGCTTTAAGTGTCCTATTCTGCAAAATGCCACCGTTGTTGCCGTTGCCCAGTGAAAAAAACGCCGCTGTAAAGGGTAAACCAACCAGATGTGTGATCCGATGTATACTTTGAGCCCTGATCTCCTCAGTGCCATCCCGACGCATTATCCCTGTGCTATCTCCGTGCAGCGTGCAGCCTGGGATGACGTATCACGTCATTACGCGCCGTTATATTTCATAGATCCCAACTGCAAATTTAAAATGCCACCAGGACTCCCCAAGCGGGTACAAGCAATTCCACATCGCATGCGGTTGAATGTCGCATACACGCGCAACTTCCTCTTCAAGATAAAACAGGTTACGTCGCCACTCTGCCCACACTGTGATGTGCGAGCAACCCTGCAGCACCTGCTCTGTGAATGTGCTCGATTCAGTGCTCAAACAGTATCCCTCGCAGTGACTTTGGGACTGCCGCTTTCCGTGGACATGCAGCTAAAAGACGTTTTAGGACCATGGGCTTGTCCCAAACGTGCTTTAAGGGCTACCAAAGCTCTGATAGAGTACCTGCAACACACAGGTCTAGACCAGTCGCTGTAAATAACTCGCCGTATCTGTACGCATCAACTTCTTGAACATCATCGCCATCATCTTCATCCCGTCATCAACTGGCGTAGCAAGTTAGGCATTTTAGCTCAGCTAACATCACCAGACTTCATTAAAGATCGCTCTCTCTCTCTCTCTCCGCACGTTTCAAGCGCTGTCGTTTTTGTTTATCCTTTCTTAGCGGCACATACCAATTTGGGGATTAGCCAGGAACCGGGAACTTTGAATGGCTAATCTACCAGCCTCCCAAAACTATGAATTTTCCACGTTACTGTTGTAGAATTTTAAGTGCCGCTTGACTCTAGAACGTAATGACAGGTGAGTAGAACAGGTACACACCAGCCACGCAGACTGATTCTAGGGAAGCTGTGGCGTGTGCCCGTGTGCTTGCTGACGTAATTCTGGCCGTAAGAAGAAGAAACAAAAACGATGAGAGAGAGGAATAAATTTCTTTATTTGCAAAAAAAACGTGGAGTGGTGTCCTCATTTCAGGACCCCATTCGTGGTGCCAGCCGCGACAGCCCTTTCAACCAATCGAAGTAGGTCTTCCGGATTGGAACTGGACAACAAGGTCTCCCACTGCTCATCAGACGGACCAGGAATACTGTCTAACTTGGGATTTTTCTGACAACCCCACACCATATGGTAGAGCGTGCCAGGTTCGCTGCAAAACTGACGCAGCACCAAAAGACAAAGAACCAATGCGAAGAAAGATGCGTAAATACAATGTTGCAGCAAAGAAATTGGGGATAAATATTGTCAGGTTCTTGCTTTTAACGCACGTGAAAAGACTTATTACTCCGAGGACTAAGTTTCTATTTTGCAGGTGTCGTTGTCCAGCCGACCTAATCCAGAAAATTAGCTGCCGTTTCAAGTCTAGCTCATGTGGTTGTGCCGCTGTCTATCAAAATGGTCTATAATACAACTAGCACAGACGCGTATAGAAACTCGCGTGGAATCTGCAAATAAACGGCTTCAGTTGTACCAGCAAGTTTTTGTTATAAACCACTGTTTGAAATTCATTTCTACTCTTGTTGGCGATGCAGAGCAAACAGACATACTGAAATGAACATCACCTCCAAAAATGAAGCAGCAAAGATTGCTAGATAAATGGATTGCAACAGAAAGGTTTGTTCATACAGACACTACGTCCTCGTAAGGAAAATAAGCTTGTATCGCTGGTGCCACCTGGATGACATATCCGATGATATAGACGGCAACGTTGTGATAAAAGCGGATACCCTCGCGGACGTTCCAGTATTGACACTTGAGCCCGCAAATGGAGCAAACACCTGGCCGAGGCCTGCACGGAGCACCTAGTAAAGATCGTCTTCAACACTAAAGCCAAATACAAGATTGGAAACCTATTTATTTGGCTTGGTTTATTATTTGCGAACACCTGACGGCGATGCTTCGTTTCTAGCGAAGTCAAGAAGGCACTACTGGGTCTGAGAGTTCAGTTCCTTTAGCTGCCATAAAAACTGCGAAATTTGTTTTTTTTGTGTGTGTGTGTGTGTTGCTTCCAACTGTCATAGGGAAACACACTTCGGGAAATCTCATTTCCCTCAATAAAAAAACAAAGCTTTTGCTCATACTGTACGAGTGAAGACAGATGGTACCTACGTGCCGGAGAAGAGATATTTGGATATAGGGAAATCAGTAGCACTTGGTACAATTTTATTTGTTTGATTTGAAGGAAAACAGCAGCAAAAGTCTCTCGAATGTTATCTTAAAGAGATGGAGGCCATTCGTTTTGACAGTTTTCTACGAATTTCGACAATTTACAATTTTTTAAGTCAGTTATTTGGTTGGTTGGTTAGTTCGTTCGTCCGTTGGTTCGTTAGTGAGTGGGTGGGTGGGTGAGTGAGTGAGTGGGTGAGTGAGTGAGTGAGAGTGAGAGAGAGATAGTGTGAGAGAGAGTGAGAGAGAGTGTGTGAGTGAATGAGAGTGAGAGAGAGAGTGAGAGAGTGAGTGAGTAAGTAAGTGCCTGGGTGAGTGAGTGAGTGAGTGAGTGAGTGAGTGAGTGAGTGAGTGAGTGAGTGAGTGAGTGAGTGAGTGAGTGAGTGAGTGAGCGAGCGAGCGAGTGGGAGTGAGTGAGTGAGTGAGTGAGCGAGCGAGCGAGCGAGTGGGTGGGTAAGTGAGCGAGTGGATGAGTGAGCGAGTGAGTGAGAGAGTGAGTGAGTGAGTGAGTGAGTGAGTGAGTGAGTGAGTGAGTGAGTGAGTGAGTGAGTGAGTGAGTGAGTGAGTGAGTGAGTGAGTGAGTGAGTGAGTGAGTGAGTGAGTTAATGGTGGACCTAACCTTGCGAAGTGTGTCAGCAATCGCTCTGCCTGACCAGCACCTCTTTAAAACGATTCGCTACGAATCCCCACGAACCACAAAGGTTTCTGTTTTTTTCAAAAACCGCACGGATAAGCGCAATATTGCGCTTATATTTTCCTTTTACTGACCTTGAAAGTGGGCACTGATGATGTGCGCTTGCTTTATTGAAAAACTGCCGTTCACAATAAGCCAGCTATTATTTAAAATACACGGGAACTCCGTCCGTCATCATGCAAGGACGGAAAATTACCCGTGGAATCATTTGCCGTCCGCTACAGTTGAGCGCTGACCGCCTGCGGTTCGCTGCGCGTAGCGAGGATTAGCCCGCCACCGGTGCTGTCCGCGGTTCAATAAAGGGCGCTCGCGTCGCTACCAAGAGCCTGGGCCCCTTTTCGTTGGCGCTCCCCGTCGTATTCGTTCTCCGAATGCGCTGCACGGAGCTCGCTCGCACGGATACTCCGACTTGGCGTGGGAACTTCGGCGGCGAAAGTTTTCGCTTGGCGCCCAGTTCGGCAGGAAGTTGAATGAAATAGCTGTTTCTGCATCTTTCTTTCTCCTTCTCTTTGTTCATCTTCGAAGACGCGTTACACTTCCGCTATTGCCCGAGAAAAGTGTGATTGAGCTTCAAACGAACCAAAACTTGCAATCTTACCGGTGAACAATGACGACATTTTTCGAAGGATGGCCTGTGATTATTTCACTGCTGCTACTGCTGCTACTTCCTGCCTCGGTCGCAAGTTACGAACCTGACGGTAAGTTCACAAACTTTATTACATAACTAAGTGAAGTAAAGATTAAACTGTAATCTCCCTTCTAGTACTTTTCTACTATGTAAATTTGTACTAACGTTGATACTTTCCTTCTCAAGCTTGCTTAATTGCTTGGTTCTTCAAATGTATCTTGGATATCTACCGCAACTGTACTTCTGAACCATTTGGAGGTCATTAAGTCTGTATAGGTGGCGTTTGCTTGTGATAATATGTGCGGAATAATAGTCCGCTAATGGCACTGCTCCAAGCTGTGCACTCTTTGGCGCTCTTTGCCCTTAGCCGGCCTTGTCCCATTAAAATCCAATAATATTCATCTTCATCAAGCAGGGCACGACAGATCGCATTGCACAGCGCAGAAGTAAAATCTGGCGTCTTGATGACTAGAAAAGTGTGCCAAAAACAGACTCAAAGTTCATTGAGACCATACTGAAGGTATCGATAAATTATCTGTGCAGTGCCCATTAGTGTGTTCTTTTTAATTTCACAAACAGAAAAAAATATGCACTAAACCAATGGAATGGTGCCGGCTTGTGAGTAATTTGATTTGTTTTTTTTTTATTTGATATTTTGAAGGTCGACGCCCAGATCACAGCGAGCTGTTTCTATAATCAATATAAAATTTCAGGCTTCTTCATTGTTATCACAATTCACGGCTAAGCGTGCTAAGTGGGATAAATCTGATTATGTGGATGCAATCCTCTTCAATCTCAAAGTTATCCACGACAGCATAACTGAACTAAATCCCTTAAAATATGACGATGCTGCGAACACAAAAAACGCACGTTGGTCGTGTTTCTAGCCAAACATTCAAAATAACAACATGCTTAGGGAGTTGAAAGACTGGCCACCAGGCGCTAAGGCGGTGTTAAGCGTTTACAAAAATCGCGGTTAGTAAGTGCTATTAAAGTACTCAACTCTTCAAAAATCAGATAAACATCTGCCCGAATTACATGTAGAATCTATAGCCACCTAGCAGAACAGTGAAAGCCGTAATAATCTAGCCTGTATTGCATTAAAGATATAACTACGTTTCATAACGCAGAAAATAACATTCGGGCTTAATTGCTCTTTCGAAGGCTTTGCCAAGAATGCAGATTATAACGCCAAGTACTGCGTCGGTTTACGAATCCGAATCACTGCAAGAAGCTGTCAACCAACTCAGGAAAAAATACTGTGTGGAAAAAAATGCATCGGATGGCTTAAATGGACTCCATAAGTTTCTAATTCGCACCTAAGGAAGGTATATCAAGTGAAAGAACCTGTACTTAGCTTTTCAATTCATACGCTATAACTAAACCTTTTCGCTTATTTATTTTGTCGCAATGCAGAAAGTATTACGGCAGGTGATGCGCCGATTTTTACCGTCACCTTTAGTTATTACTGGGCGAAATATTTGACCGAGTGATTGATTGAAATATTGATTGCATAGTTTGCTGAGTAAGTATTTAACAATGGACAATTGGCGATTGATTGATTGATTGATTGATTGATTGATTGATTGATTGATTGATTGATTGATTGATTGATTGATTTATTGACTGATTGATTGATTGTGATTCAAATATTGATTGCGTAGTTTGCTGAGTAAGTATTAAACAATCGACAATTGGCGATTGATTGATTAATCGATTGATTGATTGATTGATTGATCGATTGATTGATTGATTGATTGATTGATTGATTGATTGATTGATTGATTGATTGATTGATTGATTGATTGATTGATTGATTCGAGAAATGAAGATACAAGTCTTCCTGAAAGCAAGATGGTCGCATACGTTGCCCGAATCGGCAAGTGGGGTTTTTCAGGAAGTTCTGAAGGGACATAAAGACTAGTTTTCTTTCCTCCGTCTACGGGAATAATCGATTGGCACCGGCATTGACTTCGCTCTCGGCTTTGGCTTTAAGGCGTGGCGTTCGACCGTTCTGCTTCTCGGCTACGAACTTCAGCACGTTGCTGACGTGTGACTTTGAACTCCGAATCAGTCGCCCTAATAATTGGATCAGCCGTCCCCCCTCACTCGGCAAACACGCTCCGTCACACGAGTACGCTTCCCTGTTGCAGCCTAAACTCGCCTTCGGATGACGGCACTATATCTTCCGCCCATTTAACTTTAAGCCAACCTCTCGTCGACGAGAACCAGGAACGCAATGACGAAGTTTCCCCGTGCCAGGCAATGCGGAGGTCTGGAAACCCTTAAACAGCTGATGGTGTAGAAAAAGGGCGGTAGTTAACCTCTCCGTGGTGCAAAGCACAACAATATTCTTGTTACAGCAGAGCTGATTAAGTTTTTAGTTTCGCCATATAGCGTTACCAGAAAAAGAAAATTTCAAAAAATCCCGAATGCACGTGAGCGTGTGCCTCGTGAGAAGCGCCCGGCATCGGCCAGGCTTCCGCGCGGGCTTGCGGCGCGTGAGGAGTAGGCAAACAAAAAATACCAAGAGAAATAGCGGCCGCACGTGAGCGTGCGTCTCGTGAGGAGCGCTCGGTGTCGACCAGCTCGACCTTCGAGAACACTCTGCCCAGCGTTCGTGTCGTGATCTCTCGTGTGCTGTTCTCCTCGCCAGTTCACGTGCGTTCGCGCCTGAAGAGGGGAGCACAGACGCCGAGTTCGCACTACAGGCGCCGAGTTCGCGAAGCTTTTTGGAGAGAGAGAGAGAGAGAGAGAGAGAGAGAGAGAGAGAGAGAGAGAGAGAGAGAGAGAGAGAGAGAGAGAACCTTTATTGAAAGCTAAACAGGTCAGCTGCGCCAAATGTTTTTAATACTTTTGGTGCATTGTTATCTAGTGCGGTTTTCACAATACTGCCGAATAGAAAACTTGGCAGTTGGTGCTGATTCATGACGGAGCATTGCAAGAAGTCATGCTGTCTTTGTTCTGATGCATCGCGAAGCAACTACCATAGCTTAGGTATAACCGAGTGGGAACGGACCTTCAGGTCGCATCGTACATGAGTAGCACGCATGAAGGGTACGCCCCGGAGGATCGTAGCGTAATACTGCTCGCTCATAAATGCCTTGTTATGCAGCTGTTAGAAAAAACTTCCTCGAGGCGTCAACGTCTGGCAAAGTGCTTTGAATGGGAAGCGAATGGGCCTTCCCTCTCCGATAAATGGCAGCCCACAGGGGCGTGCGCTGGTTCCGTGTCTTTTTTCTACCACTGACACGCTTTTCATCATCACAAACGTCGTTCACGGTATGACTTCGGCGTAGGATAGTGGTTAAGTCACTTGCCTGTCACCGCGCATCCTTGGGTTAAATTCCCGTCCCGGTGTCGGTTTTTTTTCTTATTTTCACTATATAACAGCGCGTGGTTCTTGGTTCTGGCCGCCGCTCACACGCCGGGTTTATCGCTTCATGGGGCTCACATAGTCATTCACATTATTAACTGTGATGGGAGGCAATGAAGACAGCGCAGGGGCGGCGTAACCAAGCTTTTTAGACAAATACGAAAACGAGGGGGATTTTAGCGAGCTTCTGCCCGCAGACAGTCGTATACAAGTCCCTGCTGATCTTGTTTATGCGTCATATTTTGAATATAGTTACAGTAGCCCCGTTTGCTCATAATAGCACAGATAATCAGGAATAGATCATTCATAACACACCTCATCTCTAGCCATAAATAATGCTTCCCAGAACCGTGATATGGTACAAATTGCACAAAAATTACTGGTGAACGGTGAACCCATTGGCACGGAAACGTAGATGAATGCTGACAGTAAGCAGGGGAAGCGAGTTGCCCCATCGATCTGTTTTGCGAGAGGCCAGCTGCAATCAGATCGGCAGACTATTCGTAGAAAGGAAAGGGGGGGGGGGGGATGATGAGACGGCGAGTTATCCTATGGCTTAAGCCCTTCCGCTTTGCCGACCCCACATTCACTCAAGCAGTGATGATATCGCCAAGTTTCGCGTGTCCCAGATGCAAGTACCGCAAATGGCTTGGAAGAAACATCCACATGCTCAGTGTTGTACTCGTGTTCCAATCTTCCTCATTCGTGAGGTGTGACGGTGCTGGAAGCCCTGAATCAACAACAAAAAGAGAAGTCCGAGGTGTGGTCACTCTCGCCTACAGCGAGCTTGTTTGACTGACTGACTGACTGACTGACTGACTGACTGACTGACTGACTGACTGACTGACTGATTGATTGATTGATTGATTGATTGATTGGTTGATTGATTGATTGATTGATTGATTGATTGATTGATTGATTGATTGATAATTCATTCCTTCATTCATTATTGGTTGATCGATTGATTCATTTTTTATTAATTAATTTATACATTGGTTGACTGGTTGTTTTAGTGATTTTAGTGTTTTAGTGAAAATGAACCGATTATTATTTATATTTGATTGATTGATTGATTGATTGATTGATTGATTGATTGATTGATTGATTGATTGATAATTCATTCCTTCATTCATTATTGGTTGATCGATTGATTCATTTTTTATTAATTAATTTATACATTGGTTGACTGGTTGTTTTAGTGATTTTAGTGTTTTAGTGAAAATGAACCGATTATTATTTATATTTGATTGATTGATTGATTGATTGATTGATTGATTGATTGATTGATTGATAATTCATTCCTTCATTCATTATTGGTTGATCGATTGATTCATTTTTTATTAATTAATTTATACATTGGTTGACTGGTTGTTTTAGTGATTTTAGTGTTTTAGTGAAAATGAACCGATTATTATTTATATTTGATTGATTGATTGATTGATTGATTGATTGATTGATTGATTGATTGATTGATTGATTGGCTCAGATTATTCATTTTACTTAAAGGAGCCATGAAGACAAAATACAAGTTGGGTTTATTAGAAAGACTGCTTAGTCCCGATAACAATGATACCAGTATCATCGCAATCTTCGAACAAATAACGGAGATATTAAAGAAAACGTGTGAAGCAGTCGCGACCCCCTAGCCAATTTCCCGCAACTTTTCTATGACGTCACGGAACCTTGTTTGTGCGATTGGCCACCGCCTAACTGACCTGTCGCGACGACACATGACTGGACGTCTGTAATGGGGCCTCCAGTTCCATTTGACCGCATCACTTGAATGCTAACGTGCCGTTAACGCACTGAAAATTATGTTTTATTGTTGGCCCGTATGACGTCATTGTTGCTCATAACACGTCACTGTGGCGCAAAATTTGAAAATTTTGAAATACTTCTTGCTTTTTTTTCGTTAAAAAACATATTTTGGGGCTGTAACGGAGCTGAGTGAGATACTGAATCCTAGTTCTTTCAAATTAAACGAAGTTGTATTTTCTCTTCATGGCTCCTTTAAGTAGCCGTCTTGCAAGCCTTACAATGCATCCAAAAACGCACGGAATTCTAAGCTAGCAATCCATACACTCATAGCTCATGTAAAAATTCTCCGGAGATGTGGCTACCTCTGCGTTTCAATACTGGTAAATTTAGTTTTTGAAAAAAAATATTCTTTTTTAATTTTTCACCGTTACACCCAGAGCACCCTTACACCCAGAGTTACACCCATCCCGTCAGTGGTCATCTCGGTGACCATTGACAGGTGTTTTGGCGCCACTTTCTTGTCGCCGTTTCCTTCTTTATCTTCGGTTGGCTTTAGTCTGTGCCGGCTGCACATTAGCAACAACAAGCCCAATAGCCGTGCCTAAGACGAAAACGAACAAGTTCTCCTACTCTCTCGCGATGAAGAGAACGTTCGTGCATGTAAGCGTTTCTCTGCACAACACCCCAACTGGCGCATTTATGCGTGATAGAAGACGCTCTTGAGTTGTTAATTATAAATAAACGCTGCATTTGCTCAAAAAGAACCCACCTGTAATTCCCTCAAGCACCGTCCGCTGACTGCTTCCTTATGTTCGGCGTTGAAAACTGCGCGTCGCGAGCTTGAAATCGAGCAAGTCCCGCTCCCATTACGTGCTACTTTGAGCAGCCCCTGGCGCCATGTTTAAAACTGCAGCAGCAGTATCTAGGTTGAACAGCCTCTTAGAGCGAGGCACAGAAACCATAACGCAGAAACCAAGGCTTCCAGAAACAAAGGCTCAGGAAATAATTTTTTGCTTCCAATAGCGTGCATAAAGAAGAACGTCTAGTTTCTAGGAGCTGCATACCCTAGAATGGGTTTATAATTAGTTGGTGGTCCAATTGCAGCTACAGTAATGGTAATAGTGGGTACTGTTACAACCGCAATAGCAGCTCTCGTTATACAACGCGGGTACTACAAAACACGTTGCGTTGCCGAGCACCACCTCAAATATTGAGCGAGCGCGAAATATTCCACTAAGGTTGCAACGTTAAAAATGCCTATTGTACCAGTTTGAATATGACGTTTTGGACGCACTAAACGACGATATTACCCGGACACTCTAATACAGTGGAATTCTTGCGAAAATTATGCTTGCCGTAAGAAACACACCCGCTTCTTTTTAAACAGGTTATATAGACTTAACGACCTGTCGAGCGCAGGCCCGGTAGAGATAATGTTGATGACGGAACGCAGACCATGATGGTGACGGGTGCTGCCATGGTGAAGATGATGATGGGCTACAAGTTCCCCCCTTCCGCCCTAAAGCGGAGTACAGACGATGATAATGATTGGGGCCGGCTGGCTGTGCGATTTCGGCAATATACGCTTCACACCCTAAAGCAATTGTAGAAAGAGTGTGTCGCAGTTATTGCGACAGCATTAGACGCCTCATTAAAAAAAATGCTGGCCAATCCACCCTGTGGAGGTGGTTGGAAAGCGAGTCTGTAAATGACACCCACAACGACTACCCATGGGACGTCACTTGAATTCACACATGGGGCTCTACAAAGCGTGAAACCAGAGACAAGTAAAATGCACTTAACGACACTCTTTATTACTTAAAAATATCCTTCGCTAAGGTCAAATCAATGCACTATCCATGAACGATAGTTAGTTTGGTTGTATTGGTAAGGCACATGAGTCGAAACTCTTCTTTTATAAAATGAAGGAAGCTCAAACCAGATGTCAGACGATCTCACTAATCCACCGTCTCTGCCGCCGCCGACGGAGGCGACGAGATCGACGGCAGAGACGGAGGAGAAGGGAGATGTCAAGCGTTGGCGAAGATTCCTTTAATAAACGGCGTTAGAACGGTGGTTTGAGCTGGTTGGTGCGTACCAACTGAAATTCAAAACAGCGCAAAAAGACGGGACAATATACGACGACACACGGCGCTAACTAGAAACTGGTTGGTTTATTCCGCGGCTTGCGAAATACACCCGACGAAGGAAGGCGAGATGGAACCATGATAAAATGGAAATACCAACGATTTATTTCCTTTCTATCATGGTTCCTTATCTCCTTCCTTCCTTGCGTATATTTGGCAAGCCACGGGATAAACCAACCAGTTGCTAGGCAGCGCCGTGTGTCGTCATTTCTTGTCGCGTCTTTTTGCGCTGTTTTGAATTTCAGTTACGATTCCTTTAATTTTTACTAATTCCTAGCGCATGCGCAAGGCGCGCATATTGCCGCTACATGCGCCGTAGGGTGAGCGCACAGCGACGCGATAGGTCGCATGGCGCTATCACGTGGCATTTAGCGAGAACGCAGGGGTGAACCCGCATATGTGCTCGGTGAGTGCACCGTCTGTCCGTCCCGTCTCCGCATGGGCCCGTAGCTCAATATCTGATATGCTTAAGCCGTATCAAAAACACAAGGAAACGCCATTTTACATGGTGTTTTCTCGTTTATACACCTTCTAAAAGGTTTTTTTGTGTTTTTGCTGCAGTGTAACGGCGTTAAAACGATAAAACACCCAAAAGAATGTTTTTATTTTATTTTTGCTAGATTGTTTGGGTGTTTGTTATAGACAAGGATTTACCTTATAAGGATGTAAGTCATTTTACAGTGTCGTTACAATGCATCGTTGCACTGCTGAACACAAGGTCGCGGGTTTGATTCCCGGCCACGACGGCTGCTTTTCTGGTGGAGGCGAAAAGCAAAACGCCCGTGTGTACGAGATTTCGGCGCACGTTAAAGATCCCCGAGTGGCCAAAATTATTCAGGAGCCCTCCACTACGGCGCACCTCATTGCCTGCGTTGTGTCGGCGCGTTAAACCCTAAACGCAATCAAGTTACAGTGCATGTAAGTCCTTCTGATGGTTTTATTGGCATAGCACGGCGCAGAAACATTAATCATTCTCTTCGCTTCGGAGATTCTGCTTGGGTTTGTCCATGGACATCGATGCGAAATTAAGGTTTCTGCAAATGGATGTGGCCTGACGTCTTTTTTGTGGCGGGCTAGAAAAGCAAACAAATGTCCTTTAGTTTGTTTTGAAGAGGCTCATAACTCAGTCGTATTTGCACCAACGAAATACCCTTTGTTTTTTTGGGGGGGGGGGGTAGCTCGCAACTTAGCCGTATTTGAGGAGTGGGTGGAGACAGGCGCCTACAGGTGACGTTGTGCGTGATTTGTATGGGTGTACGCATCTATAACTGCGCATAAAGAGAAAGAAAACTGTGAGCGAACGCGAGATGGTGAGACGGGGGGCTTCATGCTTTCATTTATTTATTTATTTATTTATTTATTTATTTATTTATTTATTTATTTATTTGTTTATTTATTTATTTATTTATTTATTTATTTATTTATTTATTTATTTATTTATTTATTTATTTATTTATTTATTTATTTATTTATTTATTTATTTATTTATTTTTCCTGCGTGTGTTCTTAACTAAGGCTACAATAGTGACGATGCTTGGCGGGGTTAATACAATAGTGCAATAAAGCAAGAAATATACATTGGTCCAAGATGCGCGAAATAAAACATAAAGCAGCCATAATCTTTAAAAAAAACTCGAAGACGCCTAAGCACTTTTTTATTAGTTGTATTGACGTTTCAGCCAACCGGAATTGGTGAATCGGGTGCGAGAGTCTGACGGCAGCTGTCAACGTAACTGGCCAATTTTACGGAGTGAATATATGACAATCATGGATGGTTTTGTTGGCGTAGCTATCAAATGGGAGTCGGTGAATTCGAAGTGATCTTTCGAGGGCAGATGGCATCTTTATTAGCTAATCCCCTTGAGTGGATATTTGAGAACGGTTGGTCGGTATGTTGACGTTGCAGGCAAATTGGAATCTGCGAAACGACGCCAAGCTTCTGACGGCGGCTTTCATCGTCACTGGCCAGTCCACATGACTGACTGTGCTGCTACGCCTCCATCTAGGCTAAAGACGTAAAAATCACTGTACGCGAAACTGAGTGCGCCGTTTGTATACGTTGTGTGAGGTGAATGGGGTCATAACGCGTTCACGTAAGTCTACTTTTAGCCAGCTACAACGATTGATCCAAAGTAACGCCGCGTATGGCCGCTCCAAACGCATTTACGAGCCCTTGGGTTCAGTTAGCACCCAGTACAGTCGAAACGAAGTAGTGTCGGGACAGCAAATTAGTTCGTTATAACCGATATTCGTTATAACAGTAGACGCAAAAATAGGCCATAAAAATCGACAATCTAGCTCGCAAAAAAATACTTAGCACAAAAATGCATTTTTTGTGGTTCGAACCCACTATACACAAGGTAAGCCGTACCTTTTTCCTTGGTGCACTTCGAGCTTAATGAACCGGAACATGAGTACGTGAAATTACAACAGAGCAGGGTTGACTAGACAAAACAGGACTGCGTCCTTATTTATTTGGTGAATGATGTGATCTTCGTCCGGTGGGTACTCAGAGCGCTGAGTAGAAGTTTTCCACATGCCCACGAACAAAAGCGCCTTTATACGAAAGAATAATAATAATAAGCCTTTATACTTCTGCAGTTTAGGACTACGGGTGGTTCATCTTATCAGCCTCCTGGTCAAATATTTCTTCGTTATATCCGATATTGCGCGGCTCTCACGGTTCCAGTTCCGTTATTAGAGAATAAGTGCCATCGAAATAAAGCCTGACCAACCAAAGTCTGTATTTAGTTCGCTATAGCCGATAATTCGCTATATCAGTGTTCGTTTTAACAAGGTTCAGCTGTACCGAATTTTTCAGCGCTTGAGGATCCTGGATGGTATACGCAGCAGTTTTATTCCAAAACCCTCCCTTGACGACAAAGTAACTTTATCGCGTCTCGCATCCGAATTGAAACCCAAACGCCGATGTCTCGCCAGATTTCAAAACGAAGCTGCACCTCTCACTAAGTGCATTTACATAAATACGACAGTAGCGTACCGCATTTGATTTGTCGCATTACTATACCGTATCGCATCGCATGTAAGCAGGACAATTCGCTTGGAGGACTCGTCGCATCCGATGCGCTAAACCGGGGTAGATCGAGAACGTAAATGCGACTTCCCGAACGCATGTAGCGGTAGTAGCATCGAATTTGCGGAACTGAGTAATTATTCGAAGGCACCCGCCGCGCCGTTAGGAAGTGCTTCTCGGACTATCCGGACCGGTTTCGCGCGCGCGGCATCTGAACTCCGGAAGAAAAAAAAAATGACATCCACCTCCAGCGCTCCGGCCTCGGCGCGCGCGACATTTTTCTGGGCAGTTTTAGATTAGGGGCACCTGTTGTTGGGGGCCCCCAGGAAATTGGGGGAACCCAAACACAACGCGCTCACGTGCGAACACAACGCGCTCGTGCGCGGAGAGTTTTAGAAGAGTGGCGTCCCCTAAATCCCGCAAGCGGCCTGCATTGCTCGAGTCTGCTCAAGTATTGGCAACTTTAGGCTTAACATCGTGTCGGATGTTTGATCGCCGTTATCTGTGCAACTCCGAATGACAATCCCTGACACAGCTCATCATTACATCGTCAACACCTTTCTCGCATGTGGAACTTTATTTTCGCGATAATGGCCATTTGAGGGACCGGTGACTAAGACATCTGTCCTGGCCTGTTTTGACTCTTCCGCGCAGGTAGCGCCATCCTTTTGCCGTTTCCCGCATCGCGCGCCGCGTAGCATGGCCTCCGTGATCAGCTGCCGACGAGCGGCGCGCCGGCAGCTGATCACGGTGGCCATGTGCGTTGCCGGGTCGGACCGTCGAACTTCCGCGGCCAGTCAGCGTGGGTTTAGCATCGCGGCATATATCTGACTTCCGCTTTTAAAATGAGCGCTGATAATAACTCCTAGCACAATTTTTCAACGCACTGACGTCTACTTTCTCGCATGAGGGACTTCTTTTTCGCGATCAGATTGATTCGAAACAGCGGCAACAAGCTGTTGCAGCCTTGGTCTGCGCCGGTTCAAACCGCTTCGTGGGCAGTGCGGACTGGCGCGGCCCGTTTCCGAGGCCAGAAAACGCTTCACGATTTCCTGCTTTATCCATTTCTTACAAACGGCGCGCGGAATCTACAAATTTGGCTCAGCGGTCGTCGTGCTTGTTTGGGTGGTTCGGGAAACGAGCCACAGGTTTCGCTTCATCCGTGGCCGGGCGCCATCTCTCTGGCTGCGAGAGCGACGCAAGGAACGCAAGCTCCTCTTGAGATCAGCTTCGGGGCGCCCGCAATTTCGGCAATATAGCGTGCGTCGTTAGCCGAAGGGTGCATGATTTGTTTTTGTTTTTGTTTTTTTTTTTTTTTTTGCTTCTATTCTCTTTGTCCCTGGGAGGTTACCTCAAGTGGTTGGGGAGTATTCATTGCGAATGCAGTAGCCTCGTTCCGAACGTTTTTCAGAATACGACTGTGGGGACCGATGAAGCAGAACTTCAACTTTAAAAATTTGCCTTCAGAATTTATTTGCGTTTTATTTTTACGGCAATTTCGCGTGACCTACAAAGCTCACACAAAAGTTTTGCAAAATTCTGTTACCAGGAGCTGATGCCATCCCATGTAATAATCACTAACCGCAAATGCTTCATAATGTTTTCCTATCATCAACCAAAAATGAGCGCGAAACTCCTGTCTGCCGTCTACGCTGCTGGGCCTGGGGACTAATTAAACCTCCGAGCTAATATGGAGCGGCTTATTTCCGGAGCATCACTGCGCATCACCGGCTTATTTCCGGCGCATCACCAGCCCTAGCATCCAGATTACATAGTGGTGTCCAGGTCGAAGCCGTCGCCTGGCTTCTCGAATAAGTTTTGAGGTGTCACGAACTCGGCAATACTGCCTACGCCGATAGAGCAAACTTTGTAGTCCCGTCAGTTGTGCTTAAATATTTGTTTGTTAGAGTTGCGGCATTTATAACGTTGACGTGTCGTACAGGCGAGGTGTTCGGTTAGCACCCAGTCAAAATGCGAACCTAATCAAATCGCTCATTTACCTTTCTTTTACAGAAGGAGAGCACATCGAAAAAATCCACTGTTAAAGGAGGGCGTAATTGACGGGGTGTCTGCCCGGGTTTCTGACAACAGCAGAATCATGACCGTATGCCACAATATAAGACTTGCACAAGTTTTGAAACAACCGAGGGAAAAAGTACAAAGAAAAACACAGAAACAAGAAAATGACACAACTCAAATCCCCCAAGTGACCAACTTAGGAGAAAGTGGAAACGCTGATGAAAGGTAACGATTATACAATTGCTACATTATTGGGAGTAAAAAAACACTATTTGCAATCTCTTTATTATTAACAAATCAATATGAATTTCACATTTGTTTCCAAGGAAGGCTGAATTCATAAACAAATACTGAAATAGTGATGAAGGGTCACTTTATACAATTGCTAAACTATCTGAAACGAAGGAATTGCTTTCGAGGCTATTTTTTCTTCAGGCAACAGTTTCAAACTTCTTCGAAAAAAAGGCTGTATGTATCGACGTAAATGTTGTCGTATTGATTTCGCCACACCGGGAGGTTATACTTTAGTCACTGGAAACTAATTGTTGTGGGATGTCGGCGTGTGCCATAAAGATGTAAAAAAGCCTGCGGTACACCACAACATTTCTTGTTGGATTAGACATGCCCCTAAAAACGAGTAATGGTTTTTAACAGCAAAACGAATGGAGTTTAACCGTCTAAATTTGTGAAGACTGGGGATATTAACGATACGGAAATGTATGAAAAGTTCTCTCGTGGGGTAGTGATGGGGAACATTTGCAATCGTTCTTAAAATCCTTTTTTGCAGCGCAAATAACCTGTTAACATTGGTAGTGTTGCGGTACCGATACTTAATGGAAGTAGGAAAGCTGCGACAAGATAGCGGAATTATACAACAAAAGTTTGATGCCCTTGCTGCAGTATAAATAGATGTCTTTTGATTACGCCAGCAGTTCTGCACAATTTCTTATGCATATTTGATATGTTGATCCCAGATTAGTTGCTATGAAATTGGACTCCTGACTCTTTCCTAGTGGTTAGCAATTTTACATTGTTTGCATAGACCGTAAATGTAGCTTTGTTTTGTTTTCGGGCTGAAAAGAACAGCGTTTGTTTTGTCTGTATCAATTTCTATAGAATTTTGTTTGGCCACAGATAAGACGGGGAAGCATGTCATAACTGGTTTCCTGAATATCCTCAGTTGTCGTACCGGTTACCGATAACGTTTTGTCATTTGCGTAACAGACAAGGACAGCTTTTGGGAGACACGGGGCGTTTGGGAGATCGTTGACGTATATGCGGAAAAGAAGTTGTCCTAAAATGCCCCCCTGAGGAACACTTCAGTCAATGCTATTAGGTTCGTAAAAAATTATCCCAGGCAGACATATTGTTTTCGACATTTTAAGTACTAGGACATAATGGCGCAAGCAACCCACCGTAGGCCATACGAGTGAAGTTTATCAAGCAATGTTTGTCGGTTCGAGGAATCAAACGCCTTAGAGTAATCAATATATTAACCGAATGTCAGCTTACTTTTTGAAAAGTTCTGCAGGAATATTTTTGCTGTTTTAGTAAAGTCGTTCCTGTGGAGGAGTGCTTGCAAAATTCGTGTTGAAAACTATGTAGCGATGAATTGTTGCTAACATGATTCTGTAACCTGGTGTGTATGAGATATTCAATGGCTTCAGAAAATACCGGCAAGCTACATATTGGACGACAATTCTTAGGTAAAATTTTATCCCCACTTTTAAAAGTAGGAACTCATTTGACCATCTGCCTTTTTTTTAAACAGGCATGTTAATAATATCATGTAAAGAACATGGGTTAAAGAAGGCGCCAGAATATCCGCAACATGCTTCACCGGTCTACTTTTCATGTCGTCTACATCACACGCGCTTTTATTTTACATGTTAAAGAAAGTAGACATAACTTTCTGCTCAGCCGTAGGACACGAAAATATTGAATTTGGGTTGGGTTCTAGCAACGATGATTCTTGTTGTGCACGAGATTCCGAGAGCTGACAAACAAAATCACAAAACAGTCATTAAACAAATTAGCCAAGCAGTTTCCTTTCCTAATTTCACCGTTATGAAAAATGGTGTCAACCTGTATCGTTGTTCGTGAACGATTAAGAAGAGCGTTGACTTCCTTCTATGCGAGGTCAGGTCAGAATTGATTTTGAGAAAACGGTATATTTACAATTAGTTGTCTTAGCGTTTCTGATTATAGCGACAACACTATTACGCTTGGGCTTGTATTCGGCCCATAGGGATATGTCTTTCGTATCAATAAATTTTGGGTCCTGGCAATTTTTATGTCAAATTTGTTCGTAAATAGCTTTTCTTATCCAAGGTTCTCGAATTTTATGTGTTTCGTTAACTGTTTTGTCGGAAAGCATTTGTGGTAAATGGCTCAGAACGAGAGAATGAATCATTCATAGGCAAGGTCTGCATCACGAGTATCAAATACATTTCCTTAGTAACGAAGTTCATCATATTTCTAAATTTCAACATATCTTTATCGGAAACGTCTTGGATCAGCTTATTTTGTTTTCCTCTGGTATGTGCAGATTGGTTACTTATGAGCATATAGATTGGTAGGTGGTCACTGATGTCTGCAGAAATGACGTCCGCCTTCATTGATGGTACCTCGTGGTTGGTTATAAAGAAATCCAACAGTGAAGATGATGTGTCTGTGATTCGAGTTGTGGATATCTGAACAAGTTTGGAACTATTCGCGTTACTATTGATAACATGATCTATTGTTTGGAATCAGTTTCCAGAATGTGTGTGTTCAAACCGCCTCCAATACGAGTTCTGTTTTGCTTTCTGAAGCAAATGCTAGCATGCGTTCGAGAAATGCGTAAAAAGCAGTCACGTACCCAGATAGAGGTATGTACAGACGTACAAACATTTAGGTACCATACATGACTGCTACCATCTCGTAATCATCAGTGAAACATGTGAATTCAGCTGCAATGTCGCAATTTAGTTTCCTTCCAACAAGAACTGATACGCCACCACCGCGCTGAGGACGTTGTGTTACAAAAAAAAATTACAATAGGCCGCTGGGATCAACATTCGGTACTTCAACAAAACGTGCTCTTGGGCGAGTTGGTACATGCTTAATGAGAGGCTTAGCGCAAAAAAGACGAAGACGGTGGCAGGTGAGACAGGCGCTTCGTCTGCCACGTCTGTGCTTCGTCTGCGCTTTGTCTGCCACGTCAGGCGCTTCGTCTGACAAGCGCTTGTCTCGCCCGCCACTATCTTCGTCTTTTTTGCGCTAAACCTCCCATTCAGTATACATTCGGGAGAACTGGTCATACCATGCTTGGATAAAAAGAAAATACAAGACTAGCGTTCAATTACTAAAAACAATTACTAAAAAACTAGCAAGAAGAATGTTGAAAAAGGTATCTAATTTCTCTGTTTTGGATTTTGCAAGATTTATACGATATTTATTTATACAAGATTTATGCAAGATTTATACGATAGAACAAGATTTAGAACAAGATTTATACGATATTACGGCCTGTAAAAAGCTACTTGGTAGCACTACCATTTGTTGCCCACTTCACACGAGACAGTTCATCAAGCTTACAATTGGTCCAAAATCGCCACAGATTTGATGTGCTCCTTAAGATGGCCGGTATACCTTCTTACGGAGATCTTTCCGTCCGTATGCCAAGTAAACCGGTGGTTGTGTTGACGTTCACTCCTTGGTGATTCACAGAAGCTCACGGTTTCGTTTTGTAAGGTTTTCGGCAATTCAGACATGGCGTTTGGCCTCCACCCACTTCTTGCGTTCGGGCAACCATAAGTCACGATCAGCTTAGCTTCAGTGGACACAGCTACGCAATAAATTCACGAGTAAGACATTCGAACAATCGATGAATTAACCACGCTCGACAGATAAAAAAGTACCAGTCTTTCCCCTGCTCAAAAATCGTGTGTAATGTACAACTGTGCTCCCCCTTATAACGGGTTATAATAGTCTGTTTTAATTAACTCCCCAGCTTTTTTTTACCTGGCGAAGTTTTATTTGTGAAGCACATTTATTTCGTCACGCAGACACCCTACCACGTGAATGATCCCTTTTTGCAATCATACGCTTGCTAGCACGAAAAAGAGGCAGTGTATTCTCCACCATCTCAGAATCCCCAAGCCCTTTCCGGTCCGGACCCTTTGCCCAATTGTGAGAAAAATCGCTAAATTGAACCTTGAACACTGAATTCGGGCTTACCCCGACAGCGGACCGCTACGGCCGTACATGTTGCCGTGTACGGCCGTGTCGGCCATCTACCGACAATAAACCGCAATTGGCTCGAAGTGCCTAATTGATGGATTTCTAATATTTTAAGCCAGGATTTTTTTCAACACAAAATCCGCATGAGCTAATCAATACTTCAGTTTGAATTGCGGTCTTTTTTTACGAACACGCGTCATCCTTTTCGGACGTGAAAAGAACATAACAAGAAGAGATTTCACAGAGAAATTCCCCAATTTTTTTTTTGAAATACAGCCGCTAAATGTGGTTGCTTAACAGGCACAGAATGTGTTTGAGCAGATCCCTAAATTTTCGACAATTGTCACCGCCCTTTTTATATATATATATATTGAAGGGCAAAATCCTCTCCCGCTGAATTGAAAACCGTCCTATTTTCTGTCATCCACATATACATAGCTCATCCACCAACATCGAAATCTTCTTTATTTCCCTTTATTTGTGTTTTCCTTGTCCAGGCCCGCGCGGTGGTATGCATCGCAAAAAATGGTAATCCAGGATCCTAGAATTTTGTTCCGTATTTATGGCAGGGCGTTTTTTTTACGCTCAACGAGCCACTTAATGCGATCGCATTAAAACGTGTATACAGGCAGGGATGCGGGAAATTAGAAATCGGTTTCTGTGGAATCATAAACAGGAAGTATTGAGGTTGAAATCACGTTTTGTGGAATAGTAAAATAGAAGGCGAAATGCGTGGTTTAAAACCCCTGGACAATAGGTTATTTGTGCGGAAGCGTAGTAAAAGATGCCTTGGAATTTCGACGAAGTTGATTGCATGATTCATGATGATCAATATTCTTTGTGATGGAGGTTTGACAACACTGCACAATAGGCATCTGAAGAACGTACATTTGGAAATCGCGTCGCGTGCGTCGTTGCTTTGATTGCTTTTACTCGGCATCCTCCGCGAACTTCAACTCAGTTCGCTGAATACATCAAAAAGTTGCAGTAAGCGAAGTTATTTCTCCATAATTCATGAAGACAAACATCGATGTCCTAGACAGAAATATAACTGCGCTCGCGACAGTGTAATTCAGCAGCTCAGATTAATACAAGTGATTTCCATTTTGAGAAACTATTTCACTCATGTGGTGCTGGAATGCATTTTCGGCAGCGTTGGCAGTTATAGGAAATTTGTCGGCTGTTGATCATGCTCGTGGGGGGGGAAGACTTTTTTGTGGAGGTCTTTCCACAGCATCCAGCTGTTCTGATTGAAAAAAAGAACACTGAAAAAAAAAACTCGGGCTAAATGATGTCGCATTAGGTTAGGTTAGCTTAAGATTAGCTTTAGATTGGGGTTAGCCTAGGTTACGTTAGGTTACGTTGAAAAAGTTTTTTAAGTAGATGATACTGCAAAGCGACCTGGAAACAGACTCCCCTTCTGATTCCATCGTGTAATGCGAGTGCCTTGATAAAGCTAGCATTGTAATGTCATTTCACTCGTAATATTTTAAACAATATTTTTGAGATAATTTCTAATAAAGCTCCACGGAAATACGGTAGCGCCTTTTTTTCTGCCGGCCCTTGCGAGTATCAGACAAGACAAGATATAACCACCGCATGTTTTTTGTGTTGGTTAGCCTACGGTCGTAGATGTCCATTGTTGCGAGAACGCAGCACATTTAAAAAACTGTGTGTTTTTTCGTTTCAAAGCTACCGTATCGAGCGAGCCCTGATTGAATGAAAGAGGCAGATGGCATACAACAACAAAAAAAAAATGATGCGATGTTGGTTTTTGTCCATTGTTAATGGCCGGTCAACTTAAGCTACGCCACGACTTTAAAAAGACAGGAAACGGATGGTTTTGAAAGCGACGCAAGTCATAATTCCGCACGTGGGGTGTTCTCTCCGCTGACGATCGAATAAATTGCTATTGGTATATTAGACGGCCCTGGCAACTCTGTATAACCTTGTTAGGTTAATGTAACCACCTTCTCCTGATTCTGTAGCGGACATTGATAAGAGTTGGTATTAGTGTTTCCTGTCGTTAATCGTTTTGAAATAAATACCTAAAAATGCTGAGCGCTATAACGTCTAAATTCTGACCTAGATTGGCATGCCTTCGGTGGGCGCAGGAAACAAAACAAAAGTCGCATCCATTACTGCGCCCAAAACGTCGCTTTCAATCAGAAGTCACTGCCAACGCCAGAGCAACCTAAGTGAAGCCTAGCTTTTATGGTAATTTTTTCGCTAACAGCCGATTTGTTTGCACAAGTGCACGCTGATTGCATCTTCAGACGTCCATGCGCTATTGCGACGCACTTTGCCGGTAGGCCTAAGAAAAACGTTTTAGCTCAGCGCACTGTTGCATCGCAGCACCCGGGAAGAAAAACTTCAGTTAATGGACCCTTAATGCTCGCAGCTACGTTAGGAACGTGTACTAGTCATCTAAGGCTTATCAGCCGGCCATTTCTAGAAACATCGCTATTATGAACGCAGCGTCCTTCGCTCCGGTTCCGCTGCGAAACTTCTAAAAAAAAAATACACACGCGCGCTACTCGGCTACCGCTATATCCATTAGAGTAGACGTAACTCACCTCAGCTGCCAGTAATCTCCTGGTGGAGAAGCAGTGTGGGAAGCACTCAGCGTAGCGAAGTAGTTTTTGGCTCGCCACCTAGAAGCGCCTTAATTAGAGCCGCGCCCGGGCGAAGCAGTTCGTTTCCCGTTTCCAGAATCGCAGACGTTGTGAGCACCTTGCCAGCAGTACTGTTAAACTTGGATATCACGAAGTTGACAAAAATTCGCAATTTTTCGTTGCGTCCAGGTTTTTGTTACGTGAAGGTTTCGAGTTGAGGCTTGCGTGAGTGAAGCAGAGAAGAAACTGCTAGACATCAGTGACGGTGAGCTCACCATTCAAGTACCTAATTTGACAGTGAAAAACTGCGTGATTCGCGCCTGCTGCTTTCCCGCGAGCTTAATCACTACACGGAATTCAAAAGGATCAAGGTTACTCACCACCGTATGCGCAAACGTAACTCAAGTATCCCTTTTGCCTTTTGACACTTTTCGGTGCGTTAACACGTTTCAAGGACCAAACGTATACGCTGAAAGGGCGCCTTTTTGTGAACTTTGGGCGCTTTTAGGCGCTCAAAATTGTTGATAGGTGGCTAGCTGGGATACTTTACTGGGCGGCGACGTTCTTCTTTCTCGGCGGTGGAGACGGTGCTTAAATTGCGAGTTTGTTTTGGCAAGACAAAAATTTTCGTTTTCTGGCTGCAAAAGCTACACTACAGGTAGCAGCGGCGACGAGCAACTACACGCCGACAGGCTGGCCTAGCACATAATCGACATCGCGCTCACACGTGGAAACGCACAGCAGTTTGCGGAGCGGGCAAAATTCGCTCAATTAGTGCATTTGTCTACCCTAAAAACAATGACTCATCAAACTAGCGAATTTGTTGCATCAAGGTTAACCATCGCAATGCCTTCGTTACATACAGGTCGCAAGCACATGGGCTTCAAAGGGGGTGGCAATGGGGGATTCAAAAACGTCGTTAAATCCAGGAATTCGTTACATAGAGGTTTGTTACATCCAGGTTTAACTGTAGTCCCTTGTCGGGAGAACTATCTTGGCCAGGTTAGACCAAAAGCGAAATGCGAATCCACGCTAGCTTGTAGGGAATTTTTAAGTTTGTGGGGAAAATTAAGGAAAATCTTAGTGCAGAATGTTTGCAAGATTTTAGCACACATTTTGCCGTTTTCAACTTACCTACCGCTCGGGAAGTATGTCACTGCTGCACAGACGAAGCAGTAAAACACTTTCGGTTGACCATGGAGTCAGAATACACCATGGGGTTCTCAGATATTGAAATGTCGAATCCTATCAAAAAAAGCTAACCAACCCTCCCTCTCCCTTCCCCCCCCCCCCCTCTAATAAAGGAGAACAGGGGTCCGTGCGAAGCTCGTCACCAGTCAGTATAAATCAAACCAGAACTCTAAACCGCAAACCAATTTTTTTGCGAAACTCAAACCCATCCACAATCAACCCAAAAGCAAGCTTTGATCCAACCCAAACCAAACCCCACCCAACCCACTGGCTGAGCTTGACCCGATCTTAAAAGAAAACCATACCACACACATACCAGATAAAAAACCAACAAGCAGAAATAAATCACACCATCTTCCCGTAGGAAAACCCTGAGTAGTATGTCAAGCAGCCATGGGGTCGACTGAAGTTCCCATAAGTTTTCATTTCGTCGTTTCCGTTGACGTTCAGCTTCGCGTGCCTTCGTTGTATCAGTAGCTTCTTGGCGTAGTTTGAATGAGTGAAGGACATAAGGCGCGTTCGTAGCACATGCTCCCGTCTTGGTTTGTAGCGCAGCCGGAAGAGCGCCACGTACCTCCCGTTGCGGCCAGAGAGTCGTGGGATCGAAACCGGGCGCCGCCTAACTATTTCTTTTTATAGTGGACTGCGCTGACATCAGCCCAAACGCTGACGGGGCTGAAGAGACGCGCATGCACAGTAGAGTGCGGACGGCGGACAACAACAACGGAGGGAGGGACACAGCCCCGAGCATGAGATTCTTCGCATCTGAAAATCTCCCCTCATCACATAAGAAACCACCTCGTCCCATACATATTCACTTCCGCCTGTGTGCCTGCTGACACGCTATAGTTCTGGGCCACTTTCAAATCAACCGTTCATCTCCCGGTATGCAACGCGGCCTATCATGGCAGCATCCGTGACAACAGCGCTGCGGTAAACACGGACACGGGTTTGCAGCGAGCCCGTTTCAAATTAGTTGTGCATCTCCCGGCGTATCAGTGCGGCCTAGCAACGGCGGCGGCCGTGTCGACGGCGCAGCGGAAGGATCCCCTCCCACGCTTTGCATATGAATATGTGTACGTATTGCGCAAACGGGTAGACGGCGGCTTCATAACGCGGTGTGTACAAGTTCAATTGCGACCACGGGAAGCGTTTTCATGAGGCGCTTGGTTTTTTTTTTCGAACACCATCACGGCTTCCACGGCACAAATCAGTCAACACAAGCTTCGATTGAAAAGCGGCCTAAAGTAATTTGGGCCTGAATGCTTGAGTGAGCTAGAACTTTGGGGGTAGCTATTGCTGCAGGAGGGTAGCGGCTGAATCTCGAGTAGTTGCGAGAAAGCGCCGTGCTGTCTACGTCTCCTTTCGTCCCTGTTTTTTTGAGCACTTCTGTTTCCACCAAGATGAACAGCTACCAACTAGCCCAACTTTCCGTTCTTCTGTAGCGGCTGAAGCCATTGCTGTGAGTACAAAACCTGGGCTAAAATAAAATTGCCCAAGTTATCACGCGACGTAATGAGAAAAAATTAAAGCCGTTCCACACAATGTCAAAGCTGTCGGAGGTGAAATACTGAGCAATGATTCGCCACAATCGATTGTGGCGCCGTCATACGCTCACTGCTACCACCCAATGCAATTCAAATTTCCCCGCCTTCGCAGTGCTCGCGCATTCCTTGCCCGAAACTGCGCCAGCTGGAGTTATGTTCTTTTTGTCTTGCTTTTCTTCCCGCGCGTACCGGCATTGCACTGCCACTTTTTTTTTCGGCTCGCTGTCGTAAAAACCAAGCTAACGAGTGTTCCTAACTAAATGAACGCAGATGCTGCAGGTCAATTACGTATATTTTGGCTCAAATGTACCAACAGTTTTTTTTTTTTTTAGCGCTAAACAACGAGGAGATGTATGACAAGCGCCAGCGGTTCACGAGTTTCGAACGCTTATTACTACATAAACCGCTCGTCTTTCGAAGCCTGTGGGTTACGCCGCAACCATGGGACGCCGTGAGGCTCTACTTGGGTCCAGCGAGCGAGCTACAACGACCAGAGGAACCCCTAAATTGCCCTGCACTTAAAAGCAGAGCATCTATAGTAGGAGCGCGATTTTATGATGGCCGATAACTAGCTGCAATTCTGGGTCGTGTGAAATTACGACCGACAACGACTTACTATTTTACTGCCTTGTGATCAGAACACCTGCCACCGCAACAGCGAACGCTCCTCCCGGACGAGTGTGGGCGAGGGCGAAATGACGGAGTACGCGACGTCGCCCCCAAGGGAGCTTACGTGACCGAACCCCTGATAAAGTGGTAGCGCTCGCCCCTTGTGAAAGCTGTCTAAGCAGTAGATGGGAAAGGGCACGCTCTCACTCTGACTTCCGAGGCACGCCGGCGAATATTGGACGAGCGTGTTTTACGTTAAAT
Source organism: Haemaphysalis longicornis (assembly GCF_048455015.1). Classification (NCBI taxonomy): domain Eukaryota; kingdom Metazoa; phylum Arthropoda; class Arachnida; order Ixodida; family Ixodidae; genus Haemaphysalis; species Haemaphysalis longicornis. The sequence goes on along the minus strand of NW_027526204.1, from coordinate 131,489,747 downwards.
CCTCCCTATCACGGCAACCGACGGCCTAGCTGCTGCGATGTAAGAAACTTAACAAAAGCAAAACATAATATTTGTGGCATAACAAAAATCGGGTGGCAAGTCAGCCAGTGATTTCTCCTCCGTGAGTATTTACTTTCATATAAAACCTAAAACCGGATTGGCCTGTTAGAAGCAGCAGAACCGAAATATTCGGCATTTTTGCAACTCACAGGGTGGCGTTGCGCATTTTTGTTTAACTTAGGGTCACTTTTGAAGGACGTTTCGCAATGTTACTGCAAGTAAAACGTCCGTATTTGATGGAAATTCTTTTCTGTATTTGCGGATGCCTTTAATTAACTGGCGGGTGTGCCTATAGTCAATACCCCTTCAAGTTTCCAGCAATCTTGTATTTGCCGATTGGTTAACATTTTTTAACAATTATTCCAAAATTTGAACCCTATTTTTGTGTGTGTGCCGCGTTGTTAACGCGGCCGGTCAGGAAATGACAGCTATGACTGTGCGTACAGCCTCAACAGAAGCTGCAGAGGAAGTTGCGATTGCCCTGGCTGCCACGACCAGCAAGGACTCTGTAAATATACTGACTCGCAATCGGGATGTCGAAGTTATCAGTGGGGGCGCATCTCTACACCAGCACTGCTCATTCTTAAAACCATTTCAGAGCTACCTAAGATAGAAATCATCTGGGTTCCTGGGCAAAAATCCATCGACGGTAATGAGGCGGCTTAAACCGCTGCACGCGCGTACATGCACCGGGCCATTACCCCAGACGGAATGTTCTCCGCTGACAACAAAACGGACCCAGTTCTCCGGTGTCCAGGCGTCCTGGAACATAACAGGCTTGGCAGAAGAAAATTCCCACCACCTCATCCTCAGTTAACCAGAGAAGAAGCCACCACTCTTCGGTGATTGCAGACAAATTCTTATCCCCCACAAATTCTTATCACCCACAAATTCTTACCACAGCATCCTCCTCCATTCCGTCTACCCCACTGAGTATTCCTCCCTTTGCAGTTTCTGCCCAACGCCCGGCACCCTGTACCACCAGGTATGGGAGTGCCAACAAACTCCAAATTTACCCCCAATCCCCTTCCCAGCTTTTGAGCAGTGGGTGGTTCGTCTGGTCGACCCGGACCTTGGACACCAGCAAGAACTGGTCAAGAGGGCCTGGACGGCAAGTCGCAGCCTTGGCGTCCCGGAATAAGGATGCCCTACACCGGGCGAGTGCCCTGCCATCAGCACTTACGATCAATAAATGTTCATTCTCCTCTCCTGCTCTCAGCTCGACAGGTGATCATTTTCAGTTACCGTTATTTTGCCACCTGAAGGAAGCTTCGCGCATGTCCCACGTCCCAATTTCGACATAACGTTAGGTAGACCACTTTACTGTTTGGTGGTTTGGGAAAATAACGAGTCTATAATTCCGTTTAAGACGTCTATCTTGCCAAGTGTTTCCGCTGTTTTTTGTTTCTTCACCTCGAAAGCGTCGTCTTGGGCATTATTTACGCCGATTTTAAGCTTAGGGAGTGCGGTCTGCCACCTGCTATTTTACTAGTTTATACTATACTCACCCATCCGCAAATTCTTAAACTAATAATGACGGACTCGCCCAGTGTTCTGTGCATTTAGAGCTTGTGCGAGGTTCTCTTCCCAGGGGTCGTCTACTCTTTGAAGATACGAGTCACGCCCAGTTCGAACGTGTCTTAAAGTAAAGAAATTGGCGTTGTACAGTAGCAAAATTATTTTAATTTAAAACACAATTCTACGCGGTCTTCATAATCTGGCAATTTCAAAACTGGATGCACAAAACCATAACAGCTATAAATGAACGCAGGTAAATAAACAGAGATGCTTCGTGCCTCTGAAAGATAAAAACGCTAAACTGCGCACGCCTTAAAAAACGGAAAATAAGGACCCAGGAAGAACGTCCCGTTGTAGACACACGCCAGGTTTTATCGGGGATCCTTTTGCTAGCAGACCTTCCAATAAACGCCGAGGCAAGTCGACGTTCGAGGCACATTATTGATTAGTTTTGCGCGCAAGTCGTGCACGCATCAATGTCTAGCGGCAGAGTCGTCCACATAAAGCGACACTGAAAAGCTCTTGCTATGACAGATACCCGGATGGTAGCCAAGACAGCACAAAATAGGACACTTAAAAAGAACTGGTCCAGCTTGCTCACTGTATTTGACATGCCGGTATGGATAATCGAAATGAACACCGCGAAAACGGATTAGGTATGTCTCGTTCAACATTTTGCGTGCGTTGTACATCGTTCTGGGCAAAACCCATAGAACTGCACAGAGGCTCGGGCTCTCGAGTGTTGCTTTTCACACTCACATTTCTAGTGCACATTCAATGAATCAACTGCGTGATGTGCTGCCTAACAATCAGTCAATTGCACGACAAGCGAACTGAATACAAGCTGCCGTCCGTCTTTCACTGCAAGTCCTTTTCCAGCTGTCAAAGCCACACCCGATATAGAACCCATATTGACAAAGCAAGTGGGCTGTGGGCAGTGACGGATGACGCAGGCAGCATTGGGCTGCGGTAGCCGAACGGGGGGAATCAACATCGCGCGTTCTGTCTATTGTTGGCAACATTTCGGGTGCTCGCACTAAACCCTGTGTGAGCGTGGCCATAGATTGCGGGCTTTTTAATTACTACTTTATATCAATCAATAACGCTAGAGACCTCTTAGGAATCGGCCTTCTCTTCAGACAGTTACAACTTATTCAGATACAGCTTCCTCAATGCTGAAACCATACAAGTTAAGACGACCAATCTCTCTACCTTTTATTGGTGTTCATCATGCAATTATTGGGGAGGGAGCGGGTAGAAATCGCGCCAAAGTATCCTACAGTTGTGAAAATTTACGTCGAATTTGGAGTACGGGTTCTACGACTCAAACTGTAATTAAAAACAATAAATCAGTTTTTTTTAATGTAGTGCTCGTAGTTCATGTTCTGAAGAATACACTAACCTACGATATATACAGCCACGAAAATTGTTAACTCGACTGCTTAAAAATAAGAGAGCCGAAACCCGGGGTAACCTTCTTGCAAATAAAAAAAAAGTAGCATCCACCCAAGTTCATCCTCAACCGAAAGTCATACAACCTTATCACAAGCTTCTAACGTTATGAAAACATTTCCTGGCACGGGGACCGAGCCCACAACCGCTGCCTAACAAGACCAGCAACTCCACAAACCAAAATACCCCGAGGACCGGGCGTTCATAGCGCGAGAGAAAAAAATTTGGCCATCACTGATGGTTGCACTATGGTGGGTCACGCCCAAGTGCCTACTGCTCCCTTGTATTGTTTTTGAACTCTGAACGCTGTCACGAACCCCCGTAGTCCTTTGCCGATCGTTTAGACCAGCACTGAGTGGTGCTGTGGGCCCACAAATGCCTTCTAGCGTTCAATTTGGCAGGGGCCTGGTCGCGAGCGTTAAGGTGGGCAAATTCTCCATTGCCTGCGTTAGGACGTTAGAAAACACTCACCCTGCTTTTGTGCCACCCTCTCCAACAACTCCCGTGACTTTTAAAGACGATAGTCTTTCTTGGGCTACTTAAACCCAGAAATTTTGGTCTGTCTGTATGTCTGTCTGTCTGTCTGTCTGTCTGTCTGTGACTCGATTCAGCCACACGGCCAAAGCAAAACAATGCCTGCGCAATAGTCTCATATAGTCACAGCTAAATCTACCCGTCTATGTCCGGTGTAATGCTCATACTTGTCAACATTGTTGAAGAAGAACAAGACATTACGCAAATATGAGACAACAAATCAATACAGAAGTGATATTTGCAGTGTTCCTTTATAAAAAATCAAACATGCTTGACTTTTGCGAAATTAAATACTTCATCAACTGCAAAAAAAGAATTCACTCCGCCGTCGCCTGCTGTCGCCCGCGCCACTACAGCTTCTGGCGCCATTTTAAGAAATCAACCGGCAACAGTTACGCAAGGTTCCACTAAATAGGTTTCACGTTCTGCTTGCAACGCACGTGGAGTAGGGAAACGCGGTTCTATAAACGTTGAAGTAGGGCGCCTCGATGAACGCTCGTCTTCGCCGTACGGCAGCGTTCGCATCGAGACACCCGGTTTGGAGCAGTGGAACGCGGGAAATTTAAAATGATTTAAGCAAACATTTGGCGTATTTACCTTGGGAGGAGCGCGACGCAAGAGGAACAACATGAGAGGTGAGCGGGAAAGCGAAGGGAGGCATTTACTTCGCAAAAGCCGATAAAGACTATCGTCTTTTGACGGCATTTTCAACGAAAGGAGCAGATACGCGGCCATTTTTTTCTCAAACGAGAATGGAGAATTACGTACCTGCCAGTATCAGGCGTGCTGGGGCGCATGCCTATATTCAAACCCAGAGTGTTGCCTTTTGCAGCCCCTAGCTGTACAAAAAAGGGCAGCCTTTCGTACGCGTACTCTGGGCAGATAGTTCTCGAATATGTTCCCGCCATGTAGTACGCCTTTGCTGCTCCACACTGCTTTGGCTTCAGTGGTTGTTGCGATGAACTTTTAGGCCGCAAGTTCAAGCTTTTCGAAAATCTAAACCAAAGTTTATATTGAAACATCAGTCAACCACGTCAGCAGAATGCCGCAACACACGCAATGTTAAAACATTTGAATAAGAGAAGGCAATAATCAGAGCGATGGGGGAAAAGATTAGGGGTGTACATTCGTCAATTACTTTCTTTTTTAAAAAGCAGCATAACAGACGAACATTTCCGTGGTTCAGTGCTACAGCACAACAATCTTCTAGCACTCACAATTAAACTGCGTCAAGTAATTGGGGCTGTAAGCAGATACATGCTACATATTTAATCGGAGCTTGTTCAATGCACACCACTCTCCTATTGAGGCCGTGGAAAATTTTACCTAAGTATTGCTTTAAAGAGTTAGTTGCAGTAACTTTTGGACAATGCGGCGAAGATGCCCGTTCTGAGTTTGTCGCATTTCGTAGAAGCACTTGGTAGTTGGTAGGTTTGTTTGTTGGCGCTCCCACCTCTTTCTCAATAATATAATTCAGATCCACTGACGGAAATAATATAACAGGTTGAAGTTGCAATAGATTGGCCATGTACCAAGCTGCAATAGGCCTAAATTTAACAATGTGCACACGTGTTGAAACCCGTCATCTTACGTTAACTCCAGATCTCAAACCCGCCGATTAACTGCTCCTTGTTTTTTCACTGTGCTGAGGCTCGTCAGGGCCAGACATGGTAGTCTCGAACACATCATTTATTTTACTAGGCCTTTCAGTTCCAGGAAGTTTCGCGAGACATTGCGGAAACACGAGGTTCACGAACAGACAGGCACTCTTCGCCTATTCACCGGCGTGCGCAAATTTCTGCGGGCTTCGGATTGGAGAGTAGATGAAATGTGGGAAACTGCACATGTTTTGCAAAAGTGCACCGTGGGGAGAAAAGCCGGAAGTCCGTAACGACTGCCTCCGCTGCGGCAGCCTCGCCGCGGAAGTTCTTATTCAGTGCAAAGGGTGCGCAAACGTAGCTGTCAACAACAAATAATAAAACTCAGTGAAGGCTATTCAATCGCTCCTTCGTAGTCCAGTGAAGAGCAACTAGCACAAAGGTGCCTAATGGTTTTTCACACGCCATGAATTGCGGGGAACTTGTTTCGGGCAGATGTGGTTAAACTGGAAGAAAAAGCATTGCGAATCGATGTCCGCGCCAAACCTTCTTGGCGTCTTACTTTCACATTTCAGATCGCGTGCGTACAATTTTTCATCACGGTTTTCTGCGTTTTGTTTTTTTTTGTAGTCCGTAATGGTTAGGTTAGGTTACGTAATGATGGCTGCTACAGGCCGAAGCTCTGGTGGTCTTTCAAAGGTTCGAACGAACAGGTGCTCCAACAAAAAATAAAAACATCTGACGAATTGCTGGTAAATTGGGTTCAGCACGTCCACGCTTTGATACATTTTACCCAACCTCTAACCCAACTAGCGGCTGATAAACGCACACCCGTCACTTTATTACCCTCCAAACATTCGATCGCGCGGTGCTTCGAAATCCAACGCCGTCGACGGCACGAAAGGTATCACGAAATGGCCGGGGATCCAAAGAACACTAAAAAAATTGGGGCATTGAATGTTGGACATGATGTCAAATGTCTCAGGGAAGCTCTCATGAACAAAGTAAAGTAATTTGGAAAACATTAAAGCCCCTTTTTTAAGAGAAAGGTGGTTAATAAGCGAAGCCTTCTCCCCATGCAATCTGAGTTCAAGTATAAAATTCAAACTGCCTCGACCGTCTCGGAGTGGCACAATCGGATAAACGTCGGCTTCGTTACACGAGGGTAGTAGTTAAGAGTTGGGGAGAACCGGGAAACAAAGGGAGCTCTTGACCAAAGCCTCGGGTCATGTCAAGAGGCCTACTCTTTTTTGCAATAAACGTGTGTTTATCCATGCGTTCATAATGCGAAGGAACCAGGTTCGATTCCGGCCACGGGAAGCATTGTTTTTTAGGGGAGAAGCCCCTTAGGCGCTCGGGCTGTTTGAGTCACATGTCGTCGTCGTAATCGTCGTCTCATTTAGTCACGGTACTAAGACACGGGGCATTCCTTAACGCCTCGCGCTAGAACGTAACCGGTACTGGAGAAACATCGGGACACTCGTTTACGCCTCGCTCTGGAACACTTCGTAACGCGTACTTTAAAAAAAAACATCGGGACAACTTGTTTATGCCTCGCGCTAGAACGGTTCGTGCTTCAAAGACACAAGACTTTCCTGTGCACGTTAAAGATCCCCAGGTGGTCAAAATTAATCCGGAGCCCTCCACTACGGCGCGCCTCATCGCCTGCGTTGCGTCGGCGCGTTAAACCCTACAATCAATCAATCAATCGATCAACACAAGACTTTTACAGCAAAGCTGTATACCTCTACCCCCCCCCCCTCCAACGGCTTCATCTAGGTTGGCAAAAACGCCAGGGCATAAAGAATACACTTATACACTGCATGCTTCGCCCTCCCCAGGTTTCACGTAACTGGAGATGGCTTTTTTTTTTTTTTTTTGAAGCGCTTGACTGCATAAAGTTGGCTTTTGTGTAGTGTGCTTTGCGCGAAGAACGACGTCATCAATGAGGAATAGAGAGCTTCGCTTAAAGAAAGTGTAAATTTTGGCGTGCAGAGGAATCGAACCCGCGACCTTTGGAGTCCAACAGCAGCACGCATACCCAACGCCTGACAGCTCGATAGCTCCACTACCTAAAGCGGGAGACACGTGCGGAGGGCGACGCGTTCCCGCGCGCGTTTTGCCCCTCTCCCAAACCGGTCCTGTAAGCTTCATGCATGCTCCTGGCCACCACCGAACCGGTTTTCAGAGTGCGAATAAGCGTGCGGATACGCGTCCCTCTTCCACTCATGTATCCCCCGCAGCGTTGTACACGTTCCTCTAAAACAGAAACGAAAGCAGTTCCTCGTTCCTTACCAATATTGAAACGAGTTCCCGTTACAAGTTCCTTTATTGCGAAAGGAGCGCGTTCCAGTTACACTTCGAACATTGGAACATGTCGTTACATTAACGTTACATTTCATTTTTTAAATGAAAATATGGTGTCGGGTAATCCTGAGGCGAAATAAAGTGAGAAATTTAAAGCTCACACCAAACTATGTATATTATACGAATAGGAGCCCCGCCGGCAGAAAATTAGCTGGAGATAAAAAGAATGCAAAGAAACGCTTCTAGACGAATTTTCCTCAGGCAGCACTGGACAAACTCCAGAGATGTCTAACGGCGATTTCGGTTCTCGTCTATTATGGGTGCAACACATATGGCACTTTCCAGTTCGGTCTTACAAATGCGCAGTAAGGTTACTGCGCTTCAGATGTGCAAATAGAAAGTTACTCACATGCAGGAACATAATTTAATTTCTTGCATAAGAAACCGTAACTAAAGGATCAATACATGGGCGTTTAATGAATGGTTATTCAATATTGTAGTCTATTCATTTATTTAGAATACCTTACAGTCCCTTCGCGGGGAACTGAGTAAAGGGGTTACAAGAGTGAAGCTTTGCGGATCATACAGCACAAATTTGCGAGTAACAAAACCCGGCAGAATAATTATGGCCACGAGGTTCGCTATACAAGTTTAAGTCGGAAGATGATAACAAAAAAATAAAAGTCAACAGCGTAGTCACACATGAAGTCTCCGCACAAAAATTACAAAGTGTACCGAATACAATCAGGGTAGTAGATAAAGGAAACAAGTAAAGATAGCCAAATATGTGAACACGACACACAAATCAGTTGCTGTGGCTAGAAATACGCATAAGGGAAAATCACAGGAAATAACACGGTACCTAGTCATGTGCGTAAAAAGCAGTTACAGTGTAAAAATTCTGCCGAAAATAAGAGAATTATCTACTGATGCGTAGCATTCTTATGCCGCCTGTGTTGAGTGTGAGTTTTTTAGAGCCGAATTTTTGTTTTTTTTTAAATCCTGTTCGACCGTTTATCTCCAATTACGCTATTATAACGATTACAGGTCAAACTTTCACGAAATCTTCATTATTGTGGAAATGCAGGGCGTTCCACCGTTCGCCATTTTCAGTAATTATTTTCTAATTTTCTTATTTTCTTGGTTTTTCAAAATTTCGTTCGACCAATTATGTCCATTTGCGCTATTATAACGATTACAGGCGGAACTTTCGCGAAATCTGCATTATTGTGGAAACGGCATACGGTATACGTTTGACATTTTCCCTATTTTTTTATATTCCGTTACTTTTTAGTTTTCTCAAAATTTTGTTCGGCCAGCTAGCTCCACTTACGTTTCTGTAACGATTACATTTGGAACTTTCGCAAAATCTGCATTATTATGGAAATGCAAAGTGTTACACGGTTCGCCATTTTCCGGAATTATTTTATATTTTTCTTTTTTTTTAGTTATTCAAAAATTTTGTTCAACTAATGATCTTCGTTTACGCTATTGTAACAATTACGACTGAAATCTTCGCGAAATCTGCATTATTGTGGAAATGCCATGCGGTTACGTTCTGACGTTTTTGGTATTTTTTTATTTTTTTTGTTATTTTTTTAGTTTTTCACAATTACGTTCGACCAATTATCTCCATTGACGGTGTTACAACGATTACATTTGGAGCTTCCGCGAAATCTGCATTTTTGAGGAAATGCAGGGCGTTACACGCTCCTGGCTGTGGGGGTATCCGGCAAAGAATGCTGCGCATTAAAAATCAAAGCACAGGTCGAAACCGACCAACTAAAGCAACTCTGGACGCTGGCCGTCCACGTTCGGGTGGCCTCTCTCATATATTGTCCATACGGCACGCGACGAAATTATGCCCAACAGTGACGAAATTCCTGCTCTTTGTCAACACGACGCGTGCAATACAAAAGTACTTGGCATTCCCGCCGACGCATTCCCGCCAGATGGGCGACAGAATGCGCCGTGACGAACTGCGTGCGTACCCTGTAACTAAACCGAGACTCTGGAGTGCGCCCAGCCCTATTGATAGCTGGTGGCTCTTCGAATGGCCTCAGAGTGAGCGCAACTCCCCCGACAGCAACGCATCCGCGCCTCACGCGCCCTAATGCGGTAATTACCCCAGACAATATATAGAGATAGGCTGGTTTCACAAGGGACCTGCAGCGCCGCTCGGACTCAGACAACCTTTCCTCGGCAGGGAACAATTCTATAGGCCTCTCCAGACGAACGACGAAAGGTGAAAAGCCTTCTCGCGGCAGCGCTATTCACCCGTTGAACAACGCGTAAGCTCAACCGGCATGAAAGCAAGCACAAGCTGCGGCCAGTCCGCTGCGTGGTTATTCTTCTGCCTTTGACTTTCGAGGAAGCGCGTTCCGCTGAAGGGAGCGGGCACATTGGCAAGCTTGTAGGAAGAGAAACACAGTAGCGACTTGTAAATTTTGATACTCGAGCCCTGGGCCCGTTTGCCCGAACGCGATAAGTATAGGAATAAGTTCTCAACTACAACTTCAGCGCTGTCTAGGTGATAAGTCGTGTGGCCGAAACTAATACAAACGCTCGGTTAAGGTAGCGTTTCCGTCGGGTTTTCTGGCAACCGGCTTATTTTCCGTGGCCGACTTCGACTTATTGGCGTCTTATTTGTAAGCGGGAACTTAATCGGGAACTTATGCGTACGGGCAAACGGGCCCTGGTCTCAAAACGGCCAAATCGTAGCAATGTAACGTTTTCAGAAGGAACGCCGTTCCTGCCGTTTCTTCATAAACCTAACGAGTTACCGTTACAGTTCCACCGACCCTTCATGGAATGGTGGCGTTCCTCCGTTCCTCCAAAAAGGAACTAGTTCCAGGAAGGCCGTTCCTTGGAACGCCGTTCCGTACAACACTGATCTGATTTTCCGCCTAAAGGGCGAAGACATGTGCAGAGAACAACGCGTTTCCGCATGCCCTTTTTTTTTTTTTTTTTTTTTCAAAACCGGTCCTCCAGCCTTCATCCGCGTTCAGAACCGATTTTCAGGGAGGGAGAACCGATTTTCAGGGAGGGAAAACGCGTTCGGAAATGGGTCGTTCCTCGCACATGTGCTCGGCCCTTTAAAGCGGACTTAGTGATGAGCGCTTTGTGGCCTTGGACATAAAGCACATGTTACAGGCGTGTATTTGGACATACATAAGGGATCTGAGCATGGCATTTGCAGAACTAGCAATTAGTAGAACGCGAGCAGTATCAAGTAAATGCGATAAGATTGCGGTTGTGTGCCAGCTTGATGTTTTAGAGCTAACTTTACCCTTCGAGCTCTAAAGAGATCAAGCAATACCCACAGCTTCAAATGCGATGAGCCTGACCTTGATCCGCACGTCGTAAGGCAGACCGTTACGGCTGCCTAACGTTCACCCTAGATGTAGGCCTAACAAGGGCGTTTGGCCGAGGCTCCCAGTCGTATCAACGGAGGGCAGAAAAAGGCTACAACGAAGGAAATGGTGATGATGGTAGTGAGAGGATGCGTTCAGCAATCGGACTGTAATGTTTTCCCATTCCCTACATAAGGGGACGACAGCCTTTTGAGGTGGAGGGCCGAAGGGCCGAGAGAAAAAATCAATTTCATAAATGGACAATTAAACGAATACGAAGAGGAGAGCTTATTTAGAACATGTTTTTTGTTCGCACTGTCGGATCGACAAACACCAAATGCAACCATGTTTTATTTCGAATTATTCTGCGGTACCTCCTTAATAAAAAAGGGGAAACAGCGCAAACTCAGACAAGACACAAGAAGAAGGAGGTGACAAAACACGAGCGCTGACTTACAACTGAGGTTTATTCCTAGGCTTTTGACATATATATGCCAATAGTCAAAAGCACAAGAAAAACCGAAAATTTCACGATAGAAAGAGATACAAAAGCCGCTCGTCACGCTTCAACGACGCCATGTGCCACAAACACTTGCTGTATTATTGAGGGACAGATAATTAATCTCTTTCTGCGAGAGGGACAAGGAAGGAACGCTAACACATTTATCTTTTCTGCGGAATATTTCTGCGGCTTCAATTATATCTCTTGTTGTTTTATCTTTGTGTCGTGAAATGACCTGCGTTTTTTTTTTAAATATCCTTCTTCTTGTGTCTTGTCTGAGTTTGCGCTGTTTCCCCTTGTATAATCATGCACCAACTCACCCAAGCCTTAACCCTTGTCTCCTTAATTAAACACGATTCCGCTTCCAGAAAGGTCCACTGCGTTTCATAATCCCTCAGTGAAAACAAAATTTTAATTGCATTAGTTGACAATTTAATATGTAGCGGCCATTTTTACATACGTATGTTTGCTATTCATACTGCCTGGCCTTCATTCGAACCGTAGAACAAAATACAACCGTACCGTTTTTTTTAAATACTTATTGTGTGTTGCCTCGTTTAACTCTATTCCGGCCTCGAAGAATGTCGCTTCACGATACAGAAGTACCGGATATTGAAAAGCAATACTGAAAAACAAATATTAAAAAAAAAACTTTCGAGTTGCGCGCCACGACGCAGTAGGAGAAATAGTAATGACGTAGTAATAGCACCAGCGTGTTATTTCCCGTTACCATTCGAGGGGAACCATTTATTATAAATCAAGGTACCACAACAATGACACATGATTGAGGAACAGCGCGAAGAAACGAGGACAAGAGAACGCGAAGGAAACAGACAGGATCATTACGTAGTCATGCTTCTCCGCGGGGGTTCTGGTGAGCGGCCGCCATACATACGAGCACATTGCTGTGACGTCATGTGGGCTGGAGGAGAAGGCCTAACAGTGCCTCGTTATTCGCCATTACCTCCACTGTTTTTTTTTCCCTTGACATCTAGATTATTTGTTTGAAATCTGCGTCAAAATTCGCACCATTTTTACTGGGACAAAGACGTCTTTTGTCTGAAACCAAACGTTTACCAACTTCACTGTAAATTAATTACGACAAGTAAGCCAAACTCGCCCAAACGATAGAGTCCTCCTAGGTGCCAGTTGTAGATATTTTCAGGAAAGTGTTCATGAAACAAAAGTTACAGCATTTAGTGGTGACCATCCGCGATGAAGTTGGCTTTTACGCAAGTTGTTTTCGTTGAGCCAATACCGTAGACGCACAGCAAACATGCACGGAACCTTGTCTTTAAACAGCCGTGCTGTAAAAAATACCACATGCACATCGCAAACACGACCTGATTAAGCCGAAGCTCGGATTCCAAAAAAAAGAACATTTAGGTTCGCCTCTCCTGCAAGACAGACGCAAATTATTAGGATTGAATCTATTTCATATTATGTATATCGGTGCCACTGGTTTAAATAGAGACATGTACAATAAAGATCCCAATTATGTATTCTCTCGCCTAGATCACTCCCACAAAGTTTGTGAATACCGAAGTCGCGTAAATACCTACAAAAACTCGTTCTTCCCGAAAACCACACACGAATGGAACAACCTACCGGAATATACTGTCTCCACCCCGCAACACTCCCTTTAGAAATGCTCTATCACGACTTTTGTTGAAATGAAAGTCGTCAATTTATGTTTGCATTTCTGTTTGTGTTTTCTTTTGCCCTGTTTGCCCGGTGTTCGTAGGAATCTGCACGGACTGTATAAGCTGAGCATACTTACTTGTTTTGTTATCGGTTTCATACCTTGTATCAAGTTTTCTGTCTTTTCCCGTCTACTGTAATGCTCGAATTTTTGGCACTGTAGATACCTAAATAAATAAATAAATAAATAAATAAATAAATAAATAAATAAATAAATAAATAAATAAATAAATAAATAAAAAATAAATAAATAAATAAATAAATAAATTACATCGAACTAAAACTGCCTCCCTTCCGTCGAATTCCGAATCAGCCCAGAAGTGCATCTCAACTGTCGCTCTGCTCCGCGCTCGTACACAACTCCCAGGAGGAGGCCGAAGATGACCACGGCTCGCTGCACACTAGGCCCGATTCAGCGCAATTGCAGGGGCTCGTAAGTTTCACGGCGTCTCACGATCCGTCGCAGCGGTCGCAAACGGCAACCCGTTCCTGCTACGCCACTAACTGAACAGTTCGCTCCGTTGCGCCTTCCCGCAAAGCGATTTCGAGTTGTGCGTGGCGTCTTTCGCACGCCGATACTTATATGCAACGAGCGGAATTACTCGCAGCTGCAATTGAGCACTGGGACGAGAGTACCCGAACACACTCCAACCGACATGTGCACTACATGGCGGCTGATGCTCGCTAATTCTTATTCTCGCTAATAAAAAGTGAACTTCTGCTAATTAAAAAGACACGGTTGGAAGGTGTTTATTAACACTGATGGAGCGGTTAATTCGTCAATCTAAAAATCTCCCCAATGTCTTGTACCGCTTTTGGAACAAAGTAGTGGTAGTTATTTAATCATTTTCAATTTAGTTTGCTCATTTTATATTCACTTGCTAATTCGTTATTTATTTATTTATTTATTTATTTATTTATTTATTTATTTATTTATTTATTTATTTATTTATTTATTTATTTATACGCAGTTTTCACTATAAAAGCAGGCATATAAGCAAGAAGAGAGAAGAGAAGAAAAAAGAAAGGAAAGGCCGGGAGGTCAACCAGGTGTAGAGCCCGGTTTGCTACCCTGCACTGAGGGAATGGGGCTCAGGGAATAAAAAGGGGGTGAGAAGAGGAAGAGATAGGAGTGGGAAAGCGCGCACTCTAGTCCCGTTTCGGGCACTATAGTCTTTCAAGCAAGTTCGTTTCACTCAGGAAACGTAAAAGGGCTTTCGTCGCCTTCGGCGAGGTCGATGGTGAAGACCGATGACTTAGAATAGTTTCCACCGTAAATGGTCGATTGTCCAATCGGCTCAGCGCGGTGGCAAGCACGCTCCTCTCCGATGAGTATTCGGGGCAGTGACACAGCACATGTTCTATAGTCTCTTCCGCCCCGCAGGCGTCACAGTGGGCGCTGCTGGCCATCCTGATGAGGAAGGAGTAGGCTTTCGTGAAGGTCACTCCCAACCACAGTCTACAAAGTAAAGTTGACTGGGGTCGAGACAGCCCATACGGAATACGGCGCTGAAGAAGGGGATCCTGAATATACAGTCGGGGATTCGAAAAGTCCGGTGTATTCCATTGCTGCATGGTAATCTTGCGTGCAAGGGAGCGAAGCGTCCTGGCGGCATCGGTCCTTGAAAGCGGAAGTAGAATGGTGCGGTCGCTCTCATGGCCTGTACGGGCAGCTTCATCCGCCAGCACGTTACCGATGACTCCGCAGTGACCTGGAAGCCACTGGAAAATTACGTCATGGCCGGCTGTGATGGCTTGATGGAATTTTTCTCTTATCTCTGTCACCAGTTGGTGTAGGGGGCCGTAGCGCAGGGCTGCGCGTAAGCTCTGTAAGGCAGCCTTGGAATCCGAAAAGATCGCCCAATTTTGAGGAGTAGCTCCGATGATATGGTCAAGAGCCTCACGAATGGCTGCAAGTTCTGTAGCTGTCGAGCTCGTGGTATGGCCAATACGGAATCGAGTTGTTGCAAAATCTGCTGGCACAAACACTGCACCTGCCGAACTGGATGACGTTACTGAGCCATCTGTGTACACATGTTTCCGGTCGTTGAACCGTTCATGCAGTAACAGCAGCGTAAGCTGTTGAAGGGCCAATGATGACAAGTCGGCTTTTTTTCGAATTCCCGGAACACTGAGACGAATCTCAGGTTGTGCCAGGCACCACAACGGGGAGGTCGGTGTTGCCGCAGGGGCGTACCTTGAAGGGATTTCAGCCCTGCGCGTTGTGATAATGACTGAAAAAGTAGATCGTGGTCTACTTTGAGGAAACTGCGCCAGATGGTGAGAAGGCAGCCTCGTGAGGAGCCTGATGTACAGGCGTAGTGTTTCAGTAGCCACGTACGTTGCTATCGGGTGTTCCTGTGCGATGCAAATGGTGCCCACTGTTGATGCACAACGCGGCAATTGACACGTGCGCAGAGCCTGCGCTTGGACGCTCTGTATTACCCGCAGGTTAGTGGTACAAGTGTTGGAAATTGCTGGCAAGCTGTAACGCAAGGCGCCTAAGAAAAGTGCGGAGTACAGTTGCAGCATTCCTCTCACCGATGTTCCCCACGTCTTTCCAGCAAGTAATCTGAATATCTGGGCAATGGTGGTAAGTTTCTTCTTAAGGAAGGACACATGTGCGCTCCAGGAAATGCCCCTGTACGCTTCGGTTTTGACGCACGGGGTAGAAACCTGGGGAGTCACTAAACATCTTAAAACAGAGCTTAGATATTACAGAGTCATGGCAAGAGAGATTCTAAGAGAAAACTTGGAGGTAGGAAAATAGCGTCGTGTATAACGAAGCATGCTCGGCTAAAAGACATTATAGTTTAAATTAAGCGAAAAAATTTGGGCTGGGCAGGTGCTGTATAAAGATGAAGAACAGCAGGTGGACCATTTGAACGAAGTATGCGAAGACCAAGGTTTCTATTGAGAGATGAACTAAGAGAATTCATAGCCCGGGCAGTTGGCGTTAACGCCCTCACTTACGGTGGCCGTTCCTATCGGCCGTTTTTGCGCTGCTGAGCACGAGGTGGCGGGTTCGATTCCCGGCCGCGGCGGCCGCTTTTCTGTTAGAGGCGAAAAGCAAAAACGCCCGTGTGTACGAGACTTCGGCGCACGTTAAAGATCCCCAGGTGGTCAAAATTAATCCGGAGCCCTCCACTACGGCGCAACTCATCGCCTGCGTTGCGTCGGGGCGTTAAACCCTATAATGAATGAATCAATCAAATCCTATAGGCCATTTAGAGCGAGCAGTTAGGGCGCCCTAGCCAGATGGCGCTAGCGCCGCAATCGCCGCTACTGGCCTTTTCCAGTTTCGGTTTCGCCGTGGACAGCCACTGTCCGCTCGCAGGCCGTCATTTGCCAAGTGTGTTCAGCACGCAACGAAGTCATAATTTCATATTGTCGATGCAGTCTGATGTCGTGTTGGTCGTCGCGAAATGAAACAGAACGTTCGAGGAAGCCCTGAGGTGTATTGAGACATGGGAAGTTTCCGTACATTTGAAACATGGCATTTCTCAATGCACCGCTTTCCACTGAGAGATTATACGTCTCTGGTTCGCCAGTCCCCAACGGAAGAATTTTGTTCTAAGAATATCGGCAAGCGCGACTTCTTCAGGCCGTAACGAAACGCTGCTTGAAAGTGTAGTGTAGTCCACACCAATCTGCCTCGGCGCGCATTTTCTAAAGCATGTATCCTGCTGTGTTTACGCGTTGCGTGCGTGCGTCGCGACGAAACGAGTCAGCCCTATAGACCGGAGCGGTGACTCCCAGATTCTTTTCTGGCTTTCGCTCGCGCATATCGGCTTTGCCACGGCCTAGAATATCTGGCCCCGCGGTACTGAAAGTGCACCAAACGCCTTTCATCGCACCGCCGGCGTCCCCGGAACACTGCCTTTCGGTGCTGCAGCTAACCCATCCTTCCTACCCGTGACTAGCGCAGACAAATGGCTTCAGTAAACATTGCACGTGTTTCGTCGCACTGGAGGGCTTGTATTATACGCGCTGGCACAACCAGAGCTAAGCTGTAGCGGCAGTTGCCTTGCGCCGCATGCAGGCTGCAGCTTCGACGCTATTTCCAACCCTATTAATAATCCCTGAGCAAATGAATCCGTGCATGCTCATGAGATTGAGATAAAAGGGTGGCAGCCAGCAGATCAAAGCCGTTTCCTTTATATCAGGGGTCGGAAACCTTTTGATATGGAGGCCCGAGTTGCATGAAGCCGACACTTCTAAGGGCCAAACGGCAAATAGGGGCGGGGAAGGAGGGGGGGGGGGGGGGGGGGGCTTTTATTGGCCGGTGCAAAGAAAGGAAGCTAATGCGTTATCTGGATGATTGTTACGATGGGAAGCGGAAGCGATCTTGCTTTGTTTCTGTTTAACCCCATTTGTGACTAGAATTGCCCTGTCAGCCTTCAGAAGCGACAAGTGTAGGGGAGTTCTGACGGCATGCCGGGGGCCGCAAAATCAGGAATGGCAACCTCATGTTGCCATTTCGGATATACATGGATGTTGTGTACGTATAAATAGAAAAAAATGCAGTCGAACAGCTATGCAACGCGTCAACAGGACCTCGGCGATGGCCGCCAGTCATAACAGGGTTTTAAGAAGCATTGCGGGTCATCTTTTGGGACTAATTAGTGTCTGAAGGTTGCCACACTATATTTACGCTACGAAAAGTCCTCATTCACCGCGACACTCCAAAATAACTAACACAATGCGCCCATAAAGCCGCTTCGGCGCTCGATGACGCGCCCCGGGCCATTGAAGGCCACGGCGAGAAACGCGCCCTAAAAGGCCAGCAATGCCCAGTGACGTCACATCGTCTCACATGGCTACGCCCGGACAGCCTCAAGCACACTCATGATCCAGCCCTGAAAACAATACAGCCGGCTACCATCCGCCGCGTTAGCGGCTTTCCCCGTTACGCCATCGTCACTCGGCTTCAAGACGGAGTAAACGACACTGCCATACAAGACATTATAGAGGAGCAGGTCAACCAAACCCACTTCAAGAGACCCCAGATGCGCCAAGGTGTTTCACACATCACTTGGGATGAACGACAACGCCATTGCCTCCCCGAAATACTATCCCCGGTTATTTATTTATTCCCATTGTAGCAAGGACCCCTTTTACTGAGACTATGGCATCGCACCCAATCTCTCGCACCCCGTTTTCTGACACGCTTTTTAACACGCTTGACACGCTTTTTCTGGGTCCGCCTATAGGCGGACCCAGAAAAAGCGTGTCGACCACCTTCGAACTACCATAGAACCCGGCGAAATCGACATCTCTACAGATACAAGCCTCACGCCTGCCCCCGTTGGCACTCAGTGGATCTCTGTGATAATCGGTGCATGTTTAGCGCCCAACACGTATCCGTCCGCGTCGTACGTTTCATCGCCTGAAAAAAGGCCTCTGGCCATAATTCATGCACTCGACTTTATGCACTTCATGGACTTTATCACGTACGGCCTTTTATCTCGGATCCCAGCCAGGACACGTGTTCCAACAAACTCTTTCGAAGCAATACGAAAAACTACACTCACCCCACTCAACTTATTCAAAATTCAGCAAATCGTTAGCCAGACAAATGGTTCACTTACTTATGAAACATAGGTTCGTATTGATTGGGCCTCGGGGTGTATTAGTCATCTCCGGGTAATCAGGCAGCCCGCTCGGTTCACGGGGGTCTCATAATTTACCAACGCCCACTACTTTCCTTTCGATCCTTCGCCCCGCCTTGGAGTTCTGCAGTATGCGTTCTGTACATACACCTGCCCCCGCCTTCCGCATTCTTAGATATCAGAACGCAAAAAATCTCCGACTTCAATAGCTAACACAAAAGCGGCTATGCATGTCTGAACCGATCCGCTTAAATGTTTATGAACAAACTATTCGCTAACGCTCCGTACACCGACTGTTATTTGTATGTCGCCGCGGGGCTCGCGTGGCGCTTGCGGGCGTCAAGCCTCGCGCTGGCGCGTTGGTCACGGGGACGTATCTCTGCTGATGAGCGTAAAACGGAGCTCTAGCGGATAGTTCATACATTTCTCGTAGATTTCTAGTTGTAGTATCTGTTTTTTTTTTTTTTTTTCGTGCTTGCAAGGCAATCGTGCTGACCGGATTTAAACCTGAACGCCGTTATTCGCTCCGCTCCTGCAAGAAATGTGTATGAACTCCCTTGTGTTTTAAACTGAAAGCATTCAACGCGGCCCATTGAACAAAAAAGCTGGCGTTGGTGTCAGAAGCCACAAAACGGCTCCTTGGGAAGGGTTTCATAGCACGAGATGTTCCGCAGCGCGAGCTTGGACTCGGCGGTATCGACGCTGTCCAAATAAAAACAAACAAAAGATTGCTTTCTAGTTTGCCATTTAGTATACTTCAGAATTAATTATCTTGACGAAACTTGAAAGGACAATAGTTTTATTCTAGGCGTCAAACACGCTGCCCGTTTCACTTGTGAGTGCCACTGTAATGGCCTAGGAGCACGGTCTCATGTAATTTCTATTAAAACTGCCGCTGATCATTATAAAATTCTGCATGCTTCTGTAGTCCCCCCAGCAGTCAATCGTATTATAATTTCTTTCGGGGTAGCTCGGTTAAAACACGAGCTACGAATTTTTTTCTGTTACCATGCTCACATCCTAGAAGTCCATGCATTGAGAGCGGAAGGTGTTTCGAAACGTTGGAAGCTTTACTGGATATTAATAATTACGACACGTAAATGAAACCGGGCTCAATGATACAGGCGTCTTGACCGTCAATTGCATGGTAAATTTTTTCAGAGATATTTACATGCGATTGAAAGCTACAGAGGTTTCACAAGAAAGTGGGCTTTGGCGCAAAAGCAATCTGTCTGGGACGATAACGACGACGACGATACAAAAAAGTCCAAGCAACGTACCACTTGGATCGTCATCGCTCGAGCTGAAGGGTTGACGTGTCTTTGGCTACTCACCCCTGTTCTCTGCTTCCCCTTGCGGGTTTTGGCCAAGTTTTTTAGATTTCAGATTGCTTTTTCATTTCGTTTAGAGAGCACTTTCTAACGCTGAGCATTTCCTAAATTGTAGGTTCGGGAAGCAGGTGAGCTGATGTCGTTCAGCTCTCCCGGCCAGGGGCCATCGCCCTGGTCGGCTTCCCTTTCTGCGCAGGAGCTGCCTCTGAATTTATTCTCCAGTGGTGGCGTGAACAGGGTTCCTGTGGCTCTGGTTCCGGCTAATGGGGCGTCCATTCGTCTCAACCATCCCGAGGCAGTCCAGTCGGCCCTGCAGGGTGCCACGCAGCACTACCAGTCGGTGACCGAGGTCCGGCAATTCGGCAAGGGTGGCCTAGTGTGTAGGTCCTCAGATCTGTCCTGCATTTCTGACCTGCTAAACTGTCGCATGTTCGGCTCCATTCCGGTGAGTGCGTTCATCCCTCACCATCTTGCGTGCTCAAAGGGCATCATACGGGGTGTTAGCGCAGAGTTGAGCGCCACGGACGTGCTCCACAAATTTGCAGATGCTGGGGTGATTGCAGTGTATCGCTGCAGCCGAGAGGCCAATAACACCAGGGTCCCCACTGAATCAGTCATCGCCACATTTGCAGGTCTCACTTGCCCCTCTGAAATTAAGGTCTGGCCACTCGTTTTCAGAGTTGATCGTTTAAATCCACGTCCTCTGCAGTGCAAACGGTGCTGGCGATTTGGGCACTCTTTGGGGGGTTGTAAATCGTCCCTTCGTTGCTGCTCGTGTTGGAGCGCGCACTCAGCTTCCGAATGCAACGCAGATGAGGTAAAGTGCTGCCTCTGTCAACAAGGACACCCAGCGGACTACTCCAACTGTCCTGCACGAGCTCAGGAAGTCAGTCTGCTCGAAGTTCTAGAGAAACGTCGATGTTCGCGGGCGGAAGCCGCAGCCATTGTCAGAGAGCGGGCTTTCGGATACGCGGGTGTTGCCTCTCGTCAGGTGGCTACAACGGACCCTTCCTTGCCTTCGCTGGTAGATGCTGCTATCGCAAAAGCCATGCCTGCAGCGGTTGACCGTATGTCAGGTATATTTTCAGAAGGCTTTCAGCAAATGCAAGCGCAAATGCAGATGATGTCGTCGCAGTTCTCTCAACTGCTCCAAGCATTCCAGGGCATACTCGCTTTCATGCAGCAGCTCAACTCCAACTCTACAAATCCATCGTTCAGTCTTCCTGAGGCCGTCACTGCTCCTCCTCAGAGCTCTCCAATAGCCCCACTAATGACAGCTTCCGTGGTAAACCCACTCTGCACCAACACCTTGGCAAGTAATGCAACAGTGCTTGCACCAGCGCAGTCTCAAAGCGCTGCATCTGTACCTGCTGTTTTTCCTTCCTCTACCAGCCAAATCACACTGAACAATCCATGTCATGAGACGCGACCTTCGCCTACAGCTTCCCAGTCCACTTGTCACCCACCTATGGATTTCTCCACAGTCCCGCTACCTCTAGATTCGTGTGAAGAAACATCGCCTGAAGACATTATTGTTACCTTTTCCAACAAGAGAGGCACGTCCCCTCCACCCGGTCCCTCTGCGAAAACAAAAAATAGGAACGCCCAGTTACGCAGCACCACGCCAGAGGATATCCTAACCAAAGCGGTGACTGAGGCTAACATATAACTAGTCATGGCGTCTCTTAAAGTGTTACAATGGAATTGCCGCTCGATTCGATCCTCTTCTTCCGACCTTTACTCTTTAACTGCTGAATTTTCTCCTGAAATTATCTTCTTACAAGAAACTTGGTTGGACTCCGGCACTTGTTTTACGTTTCATAACTATAAAACTTTCCGACTGGACCGTCAAGGTCGCGGTGGGGGTTTACTAATATTAATATCTAATAATTTCTGCCGTAATGCCTTTAAGACTTTTGACTTCTTGTCCTCTCAATGTGAGATTCTCGGTATTGATTTGCTTCTGCCGGGTTGCAAGCCTTTTTCATTGGTAAACGTGTATTTCCCCCAGGGAGTTTTCGAAGTCGGACCTTTAGATTCGGCTATCGCGGTGTGCCAGAAAGCTGTGGTAGTCGCGGGAGACTTCAACTCCCATCATGTATCTTGGGGATTTAGGACAGACACCTCAGGGAAACGTCTGTGGGAATGGGCAGGCGATAATGACCTTCACTGTAGAAATATGGGCAATGCCACTTTTATTAGTGGTCAGTCGCGGTCTGTCCTTGACCTCACTTTTGCAACGTCAGGGCTGGTATCCTCGTGGTCAACAGTTGATTGCGAGACGAACAGTGATCATATCCCTATTCTTTTCGAAATAGTTTGCACCGCGAAAATACCTAGCCACAGAGTACATTCATTCATCAATATAACTAAATTTTCATCGGCGTTGGGCAATGCACTCTCTACTTTTCCACCTATGGAACAAACCTGCAGGGCTGAAAGCGTGATCACAGCTATTAACGATTCCATACGTAAAGCAAAATTTACTGTTGCATCAGTCCACAACAACTCGTGTGGTCCTTGGTGGAATGAAGAATGTACCAGAGATTTCCGACATAGGAAAGCCGCTTGGAAGCAGTTTCTTCACAATCAGAGTCCGGCTAACTGGGTTAATTTTAAATTTTACCGCGCAACTTTCAAGCGAACTGTACTACGTGCAAAGGAGTCCTTTAACATTGGCCGATTTTCAGCCCTATCAGAACCACATCGTAAAAAAGCATTATTCAAGTTTATGAGGTCTAGGAAATCATGTGCCCCCCCTCTGAACGCACCCTCCCTGGTTCGTACGCCGGAAGAAATCGTAGACTTCCTAGAGAATATTGCTAGTGACCTACAGCTGCGATTTGCGTCGAGGATTCCTCCTACAAGCCGTCGTACTCTAGGCTCAGCTGATTTTGAAGAGGTCACTATAGGCGAACTGGGTAAAGTGATTTCTTCCCTCCCAGAGTCTGCGCCAGGTCCGGATGGTATTACCACCGCAATGTTAAAATTGTTGTATAATGAAGCTCCGGCAGATTTGCTAAATGTAGTTAACGTTTCACTTAGAAACGCATGGATTCTACCTGAATGGCGTTTGGCCAAAATTCTGCCTTTCCCCAAGAAGCCGGAGCTCGGTTATTCAATTGATAACATTAGGCCGATAGCTCTAACATCTACTCTAGTTAAAGTGATTGAGCGCGTTTTGCTTCCCCGGATTAACAAGTTTCTGACTGATAAGAATATCCTAAACTGCAGACAAATTGGCTTTAGAGAAGGATGCTCCATTTGGTGGGCACATATAAACTTAGAAAGTCGCATTCAGTGGGCACGACGGAATAAGCAGGTTGCAGCATTGGTCACTCTGGATATTTCAAAAGCTTACGACAGCGTGGAATATGGCATCCTCCTAGATCTCCTGGCTTATTATTCATTCCCGGAGTACATCACTGCGTGGATAGCGGCTTTTCTAGAAAGCAGAGAGTTCTTTTGTTACCAACATGGCTACGCCTCTTCTCGTTATAAGCAGACGCGTGGAGTCCCCCAGGGGTCTGTCATCTCCCCAGTGCTATTTAATGTGCTCTTGAGCTCCATACCTAGTCAGCCGGATGTACAAACATACGTTTATGCAGATGACATTGCCTTTTTCTCTTCTTCGCAGGATATTCATTCCCTGTTTCATTCCCTTCAGTCGTATCTGAATGCTCTAGAATTATGGCTGGACACTCTGAAATTTTCGTTAAATATTAATAAGTGTGCCATTCTCGTGTTCCCCCTTACGGACCCAATATCTATTTCGTTATCCTATCGTCAACAATCCATTCGGCAGGTTGACTCACTAAAATACCTTGGAGTTATATATGACAGTAAATTGAATTGGCGTCTCCACATTGAGCACATTGCAGTGAAAGGCTCCCGCGCTGTCGCTTTTTTGAGGGGCCTTAGCCACATGCGTTCAGGTCTGAGAGCAGATACACTCTTGATGATCTACCGCATGTATGTTCGCCCAGTCTTAGAATTTGGGTGCGTTTTGTTCTCTGGCTCTGCGGCCTATAAGCTCTTGCCTTTGGTGAAGCTTGAACGTCAAGCATTGCGCTGCTGCTTAGGCCTGCCCGCTTACGTCCCGATTAGAGTGTTGTACTTAGAAGCCGGAGTCCTAACGCTGAACTCCAGGTTCAAATACCTAACTGTTAATGCATTCGCAAAGTTCTTTGAGTCCCCGCTGGCCAGACCACAGGCTGTTTTCCTCCAGCATGCAAGGTCCTTTTTTGGTATATATTGGTCTCGTCTCCGGCGCCCACAGGTCATTTTTGCCAATTCGTTGCTTACTCCATTAAACACCACCCTCCTGTCAGTTCCCGCCTTGCAGATACCATCCACAGTAGTAAGGATTTCGTTTGATAATATTTTCCCTAAAAACGCTAAGCTTCTCCCGCCTAACATACTAAATAACATTCTCCTGGCTCACCAGTCCGAATACACATCCCACGTAGTCATTGCAACTGACGCTTCGAAAAAAGACGAAAAGGTTGGGGTGGGCCTTTTTTCTCCGACGTTGAACTGGTCTTTTTCATTGCGATTACCAGATTTTATCCCCATTTTTCATGCAGAATTTCTTGCTCTACTCCTTGCAATCCTGAAACTTGATCCGGCGAATTCTTCCGTGATGCTACTCACCGACTCCTTGTCCGTGTGCATGGCTCTCTCCTCAGAAACTTTACATCCTATTGCCAAAACTTTTTATTCCTGCGTCCCCACTCATGTGCGGGAGATTCGGCTCGTTTGGCTGCCCGGCCACTGTGGGTTAACCCTCAATGAAACCGCTGATATATTAGCTAAAACAGCTCTGGCTTTGCCGATCGTCGAGGTTCTTCCCCCGTTTTCTTGCGTGTTGTTGGCACGCTATCGCCAATACCTGCTCAATCAAGATGCCTCCGACCATGGTCTGAACACTTCTGCTGAACTTGAACACCTCAGGTACCGCTGGGAGAGAAGTTTATGCCAAACTCGCTTGTGTGAAGTATTGATAACTTCTTTTCGTTGTGGTGTGCCACCACTTAATCGGTATTTATTCAGGGCAAATCTGATAACCACCCATTTGTGCCACTTTTGCCAAGAAATTGAATCCGAAGAGCATTTCTTTCTTTTTTGCCGCCGATTTTCCAACCATCGGAGAAGGCTGCTGGAGATTCCCCTGCTACGTCTTGGACTGCCTTTAACTGTACCTGTGCTTTTGTCGTTTGGGGGGACTAGTCTGGGCCGATGCCATAGGGACGTGTGCAACGCCATCCACTCCTTCATTTCGGAGACAGCTCGTCTGCAGTGTTAAAAACATTCTGATTAGGCTGATTTTTACTATAGTTTTCCTATTCTTCTCTCTGTGTTTTTTTTCTCGTGTTTCCTCTCTCTCTCTTTCATTAACCTAGACCAAATTCTTTCTTCTGCTCCATTATTTTGCCTCGCTTGATTTGTTCTAATGAAAACATAACTCTTCTTGGCCAATCCCCTCAAGTGGGTATGCGCCATTTTTCGGGCCACCACCACCACCACCACCACCACTTATAGCATCGCTGGGACAAGCGGTGCGATAGAAGTGGCGCATAAAAATCAACGTCGACAAAAGAGACCAAAGTTCGCCCCGATATAACAGCAGGTAAACTTGTTTAAGCCGAGTTAATGATCCGCCCACAGCATCCGCTGCCATTAACGGCGAGGAAGCTTCCTATTCGCACTATGGTTGTGAAAACTCTGTGCAGAATATTCGCCTGTGGGGCGGAAGAGAATATCGATCACGTGCTGTGTCACTGCCCCGAATACTCGTCGTAGGGAAGCGTGCTTGCTACCGTGCTCAGCCGATTGGATAATCGACCATTTACAGTAAAGATTATCCTAACTCATCGGCTCTACCATCGACTTCACAGAAGGTGACGAAATCCCGTCTACGTTTCCTGAGCGAAACGAACTTGCATGAACGAATATAGTGACCGAAACAAGACCAGAGGGCGCGCCTTCCCCCTCCTATTCCTTACTCTTCTCCCGCCATCTCTGTTATCCCCTGAACCCGATTCCCCCACTGCAGGGTAGCAAACCGGGCTCTACACGCGGCTAACCTCCCGGCCTTTCCGTCCTTTCTTCTTCCTTTCTCCTTTGCAGAATTTTAATGAGGTCTCATTAGTACACTTGCTCAGGTTGCACGGTAGTTTCCAAAACGGCATTTAAATGTCCTTCGAATGTTTAGCTAAGCCCAAAACCAGAGGTCACAACTATTGCGAATAACCATTCTTGTCACGGGAGCCCTCCTTCCTCTAAATTTTCGTGAAATGATTATGTTTCAGTTCCTTAATCCTAATTGGTTTCTATAAATAGATGGTACTCGAGGGCGGTAATGATGACACTTTCACTTCCTCGACCGCGGTTTATTCCAGTATCTATGACGTTCGCCACAAGTACTCCTTTTCTTCCTACCCAAGCGCCGGAGTGCAGATCACATTACATCAAAATTATTGAGAACCAAACTTAGCAGCACCACATGAGCACTAAAAATTATAAAACACAGGCACAGGTTTTGTGGCATGTATGAAGGCATATTTTTGTATTTTTTATAATTAATGACAATATTTCTGTCAATTTTATCACGCATCGCAAACCACTCTCCTAAATATTTAATTTAGAAGTCCGACCGACCGACCGACCGACCGACCGAGTGAGTGAGTGAGTGAGTGAGTGAGTGAGTGAGTGAGTGAGTGAGTGAGTGAGTGAGTGAGTGAGTGAGTGAGTGAGTGAGTGAGTGAGTGAGTGAGTGAGTGAGTGAGTGAGTGAGCGAGCGAGTGAGCGAGCGAGTGAATTGCGAAAACTTCCTTGTAGCGTTAAACAACATCAACAGCTATTCCCTCGAACCACTTTCTAAGAGATCAATTACCATAAGGCGAATACCGGGCCGTGTCGATTCGGGTGCAGTTTGGGGGGATTAGGTTTGAGCCGAATAAGCAGCGGTATATGAATATTAAACATTAATAAACATGGTAATATAAATATTATTAAACATAAAAATCTTAATAAACATGCTTCCTAGTTACGTTTTCTTATTGAAGTCCCGCTTAAAAAGTGGGATTTACTCTTCATAAGAATTTATTTGTATCGGTGAAATTCATTATGTACTTTAACTTGTAAAATGAGGCACCCCTGGCGTTGAATAACATGTATTATGTGCATCTTAAACATTAAGAAACACTGCACCATGAAGAACTAAAGTGAGCTTAAACACAAATAGTCTAACACCACCACTACTACTTTTAATGCGATAGCACTATATGAACTATTCAGGGGAAAAAAAGAAAAAGAACTGGAGAAGCTTGCACTAAATTGCGCAGGACTTGAACCATAGCGACGGTGCGGGATTTCTTTGTGTGTGAGCAGTGAAGGACACATCACTACGCATTTGTACAAGTTTGAGATTGTTTATTTACATGTTCCGTCACCGCTTTGCAATGTGAGAGTAGAAGTCATCGTCATATGCATCGATATCGTCGTGTTCCTCATGCCAACCATTACATGCGTGGTAGCGCTTGACGACAGCTGGGCGCAGCGGCTGCGCGTACGTGCACGACGCATGCGCGGCGTTCCTGGATTCGCGTCAAGGTGCCGTGGAGTAGGTGTTGCGCCAGCTGTGGCGTTGTTGGTTGCGAGGCAACGCAAGGCGCTCCTCGGGGTTTTCGCCATTTTTTTTAAGCCACTGCACGTGCCGAGGACGCTCGGCGGTCGCCGCGAAGCACGCGCTCTCGAGCACTCGGCATTTTCTATTTTTAACACGTTACGCTTTACGCGCCAAAAATTACGGTCATCTGCAACAGCTCTGCCCTTAAAAATCCGCCGTCTGACCCGCCGCGGTGGCTCAGCGGCTAAGGCGTTGCGCTGCTGAGCACGAGGTCGCGGGTTCGATTCCCGGCCGCGGCGGCCGCTTTTCTGATGGAGGAGAAAAGCAAAAACGCCCGTGTGTACGAGATTTCGGCGCACGATAAAGATCCCCAGGTGGTCAAAATTAATCCGGAGCCCTCCACTACGGCGCGCCTCATCGCCTGCGTTGCGTCGGCGCGTTAAACCCCAGAATCAATCAATCAAAAATCCGCCGTCTGCTTCGGCGTCTGAAGCTGCGAAATGGCTCCTTGGCTCTTTGAAGCGTTCCACAGCGCCTGCCGCTCTATAGTGCGAGCTTAAACTTGGCAGTAGGAAAAGGTGGCCGGCATGCAAGAACACCGCATATGAAGCAAAGCACCGACATAACGCAGTCAAGCGAGCGAAGAGAGGGAACGTGAAGTCCACCATTGTCATCAATCCTCCCAATACATGGCGTCAGCAACAAGGAGCGGCGCAACGCACTAGGACACGGAACTAGGGCTTTTGAAAGCGTACGGCGGAAGGGGACTTCTCAGCAAATCGTCTCAAGGACGAGGGGACAAAGTCCTTAGAGAATGCGAGGCGCAAAGAAAGCATTTGAGGGTTCAGAACCCATTCAGGACACTTTCGCATTCGTAACACCCAAAAAGTGCGCAGTTCTCCTCGAACTTTTTTCTATAAACCATAAACCCGAACACCCCGCCCCTTGCATAGCTCACTTCAAAGACGCAGACGCCTGAAACCATTTCGGTGTTTTCATTATCGCTATGGTGGCTCCAAGAAGTACAATAAGCGACAGTTAGCTGACAAAAGGCATCCCTTACACTTATTTCGTAACCTCGCCTTTCTGGTAAATTACGACCCCTAAATACGTTGAGCTTGATCAAGTTGAACATCACAACACAGTAATGTTGATTTTTTTTTCAATTACATTAGATTTTTCTATGCAGCTCAGTATTGTTTGAGAATGAGTAATTATCGGATTTTGATCTCGAGACATCATTAAGCGTAATGATCTTAAAGCAACCAAAGTTTCAACGTGCATTCATGAGTGCAAGTCGGCGGAGAGTCCTACCTTCTCTTGCCTATACAGCAGCCGTCCTAACTAAACATTACCTATCCCATTATAAGCCATATTCTGTAGGCCACATAGTCAGCGTTGCAGAACAACTCATTCGATCATGGCCCCGATGAATATTTACCGTGGCTTCAGGTTGTTCGAAACCGTTGACGAAACCCCTCGTTTTCGTCTAGAAAGCCCGCAGTAGCTACAACAGTCGTGTCGAGGCCTTCGATCGCCACTTCTGAGGCAAACCATGGGGACTGTGAGCTGCCCGATGATATTAAAACGTGTTTGATCGTCCTATCGGTGTGACGGTTCCGCAATAAAACGAAGTTCTATCGACCGCCATTTCGCCACCACATTCATACTCTTGTCCCATTGACGTCATCCTGTCACGGATTGTGAGTTATGCCTGGCTTCTCTGTGCGCGCTTACCTAAATCCCGACCTACCACTTTTGTCATCGTCACGCATAAGCAATGACAAAGAACGATGAAGAGAATGTATAGGAGTCAGTTGTTAAGTAAATATGTTTGTACGTTCGTCGCGGCCTGCCGCCATAATTCCCATGTTCTTTCGAAAGAAGGATGAATAACTCATCGTAAGAGACAGTACCGGGGGAAGTGGCTGAAAATAGGATCTTTCCTCTGCCAACCAGAGAAGGATACGTGAGTTTGTGTAGTTGCGCCGTAATGTGCTTGGGAGCACTGCGGGAGGTACCGCGCGTGCAACGAAATTGCATACTGAGTGCTCATTATTTCTTTTAGTTTATCAGTTAATAAAGCGCTCTGTCGACCCCATCCGTATGGATATGCAGCTTAATATGCATGAAACATACCACAACCAATATTTGTGCGCCAAATGAACGCGGACAAGCCGCAATAAATAAAATGCGCAAACATTACGACACATGCAGCCGTAAGAGGCAACCCAACATAGGGACATGACACATAACAAATGGATACACCAGCTGCACTCGGAGAGTCGCATCTACAACCTTATTTTATAGGCGTCCAAACACAAGGCCTTGTACCTACTTTTTGCTGGCGGTTCATCCACAGTATGCATAATAAACTAGAGCAAGTTCGGCTTGTTGCAAAACATATTTCCGCTGACGTAGGCAACTACACTAATGAAGCTCCGTACGTTGGTGGTTCCACGAACAGCACCCACAATGGTTTAATTCCCAGCGTTCTTTAGTTACTGAATACAAATTTTTGTGGTTCGTCTTGCCTATAACGCGTGCGCACAGCGTCACAGTTCAACGGCGGCCATGTTGCGAGAATTTCAGATTGCACGGGCGACTAAGCGTCGCTACTTACTGAAGCCCACAAAATCTCTCTACGCGTGTCGTGTCTGCGGGTGACTCGGAATCGGTTGTGGTTGTGACGTTTAGATAAGACGGTCCTTTCTCCGCATGTGTTTTTAAAGACGATAGTCTTTTTTGGGCTACTTAAACGCAGAAATTTTGGTCTGTCTGTCTGTCTGTCTGTCTGTCTGTCTGTCTGTCTGTCTGTCTGTCTGTCTGTCTGTAGGTGTAGATGTCTGTCTGTAGGTGCGGATGTCTGTCCGTCTGCAGGTGTGGATGTCCACGTTCCCAGTGGAACGTGCGTTCCGCTTGGAACGCACGTGGAGAAGAACAACGTAGTTCTATAAACGTTGAAGTAGGGCACCTCCATTCACGCGCGACTCCGCCGTACGGCAGCGCTGGCATCGAGGCACCCGGCCTGGAGCAGTGGAACGCGGCAAATACAAATTGAGCAAACCTCTAGCGCGTTTATCTTGGGAGGAGCCCGACGGGAGAGGAACAGCATGAGAGGTGAGCGGGAAAGCGAGGGGAGACATTAACTTGGCAAATGTCGACGGAAGAATATCGTCTTTCGCCCACATTTGCAACGAAAGGAGCAGATACGCAGCCGATTTTGAACACTTTTTTAAGGCGACAACCTTGGGTGCCCCATTACCCGAAAAACCGGCGTTGTTGTTGTTGTTGTCCGGTGTAGAAAATGGCTGTCGCTCTAAATAAAAGCTCATTTTAGTTCGCAAGAGATTGAACCCGGCTGTCAAGCGTATAAGTCCAGTTCGTTACCACACCGCTAGTGTTAGCACATTCCCAACGGCAAAACAAAAATTAGCTTACTCGGTGAGACGCTGACGTCATCAGATCACGTGACAGGTGAGCGTGACGGCACGTGAGTAAACAGGTGCACACCGGCCACGGAAAACTCTGAATCTGGTGCAGCTAGGGCATGAAATTTCGCCAGTCTGCACGTCTGCAAGTTATTTCCGCTAAAAGACGACGAAACGAAAGCCAAGAGCCGCCAAACTACTTTGATAAGCGTCGCTAAGTACTTATCCTCAGGGCACGTGAGCACACTTACGGACCTCGAAAACTTCTGGTTGTTTTTGTCGCTGCTGATGCTGCGCAGACTTTCAAGAAGGACGAGAGCTGAGCCACGGTAAATCCGATTGCTCCTCACATACGTGTGTTGGAGCAGTTGTGTGGAAGTAGGGTTCGTCACGCCGCTTTTTCTGCCTGCGACTTTCGGGTTCTTCCAGAACGTCGTTCGATAGCTCGCGCGCGAATCGATACGGTGTCTACACGTGCGTAACACTAAGACGAAAGGTGACGAACTTCAACTGCCGCTTTCTTTTTCTCGCTGTTGATGTAGTAGTAATATTAGTAGGAGTCAGGGCATACCTTCACGAGAGCATAAGCTTCCAGCGTCGCCAAAACAAAAAACTTGTACCTTTTGTCCAATGAATTAAATAGAGTATGTCGTAGTGGACACTTCCAAAATTCTTATTGATAGACTTTTTAGGGAAAAAACGAAAGCTTCTTCTCAAGAAAACTATCAGCGGCGAGAGACACCAGTAAGATTAAAATACGTCATAATTAGCCATGTGATTACTTTGAATTTATCAGCTAAATTTTAGTTGATAAAGTGTGGACTATAATGCCAATGGCGAGTTTGTAGCCACGGAGGAGGCGAAGTCATATACGTTTTCAAAACAAAAACAAAATTTCTTTTCTTAAGTTTTTGAGAGAAAGTTCTCGTGTTTTTTCCACCACCAAACCAAATTTCAGAGTAACGATCATTGCGAGAAGGCGCTAAGAGAGAGTCACACACACACACGCTCGCGCACCAACACACTATGTGAAAGTAAAAACTAGGGGCAAAATAAAAAACCAAAATACAAAATACAAAATGTGAAACATTTTTTTTTTCTAAATAGTAAAAATATAAAACCGACTTTAAAGGAAAAAATATAGAAATGAAAAAAAAACTGTAAATGTGGCTTATAAATCCACAACTGTCTGTCTAAACCAGCACCTGACTCAGAAAAACTACAGTAGGGAGAAAAAACGCTGTCACTGGGTTAGAAATTGCATCCAATAGGTGCGAAAGGGAGGATAAACAAAAACAATATATTAACAAAAACACGAATGCTACTCGCTACATGACTACTTTACAATAAGGATACTCGGCCTGCTATTATTTTAGCTTTCAAACTACCTTCATTATTCCAACGGTTCTTTTTCTTTTTTTTTTTTCGCCATTGCAAATGTCAGCGGGACCATTTCACAAAACTGCCACTCCTATTGAAGCTCTATTGTGTACCTACCCGTCTATGGCTAATGCAGAGTGACACGAGCGTTCACAACGGCTTTAATAAACGTACAAAGAAATCCGAGAATGACACCTCGGGAACACTTCGCTCCCTTCCTGGAAATTATTGGCAGGGCAGCGACACGTTCAAGCAAGCAGTCAACGTCGTAAAAAAGAAGCAACAGGCGACATTTTTCTCAGCCGTGCGATGATTCGTGTACAACGAGCACTCAGCGTAGTTCAGGAAGTTCCTGGAACCCGTCACGATAAGCACACGCACGTTTCGTCGAACTTCAGCACAAGAACAACCCGCGCAAAACAGCTGGCAATTGCTTTTCTTGACAGCGACGAGGTACGCTGGATTGTGCACATCGGCACGTCGTGTCTGCAAACTTCGGCGATGTGCGTTGGTAGCGTGACATAGCAGTTACGGCATCGCAGCAGAAGACAGCCACGCGCCGGAACTGGTGCGCTGCGAGAAATTCCCTACAAATGCGAAGGTAATGGTTCCGTCTTCCCTTCGCTAATTGGTTCGGGGCGTCACCCGGGCGATAAAAGAAATGATTCGGCCACATTCGCAATTGTGATGCGAAGACTGAGAAAACAGCAGAGAGCTGATAGCTATAACTTCGCTGTTCTTAGGTCTGCTCCTTTCCTAAGATGGTTAAAAAGCGAAGCGCTCCTCATGAAAATTGAGTTAAATCGAAGTCCACAGTCCACCCTCCTAAAGTTCAAAATTCAAACTGCGAAAGTCTGACGCTAACGTCCACTTCAACTCAGCCAGAGTCCCCAGAACCAACACCCGCGCAACAAACCCTAAGCAAATGCTGTTACCCCTGAATGCAATGATAGCGCAGTCAGATAGACGGACAATGAAGAATCACTGTTCACTATGGCGGAAATGGAGACTGCCCTCCACCAGGTTAACAAGCGTAGCGCTCCTGGTAAAGACGGTATCACTTGGACTATACTTCATAATTTAAACGAACAAATCAAACAACTCCTCCTCCAACTCCTCAACGATGTTTGGAAATCTGGCTCCATCCCTGCCTCCATGAAACACTCGGTTATACAACCTATCCCCAAACAAGGGAAACCAACAAACCACGTCCGTAACCTCCGACCAGTTTCTCTAACATCTACGATAGGTAAACTTCTTGAAAGGATGGCTGCTAATCGTCTCACTTACCACTTTGAACAAATGACCAACCACTTTCACCCTGGTCAGACTGGTTTCCACCCCATCATGGGGACTCATGACAGTCTGTGGCTTCTAGACGGCTCATCAATTCAGCTCGACCAGGCCCGCCATCAGGACAACCACATATTCTGGTGGCAGTTGATCTGCAGAAGGCCTTCGACACGGTGTCACATGAAGCCATACTGGCCGAAATCCAGAACCATTATCCGGGCAAGAGGATGTACAACTACGTTGCCAGTTTTCTGGAAAATAGAACGTTCGAGATCCGAACGGGCAACGACCATCCGAAGACCTACTACAATGACCGCGGAGTACCACAAGGCTCCATATTATCACCCCTCCTATTCAATTTGGTGATGAGAAAGGTGGCAATTGACATACACAAAACCAGCGGCGCGCGCCTCACCGTCTATGCGGATGATATTGTCACGTCACAAAGCCGAGTCCAGGTGGAAGGGGGGGTTTTAATGATGGAAGAGCGGCGATCAGAACAGCCAGCAGCCGCAGGCCAGAAGAGAGAAGAAGAAGAAGAACACAGAGCAACCAGGCCGATCCCCTCGCTCATAAAGCCACGCAGCCGCTTGGCGGCGGCAGCAGCTTGCTAAAAATGTGAGCCCCCGTATACCATGTCATCGTGGCAATACCCCCCCGCTTTTTCAAAGCATCGTCTCGATGCTTGCCTGATGTAAATAAAATGAAAAAAAAAAACACACACAGCAAAACAGCACGACGCAACACGCAAAAATTTCGCGGCCACTGTCAACGTGAGTGATACGGCTTCATCCGGGCAACATGAACAACTTCAGGGAGTGTCCTACTACGCTTTGACCGTAGTGTTCCTTCGGGAAGAACTTCATAGTTCACTGCGCTTACTTGGCGTATCACTTTGTAGGGCCCAAAGTAGCGGCGTAAAAGTTTTTCCGAACGTCCTCGGAGTCGCACAGGGCTCCACACCCAGACTTGGTCACCGGGTCGGAAAGTTACTTGTCGGTGCCGTAAGTTGTAGCGGCGGGCATCAATCGTTTGTTGGTGACGGATGCGTTGTTGCGCAAGTTGTCGGGCAGCTTCGGCGCGGCTAGCGTATTCCGTGGCGTCTGGAGTAACCACATGGATTTCATCCGGAAGCAGCATCGCATCCAACATAGTTGTCACTTCGCGGCCGTGGACCAATCGGAAAGAAGTGAAGTTTGTCGTTTCTTGAACTGCCGTATTATATGCAAAGGTCACGTACGGCAGTATGTCATCCCAGTTTTTGTGGTCAACATCAACGTACATCGAAATCATGTCGGCGATGGTCTTGTTCAGCCTTTCGGTCAGCCCGTTTGTCTGGGGGTGATATGCAGTGGTTTTGCGATGGTCGGTATGACACAGTTTCATGACGTCTTGAGTAAGTGCTGCGGTGAACGCTGTGCCTCTATCGGTTATGATGACTGATGGGGCGCCGTGACGGAGAACAATATTATGGACGAAAAATTGGGCAACTTCAGCCGACGTTCCTTTGGGCAATGCCTTGGTTTCGCAATAACGGGTAAGATAATCAGTAGCGACTACAATCCACCGATTCCCAGCTGATGACGTAGGGAATGGCCCCAGTAAATCCATGCCGACCTGCCTAAATGGCCTGCTCGGTGGATCAACAGGCTGAAGGAAACCAGCTGGTTTAGTGGGCGGTGTCTTTCGTCGCTGACAGTCACGGCATGTTTTGACGTAGCGCTTGAGTGTCGGAGCCAACTTTGGCCAGTAGTACTTCTGACGAAGCCTTGCGAGTGTGCGGGTGAAACCCAGATGCCCCGACGAAGGGTCGTCGTGGGAGGCGTGAAGGATGTCGTCACGTAGCGCTGCTGGCACAACAAGAAGGTGGGTGGCTCCTGTAGGGTCAAATCCTTTTTTGAAAAGGACTCCGTTGTGCAGCAAAAATGATGACAGCGAGCGCTGGAAGAGCCGTGGAGGATGCGAGCTGTGACCTTCGAGGTACTCAATGAGCGGCAGAAGTTCTGGGTCCTTCTTCTGTTCTTCCGCGAGGGCTGATGGTCCCAACGCTCCGAGAAAGGGTGTATCATCTTCCTGGTCAGCAGTAACTAGCTCCAGGGGGGCTCGTGATAGGCAATCAGCGTCGGTGTGGCGTCTTCCGGACTTATATACGACCGTCACGTCAAACTCTTGGAGTCGCAGGCTCCACCTCGCGAGACGTCCTGACGGATCTTTTAGGTTGGCAAGCCAACACAGACAGTGGTGGTCGCTGACCACTCGAAACGCCCTGCCGTATAAGTACGGGCGGAATTTTGTGACTGCCCATATCACGGCCAAACACTCCTTTTCGGTCGTGGAGTAGTTTGCCTCAGCGCGTGATAACGTGCGACTTGCGTAAGCAATGACGCGTTCAGCACCATCCTGCCACTGGACTAGGACTGCACCGAGACCCACGTTACTCGCGTCGGTGTGAAGTTCGGTGTCGGCGTCTTCATCAAAATGTCCTAAAATAGGGGTACTTTGCAGGCGCGCCTTCAACTCATCGAAAGCATTGGTCTGCTCAGGGCCCCAAACAAATGGCACGTCGTTCTTTGTCAGACGAGTGAGTGGCTCAGCTATCTTGGAGAAATTGGCCACGAAGCGCCGGTAGTAAGCGCAGAGACCCAGAAATCGGCGCACGGCGCGCTTGTCAGCGGGCGTCGGGAATGCGCTCACCGCCGCCGTCTTGTCAGGGTCGGGGCTGACACCCTCAGGACTAACCAAGTGGCCAAGGAACTTGAGCTGTTGAAATGCGAAGTGACATTTTTCCGGTTTGAGCGAGAGTCCCGCTGAACGGATCGCGTTCAACACGGCATGCAGGCGATCGAGATGTTCGTCGAAGGTCCGGGAAAAAATGACAACATCATCCAGGTAAACTAGGCAGGACTGCCATTTCAGGTCCGACAGCACACTGTCCATCATTCTTTGGAAAGTCGCAGGGGCAGAGCAGAGACCGAATGGGAGCACCTTGAATTCGTATAACCCATCTGGGGTGATAAATGCAGTCTTTTCGCGGTCGCGCTCATCCACTTCGATCTGCCAATACCCGCTGCGTAAGTCGATGGAGGAGAAGTACCTGGCATGGCGTAGTCGGTCTAAGGAGTCGTCAATCCGAGGGAGAGGGTAAACGTCTTTCTTCGTAATTTTGTTCAACCTCCTATAGTCCACACAAAATCGAAGAGTGCCGTCTTTTTTTGCCACCAGGACCACGGGTGACGCCCATGGACTCGTCGACGGTTGTATAACGTCGTCTTGCAACATTTCTTTGACTTGGTGACGTATTGCATCTCGCTCTTTTGGGGAGACCCTGTACGGATGTTGACGAACAGGTCTTTCCCCTTCCTCTGTCACTATGCGGTGCTTAGTGACCGCTGTTTGTCGTACCTTCGACGAAGGAGCAAAACAGTCAGCAAAAGAAGAGATGACGCTGTGGAGTCGGCGCTTTTGGTCTGCCGACAGGTCCGGGTTAACCTCAACATTCATGCCTAAGTTGGAAGCGGCCTGAGGGGCTGCCGTTGTCGACGTGTGCTGCTGATCGTTTTCCTCCATCGCAAAGAACGAAGGTTGTCCGGTACAGTAATACTCTTCGTCCAGATGGGCCACGGCAGTCTTCTTCACTAGACGTTGGTGTGCGTTACCGAAGTTGGTTATCAGAAGTTCGGTCCGGTGGTCGCGGAGCTGCACAACTCCTCGAACTACGCAAACTTGCCGGTCTAGTAAGAGGGACACGTTGCCTTCAGCGATCCCGCAGGTGGCGTCGCTTTCACATTCTACCGTGACGAACAGGCTAGCTCGGGGCGGTACTGTTACGTACTCGTCGCAAATGCGTAACGCCGCCTTGGGTAGTTCCCCTTCGTTTCGGACAGCTCCCTGTGTCGAGAACGTTACGAGTAGCTCTCGAAGGTCAACAATCGCACCGTACTCATGGAGGAAGTCTAATCCCAATATTAGCTGCTTGGAACATTCCCGCAGCACTAGGAAGCAGCCAGGGAAATGTACGCCACGTATCTGGATCCTGGCGGTACATACACCGATCGGCGTTACCAGATGACCACCAGCCGTACGGATCTGTGGACCGTCCCATGGTGTTGTTACCTTCTTCAGTTTGGTGGCTAGCTCGCTACTCATCACGGAAAAATCGGCGCCGGTATCCACCAAAGCCGTCACGTGATGACTATCGACCATAACTGCAATATCGGCCGAAACTCTTTTACTGTCGTGATGGCGCGTCGACGGAGCTGGTGCGGTCAAGTCGTCAGTGGGGACCGCTGAGGTCGAGTCGGGTTCTGAACAGGCTCCGGTGAAGTCGTCGGTATGGATTGTTGGTGTCAAGTCGGGTGAGCGGGTTCGTGGGATACGTGGAGGATGTTGACCTTTCTGAGCGGCGGCGGTCCCACCTCCGGAGGACGCCGTCTTTAGTTTCCCCGGTTAGGACTGGGGGTCCGGCCGCTGGTCGTCCCCGAAGAGAATGGACGTCTAGGTGACGTGAAGCGTCGGGGCGAGGGCGACCGAGACTCACGGCGTTGTGCGGGCGGAGAAGAGCGCAGGTGGGCGGCCAGGTACTCT
The DNA here is from genome assembly GCF_048455015.1 of Haemaphysalis longicornis. Taxonomy (NCBI): domain Eukaryota; kingdom Metazoa; phylum Arthropoda; class Arachnida; order Ixodida; family Ixodidae; genus Haemaphysalis; species Haemaphysalis longicornis. The sequence goes on along the minus strand of NW_027526204.1, from coordinate 131,451,461 downwards.
TGGATGTCGTGGGCAGAGTGTCGAACCGGAACCGGAACCGAACCGAAAACCGGAACCGAACCCGAATTTTTGCCCGGAACCGGAACTGAACCGGAACAGTATTCTTTCCGCCATTTTGGAACTGAACCCGAACCGGAACGAATCGAAGGAACCGTTCCGAACCGGTTCCGGGGCCTCAAAAATATGATTTCTAGTTTTCCATTTTGGTCCCTACCTTTGCCACTCGCCAGACAGAACCATGAAATATTACGCATAGTCTGCAGTTCCCAAGGCCCATCATGTTCTCTTCTTACTATTGCCCTCAATTTAATGTAAAGTTGTCCGTATATACTATCAGTTTGCGTTAGGTACTGCCCATCTCTCCCAATTATCTTTTACATTTAGCATAACTTAAGTTAGAACGCATAATCCGAGGCAACATATCATGGAATTTTCTTCATGGTTTCTATCTGCATGGTATTTAAAGTCATGTAAAGTTTTCAATGTGCTGTTAATTCGCATGCACCCCTGTCCCCTTGCGAAGACCTTCAGGGACACCATCAACAATAAATCCATATCTTCCACCTATTTTAGTTTGAATGGGCAGTTATATACAAACAGCACTGAGACACTAACACTCGTAGTTCTCAAAGTTAACGTCACTTTTTCTTGTATACAGTGCCGTTGTGTCCTTTCGTTACTGCTCTAAGAGAACCTTAGATATAAAAAAATGGGGGATCCTAATTTCCACTTTTAAAGTATATTTGATAGCATTTTCATGTTATCTTGAATCTGCTAAACATTAAACTTAAGAGGCGGATGGATTAAAGTCGATTAATGCGGGTTATCGGGTAGACTGGGGTGGATTAGTTAGGTATGTGAATGAGCTAATGTGAATTAGTTGGACAGGTGTGTTGAATAATTTGGATTACAGGAATTATCGGGTCAGTTAAGGCGGATTAGACGGTCGGACCACACATGATACCTTTGGGGTCCTTGACATTTGGAAATTTTGCAGCGTTCTCCTTCTGGACCAATCGGGAAATTTTGCCAAGCACAAAGTAGCCGCAAAGTTATGTGACGACCACCTGAATGCTATAAAAGGTCTTTCTTTATGCCGGTATTGCGCTGTTATGTTGTTTCTATATTAAAGTTGACATCTCGCACTAAAGTTAATAACAAATTGCCTAATGCACATTTTATATTCATCAAAGGGTTTTTAAAACATGTATATATATGAGGGGAGACGGTTGGAAAGAAACTAAACTGAAAGAAAAAAAACAGAGGAACGATCAACTGGTTTGATGCAAGAGACGCCCGACAGCATTCTTCAATACCTTCTCTTTCTTTGTACTACCGTTCTGCAGCCTCCCACAGGTGTAACATCTCAACCCCCGAACACAGCCTCCTTCAAGCTGAGGAAGCGGCGCCAAAACTCCCATAACAGACTCTTAGCAGGCGTGGCCCAACTTTGCCAACGATCGATTGCATGTTACAACACTTCCAATGATCAACCGGAGACCACCAACAAGATAGTCACGATTGTATGGGCACAAGCTCATACTGGCATCTCCGGCAAACAAGATCACCAACCTCGTGGCTCGAGATTTGACCCGCTTAGCCAGCGCTGATGAAGCCGGCTCGAGTGCATGCATCCTGCAGTCACAGACCAGGAAGTTACTCAGCACTATAGCCTCTTCCGTAGAACGTATTCCTCCCCGCACAAATCGCTACCAATAAACCAGGAAAGATTGCTCCGCGCCCTGCGGGCATACACTTTCCCACACACCGCCAGACTCCACCTATTTGACGGGACACAACTCTCTCCATTTCGTCGCTTCTGTGGAGAGCCTGGGAACCTCATACACATAGGCGGCTGCGACAAGTTTACCGTAGATCCACCCAACCTCCACGTTTCCATAGAGATTTGGGAGACAGCCATGACCAGCTCCGGCCTTCAAGATCAGTTGCTCTTGATGGAAACGGCTGTCGATTCGGCCCCCTCGAATGAGGACGCCTCTCTGAACCTTTGCCTCAATTTAATTAAACTTCATTTTCTCTCTCTATCTCTACAAGTGATCATTACTGCTGCTTGTGACTTCACTTGGCTATTATCTCTCCTAGAGCCCAATCGCTGTCTCCGGTCGCTGAAGGGCCATTAGAAAGTTCATATCTCCGGTGGTTCCCTATCCAATGCCGTCCTATACACACCGTCCAATGAGCCTTTATAGCCGTTCTTTCTTTTCAACAGCCCTGTTAGCAGATAAAAGATAAGCAGAAAGAAATTGCTCTAAATGCCACCTGCCACGCTTGGCAGTCAGAAATCAACGCCGACGCCGGAATGTTTTCTATTTCTAGAACTGCTAATCCTTTCGTGTTAAAGCTAAAGCGCAGTTGAAACTTGGGGTAGATGAAAAGCGTAGCAGACCAACCGATTTATTTACAATGCATATTTTTTTGCCTCATTGTGCGAAAATTGGGGTGCGTGCTTGCGTGCGTGCGTAACATTTGATCGACCCAAAAAAAGATGGCGGGCGCGTACCATCTCCTGCCCACCAAAGAGACCGCCCGTTTGCCAGTAAACTACCTGCCCGCCTGCCTGCCTGCCTGCCTGCCTGCTTGGGGACGAGGGGCGGCCCGTCACGAGCTGCCGGGTTGGGGGGGGGGGGGGGGGCGGTGGAGGGGAGATGCAAAATGCCCCACCACGGCGACACTCCAGGGTACCAAAAACGATTGTGGACGGGCGGGTCGTCTGCTTAGTAGGTCGAGGCAAAAGGCTGCCTGCAGGGAGGCTGCTCATTGCAAGAAGATTCTGGTTAGGATGCACTGATGGGGGAGGCGCTGGAGGCACCGGAGCGCTGCCCGCTGGCCAGGAGGGTACATGTTCGCCTTCGAGAAGACTGTGGCGAGGATGCATTATTTGGAGACGATGTGTGGCCAGTCACCGGTCGGCGAAGGGAGTGGATCACAGGGCGGCACAGCGGTGGCTCTGAAGAGCCATGCGTTAGAGCGCAGCCCTTAAACGCCCGCTCTTGTGGTTTTGCGTAGTTTCTCAGCGTCGGCCTCATTGTAACCGAGAGAACGAAGACGCCACCGAAGATAGAGAGAGCAGGAAAGCGGAGGACGAAAGTATGGCGAAAGTGGGAGGGGAGGGCGAAATGTCCAGACCGCGCGAGACATGCTCCACCGCAGCAACGCCTTACGAGATAACGACAGAGTATACCGCATGCCGTCGTGCATTTGTTGTGGACGCGATCACTCCCTAAGACACAGCAGCTATGCGCCGTCGCCGAGAAGACTACAGTTCGCGCTGCGCTCAAATTTCGCATTAGCGACTACCGTAATCGTCTGCCATATTTCTTGTTTCCTCAAGAAAACAACTGTGGTGTATAAAATTGCCGTGGTATAAGCCGAGTATAAAATAAAATTAAATCATGAAAATGAACGAACTTAAATTAATAAAGGTAAACTTGCGGCCATAAAGAGCAATGTTTTCACATTCATACAAATAGTGCCCTTAAGTGGCCCAACGAACCTTTTGTTTAGCTATTGTTGTAATCGTTGACCTATCTGTCACGATTTGGCCCGCATTCGGGAACGTGGGAGGGTGGTAGTACCCTCCACCCGAGGGACGACCCGCAGCGTGCTGGTGGTGACGGTGACTGACCGCGAGCAGCTCTGCTCGTCGGTGTTTATTCGCCAGCCGTGCACAATGTTTCTTTCACACCGAGCCTGGCAGGGCCACAAACTTAGCGGCCAACGAAAATTGGGGAGGGGGCGGGGGCGCCACATACTCGTCAAACTACCATAGAAAACGTTTTGCAGTAGCTTGTACAGTTAAAGGAGCTATTGAAGACTTTAGATAAACGCGCCGCGGTGGCTCAGTGGCTAAGGCGTTGCGCTGCTGAGCACACAGACGCGGGTTAGATTCCCAGCCGCGGCGGCCGCTTTTCTGATGGACGCGAAAAGCGAAAACGCCCGTGTGTACGAGATTTCGGCGGACGTTAAAGATCCCCAGTTGGCCAAAATTAATCCGGAGCCCTCCGCTACGGTGCGCCTCATCGTCTGCGTTGCGTCGGCGCGTTAAACCCTACAATAAATAAATAAATAAATAAATAAATAAATAAATAAATAAATAAATAAATAAATAAATAAATAAATAAATAAATAAATCAACACTTTCGATAAAGGCTTTCACCCTCCTGCGCATCTGGAAGCACTGCGAGAACTATAGCAATTGCCAGCACAGAGCAACAGTGCGTGATTTCCTAGTCGCTGCGGATGCAGCTTCCGTTTTCTACTTCGCTTTTGTGGCTTTCTTTTTAAAGTGGCTATGAAATGCGTTCTATTTTGCAACTTAAGCAAAGCCGGCAAATAGCCACTTCACCGCTGTAATGATGTCATTCAGCGGTCGAAGAACGCCAAGACCGGGAAGGAGAGAAAAATATTTAATGCAAATTTCTAAGTTATCTGATGAGGAGAGAGCAGTAATTTTTGGCTGAGGCACTTTGCGACCCCTAATCTAAGTACAGGATGTGTTGGTTGACTACTTTCTGCAAGCATTTAAAAAAAAGTTGAAAAAAGTCTTGCAGGGTCGTTTTAGTTTGGCCAAGGCACAATATTTGCACAAAGAAACATTCATTATGACTTGGTTTTATGCCGCCTTGATAAGGAAACGAAAAACGAGCACAAAAAAAATAACAGAAAAAAACACGCCTGCTTTTTTTCTTCGAACCCGTTTGAACCCGTTTGAACCGGTTCGAACCGGTTCGAACCGGAACGGAATGGTGCTCTGGAACTGAACCCGAACCGAACCCGAAAGGCTTGAACCCGAACCCGAACCGAACCCGAAAAAAGTCCGGTTCGACTCCCTGGTCGTGGGGACGTTCACCGTAGCGCGGTCGTGGAGCATCTGGCGAGAACCCCCGTAGGCCCATCTTGCGATATGGGCAATGGCGAAGAACATGTCCGGCTTCTCCGCAGTGATAACATAGAGGCCTGTTGTCCGCCGTGCGCCAAATGGTAGCCTTCCTTGCGTAATGGCCTGGTTCAGTTCGCGGAGCAGCGTCGGAATACCGCTGAAATAGCGGCCTAGACTGGGGTTGTATGGGCCGGACCGTGGGGGCGGTTGGTCGTGGCATGTCCGTGTACGCTATGACGGGAGGGGCTGCTTCATAATACGGAGCAGGAGTGCTCTGCGATGAAGTAGAGGTTTGCATCGCCTGGCGAATTTCGTCGCGGACAACGTCGGAAATGGCGTCGACGTTTGGCTGGTGACCGGCGACGTGGAGCTTCTGCAGCTCCTCCCGCACGATGCTTCTGATAATCTCTCGGAGATCTGCTGTGCCGCAATTACTCGTGGACAGCGAATGGCAGTTCGAAGTTGCCGGGTCAGTCTGCCGAACGTATTGGCGAAAGCGCTGCTCCAGTGCGTGCTCCATCGTGGTCGCTTCCCTGGTGAAGTCAGCTACGGTGGCCGGGGGATCACGCACAAGCCCCGCAAACAGCTGTTCCTTTACGCCGCGCATTAAATGGCGCACCTTCCTTTCTTCGGGCATGTTAGGATCGGCTCGCTTAAATAGCCAACACATGTCCTCAACGAACATGGCAACCGACTCATTCGGCTTCTGCACTCTCACCTGGAGAGCGAGCTCAGCCTTCTCCTTCCGCTCGCTGTCACCGTAGGTGGCGAGCAGCTTCCGCCGAAATCCTGGCCACGTTTTCATAGAAGCTTCATTGTTTTCGAACCACGTCCTGGCGTTCTCTTCGAGAGCGTAATACACATGCTTGAGCTTCCGCACCTCGTCCCACTCGTTGAACGCCGCCACACGTTCGAAGCTGTCCAACCAATCTTCGGCGTCCTCAAACCTCTCACCGTAGAATGGTCTCGGAGTGCGCGGGGTATGGAGCACCACTGGCGGGGCTTGCATACTTGTCTGGCTCGCCGTTGAAACCATCGCGACCCTGCTCGGCGCGGCCCTGGTTGGCGTAGAAAGGCGGCCGAACTCAGGCTGAAGGCCACGCAGGCGCCGGCTGGTCTTGTGGACGGGTGTTGTGTCCACCGAGGCCGAACCAGTAGCGAAGCAATCGTCCGGGTCAAAGTGCATGGACAGCTACCCAGCACCTCCACCAAAATGTCACGTCACAAAGCCGAGTCCAGGTGGAAGGGGGGGTTTTAATGATGGAAGAGCGGCGATCAGAACAGCCAGCAGCCGCAGGCCAGAAGAGAGAAGAAGAAGAAGAACACAGAGCAACCAGGCCGATCCCCTCGCTCATAAAGCCACGCAGCCGCTTGGCGGCGGCAGCAGCTTGCTAAAAATGTGAGCCCCCGTATACCATGTCATCGTGGCAATATCATGCTGTGGACGGAGCGAGACGATTATCCTACCACCGAGGAGGCGTGCATAGACCTTCAAGCAGCCCTTTTTGCCCTAGAAAACGCCATCCAGGCAGCAGGAAGCATCCCTCACCGGGAAAGTCCACTCTACTGCTTTTGGGCGGCAAAGAACAGGAAAGGCAAAAAGTCCATCTTTACCTTGAAAATCAAGAGATTCCGCTATCCTCGCAAGGTTGGATCCGCCTACTCGGCGTTCCTATCAGTCAAAAAGGCAACGCCACAGAATGGCTCAAGCAGGTCCGACAGGGCTGGGATGCTACAGCCCACCTTATCCACAGAATCGGCACAAAATTCGGTGGCGCAAGCACCGCCCTCATCCGGAACATCGGTAGAGCCATCCTAACTTCCCGGCTAACATATGGCGGGACCTGCTTCAACCTGACGCAAACCCAATTAAATAAAGTTCGAACTTTACATCACAAACTGCTTCGAGTCATCACCGAACTCCCTCGGCACACCAAGCTAAATGACTTGTATACTTTTGCATCGCTGCCACCAATTGAAGCAACACTGGAAGCAGCGCGCGACAACCATTCCGATCGTCGCGAACTCACCGTTCAGGGCCGTCATCTCATCGCCTACGATGAGACACGAACTTTTACACCTGGCCCGTCAGCAGACCCTTCTTTGACCCGAAACCCGCCTTGGCAATGGACACAACCGGGAAATCACAAACCAAGATCGACAAAAGAGCGCAAAAGGCACAAGCATCAAATAAACACCCTATCTCGCTTCCAGCACCTACTAGAACCAGGCACATATGCCATCTACACTGATGCCGCACTAGCATCTGACCGATTTACGTGCGGGATACACCACGTCAACGATCTGAGCTTGACAGAGTACATGACGTTCTCTACGGAATCCGAAATCGACCCACTTACAGCAGAACTTAAAGCCATTCTACTGGGCACCGCCCTACTTAAGAGGGATCTCCCGTCCATCAAGACAAAACACAATCCCTCTAAAGTCGTTATATATACTGACAATGCAGAGGCAATCAGCACAATGCACTCTCCAGATCCGCATGACTAAATCTCCAATGCAATTAGACGAACCATCGACAGCCTTGCCGAAATGAATGACACCACAATTCTTATAGAATGGACCCCCGGCCACCAGTCCAACCCAGGGAACGAGACGGCCCATCGCATGGCATCTTTGTCACTTCGTACCTCCCAGAACTCTCATGCGACGCCCGCCCCGCTTCCCGAACCTGCCCTCAACAATCCCGTCGTTGAACGCCGTATCCGAAAAATGCGGCGACGCCGTCACCTCAAGGAAACGACCCCAAGTCCAGACCCACCAGTTCCCGAGGACATCCCGCGAGGCCTCCAGGTCCTTCTACACAAGGCCCGCTCCGGCACAGCGGTCACTCCTGACGTCCGCGACCGATGGACCTGGTACCGCCGTTTCGGCAGAAAAAGACCAGATGGCTCCACACCTGTTCCCCCTCCTACCCTTCCCTGCCGCCTGTGCAGTGCCGACCAACCCACCATACACCACCTTCTCTGGGACTGTGCCGGACTCTCCGAGGAACGGCGTAGATGTCTACTTCCTCACGTCACTTCCCTTCAAGAATGGATAACGTCTTCGAGCGACGTGAAAGAGACTTTACTGACCCTGTGGGCATTTGCTGAACGTACAGGTCTAGTGAAAATGACCTAAATCAAGTGGTCCGTGTGCGGGGCGGACATGCGTTGTGATTGAACCCAATCCCCCCGCTGGTTTATTTCCCCTCCTCTTCCTCCCCTTCCCCTGCACGAGGCGTTCAACCTCTCCCTTCTAAATAAATTCATTCATTCATTCATTCTTAACGCCAGGAACCAAGGCTGGATTCCGACCACGGCAAGGGTTACTTTAGTTTTGTTTTGTTTTGTTTCCGATTGGCTGCACATGTTATTGGTCCCCGCGCTGCTAACCCCGTACCCCTCTTGCCTTTTGAGTGGTTAGGGTGCCGCTTTCACGGCGTAAAAGTCCCAGATTGATTTTCAGGACCTCCCTAACCATATTTGTTTCTTGATAGTTAGTTTTCTATGTTAGCTATGATAGCTAATAGCTAATTTCTATGTTAGCTATGTTAGTTGTGATAGCTACTTTTCTATAGTTACCTATGATGATAGTTTTCTGTTTACGATCCGCACGGACGGACCTCACGCTTAAACAGCCCCGCTTTTAAATCAACCAGGCTGATGCTTTCCCGCCGCATTCGCTTTGGACACTGGGCCTCATTATTACAAGGGAACGAACCTTCTCCCATACTTTTATCTTCCTTCTTGGCTGCTCGCAACCAGGTTCATGTTCGGTCGTTTTTATTTATCAACGCGAATGCCTTTAGTACCGCTTTATGAAAAAAAAATAAACTGACGTTGTTGTTGTCCCATGGGGAAAATGGCTGCCTTTGTAAAGAGCAACAAACGCATTCGAGTTAGTGTGGAAATCTAGCCCGGGTAAACACAGTTTGGGCCGAATGCGTTACCACCGCGCTCCCTGATCACGTCGCCGGCGGTAAAGCGAGAGTTAGCCTAGTACGAGTGGCGCTGACGTCATATCACGTGACAGATGAACGTGACGTCACAAGAGCGGAACAGGTGCACGCCAGTGACGCAGAGCTCTGATACTCTGTGAAAGCTGTGGCGTGAAGTGTGGCTGGCGTGTCCACTGTAATTCACGCCAAAATACGAAGGAACGAAGGGAGAAGACGCAAACACAGTGTAACTGCAAGGAAGTATTCAAAAAAATATTCCCAGGCTTTGACCTTCAAAGCACGTAAGCAGACTTAAGTGTACTGAGGAATTTTTAATTCGCCCTTTTGTGAGGTGGCTGTGGTGTCGGAGACCGAAGCAGCAGAGGCGCCGCTACGCTCTCCGACAGTGTTCACAGTGCGCAAAAGCAGTGGCCCCAGCGCGTACCTACCCTTGTGCTGATGAATTACACGTCGGTGGCCTTTGAGAAATTTCCTTTTAAAAATAAAAAATGAAGGGAGCTCACACTAACGCGTAAAACTTGAAGATAGCGAAGCTGTACGCAACTTTCACGACCATCACGACGGTTTAAGTGCACGATTGCAGCTTCTCCTTCGCTGCCGCAACGACCTTTACTCCATCTTTGTTGCTATTATGGCGAAGAAGAAGCAAATCGAAGGAGCAGAACGAACGAACGGAACGCGCACACTAACTACGCGCCCGCAGGTGCAACCTGTATTCTATCACGTGTTCTGTGTCAATCAGGTGGTGTGAGTGATTCTTCTCCCCACAGTCACCGCCAAGTGTGAAGTCGTTTGACTCTCGGGTACCAAATGACGGTCGTAGACGAGTGGGTATGACGAGTGACTCCGTTGATCTAACCAGGACCAGACCCAGGTTCCTGCAGGTGCTGGTCATTTCGTTTCCGTATACTGTTATAATGAGTTTTGTGAAACGCCTGAATAAACATATCGCTAAACAGCTTCGTTGTTAATAAGAAACCGCTTTTTCTCACCCCTTTCGGCGAACAGAATAACAGTCATTCGATGTTTCGCGTGTTAGTATTCATAATTTGCAAAAGGCGATGCAAGGGGACGTATGCCGGAGAACCGTTATAGCTTTATTGTCCGCAAGTTGGCGCTGAACACGCAACTGCAATGGCAACCTCATACCAGCACGTGACGCACATGTTTGTTTCAGAAGGCAAAGTTGCTATCTGACTGTGGCGTGGAAGACGGCACTTTGGTATGTTACGCTCGCATTCCCCTGCTATAATGGCAGTGTGAGCGCTGGTTTACTACGTAATGGTGACTGCGAAGAATTACGCGAATAACGTTACGTGATGGGGCTCGTTTTCGCCCCAGAAATGATACGATATCCCCTCATTTGAGACCTCGTCCTGAATAGCATACGTATGGCGCCTATGATTTTGTATTAAAGAAACCCTGCAACACTGCCGATAAACGCTTTCTCATTTTTCTTCGTGCCTCGAAGCACTCGGAAAGCTGTAATCATATCGCCACTACACTGCGGCATTGCGTGATTTGCTTGTCGAGCAGATACGCCTTGTTTGTGTTTTGATTTTGTTGGGTTTTTTTAAGTAATCGAGTGCGTGCATTGCTGAAATTAAAAGGAAGCCGGCCAATAGCCTGTATAATAGCTCGAGTGACGTGCAAATAATGCTCAGACCTTCGGGGGAGAGAAGAATGGGCCAGTTTATACGTTATCTGATTGGCGTAGAGCAATGATTTTTATGGTGGTACCTTGTAAGCCCCTACTATGGGTACTAAATGCACTCGCTTACTATGTTCTGAAAGCATTGTGGATATACAACTCAAGTTGAAAATGTTGCATGGTTCCTTAATTAAACAAATTATAATGTCTGAATACGGAAGATTAAATATCGGGAGTTAGGGCAGTGCGTGCGCTCGATTCTTGTTAGGTTAAGGGTATACTGTTAATTTAAAATAAGAAAAAGTAGATGCCTTTGTTATTTTTGTAACAATAAGAACTCTTTTTTTAACACCCCCCCCCACCCCCCCACCCCTATACTGTGTACTATTTGCTCTCGCTGACTATGTTCCAAAAGCGTTGCGGATATAAAACTAAAATTAAAAAATGTTCCATGGCTCCTTTAATAAACGAATTCTAATATCTGAATTCGGAAGCTTAAAAATCGGGAGTTAGGGCAGTGTGCGCGCTCCATTCTTGTTGGTTAAGAGTCTTGCTAATTTAAAATAAATTGGAGTCGTTGCCATCGCCATTTTTGTAATAGTGAAACCTCTTTTTTCCAACACCCCCCTTCTCTATTCTAAGCACTAAATGCGCTCGTTAACTGTGTTCTGAAAGCCTTGCGGATATAGAACTAAAGCTGAAAAAAAATTGCATGGCTCCTTTAATAAACAAATTCTAATTTCTGAATTCGGAAGATTAAAACTCGGGAGTTAGGGCAGTGTGCGCGCTCGATTCTTGTTAGGTTAAGAGTCTTTCTAATTTAAAATAAATTGGAGTCGTTGCAATCGCCATTTTTGTAATATTGAAACCTCTTTTTTCCAACACCCCACTCTGTGATTCTGCTCAACTCACCGGGTGCCTTTACTGGCAACCCATATCTCGCATTGCTTGTATTCTTCTAGACTGCACCCTTTCTCATCTGTTCATCAGCGCCTGAAACCTTTGAAAGCTCAGCTATAAGCCCACCAGCTTTGCCAGTGCAGTGAATGCATTGGTGGGTCCTCCGATCGGCACTCGCGTAATTGGTACGAACAGTTTCCCAGAGTTGAATGCCCTTGCCTCATCACTGACTCCAAGGAAAACTGCCCTTTGATTCTTTGCGTCGTTATTCAAGGCTCGCTCATAGGACGGCGCATAAAACGAAAGGTGTTGCAATTTTCTGCGAGGCACGGCGAACTTCTTTCATTCTGCCGTTGCTGATAGAGGCGTACGTATTACGCGACTGACTTCGTTGGAACGTAATTAGTACACCATATCCGTGGCACAGACACGGGCAAGATTAATTACCTTCGTTACACTATCTTTCCACCACAGGCGTGAGGGTTGTTTGTCTTTCCTCTGTCGTTTGGGCTCTTTTTTGCCTGTTTATGGTCAGTGCACCCTCGTATCACGCAAGAAAATGTCCAGTATTTTTCTGAAGCTGCTCAGGTGGCCAAGCTCCTATCCATGAAACTCACAGTAGCTCATTACTTGAAATTCTACCCGATGGAGGCCAGATACGGGTAATTTATTGGGCGCAATTACGCAACAACAGCAGCTTTTTGTTTTTTTGCCTTGCCCCAAAAGCTGTTGTTTCAGTTGGAGAATCTTAGTTCCTCGCACCTACGCTGTGCCCTTTCGATAGCTATGGAGAACTTGCGGCACCTGTTAGCCGTAGTGCATGTTAGGGAAATATCCTGCTCTTGTTGTCACACATAGCTTTACTCTGTGTGCAATTTTTTTGTCACCGTTGGGGAGAAATAAGAGGGAATGGTAACTCTGTGCCCAATAAAAAAATCAAAAACCTCAATTATAAAAAATAAACATTCCGGGGCACTCTGGGTCGATTCCCCTCCCTGCATGTTCCTTGTCGGTCTTTTTTTTTTTTTTTGCAGCGAAACTGGACATGCCTTATCTCCCAGTTCTCACGTCTAGTTTACAAGGAATATTGAGAGGGTTTTAGCGCCTCCATATTTTCATATAACTTATATGGCAAGTAAAAAAATGTTTTTCGAGCAATGTACGTGAGTTTAGAGGCGAAGACCACTTTAAGAAGATCAGTGTAAGTTTGAGCAGTTTCACTAGATCAGGTTACAGAGTATCGGAACTCTTTCCACCTATTGTTCCATTCCGCCGCCGTGAACATTGGTCAGTTCGCATAACGTAACATTTCTTTACATTGCGACGGTTCATGGGCACCGCCATTTTGTTTATGCGTTTTTTTTGTTTTGTCGGTCAACCGTGGTAGTCTCATCTTGTCCTCCCTGACCTGCGGCTGCGTGCGCCTGGCGTCGTTCCGAGCGCTAACCAAAGATACCGCGCTTCGCAGTATTTCAGCTGCAGAAGTGTGCCCGGAGATGCCGTTTTGCTGCGTCTCCGGTAGTGTTGTTTACAAATGACTTCGCCAAAGTTACCGGTGAGGCCGCAGAAGCGGCAATCTGGCAACACTGATTAACGCCAAAATGGCCACCGTTGCTAACTTGCGTGCCTCAGTGGCGTTGCTCTGTAACTTATCCAGTGGCACTAATCTTGAGCTTTGAAAGCTGGCTCTGCCACAGTATGGGTTGCGCAGTGAAGCATGGTGATTTATGCAGGGAGTGTGGTTACAGCTCCCCTTTACACTCCTCTCCATCGCCACCGGCTATTTCCTGAGTCGTGTATACTGTGTACTACGCGCGGCCTCAGCTAATTAGCTAGAAAGTACGCTCCATCGCAAAATACAAACAATCGTATTTTGTTTCGTGCACTCGTAGCACTACGCTCAGATTCGCTGGTCTAGGCGTCGCGCTGCTGAGCAAGAGGACGCGGGTTCGATTCCCGGCCGCGGCGGCCGCTTTTCTGATGGAGGCGAAGAGCAAAAACGCCCGTGTGTACGAGATTTCGGAGCACGTTAAAGATCCCCAGGTGGTCAAAATTAATCCGGAGCCCTCCACTACGGCGCCCCTCATCGCCTGCGTTGCGACGGAGCGTTAAAACCCACAATCAATCAATCAATCAATCAATCAATCAATCAATCAATCAATCAATCAATCAATCAATCAATCAATCAATCAATCAATCAATCAATCAATCAATCAAAACTTCACGGGTGATCTTTCTTCACAGAGTGCAAGAGCACTCATTTATTTTACTGAAAATTAGAAAGTACTCGAATGGTAATTTTTCACCCATGACTAATTATTGGATGTTACATTAATATGTCAAAAGGAAGCTTTATTTCCTTCCACAATACTAAGTTGCAGTCACTTTATGAATATGGTGTCTGAATTAAATCTTCTGAATTAAAGATTTTGTCGCCACACGTTCTCACTTGTAAATACGCTCGAATATACATACCAATCGATATTCCTTTGCAATAATTACCAGGATAATGTATTTTCTATCAGTATCTCTCAGAACACCATATCTCTTATTCTAACTTATAAACTGGACACTTCAAGTTGTCAGTGGCTTTTCCGCGCCTTCGCTTGTTCTCGAGCCAGGAAAACAGGCGTGATGTATGTGTTACAGGGAATAATAACAGCTTTGGAAGCAAACTTTTATAGCATTTATTTTGGAGTACTTACATGCACTGCCTGGTAATGCATATACACACCACAGTACTCACACTGTGCTCCTTTATCCGCAATGTTTCAGTTTTGCAATTTTTTATCTCGCGTTTTTAACACGAAAGTGTTTTATTCCGGGGTACACCAAGGTTTCACTGACGTCATATCTGTCACGGAAATGACGTCAGTACAACGAAGTAAGCGGCCTGTAAGGGCTGCACCCCTGCACACAGGGTCTTCTTGTGGGAAAGCAACCTTTAGTACTAAAGAGTACGATATACTTAGGGTTGTTCGTTTTCGGGTTTTATATTTTAACACGAGAGTATGCTTATAACGGGGTACACCAAGATTTCACTGAGGTAATATCTTTCACGGAAATAACGCCAGTAAACCTTTGCCGAAGCGACCCACCAGCAGGACGTCGCTCGTCGAGCACACCCACAAGACAGTCGCCGACCCGCAAATCATGGTCAGGTGAAGATTTCATTGCACATTTCACTTTCACGTTTTATTTATTCCTATGACAGAGGAATCAACCAGTTTCTTTACAGGAAAACTGTAAAGAAAACTGAAGATTTCATCGCCGGTTGCAAAAAAAAAATTGCGCCGACAAAAATCACCTGGGCAAAAGCTCGTACACTTATCAGGCATACAGCATGCAGCTAAGTATTCGTTCCAATAAAGAAAACCACAAAACAAGCATGAAAACCGCATAACGGGTTATATGGCGCCTGTAAACAACGCGACGCACGCAGCATGCGTGTCCTGGTAAAGATTACGTTTGCGTAAGGAACTCCGGAAAGGTTTGTGGTTTTATATTGTGCTTTATGCCGGAATACGCCCAGATTTCAGTGACGTCATATCCGTCACGGAAATGACGCCAGTACACCTTTGCCGAAGTGACCCGACACCCGGACATCGCTCGCCAAGCACACCCACTAGACAGCCGCCGACCCGCAAATCATGTTCAGCTGCAGATTTCACTGCACATTTCGCTTTCGTGTTTTACTGATTCCTATGACAGAGGAATCAACCGCATTTATTTCCGCTTTTATCTTTACGACAGCAACTACGTACTCGCAGAAAGCTCTCCCCCTTGTCTCTTTGGCCAAATTATTTGATTAATTCCGTTTCCTTTGATATTTATTCTGCCTTCATCCCGTGTAAAATGTACCGCAATAATCCACGTCAAGAGAAACGAAGAAAGAACGCATTTCTCGGTACCTCTACAACATTGATGTTGACAGTATATCGGACAAAAAGGACGTTGTGTCGTTGTACTCTCAAACCATGCTCTTATTCAGCTCCGCCTCAATGCAGTCGACTGACCAACCTATGCAGTCGGCAACGAAACTCCAGTGAATGACGATGTCGAGCATACGATTTGAATAAAATAAACTTGTATACGCTCCGGCATTACGCAATGGAAGCAGGCCTCTCCGCTTTGCACAGCTCAGCTGCGCAGATCGAATATCAGAGCCAAATTGTACACCCGTTGGTTTCATTCGCCGAGTCAGCTTTCTTGTCGGCATGGATTGGTCAACTAGTGCACCGCGGTGAAGCTGAACAACAGGATTACCTTATAGTGCCCACCGTATTGTATATCAACATCGTGCTGTCCGAAAAGCTTTCCAACAAAAGACACACCTGGTTGCCTTTACGAGACACAGGAAATAAGCTACCTGTGCCATCGACCGACAGTGTTTTATGCCTACGTATTTAGAAACAGACAAACAGCCTCTGCCGCTCAATTTGTCTCTGCTACAATTTGCATAAAGACAGAGACGCGGAGACAATTGGGTCGAATATGCAATAAGTGACGACTCCAGTAGATTCATCGGGACCAATATGGACGCTGATTATATACTGGTTTTGTAAGCAGTTCCGCAGATAAACGGTGATTTCGAACTATGTCTGGGAGACATACCGCAGTGCTAGACGCGATATGCAAAACCGCAGCGTTCCCCTGTTAGCACGATCAGAAAGAGATGTCCCGAGCTATTTTAGTTAGTTAGTTTTAAATATCCCGGTCGCTTGCATTACCACGACGGCGGTCAATTAATATAGAAGATATTTCTGCCTCGACAGGTATTGTAATGTGCCGAGAGTACGGCTATTAGTCTTGTCTGCACCAGTTATGCTGGAGCGAGTAGCCGGACGCCACTCTGTATGCAGCAGAGACTGCGAAATTGATGGCGGCGGATGTGAAAAGGCAGAGCTAGTGCTTTCATTATGTCGGGCAACGATTCGCGGGCCAGTGCTACCTTCTTGCCCAGCGCTGGACAAGTGAGCCTGGAGAGGATGAAAAGGGAGGGCAGGAGACGTGAACCTCTGGTGTTGCTGTCGCTTAATAAACGATACGACGCCGCTGACCTTTCCCTGACAAAGTCGCGGAGTGCGCCAAAAATTCGGGGAAGCTTGCACTCTGCTGCAAGACTTGAATGGCGAAGCTGTTTTAGGGCATCATCGACAGACTCTTTTTTTTTTTAATTCGAAAGTTTGCCCTGCGGCATAATAAAATTCCCCGCATTTCCCCGAGGGGAAGAATGTGAAAGTGCGAATGCACGAGTTGAATTTGCGCGGTTCGGTAATGTTCGCGAAAGAGAGATCACACACACACACACACACAACTACAAAGAAAGAAAGATGCATTTATTCACAGACACCTATTTGTGTTGTCGTTGTACTTGATTGCTAGAGCGGATCTCAGCTTTGAAATTTCGTGTCAGTACTGCTTTAAGCGGGTGCATTAGCCCTTCTCACGCCCGATTCTTGGCCAATCCCCCACGTGGGTATGTGCCATGTCAGCGGCCAGGCAGCGCGCGCCCATCTCCCCCCGTTGCCAAGGAAGACGAGGAGATTCCTGGCCAATCCCCCACGTGGGTATGTGCCATGTCAGCGGCCAGGCTGCGCGCGCCCATCTCCACGTGCGCGGACATCGCCGGTGGACGCAGGTTCAGGGTCGCTTAAGAAGTGCATTGCACTTAAAATGTAGGCGCTTACAGAAACACGAACAAGTTAGTTTCGTGTATAAAGTTCAGGAGTTGTCGGTGACACGGTCCATGCACTCAGCGTTGCAGGTCAGGAGGGCGGCCAGAGTGGAGACCGGTCGCACGAAGGTGCCGCAGGCGAACTTGATGCAATCCCGGGCACGCCCAAAAGTTCAGTTTTACCATATGCGGTGCCGTGGTTGACGTTGGCGGCCTGGCATTTCAACGAACTTATGTTGAGCAACGCGACAGTGAGCTCGTCGCTTTGATCGACGTTTTCGGACGCCACTCTGCAAGCGCGCGACTTATCGTCCCTAGCGCATGCGTGGCACGCCGAGCCTCTCGAAGCACAGCGGCCTCTTACTCCTCGGCGGTCCGAACTATCCGCATAGGCCGGGCCATGTGGCGTGAATGATTGCCTACAGCAGGTTCGACTTCACGGTACAGGGATCATAAGAACGACGACACGAGGATGAACGAACGAAGGGCGCACGTTATGACGTGTCTTTCTCGTTCCAAGCAAGCGTTGAACGCGAACGCTGGAGTCTTCTTTTTTTTTTTTTTTGCAAATATTGGCCAATCTCCCTAAGTGGGTATGCTTAGCTTGACGAACATGCGCTCGAGGCATGCGAGCGGACACCATACACAACTGCGGACCCCACACACAAATGATTTGCTCAATAGCTTCGCTGTTAACCTACTCAGAATTAACCGTCCAAGCAAAAACGCAGGCGATCAAGCGGCTGGTTGAGGCCACGCTCACCACCGAACCAAGGAAATGTTTTGTGTGTATCGCTGCTGAAACTGACTTCCTATAGTGCCAGTGAAAGGACCGATCGCTCCTAGAGAAAGAACTTAGCGTAGCTAGTTCACTATACTCGGTGACAACTTAAGAACGGCACCGGAAGTTGCCGCTGTGCCTTATCACCGTAGCCGGATGTTTCTCCGCGCGGCGCAAGTAGGGCGTTACTGGGAATATTTTGAACATGGCGTGAGCCGTTCCCGTGATTTTTCGGACTTAATATGCTTATAAACGACTCCAGTGACGACAAACAAGCTGCGTGAGACAAGGCAGACGATATCACGCATTCATAGCAAACCCTTTTCAAAACGCGCGCGCACTGACGTCACGGGTCCGGCGCTTTGTCGGAGTGATACACTATATGAGGTGGTGCCGTTCTTGAGTTGTAACCGAGTATACTATAAGATACAGGCAATTACCTCGGGTAACATGTCGGAGCAAAACTAGTTCAGTACAGTACAATGCAGTGCAATCCGGTGCACAACGGTGCTCTACAGTGAATTAGAGTACAATATAGTGCAGTAGAGTAGAGTACAACACAACACAACCCCAGCACAGTCCGGTACATACGGTACAGTGCAGAAGAGCAGAGCACGGAATAGCCGAGTACAGCACAGCACAAAATGGGGCAGTGCCGTTTAAGTGACTTATTGTTTTTGAAATTGAGTGCGAAATAGTGGCGTTGCTTGGAAATCATGTACAGTCATGGGCAAATAAAATGCGAACACAAAGATGTGAACCAGAACACGCAAAATTGGAAAATACCGTTCACTGAGATCCAACAATGGCGTGCTATTGGTATATTTGGACAACCAGATTCCCCAACTTTTTTTTTTGTAACTAAGCCGCGCGCCATTTTGATTCATGGGAAGAAATCGGGCTATTTGTGCATTTTGGTTCATATTTTAATGTTCGCGTTTCAATTGCCCTTGACGTCTTTTGGGCTGAATGCCGCTAAGATTTACGTAAAAGGTGATCAAAATTAAGTCTACAGGTCCTTTTTTTTTTTAATAAGGCGCTTATATTTACGTGGAGACCACCTCTACAGTGAGGTTATGCCCCCAGGGGGACACAAAACTAGGTGATGACTATTGATGTCGGTGTCTTAATTAACTGTTCAGGGGCTCCAATAATTAGGCATGTTTGTATTGAAAAGTTGGACGCGATCGCGTTTCTACGCAGTTTGATTTGGCACAATTCTTCTCGCGCATCCGTACTCCGAGATATCGAACTCCAAAGTTCAACTGCCGTTCGCATGATTACGCATGCTACACAGCGAAGACAAGCGCGAAGCTCCTCCCTTTTGTGACATGCCTGCTGTGTGCGGTGTTTATTTTGACAATGGGGTGGAGGCATAGGAAAACTGATAACTGGCACCCTTTCATTCTTGGCTGGCGTTATCGCAATCTGCAATACTCGGAACCGCTATCGAAACACAGAACAAAAATTCCCCCGCATTTCCCCGAGGGGGAGAATGCGAAAGTGCGAATGCACGGTTGTCGGCCCGCTTGCGGCGCTTGCGCTCGGCCCCCGCAGCCCACCGCCTCGCCGCCTTCTCTTCCATCTCTTCCATCGGGTTTGTAGTATCACGTGTACACCACGCAGTTATCAAGCCGCTATAACGCCGCTGAGTCCCCAACGCACGCCGCTGACGACGTAGTTTGAATGCGTTAAAGATATAAAGCGCGTTACTAACACTGATGTCAGCGTCGCGTCCGTGGCTTAGTCGGTAAAGCGTCGCGCTGCGGCCGCAAAGTCCTCGGATCGAAACCTGGCGCCGGATGCTGTTTTTTTATATATAGAGAGAGGAGGACTGCGGACGCCGCCGCCGCCGCCGGCGGTGGATGGTTTGGGGTGGCTTATAAAGTGCATTCGCACTTAAAAGCTAGGGGCTTCGCGTCAATCTTCGCTGCCTAGCATGCGTAATCATGCGAACAGCAATTAAACTACGCAGTTCGATATCTGGGAGTACGAATGCGCTAGAAGAAGTGTCCCAAATGAAACTGCGTAGAAACGCGTTGCGTTTAACTTTTCAATACATAGATGCCTGCTTACTGCAGCCACTAAAACGTTAATTATTCAATTTAGTTAATTAAGCCCCCAATATCAATAATTACCCCCTACTTATGTATCCCCCTGGACGCGTAACCTCACTGTAGAGGCGGTCTTAACGTAAATCTAAGCGCCTAATTTTAAAAAAAAATGTCGACTTAATTTTGATAACCCTGTATACTGGAAGCAAGCATTGAGCTGTTTCAGCGCAGTCATTGACCTTTAAGGACTCGCGCTCGTTAATTTCATTAGAGCCACCACCCCTCTATGGATTTTCGTGCGCTAAGCGGCAAAGGGTGCGCAGCTGAGCCACTCAACGAAAACCCACGTAAACACTTCTTTCGCCCTCGCATCCGATTAGTACTGACAAAAATTACCGCCATCGAACCTGGTCTCTCTGAGCATCATGTTTTTTCTATCTTCCCCGATCGCAGACGGCTTCTCCCGAACGGTGCGGCATCTGACAGTTCTCGAGGGCGAGCAGACGTCGCTTCCCTGTCCAATCAAGATGGCGCAGCGGGAAGCCATGGCCGCCGTCTGGTTCCACGTTCCCGTCGGAGGGACCCTTGACAACGATGGGTCCCCCGAACAGCGCAACAGAAGTCGGGCAGCGTCAAAGGTGTACGCCCTAACAGCCCCCTCCCCGACGTCTGCCGCGGTGGGGTTGCCTGGTAGTCTTGTGGATGGAAGCCACTGGAAGCAACCGTCCTGGACGGGCAGGGCCTTCTTCTCGCTCCTCAGCGACCCGCCTGCTCTTCTCCTCAACAGGCTTGAGCGAGCGGACGGCGGAAGTTACTTCTGTGATGTCACGTACCGCGGCGAGAACGTCACTTCCGGAACAATCATCACTGAGGCACGCATTGAACTCTTCGTCGCCGGTGAGTGCTGTTGTAAAAAAAAAGCAATACCGTTCCACTCTGTGAGGGTGGATGGCCAGCAGAGCTGTGCAAAGCATAACGTCGCCGGACAAAGAGACACGCATTGGCTATTTCCACTTTTATAAGGAGTTAATTTTTTTTTTGCTTTTTTTTATACGTAGACGTGGCTATACGCCGTCTACGTACGACACAATGGCAGTAAGCAGAGAACGTACGTTGCAGTTGTGAGGTGCGCGCGCCACGACACACAAGTGGTGAGGGGAGTGCGCGCAGTAGCTATCGTTTGCTGTATCGACGCTTCGAGGTTTTCTGTTCTACGCGCTCGGTCTACGTATGCATCGATCTCCTGGAAACTACCGTATCGCACTTCCGCTGTAAAAGCTTAGTCATGCATACACAAGCATTGATTATGGTTTAATAGTGTTACCGGCTGCAGCTAAAACCAAAACGCACACCAATAAAATGCGTTAAATAGGTTTTTCGGGGAGTGAGGTTTATATGAAAATAAAAAGCCGCAATATGAAAACGCTGCACACTGTGAGCCTTCCCAGCCAGCGGCGTACTGCGAAGGGCCTGGGCTTAGAACACACCGGCTGAGAGTCCGAGAAACCCGAAGAAACGTTAGCCGGACAATATCTGGCTCACTCAGCGCGCGGCCCCCCCCCCCCCTCCCCCCCCCCCGCATCTTCGGGAGAACCCAAATTGCTTCCGCAATTTTCGTATGTCCCGAAAAGATGCCGGTTGTCTTCAAGTAAGCAGTGTGTCCCTAAAGACTTGTATTTCACGGCCGTACCTTACCTCCCCTGTTGTCCGGTCGCAACCCTGCACACGACGGCAGAAACTACTTTAGCGGATGCCTGTTCAATGAGTTGGTGCACGAATGCATCGGGAAGGTTCTTCAGCCAATCCGCTACTCCGTGATACAACCATGCGAAAAGCCAACTCATACAATCTTTGAGAATTAGTGCGCACACAATTCAGATGAAGCAGCGAAGGCAGCCACTCCGCTTCTGTCGGTTTATTGGTAGGTTTAAAGAGCAAAACTGCATGCTGAGTTGAGAACAGAAGTCTAGAACTCGAGGGATGACCTCTAGAAGATACGCGTCTGTTAAATTCAGATAATACGCTCGAGCTAAGATTTTTCGGTGGACAAAGGTGGAGAAATAAAAAAAAATGACCCAGTCAAGGAACGAACAAAACGGGGCGTTGCGTTTGGATGAATGAGGTGCATCAGGCGGAACATCCTGTGTATCGAAAGGAAAAGCTTCAGGTAGCCTTACGATGAGAAAAACAAGATGCAATAAAACGTGCGGGCGCAAGGTAGCTCTACTAAGCCGCTCGCTCCGAAGGATACAAAGATCAAAGGGACGACCGAGTGGGCCTGAAGGAAGCAGATCATATTTCGAGAAAAAATATAGAGGCTGAATCCTGCTTTTTGCAAGGGAGAAATGATAATAACACGGGGGAAACTTTTGCCCACAAACACACGAGGCTGCTCTAATGCCGTATGTCTATGCAATCTAAAGCCCGAAAAAAACATGATAGAAAAGGATTGGCACAGGGGTTCGCTCTGAGAAAACACCGGGATCCAAATCATCGGAACTCGGAAGTAGAATTGGAGGTTATCCAAACAAAGTGGCACAAAAAGTTTCCTCGTTTTGTTCAGTAGGGCTGCGGATTATTTGTTTACAAGGCAGGGAACCCTTCCATGGCGGTGCATGTAACGTTAGTGTGTTCGCAAAAAAGGAATCGAAGCTTCTTGTTATTCTATGAAGCGTGTAAATAAGACGCCAACTTCGAACTAGACCAAACTAGATTTAAAAGTGGAGGAATGCTAAAGCAAGCGTCTTGAAGAGGCATCGCGAGATAAGAAACAAGGAACCGAGGAAGAAAACCAACAGGACAGCGCTGTCGGTTTCCTGTCTTGCGTATTCGTCTCTTGCGCTCGCGTACACTCGCGCAAATGTCCACTCTTTGAATAAAACGAACAGCATACGCCTGCATGGTGGACACTATAGAATAATGTTAACTTTTCAACTCTTCGACTGATTATGTTGAAATTTAGGACTGTGTTGATTTCGTTGCTCCCATTACCTGTATGAAATTGATGTGCTGCAGTTCAAATGGGACTTACCTTGGTAGCTTTCAAATTTGAAACCGAGCCTGATAGGTTACACAAAGACGTTTCTTTGTAGTTCTTTTTCGAATAAGCTGGATACTAGAGGGTGGTTGTGCTGTCTAGGTCTTCTTTCTTGTCGCGTCCTACTGCTCTCTCTTTTCGTATAAACTTTCAGACAACTCGGCTGGCAAAGCATTCTGTAAGTACAGCCCAATGACACGTTGTATAGTGCCAGAAAAAGTACCGTAAGCTGTCACTGAGAACGTCTAGATCGAGTGCTCGGATGGAGGTATTCAGTGTCATTATTCATGAGAAACGGAACGAGGTGCCTCTTTAAACACGTGCTTTAGGGCCCTCTAATCACCTTGTATTTACGCCACAGGTCTCGTGTGGCCCTCCACGAACTAGTCTCTAATTTGTGCCCACGCTGCAAACAGCGAACGTTTGTCTTTAAGTGACTGAAACTGCACATTCAAGCTCAGCAGTGCACCCCTCGAACGTTAAGTGCAGCGTCATTATAAATGGGACGTCATTCCACGAGGATAAGCTCGGTGGGATTTGATGAGTGCCGTGAGATTGCGGACGCTAATGCATGGCGGGACCACGCAGACGTCGGTTTTGATTTTAGTAGGTAATCATTACTTTTGTCATGTTAACACCATTCTGGCTACCCATGAGTTGTTACTAGAGTTGTTACACGGATGAAGCTTATGAGCAAACCGCTAACGGGTGCCGTGATTTGCTCACTGCTGGGCCACCCTCATCGCCGACCTGTCACACCTTGATTTAAGTGATTACAAAGTCGCCGTGCGTGCTTTCAACTGAGATTCACCACTCGAACAAGGGGTCACTAACCCAGAAGTCAAACGTAAAGAGCTGTCATTTTTTGCTCGGCACGAGAAAGCGGATCTTTTATTCCTGCCTCCCTAACAGATCTTTCTCATCAACTGTGACTGCGTATTTTTGTTTTGTTAGATTTCCATTTCATGCTTTGTTGTCACGCAAAGCTTAGGCCAGCGCCGAGGGTAGTCTGGGGCAGAGGGACCCCCTACTGGGATTTTGACGGCAATAATGGGTGACGACGTTGCATGGGATGAACTCTTTTTTTTTAAAATCGCGATAGTATGCCCTTTGGCATAAGGTCCTACAGGTACAAGTTCACACCCGTTTCCCGGAGGAAGTCCAGAAGACAGCGGTGGTGGGGCCCCCACAGCCATCGTTTGGTGATGACGAGGATAAGAGAAGGCAATTTATTTTTTACTCACTCGTGCACGGTTTTCCTTTATGTTGCCACCCGCCACAAAACCCCGCCCAAAGTTCTGAACGTAAAAATAAAATTTCACGGGTTTGATGCCCGTGTCGTCGAGTTGCATCACGACTGTAACAGTGAATTTTTTGCATCTTAATGTTAGTCCGTCAACGTCGGTGAGGTCGTCGAGGGCCTAAATCATTCGACGTTCATTTTCGATGGCATTAAAGTTCAGCATAACGCGGTCCCGAAAGATGATCTCAAATAAGTTGCCAAAAGGGTGACAATCTAAATAAAAAGGAAGGCCCCGTGAGCGGCACGCAAATTACCGCCATAAAATGTTCTCTGACCATCCAAAGACCTCATCAGGGCTGCCATAAGCACAGCGACACGGTGGTAATTTGCCAGAAATGACATTTCTGCAAGTATCTAGCGCGTGCTACTACGATGAGAATTCATTAGAACACATCTTTTTCTCGATCACGCTAAAAAAAAACTTTCTTCCGCAAAATTCCTAGGATAGATGTTCAGATGCTACAACATCTGCGGCGAAAATGTTACAAGAGCTACAGACTGCAACGGCTTCACCCTGACGCAGACCGCACCAAATTTATTGCTGTAGTCGCCGATAGTCATTAAAAATCTCCCCGAAATCTGCAATGCGTAATTGGGAGGGCTTCATATGGACTTCATTTACGGTCAAGATGAGTTCATTTTCATTTTTTTCAAACTGAGATTCATTGTAACCTTCGCATTTTGTCCCCTGTCATCCATTCAAATTGATTACTGCATTTGTGCTTTGGGTTGTACCTACAGAACACATTTACTGTTCCTGTTTATTGGCCATTCGAATGGTGTCGAAACGCAGTGGGTAGAAAACGTTCTATACCATTTCCAACATTAAATATATTTAGTGACCGTGGACTTGCAAACTGTTAATTGTTCAAATATGTACAAAATTAATGACAACAAATGACTCATAACCGCGGCGTGTTTAAAATGTTCTTTTCAAAATTTTTTCAATGTGATCATACAAAAAATTGCGGCTGAAATGGACACTAAGTGTAACAAGCAGACATTACAACTTTTTAGAGAAAAGCTGTGGAACCGTCTGGACACTAATATGAAGCTTCCTTTGAATATGTCGCCCTGTTATTGTTTGAGTTTCAGTTTATTAGGTAAAAAATAAATTACATGATGTTACTATACAGACATGGACTTAATAAATGCTCAGAAACTTCACGTACACCTGTGCTAGTTTATCAGCAGTAAGAAACAAAAACTAAAATATTTGTATCATGCAATAAAATCTCGATCAGTAATAGCGGAATTATTAGTAATCAAATAA
Organism: Haemaphysalis longicornis; assembly: GCF_048455015.1. Lineage (NCBI taxonomy): Eukaryota > Metazoa > Arthropoda > Arachnida > Ixodida > Ixodidae > Haemaphysalis > Haemaphysalis longicornis. Next base: position 131,425,921 of record NW_027526204.1, on the reverse strand, counting down.
ACCATTAAAAAGAAATAATAGCCAAATGCATAGTACGATCGAATAATCTGCGAAGTAACCAATGTTTCGTTTTCTTCGCGCGGTGCAGTGCAGAGATCTAAACTCCCAGAAAACAGCAAAGCTTTGAAAAGTGGTCTCCGCAATTTCCGGAGGTTTTCCTCCGCCACTGCTCTTATTAAAGCCTCCCATCCAATTAGGCAGCTCATCAGCCAACATCACCCCATCTTCACGAAAGGTTCGAATTAGGGCTCTTTGATGTCAAGATTGTTGCGAATATACCGCGGCAGCGTCTGACCTAGCTCTATACAAAATACATACCAGGCCAAACAGAGTGTATGGTAAGAAAATAGACATAACCTTGTCAAGTGTTCCTACGCAAAGGCGCTCAGCGGGTACTCGTCGAGGCTAAACAAGGACACTCCAAGCCCGCTGAGTTGGCTAGATGACTGAGGCCTATCGCTGAAGAATGTTGAGCTTGCCGATTCTGCTCTCTTCCGCCGGTTTTCTAATGAAATTTAAAATAAATAGGATATTGCGACCGCAGAACATTTCGGTGCACGTTAAAAAGCAGCCCCTACCCACCACACTGGTGTAATGGTTAAGGTCGGATATGGTTTTACATGACGTATCAAGCTTACTTCCTTGCACGGGTCTGTTATTTCTGAGGAAAACGAAACTTGAAAAATTCGTTCCCGAGATTTCGGCTGGTGCTAAAGATATTGATAGGCTTTAATGAGAAAGAGGCAAGAAGCCCTGGCGGGGAAAAGGGAATAAGGGGTGGGGGTGGGGAGAGGGCTTACATATTATCGAAAGGTGATAGTATTCAGTTCTTGTGTAGTGCTCTTGAGTAAAAAAAAACACATTGAAGGGCAGTACAGTGAATCGGCAGAAACTGGGCAACAAGTTGCAGATCTTCCAGAGGGTGCACTGAACAAGGGACCGGCGTTCACGTAGACTATTGGGTTTGTAAGAGAAAAAAAGCACACTGAAGGGCACTACTGTGAATGTGCACAAACTGGACAAAAGTTCTTCCAAAGGGCACATTGAAGAAGGGATCGTCGTTCACGTATCAGACAACCTTATAGAGACCACTGTGTAGTGAAAACCGCACAATTCCTTCAAGTAGGGTAGTGTCACTCCGAACTCTTAGTAAGTGTTCTTGCACATCCCTTGGGAGGGCATGGGAGGCGAGAAGCGAACAAAGTGAGGGCATATTCATATTAAATGAAAAAGGTTAGAGTCAGTGTGTGATTCACAAAATGGACATTTTGAGGGAGAGTCCCTATGTGGATGAGTCCATCTACGGATGATATCCGGAGTATAGGCAGAGTTCGCGTAGACCTTATTAGCAAAGATTTCTCCTTGCCTATTCGGGCAATTGAGAGTAGAAATGAATCCTGGTGGTGATGCATCAAACAGCCGTTTCGTACTCATCACCTTGTACTGTCGGTATTGCTGGGGCCAAATTAATAGGAAGGGATGCATCCGGTTGTGGAGGAGCAGGGTCGTTATGTGGTGGGACCGAAGAGGTAGCCATGGGAGGGTTGAAGATACACCCCCGGGCAGCATTGTGTGCCATATGGTTACCTGTGGTCCCTAAGGTGTGAGCCGGGGTCCAGACCATGCGGATTTGAACATTTTCGCAGCGTAACTCTTGAACAGTTCGAAGTATTGTAGTGGCCGTTGAATTTAATGAGAAGGGATGGTTTAGTTCCCGAAGTGCAACATGTGAGTCGGTAAAAATACGGTATTTTCGAGACGGCAGATAGAAACACAATTTTGTAGGTGTTGTAAAGCTCCGAGGATGCCGAAGAGTTCAGCTTCTTCAACAAGGCCGTAAACATTGGTAATTTGGCGTGATATCTCAGTGATCTTTAGTATTTCGTAGGCCACAAACACACCGCTTCAAAAATTGCGTAGACGTAGCGTCGTCGCATAACATCCGGATTACATGTTCACGCAAGGACAGCAGTTGCTAGTTTGCCTAGTAAGATCAGTACTTCAGAGTGTCGTTATGTTAATGCGACATAAATACTTTCCATTACGGACGACTTGTATTTTTGTTTTTGGTTTTGGTTTTACTTCAATCTGCATTCCTGTCCCTCATCTAGACAACCCCAGCTACTTCGTCTGACTGCCCGGGGCTTCTCAGTTGCACTCCCATTTTGCGATGGGTTCCGGCTGGCACTTTTAAGTGTTCATTTGCTCTACAGTCACGACCAAATGAAATGCGGACGCGCACCTATGAGCCGGAACCCACTAATAGCGCAATTTCTTTCCAGCCAAGCGAAATTGTGCTTCATTGCAGTAACATAGTTTATCAATGTGACTTTCTAAATATACCACAATCACGACGTTTTTCGATCTCGCCGAACGATATTCTTCGTTTTTGTGTGTTCATGCTCATATTTTTGTCTCCGATTTTCATTCGTCCTTGATTGTACGCCTTAGGTACACAGTTTTCCGAAAGGCACTGTTCAAACGCGTTTTCGTGTGATCATATGGTAGGCCATCGTCAACTTACTTATGTAGCTAACTACAGAAAGCGTGTAGTCCTGTAATGTAAAATTCTATTGATGAAGTTTAAACCCTCTACCTGCCTAGGGAACCTGCGTTGCGGCTTCACGTGGCGTGCGCGACAGGCTCTGTTTCCCTTTAAACGTCTTTTAGACGCCTGAAGAGAGCCAGAGCCTGTCGCAGACGCTACACGTGGTATACGAACGGATCAATAGGCAAGGGCTTCTCTAAGTAATGGCCCGCCGCCGCGTATAGTACGGAGCCGCTCAGGCCGCTCGGTGTTACTCGCTAACCTCTGACGCTGCTCCACAAAGGCGTCCTGTACTCGCACAGTTTGGCCGTCTCTTCGTTAAAGGAGGCATGAAGAGAAAATATAACTTGCTGTAGTTTGAAAGAACTAGGATTCCGTATCTCACTCAGCTCCATTACAGCCCCAAAAGATGTTTTAACAAAAAAAAGCAAAAAGTATTTAAAAACTTTCAAATTTTGCGCCGCAGTGACGTGTTATGAGCAAGAATGACGTCATACGGGCCAACAATAAAACGTAATTTTCAGTGCGTTAACTGCACGTTAGCATTCAAGTGATGCGGTCAAATGCAACTAGAGGCCCCATTACAGACGTCCAGTCATGTGTCGTCGTGACCGGTCAGTTAGGCGGCCGCCAATCGCACAAACAAGGTTCCGTGACGTCATAGAAAAGTTGCGGGAAATTGGCTAGGGTGTCGCGACTGCTTCTCACGTTTTCTTTAATATCTCCGTTATTTGTTCGAAGATTGCGATGATATTGGTATCATTGTTATCGGGACTAAGCAGTCTTTCTAATAAACCCAACTTGTATTTTGTCTTCATGGCTCTTTTAACGTATGGTACGTTCATTTCTGTACGGCAGCACGACCCTTACGCTTCTTGCCAGCGCAACGGCATCGTGTAGCGTAGGTTCCCACAAAAATCCATGTTTTGTGAAAATCGCGTTTCTAAACGGTCGTGTGTGGTAGATTTATGTTTATGAATTGGATTCTCTCAATCCCCTCTCCTTTCTTCCCTCCTCTTCCACCCCTCTTCGAACCCCCTCTCCCTCCTTTCCCCTCGGTCCCTTCAATCACTTTACCATCTTCTATACTGACGGTCAAATCAGCTCCATAATATCGAAGTCATGGAGAAAGCTTCTTATAAAAAAATCTGCAAAAATCCAGAGAATGCTCTACAAATGCGTACCATTCTATCCCGCCTGTCCTGAGTGTGAGTTTTTTCCAGTCAAGTTTTTTTTTTTTTTTTTTTTTTTTTTGGGGGGGGGGGGGGTTCTAGATCCTGTCCAACCAATTATCTCCCAACGATTATAGATTAAATTTTCGCGAAATCTTCCTTATTTTGGAAATGGAGGGCATTACACAGTCTGCCATTTTCCGTAATTATTTTAAGTCTTTCTTATTCTTTAGTTCTTCAAAATTTTGTTCGATCAATTATATCCAATTACGCTAGTATAACGATTACAGGGGAAACTTTCCCGAAATCTTTGTTATTTCGGAAATGCAGGGCGTTACGCGGTTCGCCATTTTCGGTAATTATTTGATATTTTTCTTTTTTTATTTAGCTTTTCAAAATTTCGTCCGATAAGTTATGTCCATTTGCGCTATTGTAACAATTACAGGTGAATCTTTCTCTAAATCTACATTATTCCGGAAATGCAATGCGGTGTATGTTTAGCGCAGATTATGCTCACTAAAAACTTGATTTCTCACCCAGATCGGGCTCCTCAATAAATACACTACACGTAAATCGCAAGCTAATATAAATAAATTGGCAAACGTCGGATAAAATGGTTTATCAGCCAAATATTTTCAGTCAATAAATTTAATGAACCAATGTTTTCAATCACTAATAGAATTAAGATCATCAGCCGGAACTTTAAAAAGAAAATACTTGCAGGTGCCATTGAAGACACCCAAATTTTTTTTCGGTAACATGCCCTGCAACGCTTCCTCCGTAATTCTTGACACTCCTTGTCACACTTGTGGCTTTTGTCCTTGTTCTCTTTCGCGGGGAAATGTCAAAGCCTGTGTAAAATGATCCCGACAAGTTTTAGTGTTTGTGCAATAACCGCGTGCTAAACAACTAAGAACAGATGAATAGTTAGGGAGCCCGCGCGGTGTCTTCGTTGCGAATACGCGCATTCATAGCTGAATGATACGCTATCTAAGACTGAGATCATTAACGCAAGAGTCACGGTGTTATGGGCGGGTGCGATTATTACGCGCCTGCTAAACTTTGCACGAGGACGCGGGTTCGATTCCCGGCCGCGGCGGCCGCTTTTCTGATGTAGGCGGAAAGCAAAAAATTAACGGCGTTCCACTCAATGTGAAAGCTGTCGGAAATGCAGAGCAGCGATTCGCCATAATGGGCTGCAGCGCCGTTATCCGCTCACTGCTGTCAGCCAATGCATATCAAATTTCCCGCCTTTATCAGTGCTCGCGCGCCCCCTGCCTGAGACTGTGCCTGCGGGAGTTCTGTTCTTTTTGTGCTTGCTTTAATTTCGTATGCTGAATCTGTCTTGCGTCATTTCGAACGCGCCATTCCTTTCTTGCGCGGCCGGTTTTTTCGCTTACTATAGTAAAAAACAACCCAAGGATCGCTCCTAACTAAATGAACGCGGGGCTGCCCGTTATATACCCAGATTTTGCCTAAACTTTACCTGCAATTTTCTTTGCGCTAAATAACGGGGAGATGTATGACAAGCGCCAGTGGTTAACGAGGTTGGAAAGGTTATGACTATTTAAACCGCATGGTTTTCGAAGCCTCGGCGTGACTCCCTGACGCCGGTACAGAAGCCTTCCTTTTGCGTTGGTCTACGCGCTTTATAGGGGTCAGGAGCAACATCCTGAGCGTTTCCCTAGTGCCGTATTGAGTTCAGTATAGTTTATGAACTCTTTCTTTGCACGCTGGTGGACTTTATGTGACTTAATTTGCAGTAGCTTGTTGCCCACGCCAAACATTTTCGCGCAGTGTGTAGAATGACCACGTTACATGAAAACTGATTGGATTATTTTCTGTACTTAGGGCAGCGCTGTTATCACTAGTCGCTGCGCCTTGACATGTGGGTTATAATAAATTATCTTTACCCCCCCCCCCCTTAAGTCCGTTATCTCGCTGCGCCGCCTCATTCCGGCAGTCACATCGACCATTAGCGAGCTAAGACGACAAGGCGAGCCCATGAAGTGCTCTGCACCCAAAACGCCCCTGCGTTCGAGGTTTCGGCGCACGTTAAAGATCCCCAGCTAGTTAAAATTAATCAAGAGCCCTCCACTACGGCGCGCTTCATCGCCTGTGAAGCGTCGGCGTGTTAAACCCCACAATCAATCAATCCACTTACTAAGCTTGGGTGCAAATGGTAAAACGTGAAGCGGATAACAGGAGAGACAACACAGGGTAACAATAAAACTTGCCAGCAGGACTTTCGTTTTCATAATTGTATGTAGATAGTCCGAGTTAAACGTACTTAAACACTTGGTTCAGAAGGCAAAAAACATTAACTGGAACGTTAATCAATCTGCAGAAAGGTAGTGTGATAAGCTTCCGCTGTTGGGAGCAATTTAACAAAAGAATTGTAAATTGCGCGCTTTGCATTTTTAAATACGCATTCTAGCCTGATCGTAATCCTCAGTTGGGCGCGTGGCGCTGAATTTAGCCAACTAAAACCCCGACAAAGGGGGCATTAAAAGTTAACCCAGAGCAGAACGAAGCTATCACTTACGTGTTACGAAACGGCTCCTTTGGGCCCGTCTGATATAGGTTTACGAACGCCTTTGAATTTGTCTGAGGGTAAGTTTCATAGAAAATTGGGAAAAAAGCACATTGAAGCACTAGTGCTTGTTTAATATGTGTTATCGGAGCAACGTAATTTCGCTTTAGTTGTTTAACTACCCTAATGCATGTTACAAAAATATGAATATTTTCAGTTAGGTAGCCTGTCACAACCACAGCCATGAACAGACAAAGCATTGTGCACCCACTGGCGCTGTAACTGCTGTAACCCCTAAACCTGGCATGAAACGCAGCCTAATTTTTTTTCTGCAACACTTTAGATAACCGCTTTCACTCTTTCCCTGGCATCCAGAAGCGCTGTAAAAGCTACAGTTATCGCCAGCACGGAGCGGCACTGCGTGATTTGCTCGTTGCAGCAGATTCCCCTTCCCTATCTGCTTTGCCTTTGTGACGATTTTTTTAAAGTGGATACCGTATGCGCTTATTGGTGCGACTGAAATGAAGCCGGTCAATTGCAGCAGCTACACCACTGTATTGCCGTAATTCTACCAGTCGAAAAACGCCAAGACTGGGAAGAGAGAAAAATTTTTTGAGCAAGTTTCTAAGTTGAGCATAGATGAGTGATTTCTGGCTGAGGTAGTTTGTGACCCCCCATTCTATGTACTGGATAAGTTTGTTGGGTACACTCTGGAGGCATTTAAGATTTAGAAAAAGGTTGAAAAAAGTGTTGCAGGCTCTCTGAAAGCTCAGCCAGGTGTGTTTTTATTCTTGTTTTTTCAATCAAGAAACACGCCACAGAATGCCCTCGGTACACCAAAGTAGGCGTCAGCTCAAAACAAAAAATCGCGTGACCTTCGAGATTGGATACAATGACACAAAATTCTATTGTTGTTTTCATAAAAATCCAAGGCGCAAGCCTCCCTGTCCTCTTCAATTTTTCAATGAAAACACAACCCGTTAGATCAGAGGTGTAGCAAGAAATATTTTTCGGGGAGGCATAATACGCCGCCGGTAAAAAATAAAATTAAAGAGAACCTGCACCAAAACAATATCCAGTCATTTTTTTCGGTTTAATAAACGAACTCTGCTTCATTTTCTTGTTTGTGTGTTTTAATATGCCGATGCGTTGTGACAATAGCATTGACGAAGATAATTATCTCCAATCCACTTTGTGAAGGGGGTTGGACAGCGATGCTGTAAACGACACCCGGAACGATTACCCATTGCGACGTCGATTGAATTTCCCATGCACGTGAACGGCCTGCGACTTGGCTTGCGCCCCTGCCTCGTGCACCTAAAAATAGTGTACCAGACACAAGTGAAATCGCCTGCTACAAGCAGATGTCACTATCAATCAATGTATGCTTGCTATTATTAACAACCGCCTTATCATCCATATCGTATTTGACTTCACAACAAGACTTCGCCAACGCTTTTCCGCTTCGAAATCACGTCACCCACTGTTTCGTATGCAGCTGACGCTGCCATTTCCGGAGTATCTTTGCAACCGTAATCTTTAGCGGTACACGCTTGATGCGTGTACCGCTTGATGCGTGTACCGCTGAGCGTGCTTCGCATTGTTCAGAGGCGCCTTATCATCCATCTTGCGGTTTTTCTGCTTGTTTTGGGGTTTTCTTTATTGAACCAAGTGCTGAGCTGCATGCTGTATGCCGGATAAACGTAGGAGTTTTTGCCTCCGCGTTTTTTTTTTCAAAGCGGTTTTTGCCCACGGAGCTGAAGCCATTGGGGGCCCGGAATACAGTCTTGCTGTAAAAAAACTGTGGTTGATTCTTCTGTCATAGGAATCAGTGAATACAGCTGAGCATGATTCGGCGGCTGTCGGCGGCTATCTTGTGGGTATGCTTGGCAAGCGAAGTCCTGCTGGCGGGTCGCTTCGGCAAAGGTTTACTGGCGTCATTTTCGGGACGTATATGACGTCAAGGAAATCTTGGGGTTTTGCAGCATAAAACACTTTCGTGTTAAAATATCAAAACCGGAAACGAACAACCAGAAGTATAACGTACTCTTTGTACTAAAGGTTGCTTTTCCGCAACAGTACCCTGTGTTCAGGGGTGCACCCTTGCAGGCAGCTTGCTTTGTTGAACTGGCGTCACTTCCGGGACGGATATGACGTCAGCGAAATCTTCGTGTATCCGAGAATAAAACACTGTCGTGTTAAAAAAGCCGGAAAGAATGGGGGCGGGGGGGGGGGGGGTGCATGCAGCACTCTGAAAATTTCGGGGAATGTTCAGACATCGAAACCCTGTCCCTGGCTACGCCACTGCCCCAGATAACCTCGTCTGAACCGCTCGATCCAATGCCTGTGCAGTGTAACGCGGATGGGTACAAAATGCATGATTCGAGTGGGGTCACACAGGAGTAGCTTGTTTAAACTGACAACAAAGATAAGCATCGATTCGACATCGATCTCCGAAACATCCGGCTATACCTACGCATCCACGTGTGTTTGCTTTCGTTCAGTTCTTTCTATAGCCGAGCACACTGTTTGCGGGGACACAGGGGTCGCCACTGGCGATGAACATGCATTTCGAAGCGCGCACTTTGCGGGGGCACCGCCTGTTGATTCGCCCTGTTACCGACTCGACTAGAGCAGTAAGGGAGTCTGAATCAACAAAGGGGGTACGAAGGGAACATCGACATGCGGTTACATAGAAACGTGACAAGGTTCTGTGATCGATAACGTGATGTGCTCTCCTGTCATTATATGGCTGCGCCATCTCTTCCGCTTATGTAAAGCGAGATATAATGGACTGGATACGAGGGCAGGACGAAAGAGGAAACAGGCAAAGTGAAGCTGAAACTGGGCCGAAAAAGTGTGGGCGGGCGTGCACTCACTGATGCTCTCACAAATAAAAGGAATCTTGGGATCGCCATGCATTTTGGCGTTCTCCGATAATGAATGGCTGCCTACCATTGTCACTGAAGAGGAAGGTATATAATGTCTGCACCTTACCGGTACTCACCTACTTGGAAGCTCACTAAAAGGGTTGAACTTAATTTGAGGACGACTCAGTGAGCAGGAACGGAAGATGGTAGGTGTAACGTTGAGGGACAAGAAGACCGCGGAGTGAGTCAGGGAAAAAACACGTGTTAAGGGCATATTTGTAGAAATAAAAAGAAATTGGCATAACATGGGAAGGCAAGATAACCGTTGGTCACTAAGGGTATCAGAGTGGATCCCTAAAGAAGGCAAGCTTCGCAGGGGGGGAGGGGGTGGAAAATTAAGTGGGCATATGAGATGAGACGTTTGCGGGCATAAATTGGTCACAGTTAGAACAGGCCCGAGGTAATTGTATATCTATGAGAGCGGCCTTTGATGATGATGGTAATGGTGATGATGGTGTTGGTGGTGGTGGTGGTGGGGTGACAATTTGGCTGCATTTACATTGCAACGGCATGACTCTTTACTTCGAGCTCAACGAAGTCTTTATCAAAGGGACACCAGGAACCTTTAGGTAGCCTTCATTTCGGCAGTGGAGAATTTCATGCCAAGAAATTTTAAATGCTCCACTTTTTTGTGGTTTCTTATTTTCGGCGTATCTGACTACATATCATTCTGTAGTCAAGGGTGGGCTCTCAGGCTTTTATTCTTGGATACAGCCTGTATAATCTATCATCATCAGCGTTGCATCAACGACATCACCATCATCGACGCTTGTCGTCATTGCACGATCGGCGTGCGGTGGCGCTACGTCTTCTTTTAAGTCGCCATTAAACATTCCGACCACTCGGTCGCTCTCTCCCTTGTCTGAAGGCCTCTCTCGTCCTCAGTGGTTAAAGAATCCCACAATATGGTGCCGAAACCCGGGATAGTAGGTGAACAGATGCGGTTGTCACGTGACCGTTCAGTCGATTTAGAACATCAGGATTGCACATCGACGAAACGTGTCGTCTTGAACAGTGTCCGCAAACGACTGTGTTCTTGCACTGTCTCAAGACATGTCCTGGAGTTAGACATCGGAAACAACGGCCAGATATTGTTAGTACGGCTCTCTTTTAGTCAATGCTGATTTCCTTCGATGAGCGAGAAGCTGCATCGTGTGGAGCCGAACAGAACAAACATTTCTTCACGTTATTAGTTCCTCCATGTAGAGCAGCCGCGGATGGTAAGTGATGGGCGTTTGATGTGCGACGAAAATCATGCTATTTCGCGGCTGTCGGGGGGTCCGATCCCTTTGACAATGCAGGCATTACTACTACGAGACATTCGAGCCCTTGGCCGAAAAAGGTCATTAGGTCTTCAAACTTCTTTTCGTGCTTGTCAGCTGGCTGCGACGAAGGTTCTGTGGTACCCGAATCGGCCGCATCCCGTTTTATCTTCGTTCGCTGGTGATAACGCAGAACGATATCTCGAGGCAGCGACTGAAGCACGATGTCGTGGAGGATGGAGCAGTACGTCAGGGGATGCGTCCCCAGCGCTTTCATGCATCTACAGTGCACCTGTAATGGCAATGTCTCGGCTGATGCAGCTGCCCGGACAGGCTAGGCTGCTTCGTCAGTTCGCGCGGAGGACCTCCATTACTCAATGGAATACACCGGACGTTGTGCACCCGCGCCTCCACAACCAGGACCCTCTACTCCAGCGTCGTCTTCCGTGTGGGCTGACTCGATCACAGTCTACTTTACTTTGTAGGCTGTGGTTGGGAGTGGCCTTCACGAAAGCCTACTCCTTCCTCATCGGGATGGCCAGTAGTGCTCACTGCGACGCCTGCGAGGTTGAAGAGACAATCGACCATGTGCTTTGTTGTTGCCCCGAGTATTAATCGAAAAGACGCGTTTTGGCAGCCGAGCTCAGAAGATTGGACAATCAACAGTTCAAGCTAGAGACTATTCTAGGACAAAGATCCCTACAATCGACTTCGCAGAAGGCAACAAAAGCCCTTCTGCGTTTTATGAAGGACACAGGTTTAGCTGAGAGGCTCTAGTGCCCACGAAGGGACTAAAGTGTGTGCGCGACCCCGCTCCTATCCCCCCTTTTTCGCCTGCCATCTCTTTTATCCCCTGAACACCCCTTCCCCAGTGCCGAGTAGCAATCCGGGCTCTAAGCCTGGATAACCTCTCGGCCTTTCCTTTCGCTTTTCTCCTCCTCCTTGCGTAACTCTGCGACGTCTGACGATGACGGGACAGGTTTCAGGTTAATCAAAGCGTGCAAGTGATCTTGTACGATGACTTCACTTTCTCCAAATAACTTTTTAAGAGTTTCTACAGCGTCAGCGTAGCAGGCATCCGTGATCGTTAATCCATATATAGCAGAAGCCGCCGTTCCTGTTAGTAGGTTCGTCAGGTAGTGGAATTTGTCTGTGTCCTTAAACTCAGTATTCAAATGAATAGAGCTCTCAAAGTGGCTCCGATGGCCGTCAAACTTCGTTAGCTCTATTTTCGGTAATTTCGTCCGTATAGGTACACTCTCAGTAGTGTTGGCTCTAGTCGATGAATTTGAAGGTAAGACTCACCGGTCAGGTGGTTTTGGGAGCGGTAACGAAGCTCTGCCATGATCTTGACGACGCTCGACGCTGCCGCTGAACATTGTCATGTCGGAGGTTCTTCCGCGTCAAGTTCCTGTGGGAATTCACGGTAGATGTCCTCATCCAGCTTTTATATCATCTTGAACATGAATTCGATTCTTTCGAGAGAAATAGCAAAACCCATCGGTGTGGTCAAGCGTCCATCACGTAGGTCGTCTTCGATTTCCTTTAAGACGCCTTTGAGCTTGGCTCGCATAGTGGCTCGGCGCCTCAGCATGCGCTCCAGGGAGGTCATCTCGGGTCCTCAGTGGCTGGTTCGCGGAAAGTCAAGCAGGCCCTGTCCTTGAGGTTGGTCAGGCCCTGCCTGTCGCAGTCGTTATATTCCGGGTTTCCGGCACCAGATTGTGGGATTCTTTTACCACTGAGGACGAGAGAGCGGACAAGGTAGAGAGCGACCGAGCCACTATCCCGACAACGAGGACAAGAGGTACTACTCCAAACACTGAGAGCAAAGTTTTCGGGAAGAGACAACGAAGAAAGCTACAGAATGTTGCTCGATGGAGGCAGTCAGCGAAGTTTTATCCGAAGCGACGTGTCTAGGAAACTAAGCTGCGAACTTCTTGAGGAAGAAACACTAACGCTAGTAGTGTTCGGAGGAAAGGAAACGCGAGAGACGTTAAGAAGGGTTCGCGTCTTTCTTCATTGTTCATCGAAGCAGACTACGATTCCCATAGAAGCGCTTGAGATCGAGTCCATCTGCAATCAGCCTAATCCAACCCAAACGAAGAGATCCTAAGGGAACTTCGAAGTGGAGGCATTGACACTAAAAGCATCTCAAATGAAAGTAATGCTAAAGATGCAATCAGCCTACTTATAGGGTCGGGGTTTTACTGGGAAATTGTGACGAGAAAAGAATTGAAAGTACGCCACAGGATGAGAGCCATCGAAACGCGGCTGGGCTGAACGCTACAAAGACCGACACAGTCACCCGCTGAGGTATTCCACTGCTCCAACATCGTTGTTCTCAAAGCAAATGCGTCGGGAATTACAGCCGCTTTGAGACAGTTCTGAGAGCTAGAGAGCATCGGTATAGCAGAACAAGCTTCACCTATATCGCAAGCGATTTCCAGAACAGCATTCGACTTAAAGGAGGGCGGTACGAAGTGAGCTTACTCTGGAAGTCAGACGTAGACCTTCCTGACAACTTCGCGCTGGCTGAAAAGAGGCTTCACCAGTTGCTAAAGAAGCTGCCTGTCAGTGCTTCATCTCTGCAAGCATATGACGACACGATTCGTCAGTACATTTTAGACGGCACTGCTGAACGAGCTGCCTGACCGGAACCAACAGATGGACTGTACATCTACTACCTCCCACACAGGGGCCGTAATTCCAGAGGACAGACAGACGGCGAAAGTTCGAATCGTGTTTGATGCGTCATCCCACGCCAGCGGAGTTAAATCGCTCAACGACAACCTGGAGGTTGGACAAAACCTAAATTCAGACATCGTTGCCCTGCTGCTTAGATTTAGAGAATACAAGGTTGGCATAACAGCAGACGTGGAAAAGGCATTCCTTCAGATCAGTCTGCGTGAACAAGACCGAGATGCTCTACGCTTCCTCTGGTTTGAAACATGCCCACAGTTAGGTCAACCACTGCCTCTTCAAGAAGTGGGGAGAATGTGAAGGGTGCGATTCGGAGCAACTTCCAGCCCATTCCTGCTGATGGCAACTTTACGACACCATTTGCGATCCCTCCAAGAAGAACATCCGACCACAGTGAAGCGTTTGATAAAGTCAATGCACATGAACGATCTGATTATTGGCGCTAACTCAGCGCAGGAAGCAATCGAAATGTATCAACAAACAAGGAAGATCTGCAATCGTGCATCGATGAACATAAGGAAGTGGATTACCAACGACCGGGAAGTGGCTTCTGCCTTTTCGGATTTCGTGGCTGACAGCCAAGCAGTTTCGGTTTCCTCTACATAGAATTCGAAGGTACTTGGATTGCGAGGGAATATAATGGCTAATACTTTTGGCTTCAAACTAGAGTCTCTACCGAAGACCTCAACCCGGAGTACCGTAAAAAAACGACTTGTTCTCCACTCCATTGCAAAGGTCTACGACCCACTTCTTTTTCTGAGTCCTTTCGTGGTTACTGCGAAGATACTCCTACAGGATTTGTGGAAGCAGAACCTTGACTGGGACAACGAACTTCCCGATGACTTATTGCACAAGTGGTTGGAATAGTGCGAGGGACTCCAGGCTCTAAGCGAACTTTCCGTTCCGAGGTTCTTAAGTGAAAAACTACAGGGACGCATAACGACGACAATTTTGCACGTTTTCACCGGTGCTAGTCCCCAAGCGTGCGGTGTCGTTGCTTACGTCTGTATCCAAAATACAGCGGGAAACAGGACGACGCGCCTGTTATTAGCCAAGAGTGGAGTCGCACCCCTGAAGGCTGTCACGTTAGCCAAACTGGAACAAACGTCGTCTTCTATTTCTGCACGAGTGAGTAAATACATCAAGGACAATACCGACCTGAACATCGTCAAGACGCATCTGTGGTCCGATTCCTCCATCACGTTGTGCTGGATACGCAAAGAAGCCGATACGTGGAAGACTTACGTGAAGAACAGAGTCCACGGGATATGGAGTATTACCGCACTCGATCACTGGCGATTCTGCCCAGGTAGCGAGAATCGCGCCGACCTCCTGACACAAGGAAGTACAGCCCAGGAACTTCTGCAGTGGACGTCATGGTTGCAAGGACCTTCTTGGCTACCTTACTCATCCATCTGGCCCACCGAACCGGAGACACCTAATGTACAGCCTTGCTATGCTGAGGCGGAGAAAAACCCGTTGTCACAGACGCTTACAGTACCCACTTCGGAAGGAACGGATTTCACTCACTTCAGCTCCCTTCTCCGCCTTCACAGGGTGATGGCGTGGGTACTCAGATACGCCAACAATCTTCGCAACCAAGAGAAATTTTCCGGAACATTGACTGCCGGCGAAATTGAGAACACCCAGAGCTACTGTATCCGACACACACAGGCCTGCTTCTTCAAAAAAGAAATACAGTGCGTAAAAGAAAACCTCCCCTTGCCTACGACCTCATCGCTGGAGACCGCTCATTTGTTTCTTGATGAGAACAATCGTCTTCGGGTTGTAGGGAGGCTACAGGCCAGGTTCGAGAATTGCGACTCGATACACCCTATTTTGATACCCAACCAGTCTCATTACGCAAAGCTTCTTGTTCTCGACGCACACGCAAAGCTTGGACACGCCGGACTTCGCGACTCACTTGTCCAGCTTCGTGAAGGTTACTGGATTGTTCGAGGACGTCAATTGATAAAAAATCTCCTGAACACCTGCGTAATTTGCAAACGTTTCCACTCAAGACCATTTGCTCAAGATGAAGCGCCACTTCCCCAAGACCACGTAACAGCAACGTCTCCCTTTCTCCTCTGTGTGTAGACTTCGCGGGACCACTGTACACAAGAGATACATCCCAGAAAAACCGTTGCTACATCGCTCTTTTCTCATGCGCTTCAACTGGAGCCCATCATCTCGAGTTGGTGGAAAATATGACTGCAGAGAGTTTCATATGCGCGATGTGTCGCTTTGTCTCACGACGTGGATTGTGCAAGACCATCTACAGTGACAACGCGCGTGCATTCAAAAGAACCTGAAGGGAGCTCGCCGACCTTTGGACGACGCTGCAACACCCGGACGTGCGAGCCTATTTTTCCGCTTCCGCAATTTCCTGAAAGTTCATTGTCGAAAGGGCTCCTTGGTGGGGTGGATTTTATGAAAGGATCGTCCGCTCCGTGAAGAACACGCTAAAGAAGATGCTGGGTTGACAGCAAGTGAATGTTGTGGAGCTATCAACAGTTCTCACGGAATTTGAGGCCATCATGAACTTTCGCCCGCTGACGTTTGCATACAACGACGTAGCGGAACCTAGCCCTCTAACACCTGCTTCCTTCTTCGTAGGCAGAAGTTTGACAGCATTGCCCCCGTCTTTTTATGCAGAGGACCTGACCCATGGATCGACGTCCACAAACCTCCGACGGATGTGGCGGAAAAGAGAAGACCCTCTAGAGGAATTTCGGACGCGTTGGAGGAAAGAATACCTCCACGAACTGCGCTCTCAAGGCCAGAGACGTCAACCTTCAACTGAGAAGCTACAGCCGGGAACAGTTGTGCTAGTCAAATAAAACGACAAACTAAGCTTGTTTTGGACTCTCGCCCGCATCGAGCAACTTCACCCAGGTCGTGACAACAAAGTTCGCGCTTGCACACTACAGCTCCCAAGTGGACTAGTGACGAAAAGACCGGTGCAGCGCTTATATTTGCTTGAAGCCGGCTAACACCTGGCATCCGTGGCCGGGGAAGATGCACAATCTATCATCATCAGCGTTGCACCGACGACGTCGACATCATCGACGCCTGTAGTCATTGCAAGATCGGCGTGCGCTCGCGCTACGTCTTCTTTTAAGTCGCCATTAAACATTTCGACCGCTCGGTCTCTCTCTCCCTTGTCTGAAATCCTCTCTCGTCCTCAGTGGTTAAAGAATCCCACACAGCCGATAGAACTAATACCAGTGGGTTTAGTCGCTCTTAAAATTGGTTAGAGCTAAAAGTTGGGCAAGCTGTTTTTTTTACTTTAATTTTTCAGCGCCAAGCTGAGATGGAAGCGGACGAGATGACTATGGACGGAACAGGTGCTAGAGCACGTCCTGTCTGTATCCTTTTCTGTTCCCGTCTTAGTTTCGAAAGCGCATATAAGTTATTGAATATTGGGCTCGTAAAGGCATTTCTTTTACTGTATCAGCAAGATAAGTGATTCCATCCAAGAAGTAAGGGTAATATACCGGATTTTATTTATTGTTATCCACCCCCCCCCCCCCCCGAAAAAAAGAAAGAATGTCAATGTCGATAATGTAATTCCAAAATCCTTGGGACCCAAGCCATGCTACTAATTTTTTGGTCTTACAGGGCCCTTTACTCCCCCTACCTCCCCAAACAAGAAACATTTCTGAAAGGCGAGAAAATACGGAGGTTTCCATAACGCGACGTGTCACTCTAGGAATTTAAATCGCCTACCACAGACTCTAAAGCGCAGATTGCGATGAGTATCGAAAGTCTTGGATTTATTTCATTGCTTGTTTTATGGATTTGGCGTAATTTTGGTGGACTAATAAATATGTATCATTTTGTATTTCTGTCTTTCTGTATTTTTTATTAAAACAGTGTTTTTAAAGCAAGCCCACTTCTATATTTATTTAAAATAGCCCGACTGGTATCAGTTATCTATTTATTTCCGCCTGAAGTATGCCTTCCTAACACTTTTTTTGTTGTTGAACACTGTCTACAAGCATAAAGTATGCAACTACATTTCCAAGTCCTGAAAGGTTTGTGCATAATATATTGGTTTATCAAGAATTCTTTTACCTGTTGGCCTGGTGGCTTAATGTCGGATAGACATACAGAGATGCAGACAAACAAACATTTACTGTTGAAGTAGTCCACGAAAGACTATCCTCGTTAAATGTCAGAGCGTTCCCCACGTTTGTCTTATTTCCCATTACCTTCGGCAGTGGCCCAGTGGCTAAGGCGTTCTGCGGTTCAGCCGGAGGGCCATTGTTCTCGTCGATTCGAAAACAGAAAACGCTCCCTGGTCGGGATTTCGGCCCACGTTAGAAACCGTCCCTAGGCGGCAAAATCATTTCGTATCCCTCCACTACGGCGCGTCTCGTAGCCAAGATGTCGTTTCGCTGTGTAAACCCCAAATTTCATTTTTTTTTTCATTCATTTTTTTTCTTGGCACGTTCTTCACTAATACTTCCTGCGTGAGCATTTTTAGATGAGAAGTAACAAGGGATGTGTAAAGAAAACATAGGGGGAAATAAAACAGAAACGCATTCGAAAACCCTTTTTTGTGGGGAACTTTTGTTGGGAAGTCGCCTGTGTCAAGCTGTTTATTTTCTCATAAACACGAAACCAGTCACCATCAGCGCGCACTCCTGATATAGGAATACGGTTTAAATATTTCTTCCCCGCACTACCTTTTTTGGGGGCGGACTCGGCCCAGCGCCTTTTAACACATTCAACAGATCTCACCGAGCCGAATTCAAATATCCTGGATGTGAGCGCATATTTTTCGCCCAGTGCGTCCCAATACCCCACAACCGCGCAGTCCCAAACACGAGCAAGCCATGTTTCTCAGGAAATTGAATCAAGCGCACCACAGATTCCTCTGCTTACGACTTCATAAAGACGTGCACCCAATATCTTCCGCGTGGCAAGTGCCTTACTGCGAAAGGCGAAATCCTCTTTTATGGTAGTAGGCCCCTTAGAAGCGCGGCCACATTTGCTATGGGAGAGATATCTTTCAAAGTAACGTTACAAAGAATTAATATATGCGGAACGTGTGGTGGCCGATTCTAGAGCCAAGATTATTAACTTTGAAGTTGACAACTATCAGGACAAGACGGGGGTGTTCTGGGTAAGGAGGGATTTGTGGCAAAAGTATTCGCACTCCAGCAGCCTACCACCCTTGCTGGTGACGCAATTACTCAATCGATGTTGGGGCCAAGAAAAACAAAATACATACAGAAAATTGAAAAAAAAAACGCCCCAAACGTTGCCTACAAATGTATAACAGGCGAACAGGACATAATCATTGCACATAAAGTGCTACAAAATCTGTGTCAAAACAGGTATATATATATATATATATATATATATATATATATATATATATATATATATATGACAGATAATAAGGGTTGGCAGTCAAGAAAACCTCGGAAAGCAAAGGGGAAGTTGTGGTGGGTCATAGAAAGAGATGACGAATTTTTTGAGTCGAAAAGAAAGTGGTGAAAAAATGCCCGCCGGGTGGGATCCGAACCCACGACCTCCAGAATACCGGTCTGGTGCGATAACCACTACGCTACCGGCGGGGCTGTTTCCCCAGCACTTTCTCGGGTATTTATGTTAAGTAGTTTTTGTTTCCTGCACTTGGGGGTGGTAGCCAGCGCCACTCGGACTACTCGGGGTGAAGGGGACCTTCTTTTTAACCCCCGGCCCGTGACTCGAGTGTCTACGACATGTCGAGAGTGGTCGACCAGCGTTGAACCCTCTTAAGCTCCCTTTGGCACCAAGACTGCCAGAACAGAGGCCCTCGCTAAGCATGTAGCGAATCAGAAAATGGGAAATGAGGGGCTCCGTGAAATAAGACAGAAAATAAGGGTTGGCAGTCAAGAAAACCTCGGAAAGCAAAGGGGAAGTTGTGGTGGGTCATAGAAAGAGATGAAGAATTTTTTGAGTCGAAAAGAAAGTGGTGAAAAAATGCCCGCCGGGTGGGATCCGAACCCACGACCTCCAGAATACCGATCTGGTGCGATAACCACTACGCTACCGGCGGGGCTGTTTCCCCAGCACTTTCTCGGGTATTTATGTTAAGTAGTTTTTGTTTCCTGCACTTGGGGGTGGTAGCCAGCGCCACTCGGACTACTCGGGGTGAAGGGGACCTTCTTTTTAACCCCCGGGCCGTGACTCGAGTGTCTACGACATGTCGAGAGTGGTCGACCAGCGTTGAACCCTCTTAAGCTCCCTTTGGCACCAAGACTGCCAGAACAGAGGCCCTCGCTAAGCATGTAGCGAATCAGAAAATGGGAAATGAGGGGCTCCGTGAAATAAGACAGAAAATAAGGGTTGGCAGTCAAGAAAACCTCGGAAAGCAAAGGGGAAGTTGTGGTGGGTCATAGAAAGAGATGAAGAATTTTTTGAGTCGAAAAGAAAGTGGTGAAAAAATGCCCGCCGGGTGGGATCCGAACCCACGACCTCCAGAATACAGATCTGGTGCGATAACCACTACGCTACCGGCGGGGCTGTTTCCCCAGCACTTTCTCGGGTATTTATGTTAAGTAGTTTTTGTTTCCTGCACTTGGGGGTGGTAGCCAGCGCCACTCGGACTACTCGGGGTGAAGGGGACCTTCTTTTTAACCCCCGGGCCGTGACTCGAGTGTCTACGACATGTCGAGAGTGGTCGACCAGCGTTGAACCCTCTTAAGCTCCCTTTGGCACCAAGACTGCCAGAACAGAGGCCCTCGCTAAGCATGTAGCGAATCAGAAAATGGGAAATGAGGGGCTCCGTGAAATAAGACAGAAAATAAGGGTTGGCAGTCAAGAAAACCTCGGAAAGCAAAGGGGAAGTTGTGGTGGGTCATAGAAAGAGATGAAGAATTTTTTGAGTCGAAAAGAAAGTGGTGAAAAAATGCCCGCCGGGTGGGATCCGAACCCACGACCTCCAGAATACCGATCTGGTGCGATAACCACTACGCTACCGGCGGGGCTGTTTCCCCAGCACTTTCTCGGGTATTTATGTTAAGTAGTTTTTGTTTCCTGCACTTGGGGGTGGTAGCCAGCGCCACTCGGACTACTCGGGGTGAAGGGGACCTTCTTTTTAACCCCCGGGCCGTGACTCGAGTGTCTACGACATGTCGAGAGTGGTCGACCAGCGTTGAACCCTCTTAAGCTCCCTTTGGCACCAAGACTGCCAGAACAGAGGCCCTCGCTAAGCATGTAGCGAATCAGAAATTGGGAAATGAGGGGCTCCGTGAAATAAGACAGAAAATAAGGGTTGGCAGTCAAGAAAACCTCGGAAAGCAAAGGGGAAGTTGTGGTGGGTCATAGAAAGAGCTGAAGAATTTTTTGAGTCGAAAAGAAAGTGGTGAAAAAATGCCCGCCGGGTGGGATCCGAACCCACGACCTCCAGAATACCGATCTGGTGCGATAACCACTACGCTACCGGCGGGGCTGTTTCCCCAGCACTTTCTCGGGTATTTATGTTAAGTAGTTTTTGTTTCCTGCACTTGGGGGTGGTAGCCAGCGCCACTCGGACTACTCGGGGTGAAGGGGACCTTCTTTTTAACCCCCGGGCCGTGACTCGAGTGTCTACGACATGTCGAGAGTGGTCGACCAGCGTTGAACCCTCTTAAGCTCCCTTTGGCACCAAGACTGCCAGAACAGAGGCCCTCGCTAAGCAT